>NC_084803.1:31694330-32345912 GCF_963583255.1 Pyrus communis
CAAAAACTCAAAATGCTTTAAAAACACAAACTAAATTGAATTCTAACTAAAATGAACATTAAAGCAAAAGGGGGATTGAGGTTTTTACGAAAATTGAAATAACGAAACAAGTTAATAAACTAGACAGAATGTAAATATGAAGTTTATGGATGAATGCTAGCTAAGGGGTTCATCTCCATACATGTTACACTTGCATACAAGATTGATTCTCAGTTGGTCTTTCGATAAATTATGAAACTCAATGCTCCAAGTTAATTAGGTTCGCTTAAATTAACTTTCAGATTTCCCTAGATTCGTTGGTTTGAATGGAATACGCATTACAACCAAATTATTCTTAATCAAAGTCCCTAACTATGGAATACGCATGATAGAGACATTCAACAAAGATCATTAAGTTCAACGGAAATCATAAACATCGACGAGGCATTCGTTACTATGGAATACGCATGAAACTTATGCCAAGAATTCGTTTAACGCGATTGTTTATGAGCAACCTCCACTACTTGTGAATATAAGTTCGTAACGTTTAGGTGAAACTCACTTATATTCTAGCGTCATATTCATGCATGAAAATTAAGCTTGCAATCTCAATGAACATACATAAATAAGTTATCAATCAAACAGTTAAACGAATTGAATCCACAACTTATGAAATTCCAACGAAAGTTAATCAATTCATATTGCAAATATAAACATAGTTTCGAATCACCCCCTAGCTAAAGGGGGGTTTATTTCCTCATAACTTTGAAATTAAAGAAACACCTAAACATTCCAACAACTCAAACTTGAATTGTATGAACGTTTAGGCACTCTTCTCTTCCATTCCTCATACGTACAAAACAAAGAGAATTGAATTTAAACTTTGAAATCAAAGAAACACCTAAACATTCCAACAACTCAAACTTGAATTGTATGAACGTTTAGGCCCTCTTATCTTCCTCGTTATTGTAGCACAAGGTCTAAGGTGAGGTTTGGGGGATTATGGAAATGGTAGAGGAGTGGTTTGGAGGGTTGGGAAGTGGTGGAAATGGAAAGATGGTTTTGGATTCTAAGGGGACTCACGGCAAAGAGAAGGAATGGAAGTGTTTGTGGTGTGTTGTGTATGAAATGAGATGATGTTGAATGAATGAATGCAAGGGTATTTATAGGAGTAGTGGAGGGAACATATGGCTGTTTGTTTAAGATGCAAGTGGCTAATTTAATGATGGAAAATCAGTTAGGAAAACATGTGAAAACTGGAATTGCATGTGAAGGTGTTGGAATGTGCTGAAATGGTGAAGGGGATACACGGCATTGAGAAGCTTTCTTGCTCATTTTCTGAATGCAATGATGAAGAGTTTAATAATTAATGCATGTAGGTGGCTGAAATGATGAAGAATGAGTGGTGGAAATGAAAGGGAAAGCTAGAAGACATGTGAAGATGCTGGAATTGATGAAGGGGATACACGGCAATGTTTGGAATGTGGAGAAAAGGGTGCATGTGGTTGTAATGTTTGTTGGTTAAAGATGCATGTGGATGTATTATACAATGGGAAAGTATGTGATTGAATTAAAGGATGCAAAGTGAATGAATCATGAATCATTGTGGATGAAAGGTGGAAGTGCATGTGTTGATGACTAGGTTAGTGGGTGAAAATCTGAAAATGGCATAAAGGAATAGGAGCTCACGGTTTGGCTAGTGTTTGAATGTGTAAAGTGTGTGTGAATGCATGTGAAGATGCAATAAATAATGCATGTAGGGTTAGGAAATAAAATCATAACTTAAAGGGGGATGATTAAAGGGTGTTGAAAGGTTATGCATGGCTTTGAAGTGAATGTGGATTGGGCTAGAGTTTAAGTACATGAAATGGACCCAAATTGCTCCTCTTTGCATGGCAAGGAATGGTGTTTGTGTTAAGCCCATGGCAAGGTGTTTATGTGATTGGGTTAGGGCCATTGTTTTGTGTCTTCAAGTGCATACAAGGCCTTCAATTTCATCCAACACTTGGGCTACAAGTATAAGCTATCCATCCTTAGCCCAATAGTGCTCCAAAACACTCCACAATGCATCATTTCGTCAAACACGTCTTATTATCCTGAAAACACACAAAAGAAGCATAAAGGACTAAAATAACTAAAGAAACACAACGTAAATGCACGAGAATAAGCAAAGTAAGTCGCCTAAATAAGCTCCTATCAACATGCACCCTTTATTTTTTCATCATTTCAGCCATCTTCCACACCCTTTAATCATTCAACACATGCATTTTCAGCCACATGCAAACACATTCATAAACAACACCCAATCTGCCCATCATTGCCGTGCATCCCATTCCATCTCCCATTTCAGATTGCATTCCCTTGCATTCCAACCAAAACCGTGCACATGCACTTATTCCTCCATTAAATCAGCCACATGCATTCATCATCATAACCTAGCTGTCATTGCACATGCATTCATCATCATCCACACCTTGCAGCCACATTCATCACCAAAGAACCCATTATTGCCGTGCACATTCCTTCCCATTTCCAGCTTTCTATTTCATTGCAGCCACATTCCACATGCATTTGCACATGCATTCCCTCACCAAGAAATCATTCAACACATGCATTCACTCTTTAATCACATGCACCACCAATTCAGCCACTTTCACACACCAACAACACCACTCATTGCACATGCACTCCCACCCTTTAATCACATGCATAAATCAGCCACATGCATCTCCCATCACCATTTCAGAATTCCAGCATTTGCACATGCAACCTAGCTGTCATGTTCCCTCTCCCATCCATCCATCTCCCTATAAAAACCATACACACTTCACACAACATTCATTCATTCTTCCATATTCAGAAATTCACCAAAACCCCTCCCCCTTTGCCGTGCAAATCCACCACTTCCCTACTAATCCAAACACCACAAAAACAATCCATTGCCGTGCCTATCACTCCTCACAAATCCTTAGACCTTGTGATACAACAACGAGGAAGAGAAGAGTGCCTAAACGTTCATACAATTCAAGTTTGAGTTGTTGGAATGTTTAGGTGTTTCTTTGATTTCAATGGTTAAATTCAATTCTCTTTGTTTTGTACGTATGATGAATGGAAGAGAAGAGTGCCTAAACGTTCATACAATTCAAGTTTGAGTTGTTGGAATGTTTAGGTGTTTCTTTGATTTCAAAGTTATGAGGAACTAAACCCCCCCTTGGCTAGGGGGGGATTCGAAATATATGTTTATGCTTGCATTTTGATTTGATTACTTCTAATTGCGTTTCATAAGTTGTGGATTCAATTCGTTTAACTGTTTGATTGATAACTTATTTATGTATGTTTATTGAGAGTGCACACTAAATTTTCATGCATGAATTTGACGCTAGAATATAAGTGAGTTTCACCTAATAGTTACGAACTTATATTCACAAGTAGTGGAGGTTGCTTATAAACAATCGCGTTAAATGAATTCTTGGCATAAGTTTCATGCGTATTCCATAGTAACGAATGCCTCGTCAACACTTATAATTTTCATAGAGCGTAATGATTCTTGCTTGTATCTCTATTATGCAATCATGTAGGGGACTTGTGGGGAATGTTTTGGGTTGTCGTATGCAATCATCCAATTCAATAACGTTAGGAAGATTTGAAGGTTAATTAGTGCATCACGGTTAACTTGGAGTGTTGAGAATTAATGATTTATTGAAATGCAATTGGAAATCGTTTTATTATGCAAGTATAACATGTATGGAGATGAACCCCTTAGCTAGCCTTCATTCCATTAAATTCTATCACACATTCACATTTACATTTTGCTTTTACTTACAATCTGTTCTTTTAGTTTAAATTCGTCAAAACCTAAATCCCCCTTTACTTTTTTGTCAAATTAGTTAGAAATCAATTTAGTTTATGTTTATAAGTGTTGTGATTCAATTTGTTACATAAATTCGTCCAAAGTACTCAAAGTGCTCAAAACTGCCCAGAAAGTGATTTTAAGGCAGTTTTGAGTGTTTTGGGTAATGTTTGAGTCTTTTGGTTTGTTTTAGTGTTTTAAAGTTTAGTTTTGCATTCTTTGAGTCTAGTTTAGTGTTTTATATTGTGTTTTTACATTTTTGAGTCAAATCCAAGTGATTAACAATCCTTCCTAATCCCCGGTCCAGAACGATCCCTACTTATACTTATACTACAATTGTCAAAAAGAGGGTTTAATTTGTGTGCGTATAATTCATGCATCAAATTTTGGCGCCGTTGCCGGGGATTAGAAAATTTGCTAATCCCTTGGATTGTTTTATTTTTGTTTGTTTTTATTCCAGATTCTTAATCTTGTTTTGTTTCTTGTTTTAGGTACTAGTTTATGACTCGGAGTTCTCGTCCGATTCGCGAACATATCCTGGAGTGATTGGGTTCTTCGTCCGGCTGCAAGACGTAAAAGAAAGCGCTACTTGGGAGGCAACCCAATGCACTGAATAAAACAAAGCATGTTCGGAAAAAAAAAAAAAAAAAAAAAAAAAATTATTTATTAAATAAAATACTAAACATGGAGAAAGATGGAGCTTCACAAAGGTTGTTTACGTGAAGCCCCACTACGAGGCGTCGAAGCGGAAGGCATTGAAGCGGAAGGCATCGGAGCGGAAGGCATCGGAGCAGAAGGCATTGGAGCGGAAGGCATCGGAGCGGGAGGCATCGGAGCTAGAGCATTCCAGGCCTCAATACTTGGCCAAACGCTGGATGATCCAGGAAAAAGGTGCCTCTGGAGGAAAGACGAAAACCTTTGACGGTCACTTTGAATCCGACCTTCAGACTCTTGCAGCTCATCAAGCTTCCTCTTCATGCCCGTTGAGTAGTTGTTTGCAAGCACGTGCAAACTTCTATTCTCGTACTTAAGTTGCTGGATCTCCTGCTTGAGACTTTCCACCTCTGCCATCAATGATTCCACCTGACGGGAGCGAGCAAGCAGGCGTTGGCCCATGTTGGACACAGAGCTCGCACACTGAACACTAAGTGCGAGGGACTCTTGAACGGCCAACTCATCGGACCGTCCTGACAGCAGCCTACTATCTTTTGGAGTGAGGAGGTTCCTAGCTACTATTGTAGCTGTTGTGGCGTCCTGCATCATGGAGTCTTCACCTGTAAGAAGACCGTTAGAAGATAAAAAAGAAGGGCGCCATACGTTACCTTGACGCAGTGCGCCCGTATCACTGCTGAGACTCAATTCTAAGCTAAGGTTCGATGGGTTTGCCATTTTTCAAAAGTGTTCAAAGAGAAGGGGCGGATAGAGTTAATTCTCAAAGGGCCGGAGTCGATTTTCAAGAATGGGAAATCTTCAGAGTGTGTTTGTTGTGGTGATCGATAGCTCTATAAAAAAGCCAAGGCGACGCGTCCACCGATTCAAAAAGCCAGAATTTCCGGCGTAAGTTAGGCGACGCTTTCTCGGCTTTTCAGAAAACGCGTTCAACTTTGTCAAAAGATTTCTGACAAAGCTGAAAACACGTGGAGGCCATCATCGCAACTACACGTCTTTAGCCGACAAGCGCAAAGTTCGGCGACGCTTTCTCTGCTTTTCAGAAAACGCGTGCAGCTTTGTCAAAAGGAGCCGCATCCGCACTACTACGTGTCATTCAGAAAGCGAAGGGGCGCCTGCCCAGAAATCGAAGGGGCGTCGTTCAGAAATCGAAGAGGCGCCACTATTTCAAAAAGCCGGATTTGCGGGATCAAAACGTTTGTCGACAAGGGTAAAAGAACAATACCACCACATGATATTATCTCTATATATGTCGATGATGCGAGAATTATACGCACACAAATTAAACCCTCTTTTTGACAATTGTAGTAAGTATGTAAGTAGGGATCGTTCTGGACCGGGGATTAGGAGGGATTGTTAATCACTTGGATTTGACTCAAAAACGCTAAAACCACAATCTAAAACACTATACTAGACTCAAAGAATGCAAAACTAAACTTTAAAACACTAAGACAAACCAAAGACTCAAAATGCTTTAAAGCATAAACTAAATTGATTTCTAACTAAATTGAACAATAAGGTAAAGGGGGATTTAGGTTTTGATTAAACTAAATGACAGATTGTAAATTAAAGCATAAGGAAATGAAGTAAACACAAAATGAATGAATCAACAGCTAATAAAAAGAGATAGCACAAATGGAGATGAAGCTAGAGATTCGATTTCACCATTGCTAAGCCAAGTCCATGCTTGTTAAGTCAGATTATACTCATCCCTCTACTTATTTCTTGGGTTTGTTTCACTTAGATATGATCAGCCATATGATGTGTGGATTTGATCAAATGTCTCTAATCATGAGCCTAATTGTGATGTGCAACTTTGGTTCCTAATCAAGACTATGTAGTGCACAACAAACTTTCACAAAACCAAAGGGAACACTCGGCAAGATGTTTGCAAAACATTCCCTTCATTCATTCACATATCTACCAAGATTATGCATGATGTGTGCTTTAATCTTGGCTAAACAACCTGTGGTTAATTCAAATGATGATCAAGCATTAAAATCAACACACTAAGTCACAATTAAATCGGAGAATGAAACAAGAAATAGATAGATTAAATGAGAATTCCGAATTAACTACATGGCAATCTTGCAAGGCTACATCGAATCCCTAGAGAGAGATTAGTTACACTTCTTGTTTACAAAAGGTTTGACATAAAAATATATAACATGAGTGAACATAGGATTAAGAAGAAAGAACCCTTGAAGCAAAACCGATGTCGAAATCCTTTAAGAAATGGGAGAGTGTATCTAATGGAATGAAGCCGAGAGGAAGTTCCTCATGGTACAAAACAAAGAGAATCAAAGAAACACCTAAACATTCCAACAACTCAAACTTGAATTGTATGAACGTTTAGGCCCTCTTATCTTCCTCTTCGTCGTAGCACAAGGTCTAAGGGATGTTGTTGGTGTGTTGAATGGATTGGGGAATTATGGAAATGGATGAGGAGTGGTGTTTGGATTATAAGGGAATGGTAGCTCACGGCAATGAGGGAAGATTGGATGTGTTTGTGATGTGTTGTGTATGAAAATGAGATGTGTTTTTTGTGTATGAATGCATGGGTTTTTATAGGGGGAATGGGATAATATGTGGGTGATTGTTTAAGAGTGAATGTGGTTGTTATGATTGAGAGTGCATGTGGATGAAATGATGAAGTAGGAAGGTGGAAATGCATGTGTTGAATTGGTGGTGCAATGATGAAAGAGTAAGTGCATGTGTGTGTGAATGGTGGTGCAATGATGAAAGAGTAAGTGCATGTGTGTGTGAATGGTGGTAGCTAGGGTGAATTATGATGAATGCATGTGGAATAAAGATGGAGAAGGTGGTGTAATGATGAAGGATTAAGTGCATGTGTGTGTGAATGGTGGTTCTTGATGGTTTTGGGGTTGTGATGCATGTGAATGCATGTGGCTAAGGGTTGTTGATTGGGCTAGAGGTTTTGCATGGCTCAAAGGATTGTTTGATTGGGCTAGGCCCTTTGTTTTATGTCCAAAGTGCATACAAGGCTTTCAAATTCGTCCAACACTTTGGCTCCAAGCATATGCTATCCATTCCAAGCCAAATTTTGCTCCAAAATGCTCCAAAATGCATCTTTTTGCTTCCTTAGCCATATGAACCTAAAAACACACGAAAATGGCTTAAACTACTAAAACAATTATGAATTAACAACATAGATGCACGAAAACAAGCTAAGTAAGTCGCCTAAATATGCTCCTATCAAATTCCCCCACACTTAGCTTTTGCTAGTCCTCGAGCAAAACAAAATAATAACAAATAAACAAAACGACACTAAACATGTAAAACACAACCTAAACCTTCCAACAACCGTCTTAGGGATTTCCAATGCACATGACAAGTTAAAAATCATTATTCTCACAGATTTTAGCCATCTTTACACTTAAGTACATTCTTAATCATAGTCACCACATACTAGTTCACAATTAAGCAATTAAAACACATTTCAAATGTAGTAACATGCTTTAGAGAATTTACTCAATTCCTTACTAGAATGCACTCTATTTTCACACAGATTTTCTGACTACACACCCTACACTAGTTATATGTGAGAGATTGATGTAAACATGAAAGACTAGTATCTCACATATGTTATAACAAAGAAAGCATTTTCTGGATTTACGATAATGACATGAATATGATCTCATGAATGGAATGCTACTACTTAGAATGAGAACCAGTGATTCCATAAGCTCATATCAAATCCAAACTCCACATTATTGAACACATAACGATCAAGATAGAAGTCAAAGGGGTGTAACGGGGCTAGGGTACTGGTTAACAATGAAAGGTGAAGGATAAACAAACATTCTTAAAGCAATAGTGAGCAAAGTATTGAATTAGGCACTTAGAATTCCCTTTAGAGCGCGGAAAACAACTTTTAGACTAATAGGGGAAATTCAAACAACTCTTATTATTTTATTTTTTTTCAAATTTTTTTTTTTCTTCTTTTTTTTTTTTTTTTTTTTTAAGCCGTGCCTATGGCACAACAACTCTCATCAATAATCCTTCCCCCACACTTATTTTCTGCAACATATTAATCAAAAAGGAATTCATTTTCCGTCATGCTTACTATGCTTTAAGAACAAAGGCATGGATGGTCCTATTCTAGGCTAGGTAAGGATAACATGGGTTAACAAAGAACATAGGCTAAACATGGCTCAAAGGGGTTAAAACTTACAACAAATACGAAATATGGGAAGTAAGGCTATTTGGCTATGGTGGCAACTACACAACTTTATCTTGATATATGTTATGCAATTCAATGTCATGCTTTGAATGAAATGGATATAAGTTCTAGCATTTAGTTCTATCATGATACAATTGCATTCTAAGTAGCAACCAAGCAAGGAATAATGAGATCATGCAACAACTTTAGAAAACCAAGAATCACAGAAAATAACTCTCCAAAGAAGGTAATGGCTCGAGTCTCACAGGGTTGTAGCGTTTGTTTGAGTTCCTTCCTTCAAGCATGTCACAAAAACGAATTTTTCTTTTATGATTGCATGTGAAGTCATACATTATAACCATAACCAAGCATATACCAAGAGTAAATCAAACTTTTCTCTATGTTTATAACTCTTTTTAACCGTCATGCAATTACAAACCAAATCCATGTCATTGTGTTGGAAGGTACCCTAAGACATAAACACACAAAAACGACTCAAAACACTCTTTTTAGGCTTTTTAAAACATGTTTTTCAAATTTTTATGTGATTTTCGGAGTTATAAAAACAAAACATACTAAAACACTCTAAAACAACTTAAAAACACCTTAAAACAGCAAGGAACAACATTTGAAGTTATGGGTGATAAAATCCCACGAATTTGCATCAAATATACTTAGTTACCCCCCCACACTTAAATCAAACATTGTCCTCAATGTTTTAAGCATAGATTCACACAAAACATAAGTAAACACACAAACAACAACTAAACATACTAAACATGGCAGAATGTAATTAACAAAGAGAAGAGTTTAGGGACGCAAATCTGGTTATAGAGTGTAAATTCCATCTTCTCCTTGGTAATTGCATTGAGGCATTGATCATGGTGAGTCCACAGGCTTACTCTTGAACTGGGCTGGAGGATTCTTTTGGTCTCCTCCAACTCGTTGATTTTCCTTTGTGCTACTCTTGAACTGGGCAGCAGGAATCTTTTTGGTCTTCCCCAAAGGTCTGAGCTTCCTCCTTTTATCTGTTTCTTTGTTCAATCTCTCCAATTCGTATTGAAGAGGGTTAGAGGATAGCTCAGCATTGCTTGTCTCTACATGCTTCAATGCCCTACTTTCACTTGCCTTACTTACTCCCCTTTGCAGAAGTGGTCCCTTCTCTGGAAGTGTATCAACCGTTGAAGATGACTACTCGAGAGCAACGCTAGGTAAGCAATCAGGAATAGATTCCAGGCAGTTGGCCCCAGAACAGAAGACTGACTCCAAGTGTCGGCTGATTGCTTCTTTTACTTTGCCATGCGAGTAAGAACAAGGACAAAGAAAAACACAGGGAAAGAGCATGATATGAGATACTTTTGCTTTTGACCTTGATGATATGAGATACCTTTGCTTTTGACGAAGCGGTGAATGACTCAGCACACTTCAATCCGCCGTTTCCTCCTGGGTCATCTGTACTCCAGGCATCTGATATCATCTTTGGGGAAGAAGAAAGAATTGAGTATTTCGAAAGGCTTTGCTGGGAGTGCGCCCTCAGAGGTGAGGAAGAGTTGGGCATTTTCTTCAGGTCTGCCTTGCTATAAAAGACGAAGGTCGACATATATAGAGATAATATCAAGTGGTGGTACTGTTCTTTTACCATTGTCGACAAACGTTTTGATCCCGCAAATCCGGCTTTTTGAAATAGCAGGCGCCTCATCGATTTCTGAACGACGCCCCTTCGATTTCTGAGCAGGCGCCCCTTTGCTTTCTGAACGACATGTAGTAGTGCGGATGCGGCTCCTTTTGACAAAGCTGCACGCGTCTTCTGAAAAGCAGAGAAAGCGTCGCCGGACTTTGCGCTTGTCGGCTAAAGATGTGTAGTTGCGATGATGGCCTCCACGTGTTTTCAGCTTTGTCAGAAATCTTTTGACAAAGTTGAACGCGTTTTCTGAAAAGCCGAGGGAGCGTCGCCTAACTTACGCCGGAAAATCCGGCTCTTTGAATCGGTGGACACGTCGCCTTGGCTTTTATAGAGCTATTGATCACCGCCAACATACACACTCTGAAGATCTCCCATTCTTTGAAAATCGTCTTCGGCCCTTTGAAAATTTACTCCCTCCACCCCTTCTCTTTGAACACTTTTGAAAAAAAAATGGCAAACTCATCGAACCTTAGCTTGGAATTGAGCCTTAGCAGTGATACGGGCGCGCCGCGTCAAGGTAACGTATGGCGCCCTTCTTTCTTATCTTCTAACGGTCTTCTTACAGGTGAAGACTCCGTGATGCAGGACGCCACAACAGCTACAATAGTAGCTAGGAACCTCCTCACTCCAAAAGATAGTAGGCTGCTGTCAGGACGGTCCGATGAGTTGGCCGTTCAAGAGTCCCTCGCACTTAGTGTTCAGTGTGCGAGTTCTGTGTCCAACATGGGCCAACGCCTGCTTGCCCACTCCCGTCAGGTGGAATCATTGATGGCAGAGGTGGAAAGTCTTAAGCAAGAGATCCAGCAGCTTAAGTACGAGAATAGAAGTTTGCATGTGCTTGCAAATAACTATTCGTCGGGCATGAAGAGGAAGCTTGATGAGCTGCAAGAATCTGAGGGTCGAATTCACAGTGACCGTCAAAGGCTTGCGGCTTATCTCCAGAGGCACCTTTTTCCTGGGTCATCCAGCGTTTGGCCAAGTATTGAGGCCTGGAATGCTCTAGCTCCGATGCCTCCCACTTCGATGCCTCCTGCTTCGATGCCTCCCGCTTCGATGCCTTCTGCTCCGACGCCTTCTGATCCGACGCCTTCTGCTCCGACGCCTCGTAGTGGGGTTTCACGTAAACATCCTTTGTGAAGGCTCCATCTTTTTGCCATGTTTATTTTTATTCTATATATTTTTTTTTTTTTTTTTTATTATGAACATGCTTTGCTTTATTCAGTGCATTGGGTTGCCTCCCAAGTAGCGCTTTCTTTTACGTCTTGCAGCCGGACGAAGAACCCAATCACTCCAGGATATGTTCACGAATCGGATGAAAACTCCGAGTCATAAACTAGTACCTAAAACAAGAAACAAAACAAGACTAAGAATCTGGAATAAAATAAAAAGATCAAACGAAAATAAAACAATCCAAGGGATTAGCAAATTTTCTAATCCCCGGCAACGGCGCCAAAATTTGATGCGAGAATTATACGCACACAAATTAAACCCTCTTTTTGACAATTGTAGTAAGTATGTAAGTAGAGATCGTTCTGGACCGGGGATTAGGAGGGATTGTTAATCACTTGGATTTGACTCAAAAACGCTAAAAACACAATCTAAAACACTATACTAGACTCAAAGAATGCAAAACTAAACTTTAAAACACTAAGACAAACCAAAGACTCAAAATGCTTTAAAGCATAAACTAAATTGATTTCTAACTAAATTGAACAATAAGTGGGGGATTTAGGTTTTGATTAAACTAAATGACAGATTGTAAATTAAAGCATAAGGAAATGAAGTAAACACAAAATGAATGAATCAACAGCTAATAAAAAGAGATAGCACAAATGGAGATGAAGCTAGAGATTCGATTTCACCATTGCTAAGCCAAGTCCATGCTTGTTAAGTCAGATTATACTCATCCCTCTACTTATTTCTTGGGTTTGTTTCACTTAGATATGATCAGCCATATGATGTGTGGATTTGATCAAATGTCTCTAATCATGAGCCTAATTGTGATGTGCAACTTTGGTTCCTAATCAAGACTATGTAGTGCACAACAAACTTTCACAAAACCAAAGGGAACACTCGGCAGGATGTTTGCAAAACATTCCCTTCATTCATTCACATATCTACCAAGATTATGCATGATGTGTGCTTTAATCTTGGCTAAACAACCTGTGGTTAATTCAAATGATGATCAAGCATTAAAATCAACACACTAAGTCACAATTAAATCGGAGAATGAAACAAGAAATAGATAGATTAAATGAGAATTCCGAATTAACTACATGGCAATCTTGCAAGGCTACATCGAATCCCTAGAGAGAGATTAGTTACACTTCTTGTTTACAAAAGGTTTGACATAAAAATATATAACATGAGTGAACATAGGATTAAGAAGAAAAAACCCTGGAAGCAAAACTGATGTCGAAATCCTTTAAGAAATGGGAGAGTGTATCTAATGGAATGAAGCCGAGAGGAAGTTCCTCATGGTACAAAACAAAGAGAATCAAAGAAACACCTAAACATTCCAACAACTCAAACTTGAATTGTATGAACGTTTAGGCCCTCTTATCTTCCTCTTCGTCGTAGCACAAGGTCTAAGGGATGTTGTTGGTGTGTTGAATGGATTGGGGAATTATGGAAATGGATGAGGAGTGGTGTTTGGATTATAAGGGAATGGTAGCTCACGGCAATGAGGGAAGATTGGATGTGTTTGTGATGTGTTGTGTATGAAAATGAGATGTGTTTTTTGTGTATGAATGCATGGGTTTTTATAGGGGGAATGGGATAATATGTGGGTGATTGTTTAAGAGTGAATGTGGTTGTTATGATTGAGAGTGCATGTGGATGAAATGATGAAGTAGGAAGGTGGAAATGCATGTGTTGAATTGGTGGTGCAATGATGAAAGAGTAAGTGCATGTGTGTGTGAATGGTGGTGCAATGATGAAAGAGTAAGTGCATGTGTGTGTGAATGGTGGTAGCTAGGGTGAATTATGATGAATGCATGTGGAATAAAGATGGAGAAGGTGGTGTAATGATGAAGGATTAAGTGCATGTGTGTGTGAATGGTGGTTCTTGATGGTTTTGGGGTTGTGATGCATGTGAATGCATGTGGCTAAGGGTTGTTGATTGGGCTAGAGGTTTTGCATGGCTCAAATGATTGTTTGATTGGGCTAGGCCCTTTGTTTTATGTCCAAAGTGCATACAACGCTTTCAAATTCGTCCAACACTTTGGCTCCAAGCATATGCTATCCATTCCAAGCCCAATTTTGCTCCAAAATGCTCCAAAATGCATCTTTTTGCTTCGTTAGCCATATGAACCTAAAAACACACGAAAATGGCTTAAACTACTAAAACAATTATGAATTAACAACATAGATGCACGAAAACAAGCTAAGTAAGTCGCCTAAATATGCTCCTATCAGTCGACCTTCGTTTTTTTTTATGGCAAGGCAAACCTGAAGAAAATGCCCAACTCTCTCTCACCTCTGAGGGCGCACTCCCAGCAAAGCCTTTCGAAATACTCAATTCATTCTTCTTCCCCAAAGATGATACCAGATGCCTGGAGTACAGATGACCCAGGAGGAAACGGCGGATTGAAGTGTGCTGATTCATTCACCGCTTCTTCAAAAGCAAAGGTATCTCATATCATCAAGGTCAAAAGCAAAAGTATCTCATATCATGCTCTTTCCCTGTCTTTTTCTTTGTCCTTGTTCTTACTCGCATGGCAAAGTGAAATAAGCAATCAGCCGGCACTTGGAGTCAGTCTTTCGATCTGGAGCCAACTGCCTGGAATCTATTCCTGGTTGCTTACCTAGCATTGCTCTCGAGTAGTCATCTTCAACGGAGCAAGTAAGGCAAGTGAAAATGATACATTGAAGCATGTGGAGACAAGGAACAACTGCATATGCTGAGCTATCCTCTAACCCTCTTCAATACAAATTGGAAAGATTGAACAAAGAAACAGATAAAAGGAGGAAGCTCAGACCTTCGGGGAAGACCAAAAGAATCCTGCTGCCCAGTTCAAGAGTAGCACAAAGGAAAATCAACGATGGGCAGAAACCAGTTCAAGAGAAAGCCTGTGGAATCACCAAGATCAATGCCTCAATGCAATTACCAAGGAGAAGATGGAATTTACACTCCATAACCAGATTTGCGTCCCTAAACTCTTCTCTTTGTTAAGTGACATTCTGCCATGTTTAGTATGTTTAGTTGCTTTTTGTGTGTTTACTTATGTTTTGTGTGAATCTATGCTTAAAACATTGAGGACAATGTTTGATTTAAGTGTGGGGGGGGGGGGGGGTAACTAAGTATATTTAATGCAAATTCGTGGGATTTTATCACCCATTACTTCAAATGGTGTTCCTTGCTGTTTTAAGGTGTTTTTAAGTTGTTTTAGAGTGTTTTTAGTATGTTTTGTTTTATAACTTCGAAAATCACATAAAAATTTGAAAAACATGTTTTAAAAAGCCTAAAAAGAGTGTTTTGAGTCGTTTTTGTGTGTTTGTGTCTTAGGGTACCTTCCAACATAATGATAAGGATTTGGTTTGTAATTGCATGACGGTTAAAAAGAGTTATAAACATAGAGAAAAGTTTGATTTACTCTTGGTATATGCTTGGTTATGGTTATAATGTATGACTTCACATGCAATCATAAAAGAAAAATTCGTTTTTGTAACATGCTTGAAGGAAGAAACTCATAATAACGCTACATCCCTGTGAGACTCGAGCCATTACTTTGTTTGGAGAGTTATAATCTGTGATTCTTTGTTTTCTAAAGTCGTTGCATGATCTCATTATTCCTTGCTTGGTTGCTACTTAGAATGCAATTGTATCATGATAGAACTAAATGCTAGAACTTATATCCGTTTCATTCAAAGCATGACATTGAATTGCATAACATATATCAAGATGAAGTTGTGTAGTTGCCACCATAGCCAAATAGCCTTACTTCCCATATTTCATATATATATTAGTTTTAACCCTGTTGAGCCTCGTTTAGCCTATTTTCTTTGCTAACCACATCACCCCTTACCTAGCCTAGAGTAGGACTTTCCTATACCCTTGTTCTTAAAGTATAGTGAGCATGACTTAAATGAATTCCTTTTGAGTTACATTATGCAAGAAAATGAGTGTGGGGGAGTAAAAGTTTGTTCTTACGTTTATATGTATGTTTTGAGATTCAAAAGAAAAAGAAAAAAGAAAAAGAAAAAAGAAAAAGAAAAGAAAAAGAAATTGTGAAAAAAACATATGAGAAAGAAAAAACAGAAAAGAAAAGAAAGAGCTTGTTATCCCTTTTTGATCAAAAGTTGAGTTTTCATTCAAAAGTGAATTCTAAGATGATTCAAATGCTTTGCTCGCTATTTCTTTAAGAACCTTTGTTTTCCATATCCTTTCTTTGTTAGCCACACACCCCAAGCCCCATTATAACCCGTGACTTCTATCTTGAGTGTTATGTGTTACAATTTGTGGAGTTTGGAATTGATATGAGCTTATGGAATCACTGGTTCTCATTCTAAGTAGTAGCATTCCATTCATGAGATCATATTCATGTCATTATCGTAAATCCAGAAAATGCTTTCTTTGTTATAACATATGTGAGATGCTAGTCTTTCATGTTTACATCAATCTCTCACATATAACTAGTGTAGGGTGTGTAGTCAGAAAATCTGTGTGAAAATAGAGTGCATTCTAGTAAGGAATTGAGGAAATTCTCTAAGGCATGTTACTACATTCGAAATGTGTTTTAAATGCTTAATTGTGAACTAGTATGTGGTGACTATGATTAAGAATGTACTTAAGTGTAAAGATGGCTAAAATATGTGGGAATAATGATTTTTAACTTGTCATGTGCATTGGAAATCCGTGAGACGATTGTTGGAAGGTGTAGGTTGTGTTTTGTTCGTTTTGTTGTTTTGTTTTGCTCGAGGACTAGCAAAAGATAAGTGTGGGGGTATTTGATAGGAGCATATTCATGCGACTTAAATGGCTTGTTCTCGTGCATTTACGTTATGTTTCTTTAGTTATTTTAGTACTTTAAGCTATTTTCGTGTGTTTGTAGGTCCAAAGGGCTAAAGGAGCAAAAAGATGCATTTTGGAGACTTTTGGAGCACTTTTGGGCTAAGGATGGATAGCTTATGCTTGGCGCCAAAGTGTTGGATGATAGGAGCATATTCATGCAACTTAAATGGCTTGTTCTCGTGCATTTACGTTATGTTTCTTTAGTTATTTTAGTACTTTAAGTTATTTTCGTGTGTTTATAGGTCCAAAGGGCTAAAGGAGCAAAAAGATGCATTTTGGAGACTTTTGGAGCACTTTTGGGCTAAGGATGGATAGCTTATGCTTGGCGCCAAAGTGTTGGACGAAATTGAAGACCTAATTGAAGACCAAAGTGTTGGAACCTTGTTCTCTTTAGTTTTAGGACATTTAAAACCTTTCCTAATCCCAATCATGCCATGCATAACACACATCCATTCTAACACATTGTCATTGCACATGCATTTCCTTCATTAGTTAATTCACATGCTCCATACTTATCATCACCACTCATTACTTATCACATATCATCACCACTTATCACTTATCATAACCACATATCATTCACCACTTATCATATCATACATTCATTTATAACTTATCATAATCATTCACTTATCACTTAACATATCATACACTTATCACTTATCACTCATAATCATCTACACATTTCAACCATTTAAACACACCTACTTCACCTACAACATCCACCTACTTCACCTACAACATCCACCTACTTCACCAACCTCACACACTTACTTCACCTACAAATGACATAGCCATATGTTCCCTCCACTACTCCTATAAATACCCTTGCATTCATTCACTCCCCATGACATCTCATTTCATACACAACACACCACAAACACTTCCATTCCTTCTCTTTGCCGTGAGTTCCCTTGTAATCCAAACACCATTTTTCCATTTCCCTATTAATCCAAACACCACTCCCCAAACCATTCACACCATCAAACTATCCTTAGACCTTGTGCTACAACAACGAGGAAGAGAAGAGTGCCTAAACGTTCATACAATTCAAGTTTGAGTTGTTGGAATGTTTAGGTGTTTCTTTGATTTCAATGTTTAAATTCAATTCTCTTTGTTTGTACGTATGAGGAATGGAAGAGAAGAGTGCCTAAACGTTCATACAATTCAAGTTTGAGTTGTTGGAATGTTTAGGTATTTCTTTGATTTCAAAGTTATAATAAACTAAACCCCCTTTAGCTAGGGGGTGATTCGAAATATATGTTTATGCTTGCATTTTGATTTGATTAATTCTAATTGCGTTTCATAAGTTGTGGTTCAATTTGTTTAACCGTTTGATTGATAACTTATTTATGAATGTTTATTAAGAATGCGCGCTTAATTTTCATGCATCAATATGACGCTAGAATATAAGTGAGTTTCACCTAATAGTTACGAACTTATATTCACAAGTAGTGGAGGTTGCTTATAAACAATCGCGTTAAATAAATTCTTGGCATAAGTTTCATGCGTATTCCATAGTAACGAATGCCTCGTCAACACTTAAAGTTTTCATGATGCTTAATGATCTTTGATTGTATCTTTATTGTGCTTTTCACGTAAAGGACTTTTGGAGAATGTTGTGAATTGCGTTGCGCTAACCCATCCAATTCATTAACTTAAGGAAAACTTGACGGTTAATTTAAGCGGACCTAATTGACCCGGGGCGTTGAGAATTAATGATTTGTTGAAATGCAATTGGAAATCGTTTTATTATGCAAGTATAACATATGTGGAGATGAACCCCGTAGCTAACTTTCCATCCATTTGTTCTTTCTTTTCTTGTTTCTGTTTTCATGTTTAATTTAACTTGTTATTCAATTATGTTAAACATGTGAAACTAATTTCTTTTTAGTTAGAGGCGAATTTGAAGCCATGGACATATGTTGGTTATGATTTGATTTACTCCAGTTATGAATTCATGAACTTTAGATGTGGGTTACTTTTCTGTTTTGATTAAGAACTTGTTTATGTATGTGGGTTGAGGGTCGACACTTAATTTGCATGCCTAAGACTTGATGCTAGGATATAAGGGAATTTCACCTAATCGTTATGAACTTATATTCATGAGTAGTAAAAATCGCTAGTCACGATTGTGTTTAGTAAACCCTAGGCTGGATTAACATGCGTATTCCATAGTAACGAATGCCTAGTCAATGTTTATGATTTCCGTTGAACTTAATGATCTTTGTTGAATGTCTCTATCATGCGTATTCCATGTGAGAGACTTTGATTAGGAACAATTTGGTTGTAATGCGTATCCCATTCAATCCAATGAATCTAGGGAAATCTGAAGGTTAATTTAAGCGGACCTAATTAACTTGGAGCATTGTCATTCATCGTTTGTTGAAGTCATAATTGGGAGTCAAATTATATGCTTATGTTCATGTGTGGATAAGGAACCCTCTAACTAGTTTTTCTTCATTCTATTCCATCAATTTCGTTTGTACAATCTGTTTTGTTTCCAAGTTTCTATTTTAGTTTAATTTCGTCCAAAACCAATCCCCCATTTATTTTAAAGTGTTAGATTAGTTAGAAATACATTTATTTTGTGTTTTTACGTTTTTTTTGAGTCAAATCCAAGTGATTAACAATCCCTCCTAATCCCCGGTCCAGAACGATCCCTACTTATACATATACTACAATTTGACGAAAAGAGGGTTTAATTTGTGCGCGTATAAAACTCGCATCAAATTTTGGCGCCGTTGCCGGGGATTAGAAAATTTGCTAATCCCTTGGATTGTTTTATTTTCGTTTATTCTTTTTATTTTATTCCAGATTCTTATGTTATTTTGTTTCTTGTTCTAGGTACCAGTTTATGACTCGGAGTTCTCATCCGATTCGTGAACATATCCTGGAGTGATTGGGTTCTTCGTCCGGTTGCAAGACGTAAAAGAAAGCGCTACTTGGGAGGCAACCCAATGCACTGAAAAAAAAAAAAAAAAAAAAAAAAAAAAAAAATTTCATATATTAAATAAAATACTAAACATGGAGAAAGATGGTGCTTCACAAAGGTTGTTTACGTGAAGCCCCACTACGAGGCGTCAAAGCGGAAGACATTGAAGCGGAAGGCATTGAAGCGGAAGGCATCGGAGCAGAAGGCATCGGTGCAGAAGGCATCGGTGCAGAAGGCATTGGAGCGGAAGGCATCGGAGCGGGAGCATTCCAGGCCTCAATACTTGGCCAAACGCTGGATGATCCAGGAAAAAGGTGCCTCTGGAGGAAAGACGAAAACCTTTGACGGTCACTTTGAATCCGACCTTCAGACTCTTGCAGTTCATCAAGCTTCCTCTTCATGCTCGACGAATAGTTATTTGCAAGCACATGCAAACTTCTATTCTCGTACTTAAGCTGCTGGATCTCTTGCTTAAGACTCTCCACCTCTGCCATCAATGATTCCACCTGACGGGGGCGGGCAAGCAGGCGTTGGCCCATGTTGGACACAGAACTCGCACACTGAACACTAAGTGCGAGGGACTCTTGAACGGCCAACTCATCGGACCGTCCTGACAGCAGCCTACTATCTTTTGGAGTGAGGAGGTTCCTAGCTACTATTGTAGCTGTTGTGGCGTCCTGCATCACGGAGTCTTCACCTGTAAGAAGACCGTTAGAAGATAAGAAAGAAGGGCGCCATACGTTACCTTGACGCGGCGCGCCCGTATCACTGCTAAGGCTCAATTCCAAGCTAAGGTTCGATGAGTTTGCCATTTTTCAAAAGTGTTCAAAAAGAAAGGGATGGAGTTAAAATTTCAAAGGGCCGGAGACGATGTTCAAGAATGGGAATTCTTCAGAGTGTGTGTGTTGGGGTGATTGATAGCTCTATAAAAAGCCAAGGCGACGCGTCCACCGATTCAAAGAGCCAGATTTTCCGGCGTAATTTAGGCGACGCTTTCTCGGCTTTTCAGAAGACGCGTTCAACTTTGTCAAAAGATATCTGACAAAGCTGAAAACACGTGGAGGCCATCATCGCAACTACACCTCTTTAGCCGACAAGCGCAAAGTTCGGCGACGCTTTCTCTGCTTTTCAGAAAACGCGTGCAGCTTTGTCAAAAGGAGCCGCATCCGCACTACTACGTGTCGTTCAGAAAGCAAAGGGGCGTCGTTCAGAAATCGAAGGGGCGCCTGCTCAGAAATCGAAGAGGCGTCGTTCAGATATCGAAGAGACATTTGTCGACAAGGGTAAAAACACAGTACCACCACTTGATATTTTCTCTATATATGTCGACCTTTGTCTTTTATGGCAAGGCAAACCTGAAGAGAATGCCCAACTCTCCCTCACCTCTGAGGGCGCACTCCCAGCAAAGCCTTTCGAAATACTCAATTCTTTCTTCTTCCCCAAAGATGATACCAGATGCCTGGAGTACATATGACCCAGGAGGAAACAGCACAACAAATACATGTGCTGATTCATTCACCGCTTCTTCAAAAGCAAAGGTATCTCATATCATCAAGGTCAAAAGCAAAAGTATCTCATATCATGCTCTTTCCCTGTCTTTTTCTTTGTCCTTGTTCTTACTCGCATGGCAAAGTAAAAGAAGCAATCAGCCGGCACTTGGAGTCAGTCTTCCGTTCTGGAGCCAACTGCCTGGAATCTATTCCTGATTGCTTACCTAGCGTTGCTCTCGAGTAGTCATCTTCAACGGTTGATACACTTCCGGAGAAGGGACCACTTCTGCAAAGGGGAGCGAGTAAGGCAAGTGAAAATGATACATTGAAGCATGTGGAAACAAACATAGGCTGAGTTATCCTCCAACCCTTTTCATTACGAATTGGAAAGATTGAACAAAGAAACATTCCAAAGGGGTAAGCTCAGACCTTTGGGGAAGACCAAAAGAATCCTCCAGCCCAGTAGCACAAAGGAAAATCAATGATGGGCGGCAACCAGTTCGAGAGTAAGCCTGTGGAATCATCAAGATCAAGCCTCAATGCAATCAACAAAGAGAAGATGGAATTTACACTCCATAACCAGATTTGCGTCCCTAAACTCTTCTCTTTGTTAATTACATTTTGCCATGTTTAGTATGTTTAAATGCTTTTTGTGTGTTTACTTATGTTTTGTGTGAATCTATGCTTAAAACATTGAGGACAATGTTTGATTTAAGTGTGGGGGGGTAACTAAGTATATTTAATGCAAATACGTGGGATTTTATCCACCATAACTTCTAATGTTGTTCCTTGTTGTTTTAAGGTGTTTTTAAGTTGTTTTAGAGTGTTTTAGTGTGTTTTGTTTTATAATTCGAAAATCCCATAAAAATTTGAAAAATTGTTTTGAAAAACCCAAAAAGAGTTGTTTTAAAAGTCGTTTTTGTGTGTTTGTGTCTTAGGGTACCTTCCAACACAATGATAAGGATTTGGTTTATAATTGCATGACGGTTAGAAAGAGTTATAAACATAGAGAAAAGTTTGATTTACTCTTGGTATATGCTTGGTTATGGTTATAATGTATGACTTCACATGCAATCATAAAAGAAAAATTCGTTTTTGTAACATGCTTGAAGGAAGAAACTCAAACAAACGCTACATCCCTGTGAGACTCGAGCCATTACTTTCTTTGGAGAGTTATTTTCTGTGATTCTTTATTTTCTAAAGTTGTTGCATGATCTCATTATTCCTTGCTTGGTTGCTACTTAGAATGCAATTGTATCATGATAGAACTAAATGCTAGAACTCATGCCCATTTCATTCAAAGCATGTTATTGATTTGCATAACACATATTCAAGAAGAAGTTGTGTAGTGACCACCACCATAGCCAAATAGCCTTACTTCACATACTTCGTATATGTTGTAAGTTTTAACCCCGTTGAGCCTTGTTTAGCCTTTATTCTTTGTTTACCCACATTTTCCTCACCTAGCCTAGTTTAGGACAATCCCCACCCTTGTTCTTAAAAGATAGTGAGCATGACTTAATTGAATTCCTTTTGAGTTACATTATGAAAGAAAATAAGTGTGGGGGAGAGAATGTTTAAGTGTTGATGTTTTGAGATTCAAAAGAAAAGAAAAAGAAAAGAAAAAAAAAAAGAGAAAAGAAAGAGAGAAAGAAAAAAGAGCTTGAAAAAAAAAATGAAAGAATAAGTGATTGAAGAAAGGTTCCAAAACACCAATTCTGGGCGTAAATTGTCTAAATTCTCCCTTTTTGTTCAAAAGTTGAGTTTTCATTCAAAAGTGAATTCTAAGTTGATTCAAATGCTTTGCTCACTATTTCTTTAAGAACCTTTGTTTTCCATATCCCTTCTTTGTTATCCACATACCCCAAGCCCCGTTACAACCCTTGACTTCTATCTTGAGTGTTGTGTATTTCAATTTGTGGAGTTTGAACTTGGTATGAGCATATGGTGTCACTGGTTCTCGCGTCTAAGTAGTAGCATTCCATTCATGAGATCATATCTAAACATGCTTATTAACTCCAGAAATTGCGTTCTTTGTGATACATATATGTGAATGTTCGTTTTCATGTTACATCAATCTTCTCACATATGACTAGATTAGGGTGTGTAGTTAGAAATTCTGAGTGAAAATCGAGTGCATATCTTGTAAGGAATTGAGCAAATTCTCTAAGGCATGTTACTACATTCAAAACATGGTTTTAAATGCTTAATTGTGAAATAGTATGTGGTGACTATGATTAAGAATGTACTCAAGTGTGAAGATGACTAAAATCTATGGGACTAATGATTTTTAACTTGTCATGTGCATTGGAAATCCGTGAGACGATTGTTGGAAGGTGTAGGTTGTGTTTTGTTCGTTTTGTCTAGTTTCGTGTTCTCTTGTTGTTTTGTTTTGCTCGAGGACTAGCAAAAGCTAAGTGTGGGGGTATTTGATAGGAGCATATTCATGCGACTTAAATGGCTTGTTCTCGTGCATTTACGTTATGTTTCTTTAGTTATTTTAGTACTTTAAGCTATTTTCGTGTGTTTATAGGTCCAAAGGGCTAAAGGAGCAAAAAGATGCATTTTGGAGACTTTTGGAGCACTTTTGGGCTAAGGATGGATAGCTTATGCTTGGCGCCAAAGTGTTGGACGAAATTGAAGACCTAATTGAAGACCAAAGTGTTGGAACCTTGTTCTCTTTAGTTTTAGGACATTTAAAACCTTTCCTAATCCCAATCATGCCATGCATAACACACATCCATTCTAACACATTGTCATTGCACATGCATTTCCTTCATTAGTTAATTCACATGCTCCATACTTATCATCACCACTCATTACTTATCACATATCATCACCACTTATCACTTATCATAACCACATATCATTCACCACTTATCATATCATACATTCATTTATAACTTATCATAATCATTCACTTATCACTTAACATATCATACACTTATCACTTATCACTCATAATCATCTACACATTTCAACCATTTAAACACACCTACTTCACCTACAACATCCACCTACTTCACCTACAACATCCACCTACTTCACCAACCTCACACACTTACTTCACCTACAAATGACATAGCCATATGTTCCCTCCACTACTCCTATAAATACCCTTGCATTCATTCACTCCCCATGACATCTCATTTCATACACAACACACCACAAACACTTCCATTCCTTCTCTTTGCCGTGAGTTCCCTTGTAATCCAAACACCATTTTTCCATTTCCCTATTAATCCAAACACCACTCCCCAAACCATTCACACCATCAAACTATCCTTAGACCTTGTGCTACAACAACGAGGAAGAGAAGAGTGCCTAAACGTTCATACAATTCAAGTTTGAGTTGTTGGAATGTTTAGGTGTTTCTTTGATTTCAATGTTTAAATTCAATTCTCTTTGTTTGTACGTATGAGGAATGGAAGAGAAGAGTGCCTAAACGTTCATACAATTCAAGTTTGAGTTGTTGGAATGTTTAGGTATTTCTTTGATTTCAAAGTTATAATAAACTAAACCCCCTTTAGCTAGGGGGTGATTCGAAATATATGTTTATGCTTGCATTTTGATTTGATTAATTCTAATTGCGTTTCATAAGTTGTGGTTCAATTTGTTTAACCGTTTGATTGATAACTTATTTATGAATGTTTATTAAGAATGCGCGCTTAATTTTCATGCATCAATATGACGCTAGAATATAAGTGAGTTTCACCTAATAGTTACGAACTTATATTCACAAGTAGTGGAGGTTGCTTATAAACAATCGCGTTAAATAAATTCTTGGCATAAGTTTCATGCGTATTCCATAGTAACGAATGCCTCGTCAACACTTAAAGTTTTCATGATGCTTAATGATCTTTGATTGTATCTTTATTGTGCTTTTCACGTAAAGGACTTTTGGAGAATGTTGTGAATTGCGTTGCGCTAACCCATCCAATTCATTAACTTAAGGAAAACTTGACGGTTAATTTAAGCGGACCTAATTGACCCGGGGCGTTGAGAATTAATGATTTGTTGAAATGCAATTGGAAATCGTTTTATTATGCAAGTATAACATATGTGGAGATGAACCCCGTAGCTAACTTTCCATCCATTTGTTCTTTCTTTTCTTGTTTCTGTTTTCATGTTTAATTTAACTTGTTATTCAATTATGTTAAACATGTGAAACTAATTTCTTTTTAGTTAGAGGCGAATTTGAAGCCATGGACATATGTTGGTTATGATTTGATTTACTCCAGTTATGAATTCATGAACTTTAGATGTGGGTTACTTTTCTGTTTTGATTAAGAACTTGTTTATGTATGTGGGTTGAGGGTCGACACTTAATTTGCATGCCTAAGACTTGATGCTAGGATATAAGGGAATTTCACCTAATCGTTATGAACTTATATTCATGAGTAGTAAAAATCGCTAGTCACGATTGTGTTTAGTAAACCCTAGGCTGGATTAACATGCGTATTCCATAGTAACGAATGCCTAGTCAATGTTTATGATTTCCGTTGAACTTAATGATCTTTGTTGAATGTCTCTATCATGCGTATTCCATGTGAGAGACTTTGATTAGGAACAATTTGGTTGTAATGCGTATCCCATTCAATCCAATGAATCTAGGGAAATCTGAAGGTTAATTTAAGCGGACCTAATTAACTTGGAGCATTGTCATTCATCGTTTGTTGAAGTCATAATTGGGAGTCAAATTATATGCTTATGTTCATGTGTGGATAAGGAACCCTCTAACTAGTTTTTCTTCATTCTATTCCATCAATTTCGTTTGTACAATCTGTTTTGTTTCCAAGTTTCTATTTTAGTTTAATTTCGTCCAAAACCAATCCCCCATTTATTTTAAAGTGTTAGATTAGTTAGAAATACATTTATTTTGTGTTTTTACGTTTTTTTTGAGTCAAATCCAAGTGATTAACAATCCCTCCTAATCCCCGGTCCAGAACGATCCCTACTTATACATATACTACAATTTGACGAAAAGAGGGTTTAATTTGTGCGCGTATAAAACTCGCATCATTGGACGAAATTGAAGACCTAATTGAAGACCAAAGTGTTGGAACCTTGTTCCCTTTAGTTTTAGGACATTTAAACCTTTCCAATTTCCTTAGCCGTGCATAACATTCCAACATTCCACTCCTTCATTTCAGCCACACTCCCACATATCATTACTTATCATCACCACTTATCATATCATAACCACATATCATATCACTCATCACTTATCACTTATCACTTATCATCATCACTTATCATATCACTTATCATAATCACTTATCACTTATCATCATCACTTATCACTTATCACTTAACATGCATAACACACATCCATTCTAACACATTGTCATTGCACATGCATTTCCTTCATTAATTAACCCACATGCACCCTTTATTCTTTCATCATTTCAGCCATCTTCCACACCCTTTAATCATTCAACACATGCATTTTCAGCCACATGCAAACACATTCATAAACAACACCCAATCTGCCCATCATTGCCGTGCATCCCATTCCATCTCCCATTTCAGATTGCATTCCCTTGCATTCCAACCAAAACCGTGCACATGCACTTGTTCCTCCATTAAATCAGCCACATGCATTCATCATCATAACCTAGCTGTCATTGCACATGCATTCATCATCATCCACACCTTGCAGCCACATTCATCAACAAAGAACCCATTATTGTCGTGCACATTCCTTCCCATTTCCAGCTTTCTATTTCATTGCAGCCACATTCCACATGCATTTGCACATGCATTCCCTCACCAAGAAATCATTCAACACATGCATTCAGTCTTTAATCACATGCACCACCAATTCAGCCACTTTCACACACCAACAACACCACTCATTGCACATGCACTCCCACCCTTTAATCACATGCATAAATCAGCCACATGCATCTCCCATCACCATTTCAGAATTCCAGCATTTGCACATGCAACCTAGCTGTCATGTTCCCTCACCCATCCATCCATCTCCCTATAAAAACCATACACACTTCACACAACATTCATTCATTCTTCCATATTCAGAAATTCACCAAAACCCCTCCCCCTTTGCCGTGCAAATCCACCACTTCCCTACTAATCCAAACACCACAAAAACAATCCATTGCCGTGCCTATCACTCCTCACAAATCCTTAGACCTTGTGATACAACAACGAGGAAGAGAAGAGTGCCTAAACGTTCATACAATTCAAGTTTGAGTTGTTGGAATGTTTAGGTATTTCTTTGATTTCAATGGTTAAATTCAATTCTCTTTGTTTTGTACGTATGAGGAATGGAAGAGAATATTGCCTAAACGTTCATACAATTCAAGTTTGAGTTGTTGGAATGTTTAGGTGTTTCTTTGATTTCAAAGTTATGAGGAACTAAACCCCCCCCTTGGCTAGGGGGGGATTCGAAATATATGTTTATGCTTGCATTTTGATTTGATTACTTCTAATTGCGTTTCATAAGTTATGGATTCAATTCGTTTAACTGTTTGATTGATAACTTATTTATGTATGTTTATTGAGAGTGCACACTTAATTTTCATGCATGAATTTGACGCTAGAATATAAGTGAGTTTCACCTAATAGTTACGAACTTATATTCACAAGTAGTGGAGGTTGCTTATAAACAATCGCGTTAAACGAATTCTTGGCATAAGTTTCATGCGTATTCCATAGTAACGAATGCCTCGTCAACACTTATAATTTTCATAGAGCGTAATGATTCTTGCTTGTATCTCTATTATGCAATCATGTAGGGGACTTGTGGGGAATGTTTTGGGTTGTCGTATGCAATCATCCAATTCAATAACGTTAGGAAGATTTGAAGGTTAATTAGTGCATCACGGTTAACTTGGAGTGTTGAGAATTAATGATTTATTGAAATGCAATTGGAAATCGTTTTATTATGCAAGTATAACATGTATGGAGATGAACCCCTTAGCTAGCCTTCATTCCATTAAATTCTATCACACATTCACATTTACATTTTGCTTTTACTTACAATCTGTTCTTTTAGTTTAAATTCGTCAAAACCTAAATCCCCCTTTACTTTCTTGTCAAATTAGTTAGAAATCAATTTAGTTTATGTTTATAAGTGTTGTGATTCAATTTGTTACATAAATTCGTCCAAAGTACTCAAAGTGTTCAAAACTGCCCAGAAAGTGATTTTAAGGCAGTTTTGAGTGTTTTGGGTAATGTTTGAGTCTTTTGGTTTGTTTTAGTGTTTTAAAGTTTAGTTTTGCATTCTTTGAGTCTAGTTTAGTGTTTTATATTGTGTTTTTACGTTTTTGAGTCAAATCCAAGTGATTAACAATCCCTCCTAATCCCCGGTCCAGAACGATCCCTACTTATACTTATACTACAATTGTCAAAAAGAGGGTTTAATTTGTGTGCGTATAATTCATGCATCAGAAATTGGAAAGAACACAAGCTCTCCTTTTCTCTTTAAGAGGTCGGCCACCCTAGAGGAAAATAGCTAGCAATCCTTCTTCCTCTAGGTCACGCATCTCTTCCTCAATGCTCTCTTTGGTGTGGAGACTTAGAGGTTCCCTATTTTGGGAACTTGGAGAATCCATTCCATCATTCATCCAAGAAGTCATGGAACCAAGAAGCAAAGTTCCTCCATCCACATCCATGGAGTCAAGGGGCAAGGAGACCAAGGAAAGAAGGCCCTCACATAGGTGAATATCCTTTGCTAAGCAAAGAGGTGCTTCAAAGGTATAAAAGTTTCTCAACTATTTTCTTTAAGATTTGAGTTAAGTCTTGGTTCACCACAATTACTAGGCCTTGAATTTCATGGGTAAAGTTTTGTTTTTGAGTGCATACAAGCATGATTCCGCCTTTTAATTGTTAATTGCATGCATAGATGTTGCTCAAGTGAACTATTTTTCACAAATATTTCCTTCACCTTTTTAGTCATTTTACATAGTCTCAGCTGTTTTACATAAAAATTGACCAACACTATAACACTGCTTTTTTTTTGCTCAAAGCACTTTTACAAAAAAGTTTACCAAACACTCTACTGCTTTATTTCACAACTATTATTCTCACAGCATAACAGAAGCAGTTTTTTTTCAATGCATAACAATACCAAACCAGCCCTAAGTTATGACACCAAGGATGATTAAGGAAGAAGATGAATGACATAGGATGAAGAAGATTGCTAGCTAAATCCCTCATACATGGCCGGCCTCCTAGATAGAAAGAAGGCAAAATGTTCTCTCATCTTTCCTCAAAGAAACCCAATGTAGGATGGAGCTATAAAGTTGCTTTTATAGTCATTACAAATGAGTGGTAAAATTGTAATTAAGTCCACCAACACCATCCCTTCTCTATGTGGCCGGCCACCCTTAATTAATTAGGGTAATTTGCTTGTTTTATTTTAGTTCTCACACTACTTAAACCTTATGTGCCTTTTGGACCAAAACCCATTTGGGTCTCGAAATCCAAAACTAACTTAAGGCCTAACGAACATTTCATTCTTGATTAATTAACTTTTAATTAATCTTTGCCATATACAATTAAACTATTTAATTGTCCTTACTTATCTTCGTTATATCTTTCAATCATTACCTTACGCAGTGTGCGATTCATTAGGTTCCTTTTCGTGAGGCAGTGAGTGATTAAAACTCTTACTAATCGATTATGGAAACTTACTTTCAATTCTCCTTTAGTAATTATACATCTTCAGGGCTTCCACAAGTCATGAGTGACACCTTGCAGTATGTCTTGTTTACCCAAGCTAGCAATACGGTCTTTCTCTAATACAATACTTTTGATCAATATGTGACATCGGAGTGAAGGTAAGATCATGGATCCCCAGCTTCTTGTACCAATTTATAACTTCGGACTTGGTAAATTGTAATCTATCAGTATTGTGTGGGGGATCCTGAATCGGCAGATGATGTTCTTCCAAACGAAGGACTTAACAAACAGGACAGTGATTCTTGTTAAAAGCTTCTCTTCTATCCATTTCGAGAAGTAATTTGTTGCCACTATCAAGTACTATATGTTTCCTAAGGCTTTCTTAAGAGGTCCTACTAAGCCGATACCCCATTACATGAAAGGCAATGAACATGTCAAAGTATTGAGTTCTTATGCGTGTTGATGGTTCATAGGAGCATACCCTTGGCATTTATCGCAACTTTGGGTGCAACTAATTGTGTCTTGTTGCATGATGGGCTAATAGTAGCCTGTAGTCATTGCTTTCTGGGCCAGCGATCTTCTTCCAACATGGTTTCCACATACTTCATAGTGGAATATCATTTAGAATTTGCAAGCCCACTTCTGGCGTAACACATAGAGTATAAGGTCTGGAATAAGAGCCTCAGTAGAGCTTTACGCGGATGATCAAATATCTTAAATCTTTTTGGACCAGCTTCCTAGCTAATTGGCGATCTTCGGGTAGTGTCTCGTCTCGTATATAGTCGATAGTTTCATCTATCCAATTTTCTCGAGCATCGATCACAACAATGACCTCCGACTATATTTCGTGGATACTTAAGATTTTCAAATGTTCGAAGGGGATTGTTTGTCGAAGGGAGTAATCCACGTTTAAAGCTATCTTGGCTAGTGCATCAGCGTGTTTGTTTTCTCCTCTTGGGATCTACATAATTTTTGTAGTTTTCAAATCTTTAGAGGAGTGTTTTAACCTTGCTTAGGTAGAGCCCTATTGTAGGATGATGGACGGCTTAATCCCATGTGACTTGATTATCTATAAGCATCGAGTCATAATGAACCAGTAGCTCTCTTACTTGGAGCTCTTCCGTGATCCTAAGTTCTGCCAAGAGTGCCTTATACTCCTTTTTATTGTTGCTTGCTTTGAACCCGAGTTTTAGAGCATGTTCAAGTATGGAGCCGCCTGGCATTTGTAAACCATTCCTACACATAATGACCGGAACAACCTTGCGAAGGTCACAAACTTAACACTTTACAATGTTCCACAGTCCACCCGATTTTGTGCATCAACAAACTCTGATATGAAGCCGAACATGTTAAACACCGACGATTGGTTCTGATCAAATTCAAAGAGAATCAGAATCAGCTTTACATTGAATTCAAAAAGTGCTAGTTTTGTTTAGATGAGGCCTCTTGAGACATGTGATCTCAGTAGATAGCATTCTTGTCAATCCCCAAAAGGTTGCAGCTATGGAAAATTGGAAACTCTCAAAGTGTTGCGAAATACGAGACTTTCTTGGTCTCGCCAATTACTATTGGCAATTTGTAAGGACTTCTCAACCAACCATAAAGCTAAGTGTTGTTTCACTCAACCACTTGTCCTTGTACATTTCGATGACAACAACAATGTCAAAATCTACAGTGATAATTCACTAAATGATCCTTAAAACAAGAGATTCTTAGAGATGAGAGCCGGCTAGCCAATCCCCATAATAACGAGGATTTTCCATGTAATCCAACAAGGAATCCATCGGCTCCATTCGCATCTTTTCATCACCAACAACATGCAACCTTGTTCAATGAAGCAACACTTATCCAGTGCAAGCCTAGAAGTTACATCATCAGCAGAAACTTATCCGGCCAGCCACTGCAAAATACTTGTTTATAGGGTAAATTACACTTTCATACCTCAGGTTTGGGGTCTATTTCAATTCCTTACAACATCTTCAAAACATTTCACTTTCATACCTTAAGTACTATTTTATTTCAAAATAATATCTCCGACATGGTTGCCACATATATGCCACGTGGCTACCAAATGTCTGCCACGTGGCAAATAAAATAATTTTTTAATTTAAAAAAAAACCTAAATTTTTTCAAAAAAAAAAAAAAAAAAGAAAAACCCACATCTGCAAGAAGAAGAAGAAAAAGAAGAAGAAGAGGAAGGAATGGAGATGGGTCTGGGTGGGTGGGGAGATAGGTCGGGGTGGGTAGGGGGACGAAAGGAGGGTCCCCGGGCGCGCGGGGGGGGGGGGGGGGGGGGGGGGGGGGGGGGGGGGGGGGGCGGGCCGTTGGGTTCTGGGAATTTGAAACTCATTTCTTCTTCTAGGTCGTTGGGGGTGGGGATGGACAACTTTTTTTTTTTTTGTTTCTTTCTTCCTCCCTCTTCTTCTTCTTCTTCTTGCAAAAATGGGTTTCAATTTTTTTTTTTTTTTTTTTTTTTTGAGAATTTTTAAAAAATTATTTTTATTTGCCACATGGCAGACATTTGACAGCCACTTGGCATATGTGTGGCAACCACATCAACATATAACAAATCAATGGATGGAAAATGTAATGAAGGTATTATTTTGAAATAAAATAATACTTAAGGTATGAAAGTGAAATGTTTTGAAGATGTTGTAAGGAATTGAAATATACCCCAAACATGAGGTATGAAAGTGTAATTTACCCTTGTTTATATTAAAAGGGATATAAAACCACATTCCGTGTGTATTCGATACCAAACAAAATATAACAATCGACCAATCTATTGAAAAGTTTAAGGTTTATAACCCTTATATAAATCCTTTGACCTGCCAGGAATTTAGATCAGTTGACATACGAGCACCATTAAGATGCAGTCCACGTTCTTTTGCAGCGACCATTCTACAAGACCATACATCCGAAGCATGAAATCCTTTAGGGCCGATAGCTGTTACGAATTTACCTGTAGTTATGTTTGCAGCCACGATTAGATTTTAACAGGAGTCATTAAGAATATGTAATGAATTTAGGCAGACTGTTACCTAAAAGAAAAATGAAGAAAATAATAGAGCAGATACGTACAATTGATGTGTCAATGAACCCAGATTTATGATACAAAAAATTCTTGGGACTCCATTGGGGATGACCAATATTGCACAAGTGATTCTACAGTCAACCTTCGTGTTGCACTAAGCATAGATATGAAAAATCGACAACCATCAATTTTGTATTCTTCAAGAGGATTCCTGTGCCCGAAACTCCTTACGTTTACCTGCCAGATATTCCATGTAAGCCCGTGACTTTGTCCAAGCTAATTGAGATTTAAATCGACAAAAGATTAAAGAATACCGCTGAGCTGAGCCTGTTCATGTTTACAAGATGATCCCTCCAGAAACAATCAAGGGTTTTCACAAGAACTGCTCTCTGTTTTCAGATCAAATATTTTAGTCAAGGAAATTAACTATTAAAACAAAAATTATAAACACAGATAAACATCTGGTAAGATAATATGTAAGCAAATCTGGAATTTTTACACAAATCTTCTCATCGAAGTTTCATGAAAATACTACTATTTTAGGGCAAACTCAAACCCATTTGTTTACAACCATTAAGCATGCATCATATTTACGTTAACCATATAGCGACACAAATTCCAACTTAAGAGTGCTGGAAATCTTTTTTTTCTCAAACGCAATAATAATGAGAAGCTAATAAATCAACGTTAGCATTCATCAAGGGAAGTGATTTCACACCCGTTTAGCTTCTCAAACACCCATCTTTATTTATGGGGCATCAGATTGAATAAGTCAAACGGAATCAACAGATATGATTAAACAAGGGTGTGTAAGAGGCTAAAAAGGGTGTGAGAAAATCACTTACCTTCACCAACTACCATAGATATAAAAAGTAATAATGAATGATCGAAGAGAAGATTCTTACTTCCACTTCCTTAACATATCCATCATCATAACCAGATTCTTGAATAACATCCAAGTATGAAGCAATTAAAAGATCTCCAAGGTATTTGCGGAGGAGGCTAGTAGTAGCATGGTACCGTCCATTCCTAAAGTAGACATATCAGGGAATGATAAAACTCATAATATTGTTAAAAGGAAAACAGAAACAACAGAAATGATACAAAATAAACGAAGCATTCCAAATTATGGGTATGTGAGGGACGGGAGCGCGCACACAAGCATAGAGTTCACTCACTTAGTCATATCATCAGAGCATATAGCAAGCCAGCGTTTCAATGAAGAGCTCTTCTTGCGGATTCCTCTCAAGGCATTTGGAGGTCTTGGCAAGTTTGGAAGGTGAACGTCATGAATATCTCTAGAGTTTAGTTCATGTGAGTCTGCTAGAGACTTTAGTAAAACTTCCTCTGTAATGCCTGTAAATGAATCTGGAGAAGCTCCATTCCATGAGGATTCATGTTAAACAAACAAGGAAATGCAGGAAAGGGATAAAAATGTATCAGTTTACCATCCAGTAGTTTCCCAGAAATTGTCATAAACTCCTTCAAAAGCTTCCCCAAATTCCAATTTCTTGGATGCTATTAAGCAGTAGGGAATCAGTAAGACGAATTAGGGGATAGAAGTATACAACAACCAATTGGAAATTCCGTACTACCTTCAGTGCATCAACGTTTCCAAAGACAATTTCATCTACCACTGCCTGCATGTACCTATTAACAACTTTCAATGAGTTAATTAACAACAAAGATGCTGCAAAAAATTTGAAACTTGTAAAAACATATTAAATTATAATCATTTGGACATTAAATTAAATGGGAGAAATTAGTAAAAACAAGAAAGTGGAACCCAGCTAGATTTTAACAAATCAAGCAGAGTGGTATAAAATATGAAACAGGCCAAGAAAGAGAAAGTAGCAACAATTAGCAATACAATTGCATGCTTTATCTGCCACTTGTACACTTTTCAGAACACGAGTACTGAATGTTGTCACACTCGGCAAGCTTAAGTTTTCCGATGCTTCAGAGTCTCACACTAAAATAGTTTTCAATTATCTAAAGCTACTTTCAGGTAGATAATGACTCAGTTATGCATTCTGGGCACTCCATTCTAATTTTACGTATCAAGAATTCTAAAAGAAAGAGGTCTGAAAATTAAATTACAAGTTATCACCAATCTTTCTATAACCCGGTGAACCCTTTTTCTTTTGTTCCTTCTCTGAAACACACATTCACTAACAATATCCAAGTACTGTGTAACGGCTAAAGGATGTAACTTCAAACAAGCATGCTACTGTAAAATGAGTACCTTGAGTGTGGGACTTAGAAACTTACTGGTAAATGTTCTGGGAACAACTTTCATCATCACCCGTTAAAATGGACTGTCTAAGTTCATAGACATGCTTTCTCTGAACCTGGAAAAAGGGAACAACACAATTTAACGAACAAGATGCTGGGTTTTTCCAGCCCATGATGAGTTGTCCTGAGTCTATTAGGAATTATAGTCTTAGAGGATTAAATTGTTTACCCAATTGAAGTTGTTTTCCCAATTGGAGTTGTTTACCCAATTGAAGTTGTCTACCCAATTAAATTGTTTACCCAGTTTAAATTGTTTACCTAATTGGAGTTGTTTTCCCAACTGGAGTTGGTTTCTCAATTGGAGAAGAATTCATAACCAGATTCCAATTAGGATTAGTAATCCTTATTGAATAAGACCTTGTCTATATTAGGAGGCTATTGCAAGCAAATAAATTGTATACCACTCAAGGAGTTAGAGTGACAGAATATTGTAAGGGCAAACTGTGTGCGAGAGAAAAGAAAGAGATAAGAGTAGAGTGTATTTCTTGTTCTTGTTCCTTCAGGTTTTTGGTCAAGTCTTAATCCTAAAGGCTTGGCAAGATTATCCGTTGTACTCATTATTGATATGGTGAAAGATCGTTGTTACTGCCCCATGGACGTAGGCACATATAGCCAAACCACTTTAATGCTTTGTGTTATTTATCTTGGTTATTTTGTTTTCGATTTCCGAGTTGTCTCGAGTTGTCTTGTTTTTCCCATTTTTAAACACGATACTTACAACACAAGTAAGCAAGGGTCATCATCATTTAAGCTTGACATGCAAGTAAGAAGGACCCTTTTTTCCTATTTTCCAGTTTTGAATTTATGCAAGTAACTTACCTGCACAACGCATCACTTAAAGTTTGCTAACTAATGATAAAGATATACCTGATTTAGTACTTAAATCGTAGAAAAGGGATACAATGTCCAATGGTTACTCCTCATGGAAATTTAGGGATTACAAAGTTTATTATACTGCTCTCCAGTGACGAAAGTTCAAAACTGAATAATAAATCAATGTTTGTAAATAGTGTAGCAGTTACTACTCCAATAAAGACATTGTGTTATTCATAAATGCATTACCTCTAATACTTCATCAAACTCAACAAGGCTCTTCCTTATGCCAAAGAAGTACTTCTCTGCATTAACTTGCAGGGCCAGTAGCTAAAATTCACAAGTATTAAGCAGATACTTTAGAAACAAAAGAGAGTGAACAATAATGTGTGAGATGATTAAATGAGAGGTCGCCAAGCACGCTTAAAATATCAGAGAAACGAATAAGAACATCATTGACATGAGATCACGAATTACCTGTTTAACAATTGCACCACCTTCAATTGGCATATCCTCATCATTTGTAATTTTGGAAATAAGTCTCACAGCCCACTTGGTGTCAAAATTAAACTTTTGAAACATCTCATCCTGCAAGCTATTACATAAATGAACAAACAATAAGGTACGGAATAATGAAACCATGAGTTTTACAGCCATGCGCAGTTCAAGACCAATGTGGGCCAGCTCTTAGACTTGCAAAAACCACCAGTTGGAACAGAAGTTTGCATGGTCCAGTGTGAACCAACAATAAAGATGACTGAAATCATGATCAATAAACCAGTCTGACTGGCCATTACATTGATTGAGATGAAGCAATGTTGACCGAGCAGAAGTGAACTATGACAACTTGGTAAGGTTTTATTACAAGATAATATCAATAGACATGAACAGACCACAGATGCTATAGACCCACCACAAATCATGTCTTTGTGCGACCATATGAATACTGAATCCATGTAAGCCTAAGCCGCTGACGAGTGAATTACCTCACCATAAATCGTGTGGATCCAGGATCACCTTGCCTTCCAGCTCTTCCACGAAGCTAATGTAGTAAAAACAAAAAACATTATCATGATAATCAAAATAAAAATTGTCAAACGAAAGAAACAACCAATATATAAAGAAAACTCTTGGCAGTTCCCAAAATGGAATTGGATGACCACATCAAACTATATTTAGCTCATGCATTAGTCCATTCTTCATGACCAAATGGTAAATAAATATGACTACAAAATGTATGCCAAAAACAATCACCTGGTTATCTATTCTGCGAGACTCATGCAAAGATGTTCCTATCACATGAAGACCCCCAAGATTTTTTACTTCAGACCCTTCTTTAAAACAGTGTACCTCACAATCCTTCAGAACAGATAGATAAGCAAGTGCAATTGTAGGGCCAAGAGGGTACATCTCCGACTGTTCATCAACAAGCGTCTCTAAATCTTTCAAATCTTTTGACTGACTCATTTCCACTGACTCTGATATCATAGATTTTGCCTCCTTATATGTCCAGCTCTTGCCTTCATTTTTGCAAACATACTTGGCTGCACGATGCATAAGAGAATATTAAGAGGTTGTTCGGATTTTAATTGGAAACTAGTTTATACTTTTCAAAGAAGATGAAACTAACTAAATTACTTAATACCCAATGGTACCAAACAGGCTCTAAAAGATTATGATTACAGATTGATGACTAATGTGCATTTGTACAAGCATAAAATATTTTTGGTGAGAGCACAGTCACAAACCCATTAGCGCTGTCTTAGCAAGAAAAGCTAATGATGATGGACCGACCTTTATCTTGGACAATACCTACAACAAATGATTAATTAGAAACAGATTCAAATTGGCATGCAGCTTAAAGGATCAACAATGAATCACCTTTTGTGAAATTGCCTCTCCATCAACATCAACATTTGGAGCTTCTCGTGTCAGGAACGAAATTAAACTGTCTTCTATGATCTCTTTTGCAAGCATCTTCAGTCATTGCAAGTACAAAAGGAATTAAACCACTGTTTAGTTTCTACTTATCCACACTGAGTCCAGACAAAGATGCATTAGAGTAAAGGATAGATGCATATGCATGAAGTACATGTTCGAATAGATTCCTGAAAATAATGTGTAGGTTCATTTAGAATAAATTAACAAGGAAAAAGGCACTTACTTTTGGATTTCCTCCCAGAATTATGTCAGTGCCTCTGCCAGCCATATTGGTAGAAATGGTAATGGCATATTTTCTTCCTGCTTGGGCAACAATTTCAGCCTCCCTTGCAGCATACTGATGAGAGAAGTGCATAAACACAACGGCAATGTAAAACCAAATTGTCAAATGAGATTATAGTTAAAAAATAAAAATTTATAGACCGCCATGTGAAAGCTCCAATCAAGTTAAATTTCAATAAACCTTAGGCCGTGCATTTAGAATATTGTGGGGGATATTCTGTTCCCTCAGCAGATCAGACAAGTACTCGGAATTCTCAACACTGCATTATTAAAACGAGAGATCATAGTTATAAATCTGCTGGCCTCTGCATACTCAAGACATGAAGTCGACCAAATACTAGTATCTCCTCCTCATGCATAAACTTATCCAGTGTAAATATGATTTAGTTTTAACTTTAATCTAATAAACAAGTCATTTGGATCAACGATATGCCATTTGGTCCAAATACCATTAGAATTCTTACAAAAGCACATGAAACAACATGCCTCCACAGATATAACCATGATGACAAAGTTTGAAATAGAGACTGAAAAAGTTTCAGCAGCTTTATCTGAATCACGAATTCCTATATATTTCTGATTCAACCCTCCACCATGACCTAAGTAACTAACATACACGGCCAGGAGAATTATAAAAGTCGAAACAGATATATAATTCAGCATCTGGGATGATATAAAGGCACCAAAAAATGCTTGACTATCAATGATATAATGCAAACTCCTCTTGGTCACAAAGTACAAAACTTCTAAAGTTTAACATGCATATGATTGCTGAGTCACTGACACATAAGAAGGTTATAACATGGCAGCCGCTCTATTATCACAGAACCAGATGCAAGAATTTAAACATATTAAATTAGATTTACCTGGTAGTTCCAACCAAAACAGGACGCCCCTGTCTGAACATGTACTCCACTTCTTGACGAACATATTCCCACTTTCCTTGAGCAGTCTAAAATAATACAAACCGAAACCTTCTGTCAAGTTGACGATAGAGTTTATTGAAATTTCGAGGCATAGAATTTATAGACATCAGATATACTTGAGGGTGAGCATTAAATATCCTACCGCAAAAGCTTGAATTGGTAAATCATTACGAATGTTTGGAAGATTTGTTGGCACTTCAATGACTGGCACTTGAAACATCTTCAAGAACTCTTTCTCCTGAAATTATTAAAGGGTAGATCTACATGAATATGCAATTACGAATACAAGTTAAGCAAAAAATTTACTTTGAAAAATACATCAGAATGCTTGTAAACAGACATACTTCCGTTTTTGCAGTTCCAGTCATTCCTGACAGTTTTGGGTAGAGCTTGAATAAAGATTGATAAGTGATTTGTGCCACAACAACCGAATCAGCCTAACAAGTACATTGATATTACAACTTTGAACTAGGATGGTATATACATCATGTAATGAATTGCAGTGAAAAAAAAAAAACCTTCAGGTACTAGTTGCCAAACGTTTGGATGTACCTGAATCTTCAAGCCTTCTTTAGCTTCCACAGCCTGATGAATCCCCTCAGACCACCTTCTCTTCTCCTCAACTCTGCCAGTCAGCTGTAAATATTTTAAGAACTTTGAGTTTCTAATGAGTCACTTAATTTCTACCTCTTTATAAAGTGCACCATCGATGAATTTTTTATCCACATTTATTTCAATGATTCTATTCCTTCTGTTGTCAATATAAGCCACTCAATGATTGGATCAAAGACAACTCAAAATTTATAAAAATGGAATTTGGGATAATCAACTTATCAATTGAGGAAAGAGAAATGTTGAATTGGTCTTTCCTTAATTCACTTAGGGTACCTAAAATTATGATGCATACCACAGTTTATCTTTTGTATATAATAGTCTGCCTAATAAAAATATAAATCATACCTCATTTATTATGAGAGCCTTCCCATTTCTGACAATGTATTGCACACCTTGACGATAGAACTCTTTAGCCTTCAACGCATTCATCACAAATCTACATATTTCAAATTTCAATGCTAAAAAGATAAGTTGAGACAAAAACACACACCTTGATTGCCTATTGGCCACATTTTAAACTTCAGTACTTGCTAATAATTGCTGATGGTAGGTCAAACAATTGTGATAATTTAACGGAGAAGGTCTATTATGTGCCTATCACTCTCAGGTGTGTTATGTGTAAACATGGAGCACAGGGCTTAATTTGTATAAGAACGGTTGAGTTTGATCATTACCTAGCCCAAGGATCATTTTCATCCCACAAGTCATTTGTTTCAAGGGCCATCTCAGCAAGAGCTATTCCTTCTTCAGTCAACTCAACTGAATTATCTTTAAGTTCTACATTGTAATGCTGTAATGTTCGTGATTATGAAACATAAAAGTTATTCTCAACATATCAATACCATATCGACATGATATCAATAATACAGAATTAGGGATGACACATTGACGACATATTGCGTATCCCACTCCATGACAGTGGAGCAGGATCCCCTTCAGAAGTTCTCCCTCCTATTCCTATATATATATATATATATATATATATATATATATATATGCATGGGAAAACAAATGAATAGCTGTAGAAAGTTCATCTGAAAATAATAGGAAAGACTAATCTCACAATTCCTCGCACAAGCAAATCTGCCACTTTAGCAGCCACAGGATAGCATGCAGCATCTTTACTAGCCTGAGAAGGACAAAATTTAATAATGAATGTGTACAACAATGAGATCTTTTTACAAATGAAATTACACATTACCATACCAGATTAAGCTACTATTAAAAGAAAAGAAAATCAGCATTCAAATTATAACATAAAAAATATAAAATGGAAACCTTACAAAAAATTTACCTCCCCACTAATTAGCAATGGATTTCGTCCTTCGTCAATAAGAACTGAGTCAACTTCATCAACTATTGCAAAATGAAATGGCTTTGGCCTGTTTTTACAAAGTAAAACTGCTGACATTAGAAATAAATAAAAAAACATGTATTTATGAACTAAAATTATTTGAGATGTACCATTTCATAACAAGCTGTCCACTGTTTCCAGCAAGGTTATCTCGTAGATAGTCAAAACCAAGTTCCTGAGTGAATCATTATGAATGAGATATCAGGAAGACAGAAATTTTCTTCTTCTTTTGTTTTGGTGGGAACAAACTAACTAGTAATCATCTACACCTGACTAGCAAACATTAGAAAGAAAAACAAAAGGTTTCTATGCAACTACCACAAAGAGTAATGCAAATAATACCAACAAGCAGTAGAAATGACTTACTGAGTTATTAGTGTATGTTATGTCACAGCTATAGTTGGATCTCCTTTCTTCAGCTGTCATCCCCCTCTACATTGCAAATAGGAACTCAAATAAACATTGAATTAAATACATAAATAAATTGAAGTGTATCCAAGTTAAACAACTGCAGGCCGCCATGTCTCATAATTAGGAATCAAGTCTATTGCATACAAATTCACATGGAGAGGAAATTACCTGAACAAGACCCACAGTAAGGCCTAAGAAGCGATGAACACGACCCATCCAGTCAGCATCTCGTTGTGCAAGGTAATCATTTACGGTTACCACTGTTTCAACAGAGAGCAAATTATGGAATTAAATTTTGACAAATGTACACGATAGTGAAAAGTACAAACAATTGGGCATTCCACCCATTGTACAACTACACTTGCAAACAAATAAAATTCTTCGATAAGATCCAACACAGAAAACATACCATGAACGCCTTCACCTGTCAGGGCATTAAGATATGCTGCCAAGGTGGAAACCAACGTTTTTCCCTCTCCTGTTTTCATTTCTGCAATGGACCCATCATGAAGCACCGCCCCACCAATAATCTGGTGTTAACATTGACAACATATATAAACAAACAAAAATATTAAGTTGACAATTTACACATAAATTACATATGTTGAAACTATATGTACAACCGCAAATGTAATCATGAACATAATGAGAGCGAGAAATAGGAAACCTGCACATCGAAATGACGCATACCAAGCTTCCTTTTTGCAGCTTCACGAACAACAGCAAAAGCCTCTGTAAACATTATAATTCAAGAAACAGAATTACTCCAAAAGTTTATAATCCAATTAAAATAATGGACAATCTTCTAGTAAGCAGAGAAGATTGGGAACCAGCTTGGATATCAGCAAGTGTCTCCCCCTTTCCCAGCCTTTGCCGGAACTCCGCAGTTTTAGCAGTAAGCTACAAGAAACAAAAACAACCCAGTTTTCAAAAAGCCAAAAGAAATCCAATACAACAAACAAACAAATAGAACGAAACCACCAAACCTGGTCATCAGAGAGACTCTGTACTTGAGGCTCGAGCGCATTTACAGACTTCACAAGGCGGTAGTAGTCCTGAACAACCCAGTTGTTCAAACTAGTTACATCACTCCAAGTTTTCCTTATAAGACCCAAGTTTTCCTAAATCAAAGAACAACCCATTCACGCATTTCATCAAACAGATGATGGGCAATTGAGTAAAAGAAAAAAGTGTACTGAAAGACATAGGCTATATAAATTTACCTTAATAGAGGCAGCAATCGGTCTGCTTCTGAGCCTGAGACGACGTCGTGGAGGCCAAGAGAAGGTAGAAAACGAAGAAAAGGAGCGGGCTTGGTCGGGGAGGACGGAGGTGGAGAGTTGTGAGAGAGGTTTAAGGGATAGGAAATAGGGGTTTTGGAGAGAAGGCAGGGCAGCCATAGCTATGGAGCTCTCTCTGGGATATGCAAGTGCAGAAGCCGAGTAGGAAGCGGGAACTGGTCAGCTACGATTCTCCCACCAGTGAAGACTACAAATTACATACAATATTAACATGTGTGTTAAATACAACGTATTTAACGCAATTATCATCTAACCGTCGAGATGGTGATTATAGCTGTTAGGTCTCAAAAATGCAACGCTCCAATCCAACCAAGTCCCAAGGCCCAATTATTATGCAAAGCCTATATTCAAGCCCAAACACATGCCAAGGCGCTGGATCGACGAGGAATATATTGACCAACATGCCATGCTACGATGTTTAAGCCGGATATTCACAACATGCTTCCTTAGCCACAATTCATGTTAAGCCCAAGTCGCATATTTGGGGCTTGCCAAGTGGATTGTGATGTGGATGGTTATGGAAGGTTATCGGGCTACGTGAAATTGGGGTCATGGAAGGCTTTGGGTTGCTTGGGAGCCAAAAGATCCAAGGCCATACCCTTTGTATTTCACGCAGGCATCATTGAGAGAGAACTAGCCTAGTTTATCCTTTTCCCTAGCAAAGCCAACCCCCTTGGTTATGATTAAACTAGTTTCTTGCATTAAATGCATGTTAAGCCAAGCAAGTCAAGCATTTAATGCTGACTTTCCCTTCCCAGCTTGCACAGATAGCTAACATGCAAAAGCCATGAAGCGTGCTACCAGATTTGCACTTGCAGAAGGCCACCCCTAGGAAAGCTGCGCCTCAGGAAGTAGCAATCTGTAGGTCTCAATAGTGCAGCTAATTTACACCAAAATGGAATTAATAGGATAGCTAGGGAGAAAGGAGAGGAAGACCAAGCCACAAGGGGATATTCCCTTGACACCTAGAGAAGAAGCCTTCACGTACATGAGGGAGAGAAGCCATTAGAAGGGGATTCAGATTAACAGAGAGGAGGAGATAGAGAAAATGTAGTGCAAGAGAACCACCTAGAAAGAAGCCCAAAAAGTTCCATTTTAGTCCAAAAGCATACTCCAAGTCTCAATCATCACCATTGATGCAACCTTGGCAATTTCCACAAGCCTTGCTAACACCCTAGGAAAGCCTAAAACATTAGAAGTCTTGCTAATATCTCAACCATTAGAAGCCTTGCTAACACCCTAGGAAAGCCTAAAACATGCAACTAAGAATGTCATGCAACCATGCCAACCTCCTCTCTCTCATGTAAATTGATAATCTTCTAACTTACATACCACGTTTTGCTTGAGCAAGTCATTATCTCGATCTTTCATGCTATCTTCGAGCAGTTGATGTTATCGAAGTATTTCTTAAGACAAGCTAACTCTTTCGAGATATCTCGAGACTTGTTACGAACCCGTACCAAGGGAGACAAGAGGATGTTCTCAAAGCCTAAGTCCGACCTAAATGTCCCCCAACAATAGCCAAATCTAGAAAAAAAAAAAAAAACAGAACATATTTGAGTAAAAAAAATAAACATATTTGAGTTCAAGTTGGTGGGTTTTAGGCCTCAAATTGTATACTTGAACATGTAAACAATTTGAGATCAAACGTTAGCGTAATTGCATTGGTTAGAGCGCACATGCTGCCTTATATAATTATATTCGAATCTCCTCACTACGATTTAAATTAGTTCAGTATAGTATAGAATATCAATTCAGTCTCAAATTGAACTGATATACAAAACCACCAAACTGGTTCAGTTTGACCGGTTTGCACGGTTCTTTTGGATGTCGACCCAGCCCTAACTCTTAACGGGACGTTAGGAATTTCTTACATGTCCGTCGTTTAATCATGTATGTAAGCAAGGTGCAATACTTCAGGCAAAACACGCATCGTTACGACTTGTATTAGTATATACAATCATCATTTCTTCTTATCAGAAAACTATACATAAATAATCATATTTGTATCAAATGTTTCTCTGTCGTGAACTCTTGTATCGTATTTATATGACCAACATTTTGACAAATATATTGTGTCACGCTCTACACGAAATTGTGTATCTGCTGGACTGCTAGGGTGCAAAGCAGCAAACATTCCCAGTAGCACGATGCTTGTCTATGACTCCATGCCACTCTCTGAGTGGGACTTTAAACTTCGTACCATCGAGGATACACAAATCTGGTGTTAGATTTCCTGGCTCAACAAGCACTTGGCATTGGCTATGGCTAAGCTTTCCACAGACGAAAACAAACCCAGCACAACAGCATACCCATGGTTGGTCATTTACCATAGTAAGATACCTGTAACAACCAAATTAAGATATCCAATTTACCGTGTCATAAATAAAAAGGGAATGGAACAAAATCATCGTTGAAAAAGAAGTGAAAAGAAGAGAGCATATTGTGTAACTGGTTACCGCAATGGAAAAATATGAAACATACCACGATATTCCTATTAGCACATCCAACAAAAAGCTTTCCTTGCCAACCTAACAAAGTTGTTATGACAGAATCACAGGGGATGGATCCAATAAGTCTCGAATCTATTTGAAACTCGTCGCCAGACAATTCCTGTGACACGCAAATGAATTTACATGAGTTCAAAAGTTTGATAACATAGCAAACCAGCTTCATCACATACAAATACTGGAAATAAAATAAAATAGGATGAAACCATATTTTGCACATGTACCTGTACATTGACAGTTTTATCCAACCCTCCTGTGAAAAGCCATTTTCCCTCCATGCCAGAAGCAAATACTGCACCGTTGTGCATTTTAATGGATTTCATGAACACATCATTCCTCCAGACCTGAAGAGATCCGAAAAAGAAAAGGCAATTTAAAAGAAAAGTTGATCAGAATGACAACGGTCGGGTTGATTAGTCCATTCTACAATGCCAACTTGAAAACTTGAATGCTACGGCGATCAAAACCTTAGGGACAAAACTTAGTATATAACCTTAACTAGTTTTAGGGTCCTGAATGGATTCATGTATGTTCATCCTCAGCATGGAATACCCCATACAGCAGGAGTCATATCTTAACTATACGTGGTAGGATATCAAAAGACTAACTTGAGATGCGATCTATAAATGCCCAAATGAACACATAATTCTAGACCGGATCAAGTAAGAATAGGGGTAAAAAGAACACCTTTACACATCCATTGTCATGAGTTGCAATAAGCATGTGCCTGTCAACAGCAAGAGATAAGACAGATGCCACGGTTCCTGATGTGTCTTCGCCTAGTACTGTCAAAGGACTGTGATCGCTAAGACTCCATAATCTGATGGTTCCATCCCAACTACCGCTATAAAGAACACCATCACAAACTGCAAGCGTTGAAACTACTGATCTATGACCAGACATAGTGCATGACAAGGTGCCATCCTGAATTTTTTCAAAAGAGAGTTTCTTCCACATAAAAAAGAGACGCATGCCAGTAGAAAATAACAGACAACATAAATAATGCAAACCCCTCACCCGCACTGACCATGCCTTTACTGTTCTATCTCCACTGCCAGTATAGACATATCCATTTCGGCAGGCCAAGGCATGAATGCCACTAAAGCGCCAATCTTTATCCTCGTGGAATGTCTTTAAAGGCTCTTGCTGGAGAGGGGTACATGTGCCCCAGACAAATATACCACCTCCACTGTCACCACTAATGCACAAGGGTTGCTCTTCATCTACATAAATTAGAGCCTTGATGGTATGTTCATGGCCCTTAAATGTATGTACATGAGAGAAGTCCTACATGAAAGTTGCACCGACAAAACTTAGTGAAAGGGAAACATGGAGAAAATTAAATTGATATAAATCACCAAATTCAAACTATATGAAGTCCAACTTATATTCTAAGAGGCCAAACTCCAAAAGGTTGGCTTCTTGTGTGAATATTAGGAAGCACACAAACAACATAATCAACAGTGCCAGCTCGTCAAATCATTTATGATATCAAGCATGCAATAAACAGATTAATAGAAACAAAGCTGCATTTATAAGTTACGACATAAGAAGAAATTATATGGAAGATGTGGTAGCAGGCACTCATGTTTGTGCATTTCAAACAAAATTATTATTAGCAACAGTGAAGGTAAAATGCTAACACACTCATTCATGCGCTCTCAAGCGCACGCGCGCACACACACAATTAATTACAGAAAAAACTAACTCCAAAAAAGACAACCATTTCAGTCTGTACCTGCAACGACCATACATGGATAGTTTTATCGAATGAGGAGCTAAATAGAAAGTCCCCTACAAAAAGAAGTAAAATCCATATTAAATTTCACATACTTGATGTATACAAAAAAGTATGCACTGAGTATGACAAATGTTCAGTTTACATATTCTTCTCTTGGCTGTCCGAGAGTTATGCACCATTGGAAAAGGAAGATGCCAAACTGAGGGGATGTTTGTTGTTTCACACAAATCACTCAACACATCTTAACGTGAGTTCTAAGATGCTTTAGGCTTGTTTAATCATCTTAAGATGTTTTTCAGATAAAAAGATATATACACGCACACACACATTTTGTTTGCTTTCGTTAAAATTTAATTGTTTGATCAGTTTATTGAACATTTTAGTCTCAAACCTGCCCTTCCATCATTCTTCGTTTTACAAGTCATATCCACAAATTCTTTCTTCCCTAATCGAACAACACCCCCTCCACCTAACTGGTTGATATTTCCCTCACATTGTGTCGCCCAAAAAAGGAACGCTTCTATTAGTTTCAGCCGTCTGTTGGAATTCTTAGAACCTAATAAACAAAATGGGCAGACTACTGCAGCATAAACACTGCTTAACCGAAACAGCATGAGATGTGCTACCTAAAAAGTATTGTGTAATGATTATACCTCCAACAGCTAACCCTGTAATAGCATCACGATGACCCTGCAGAACTTTAAACTTGACCTTTCCCCCTGCTAGGCCATTAAAAAAATCACTGTCAGCCCTCTCATCCCCAACTTGATCAAAATCTGATCCTCCACTGATTTCACTTCCTTGCAGTCCATTTTCTTTTGGTGTTTCTAATATTTCCTTGCGTGTCCCACAGAGTTGCCCCAGAATCAAGCAAAAGCTTCCACTATCTTCCTTAATCACCCCCTCCAAACTGGCCATGATATCACATTGAGGCTTAATAATCAGTTCCCTGATGCATTTCATCAGGTCCATCACAAGTGGGCGACTTGCTGGATCATAATTCAAACATTGGCAGAGGTTTTCCCTTAGGGATGCATATTCCTGACCCAATCTCCCTTCGATCAAAGCACGGACTCTTTCAATCCAGCTTACATAAGTTACATGGTCAAAAAAAGAGATTCCACAATTCTTCACAAGCTCTTCATCAAACTCTTTTCCAAGTAGCAGTCTTAGAAACACACAGGCTAATGACCAAACATCCGAGCCACATCCAACCGGATATCTCGAGCCATCACATTCTACTGCAACGCCCTGTTTCTGCAACAGCTCAATCAACACCTCCGGGCTAACAAAATCACCATCTTTAAACAAATTCCAAAATGCCAATTTCAATACTTCAGCATCAGTTGATTCAGTTCCTATTCGACCAGAAACAGAATCTACAACACTTCTCCATACCTTCCTTCCTGTCACTAACACCTCATTCAAATCCACCTCAACGTGACCAAAATCATCGAAACTAAAGCACGAAAAACCAAAACATCCAGCAACAAACCCCTCTGAATTCAAACCAGACACCACCTCACACACCTCCATAGCAATCATTGCAAATGCAGGCAACCCATCTTTAGTAAAACCATCCTCCCCAGCTCCCAACTTCCCCGACAAACTCTGATTTCGCCTCTCACACCCCAAATACAGAAACCCATCTTCCAAATTTCCCCAAAAGCCATAAACTTTACACACTCTCCTACAATGCCTCACAGAAACTCTCAGCAGCAATCCCATTTCGTTCCTCTCTTCCTCTCTCATTCCACTCAAACACTTCAAAACCCTTGCAGTGTAACTGAATTCAAACCCAGAACTATCCGAACCCGGTAACGAACCGACCCGAAAAAGGCTGACACTCTCGTCCTCTCTAAACCAAACCCGACCCGACCCGAAACCAGAACCAGTTCTTCCTTTCAACACAGTACAAAGCTCATCTCTCGTTCCATCATCAACCTCGGTTTCCACCGAAACGGCGTCGCTTGGAAGCACCCAGTCCTTCCACGTGACGTAAAACTCGTCGGACCAAATGCACGGCAAGAAACTACCAACTCCATCGGCCGATTGTTTATGGGGTGTTTGGGAAATACCGGAATTAGGGTTAGGGTTTAGTGAGAGGGAGAAAGAGAGGAGGTCGATGTTCTTGGGCAGAGCTGTGGGTCCCTGCGGAGGGTACTTGACGAGTTGGGTGCACGCCGGGCAGCGAATCGTCTCGGGGTACCGCTCGGGCAGCCTGACCAAGCAGGCCTCGCACGCCGAGTGGCCGCACGCGAGTACGCGCGGAATTGTGGACTCGCTGTCGTAGTTCTGCAAACACACCGGACACTCCGGCAACTCCGGCGACTCCATCGACTCCATGTCTCCTTCACAAGCCAAACGACATCGTTTCGAGATTATATTACACGTTTGGATTTTTCTTTTTGTTGGACCTTTTATTCCTCTTAGTTTTGTCATATTATCGAAACTACCCTTCACACATATATAATCTCTCTCTCCGCACTCGCTGAAACTCGAGTTTGCTGTTCGCGTCGTGACGGAAGGGGGATCTAAAGAGCTCAGCAGTAGCTACGCTTTTGTAAGGAGGTCCGAGGTACGTTTTCTGTTTGGTTGCCGAGAAAATTTAATTCGCGCCCAAATGAGCATTGATTATTTATTTCTTTTTTTTTTTTTTCAACTTCTGGTGGATCACATCGGAAATTCTGACATACTTTAGAAATCTGTACTCAAATTATTGTTTTGGGATCGAAAATTCAGTAATTTTATTCGATTTTAACGGTAAAGATTTGATTTTTAAGTATACAAAGTAAAGAGATCTGGTGGGATGCAAACCCTTTTTCCCTTTCTTTTGAATTATGTGAATTTTTTTTTTCATTTATTTACTTATATTTCTGCAATTGATCATTTCTGGAGTTTTTGTTGTTGATATTGTTTCATGTGGTCAGCTAGGAGGCCATGGCGGGGCCGGGCAGTTCGATGCTGTATTCCATCCTTCTGTTTACTGTGATTCTATCACTTCAACAGATGTACAGAGGGAAGTTAGCATCAACGGAGTTGTTTACCATTCTTGGGGGTTTCATTAGTTCTCTCCTATTTCTTGCGCTGCTCACCGTAAGTTCTAAACCTCATCGTTTCAAAGAGATTGTATGATTTGTTCTCTTATATGTCAAGTTTATACAGTTATACTTATCGGCGTTGGTTTCTGCTATTGCAGTTCATTGGCAATTTCCAAGAAACAAGTGGTGTAAGGACTGGCTGGGGTGCGGGTGAGTGTCTGTTAATTTCTTTTTTATTTATTTAATTCTTTGAGAGTCGGTGTGAACTGGAATCTTCTGAAATTCTATACATGTCAAGGAAGATTCATGCTTGCAGTTTGTTGGATTTGACAACATATCTAAGGGTGTTGAAACACATTGAATTTTTAACGTAAATGAGCCACCGGGGACACACAGAACTTTGTGCACAACCTAGGTTTCTGCATCTTGGTAACCTATTTGTCAACTCTCATAATGGCTTGCTCCATGACATCTCTAGGTTTCCAAGCCTCTAGGATTAGTACTTGACAATATAAAACCTGAAAGAACAAGAACAAGAACAAGAAATACACTCTTATCTCTTTTCTTTTCTCTCGCTACTACTTGAGTGGCATACAACTTGTTGTTTTGCTTCAATTCAAAACTAGTGCAGTAGTCCCTTTATGTAGACATAATTAAGGTCATCTTCAATAAGGAATACTCATCCTAATTGGAATTTAGTTATGAATCCTTCTCCAATTGAGAAACCAAGACCAATTAGGAAAACCACTCCAATTGGAAAAACAAGTTAATTTTCTAACACTATAAATCCTAATACACTTAGGACAACTCATCATAGGCTTGATAACCGAACAGTTATTACATATTTCTTTGAAGTTTGTAGGACGAAGGAAAAAGAAAAAGGATTTTCTAGTGTTTGGGAAAATTAGAAACAAAATTACAGCGATAATGCAACTCTTTTATTCTAGTAACCTATTATACCAATTTTCTAGTGTTTGGCTTTCGTTGTGAGGAAGGAAAAAGGAGATGGATGAAACATAAAGCTGCATGAAAGTTTCTTGCAAGACTCAAAATGTTTCATGTTGAAGTTTTGTAAATGATTTTTGTTGTAAGGCTCATAAATAATCTGACCTCGCTTCAGTTGGTTGTGCAAGCGTAGCACATATGAGTATAAAAGTTTTCAAACTCAATCGTTGCGTTATTTCTATTTAATTTATTTGTAGTAGCTTCTGAGAAGTGTATCTGTGCGTGAATCTCAGTGCTCGAGTTTCTAATCAGAATGTATTCACCAAAATTATTTATTTTTCCTGTTTGCAGTCATTATAGCAGAAGTAATTGCTCTTATTGCTGCTGGCACTGTGCATCGAGTTTGCATCACAACTTGGTAAGTGCATGTAATCAAGTATTCTGTGAAAAATATTCGTGCGTCTTGTACTCCTGATCCTGAGTGCATTTTCAAAAAAAGAAAATAGGAAGAGGGGGGATTTGAATTCAAAATATTTGACACAGAAGCCAACATGCCATATGATTGACTGTTCAGCTTTTTTGAGTGTCTAGACTCTTGGACATGCCGTTAAGTTGTCTTGGAGATGTATATTGACGACAATGCTAACGATCCAATTTGACCATGCAGTTTCTTGTTTTCCGCTTGCTTACTCTATGAGGTCAACAAGCTTTCAGGGATAATGCTAACCAAAAGTGAATCTAAAACGAAAAGGTACTGAGCGGAATTCTACGGTTTAGGATATGATGGTCTGCTGTTCTGGAATTTTGTTGTTTACTTTCCTAATGAGGTATAATTTAGAGAGAGAGCAAAAAGGAGTATCATTTTAATATGTTTCAGATATTTTTCAACCTTACAAACCCGAAAGATGTTATCTGTTGCTTGGCTGCTTGTTACAGGATCATCCACCTACCATCACTTCCTTGCTTAGTTACTTATCTGCTTTATGCCTCTTCTGTCTGCATGTTGTCAACAAAAAAATTTCAGACAAGCATGTGTTTTTCACTTTTCAGTAGCGATGGTTTAATCATCTCACAGTTGTGCAATTTTGCAACTGTGTGAAACCCTAAGACCATCTAGTTTCTCAACAACAGACAGCAAACGCTGCATGAAAGTTCACCAATACTTTGACGTGTGCATGCTCGGTACAAACTGCTTCAATTTCATGCACTTCCAGACTTGACGAAAGACACTAAATGCCTCCTCAGTCTCTTGGAGTAAAACCTTTAGAATTCGTATCGTTTGAGGCCCTATGGACGTTCTTGAACTTGTTAGCCTTACAAAAAGCGTCGATCAAGGCATTGTACACAACCACATTAGCCCTGATTCCATTCCTTCCGTCTTCAAGAATGCATCAACAGCATTTTCACCCTCCCTGCCTTGCAAAGAACATCAACCACGATACCATAAGTTACCATATCAGGATTACAACCCACATCAATCATTTCTCTAAACACCTCCCCTCACCTTAGGCGAGTTCGGATCCCTCCCCCATCCGTTAATCAATATACTGAAATGCATATATGCCCATGAGTACTCTGCATCCAACATCTCCATCTCCGTCCACAAATATTTCATCCATGTGAAGGAGAGTCGGAACGTAGTAGCTCCACATATTGAAAACAGGCAATCGACTGTATATTCTAAAACTCTCTGTCCATTCCCACCGTCTTCAGTAGCTTGGTGAGGTCATAGGACTTGAAGCTTTTGCCATAACATAAACCCAGATCCAGCGGAGTTGTGCCGTCCCGGAATACACACAGCAGTTTCGGTAGTCACTTTAACAGAAAAATCCTTGCTCCTTCTCTACTATATATGGAAGCAATCCGAAACGGAATTGTTTTCTTTTGCCATCAATTTTCCAGAAAGATGATAATCTCACTCAAATTTTGTTTCAAACTTTCAACATCCATTGCAGTGAACACAATTAGGGTTCTACAAGTTGTGTTTTGAATTGGAAAATATATTATTTGTTGGTTTTCAAGAGTCTGTAGACCTTGAGATCATGAACCACACCAATAACTGAACCAGCTGCAGCAGATAGAGCAACTGCAAGGACGAAAAGACTCAGGATTTGGAGGCAAATCCATCTCATGCTCCACTCTGCTATCTTCTTTTGAGCAATGTACATCTCCGCAGGGAAGTAAACTGTGAGTGGCCAATACCCTAGAGCCCCGAGAAATCCAACCACATCGTTAAAGAACGGGAGAATCATGGAGATCACTGTGGTTAGAATCACAAAAAAGGTCATCCACACCAATTTGGAGAGGCTAAGGTTGTAGGAACCAAAACCCGGGATTGGTATTTTGATGTCTTTTGTGATGAACTGGCTGTTTGGGAAACTTTTTGCTGCTGTTTTTTCGACTAATGCGAAAATGGGTTGGGCGAAAACTTGGTATGCACCAACAAGGTGGATCACAATGGCGGCATTGGCTATGTCGATGAGCCAAAATGGGTTAGATAAGCCTTTGTCAGTGAGGAGGTTTCCGGGAGCTATGCCTCCGAAAGCAGCGTGGCCCGTGCAGCCACATAGAATGTAGAAAATGGATGTCACTGCCAAACTAAATCGAGTGGCCTTCTTCATTGTCTTCATTTCAAGTGGTGGGGATTTAACTGTGTCCCGTTACATATATATGGTTGGATTAATTACACGAAATCATCACGAAAAGTTTAAACATTGATAATTTAATTTGAAGAAGATATAAACCTGAATTTCAATGAGGATGATTGAGTAAGAGTGTGTTACCACGTGCATGGAAGGTCCTCCACATCTTCTGGGCAGGAGTCACTACCCCAATACTCATTCCAGTCATACTTCCTTGATTTTTCGATTTCTGGTATATCCACAAAAAACAAGACTGAACTAAATTTACAAGAACCATTTTAATCCTCAAAACCAAGTTCAAATTTTAAGGCATTGTTTGACATTCGAGTCTCGTGTCGACCTAGAGTTTACGGTAAATCACCTTTGAATTTGATATCAAGCAGGGAGAATAAATGGAGGCGATTTTAATGTATTAATCTCAACTATTGATATCAAATTTAAAAGTGAGTGACCATGCATTTCTTGGTCACCTGGTGACGGCGAGAACATTTCTCCATTCAACATAGCAGTAATAGAGAAAACTATGTGTACCAGCGACTTTAGCAACTCCAGGGGCTAGTCCAATTCCTGAGTAAGTGAAGGACATGACTGCAGCAACAGTGGAGAGCCAAGACAACTTATCAAAGTTTGGAATTTGAGACAATGTAATTTCTGAGATTCCAAATGCTAGCAGATAGGGATAGTAGCTGGTATGACATGGATCTTTTCCACCACTATTGTGGAAGCAATTAGACCTCTTTATTGCCCTGTTTAATCAACACGAAACTCATTAACCCAGAAAATATTATGTGATAAAAAATTATCAATTTCTTAATTGAGTTTAGACACTCGAGAATTACACCAGGCTTATAGAGGCTGTTACAGTATAGCCAATAGTAGCTCCAAAAAGGGTCAATTGCTGAATAAAGCCACACATTTTGACCCCAAGTTTACCTGAGAAATTCAAATTAACACAAACAAAATGGGGATAAAGACCTTTGGAGAAAAGGAGGAAAAGAAAATCACTTGTTTCATATGTCCAAAACAATCAAAGTATTACGCAAAATTCACCAAGGTGGGATCGAACAGCATCCGAGTAGGTGCAGTTTCTCTTCCCAGTGACGGGATCCCGATAGCAGGAAACGAGAAGTGGCGATGGAGAGCATGACCATCACAACAGGACCAGCAATCCATCCTAGCTGAGCCATGGCCCAAGATCCAACCACAGCAGTGATTATGTATGAACATGCAGTCCAAATAGTTCCTTGTACCACAAACAACGCAAAATTAAAATGACTAACAATACGAGTATACTACTAGTAATTAAACATTTTCTTATTTTGATTAGATTAATTACATTTGTAGATCCATATATGTATAACCATATAAGCAATACTAGTATACTACTAGTAATCTAACAGTACTCTGTACTGTCGTACAAAACCAAACAACTTCGTCACATCGCAGTACGCATTCAGTTAAATGCCAAAACCATGTAGCAATGACCAATGGCAGTTCAGTAAATGATGCCTTTTTAACTAATCCAACGCAATCGCTTTAAAACCGAAAGATGCAACGTACTTTTGCTTCTTAAAAATACACGTTGCACGAATAGAAGCATGAGAAGTTGCACTGTTATGCAGTAGCTGCTTATGTTGTAAGAGGTTGGAGCTCAGGTGTGGAGGACATGTACTGCCTGCAACATCTGACCGCACTGCTGCAACGGCTAAAATTCATGAATTTCACTTCCTCAGCTCGTCCTGACCAATCGGACTGAAAGTTCACTTCGCCTCCAGATCCCCCACTTTTTGGATATAGACTAATCTGTTACTTTTCAAGCAGCTCTCACATTTGAACCTAGAATTACCATCCCCCATTCTACTTGAAACACTTCTTCTTGAACCATCAACATTTCGCTTATACAACGAAGACGAGTTTGAACTCTCTAACGGTTTCAGCTTATAGGCTCCATAAGCTTCATGCCTATGTGCCACAAAATTAAAGGCAACCCTAAATAGTCTTCCTTGGAACTAAAGGCAACCGGAGATTATCATGAAAAATCTGCATATTTCCTTTATTTCCATTATGACCTCAAAATTAAAGCGCAAACATGACACTGATCATATCTGTCATTCCAAGTCCCTTTAGACACCAAATTAGCAATCAACAAAGGATTCAGATCAAGATGTTAATGTTTGTATTTGTATATATTCATTGTGTACGAGTGAGAAAGAATATGAACATTCCTCAGTGATTTACAGAGGCTGAAGCATTCAACCATTCTGAGAAATACAAAACACAGTAACACAAGATAAAGGAGAGCTAAACCTGATTGGGAACCGACATAGCTGGCCAAAACCATCTGAGCCCTAGCTACTACAGACCCTCTAGAGATGCAAAATAGTTTTCCCCGGCCATGAGCAGTGAGTACTTGAGGAATTTGTTAGAGTCAAACTCCTAGTCCTCTACTCATTTGTTAGAAGTTCCCATCTTGATCTTTCACTTGGCAAGAACCTAGAAAACCCAAAAGAAGTTTTACGTGACTCATTACCAAGTGGCATTGGTCTGTCTGGTAATTTGGGAATATCAATATCACCCTCCAACATCTTGAGGGCCTCAGAAATTGTAGGCCGAAAAGCGACCATAACATGAGCACAAAGAAGTCCAACAAGAGCAAACCTCTCCATCACACCCTTTGGTCCACCCTCCCTTATTGCCTCATCAAAAATTTCATCCACATTCCCTGATTTCAGAACCATCCATGCCCAATCTGAGATCAAAATGAACGAAGAACTTGGATCAGAATTTGGTGAGTCCAGTACTTTCCTTCCACTCATGATTTCAAGAATCACAATGCCGAAGCTATAGACATCACTCTTCTCCGTCAGCTGTCCATAGAGGGCATATTCTGGTGCCAAATAGCCACGCGTGCCAGCAACCCTTGTGGTGACCTGAGATTGTCCCTCCGAACTTTGTTTTGCCAATCCAAAGTCCGCAACTTTCGCCTTCATTTCCGAATCCAAGAGTATGTTTGCGGCTTTTATGTCTCTGTGATAAATGGCAGGCTTGATCCCATAATGCAAGTAAGCAAGGCCTTTTGCCACATCTAGGATTATGTTCTTTCGTTGAGGCCAATTTAATCTCTCCTTGCTGCTCAATTGATCACTGAGATTCCCATTCGGCATAAGATCATAAACCAAGAACCTTCTTTTGCCTTTCAAATCATCACTTGTTACACAACAGCCTCGAAGTGAAAGAAGATGCCGGTGCCTTATTTTACTTATGATTTCAACCTCATTCAAAAAATCTTCATCTCCTTTCGAGTCCAAATCAACAACATGCTTCACCGCAACAAAACTCCCATCAGAAAGTGTTCCCTTGTACACAACCCCATATCCACCTTGCCCAATCATGTTCTTTTGAGCAAATCCACCAGTGGCTCTTTCAAGCTCGGATACGGCAAACCATTTTGCTCCTAAATTGGGCAGATAGTTTGCTCTGAAAGTAGTCACATAATCCTCATGAAGTGCATTTTGCTTCTCCTTCTTATCCCATCTCTTGTACAGAACTATAATCCCAACGGAAACCAAAACACCAATGACAGCACCCGACACCCCAAAACCCCATATCATCAAACTCTTCCCGCTCATCTCATTCATCTCCTTTTCGCGTGCGGAGCCATAAAGAGGCAACCCGAGAATGCAAGTAGCCGTTCCGCGATCACTCGGCCCCAACTGGTTAACAATCCCAGCAGCATACAACACAGTGAAGGCAAAGCATTTCTTGCCATTTGGGTCGAGACCATGCAACTGCTCATTCACCAACTTGCCGGCCTCAACACAAGATTGACATTCTGTCAGTCCCTCTAAGTCTCCTTTGCAGGCGGTGTTCAGGGGGGTCAGTAGCCCGACCCTCGCTATCCAGTCCTGGACTGTTATTATCCCGGCACAATGAGAAGGGCTGCCCACAAACTGTGTTGAGTTAAAGCACATGGGGACTCGAGATGCAAGCGCGAGGGATTCAAGTTTGGTCTGCAGATGCAAGAGGCAGGAGGATAAGGAGTTTGAGTTGGGGAGTTGGAAGAGTGAGGTTTCTCTGAGGTGTTGGGCAAGGCCTATGCCTAGGAAGCTTAGGAGGGTTTGGCAGCAGGATTTTCCGAGGGGGTCTATGCACACTGAATGGTCCCACGGTAGAGTGTCAACGTAGCTGAAATCTATGGGACATGAAGAGGAGGAGGAGGAGGAGGAGGAGGTGGAGGTGGAGGTGGAGGTGGTGGAGATTATGAATAGGAGGAAGACTAGGGAATATGGGAAGGCGTTACTCATCTTCATTTCCTGTGATTTCCGATACTTGTGGTGTTGGGACAGTTGGATGTTTAATAACGGATTAAGTCAATTTACACCCGAGTTCGAATGTTATTCCGAGTAATTTAGAACAGATTAACGTGTCGTCGGTGAAACGAATAGAGTTTTTGGGGGTTTGCGTAACGCGTGGTCAAGAATGGTAGGCGATGGGTCAATGTGCAGACCAAACTCCTCATTTTATGTGGACTAGTATTAGTCGATAACTCGACATGTTTTTCGTATGTAGAAAGCTACTAGAAAATTTTCCTAGCAAGTTGTAGCGGATCGAAAATTCAACTTTAAATTATTTTGTAAACACAAACACACACATATTCAAACATAAAGAAATTAAAATGGAGACTGCAGAGCGAGAGTAATGTCTAAATTTATACAATTTATACAAAGAACATTGTCAAATGTCTTGCTATTTACATACAAAAATGGTCAGCCTGCTATTTCCCATTGATAAATATCCTAGTTTTTCATTGGCACTGCCACTTGCAGATAAAACATTTCAAAAGATGAGATTGTTTATAGACACAAAAAAATGGGGAATTGATGTTATGATGGGCTATTTAGACGCATAAAATATGAAGGAACATTGTTCTTGTTTGTACAATGGATGAGAATATTGTTCAGTACAGTACCAAATGTTTATTCTCGGAGCAGCAGCTGTAGACAAGTTTGTGTCATTGGAAGAAAAAAAAAAAAAAAAAGGGAATGTTAAGAGATATGGAATAAGTTTTGTACATGAATGGATTTACACTGCTGAAAAAATAAGAATACACTGCTAGAATAAGAACAAATTTACAAAATAATTTGCTTATTTTGGTAAGAGATTAACAAATCAGGTATAATTTATGAGAGTAAATGTAAGAGCGGATAAAACACTTTAAATAACTATAAGTTTTATAGAAAAGCTTTTCAATCCAACATCATCCAAAACTATGAAATAACAGAATCTATACCAAGATAAAAAATAAATAAAAAATCATATAAACCACCTAGGTATAAAGAAATAAAAAGTAGATCAAAATTAAGGATCGACTTGAGCTTGGAGTTAACAAAATGGTTTTGAGAGTAGTAAATGTTCTGTTGGATTTGAGTTCCTTGTAATGAGATACCTACTCTGCACAAACAGTACAATGGCAAAAATGGTAGCCTATTTAAAAAATGAAACCAAATTAAATAAAGAGAAGGACGCTAAGATGAACGAAATTGAAACCCCAGACAACAAATTGATAGCTAGGAAGAAAGGAAAAAACGTGCATGAATAAAATTTTCAATTTCTAACTGCCCCTAATTTATAATTAAACTAAGCAAATAAACAGTGAGCACAATACAATCTTAACAATAAGAACTGTCAAATAGCATCATATATTTATGAATTACTTTGCACAGAAATTTCAAAAATAGATAACTAACTTGTAATTTAGAAAGTTTGTCCTCCACTTGCTTATTGATTAAGAATCGAACTTTGGAAGAGAATTTCATGAGCTGCAAAGCACAGTGAAACAAAGAAAATCAAACAAACACAAAAGGAGAATTCCATAGTTAGTTATTCGTTGATTATTCGAACTGATTGTGTTTTTACAGGGTTGACTATAATGATATAATTATTTTCATATTTTGTTAGATAACTCAATGTGTGTGTGTATATATTCATAGAGCTATATTGTACTGGTTGTGTTCTTGTAATTTCTATTTTCCCTTTAAAATTTCAAATCCAAAACCACCCATGCTTAAGTCAAGTTAATTCCCGTAAAAAAAATTATATAAAATTTTCTGACACCCATGTAAAACTTTAGCATGCATGGTTCTTTTAATTCCAACACAGAAATATCGGAATTTCCGACAACATACCAATACGAAATCAACTTAAACCGTAAAATCTGAAATTCCAATCCCAAAAACAAACTATAATTTCAAAAACCACAAACACGCAAAACCAAATTAAATCTGCAAACACAGAGTGATAAACAAAAATTTTATTAATCTCTTATATCTCACAAAAAAAGAGAGGATATGCATGACCACTTCAGCTCTTAAAACTAAAAGGAAATATCAAGATTTGTTACCCAAATCCACCAATTTGAATCAAATCTCTGCAGCCCTGCTTGAAATCCGTCTGAAATCACCTCGATGAACACAAAACTTATACATGCAGAACATTTTAGATTAAGTTGTGAGAATGAGTGATCATGAAATTAAAGAAACAACCAAATTCCAAGCGAAGTATTAATTGTTAAATGTACAACATCAACAACAAAACTAAATTTTTACAAATGCAACCCAAAGTTAACACTAATAAAAAAAGCATGAATCAAATGCATAAACAAAAGAAGATGTTAAAACATGAGAAAAATTACATGGAAAAGAAAACAATGTTAAATATCTTAGGTGTTCCATTTACAATTATTCTCTATTTCTGTATATTTAAAATACCAATCATTGATTTGGTAGAAACCAACACACAAATTAAACCCTATAAATTATGCAATCATAGTATGAGTAAGTAGGGATCGTTCTATTCCAGAGATTAGAATGGCTGCTAACCAACACAAATTGTATAAAAAAAAGATGTTAAACATGAGAAAAATTACATGGAAAAGAAAACAATGTTAAATATCTTAGGTGTTCCATTTACAATTATTCTCTATTTCTATATATTTAAAATACCAATCATTGAAGTGGTGTAAACTAACACACAAATTAAACCCTATAAATTATGCAATCATAGTATGAGTAAGTAGGGATCGTTTTATTCCGAGGATTAGAAGGGCGGCTGCTAACCAACACAAATTAAACTTATAAAATTGAAAACTAAGTCAAACTAACAACAAAACAGTGACTGAGGGGATTTCGGACGAATTTAATTTAAACAAAAGTAAAAGGCAGCAAGTAAATTAAGTTGTGAATGAAATATGGATGAAAGGATAGTTCAAGGATTCTTCTCCACACATGAATCATATGCATACAAATCGATTTCTAGTTATTCTTCCTATAAACCATGAATGACAATGCCCCAAATTAACTGTGAACAATACTAATTAACTCTCAGATTTTCCTAAGTTCATTGAATTGGACTCAACGATGCAACCAAATTATTGTTCTCAAGTTCCCTAACTATGAAAAGCATGATAGAGATACATCTCAAAGATCATTAAGTTATGTGAAAATCATAAGCTTTGACAAAGCATTCGTAACTATGAAAAGCATGATACTCCTGCCAAGAATTTACTTAACTCAATAATGGCTAGTGACTTTTACTACTTACAAATATAAGTTCATAAAGATTAGGTGAAAATCCCTTATATTCTAGCATCAAATCCTTGCATGCAAACTAAGTATGCATTCTTAATAAACATACAAGAATAAGTTTTAGTCATGATAAAACACTAAAAGGGAAGTCACTAGCCGCACAAAATCAAGAGGATGAGTTGGTCACAAACTCTCCTCATCGTGACATAACTGCAACCACGATGGGTGGAGTAGTTATGGTTTTATGCGATCAAAACTGCTACATGGTCACTCTTCTCGAACACTAGTTCATTAAATACAATCCCTATCAATTGTAGAGCCTCACAAGCCCTAGAGAAGAGAAGAACACATCCTTCATCCTAACCATTTTTCTGCAGTAAACTCATTACTGCAAACCCTAGTATTGATAGCTTTTTGATTGCTTGCTTCTAGTTCATTATGGCAAACTCTACAAGTAATTTTAAGACATGGAAGCAGCAAATTGAGATGCATCTTGGCATGTTGGAATTCATCATTGCATTCTCTCAAATTCAGCCACCTGAATTAACAGACACAAGTCCAACTTCTGAGAGAGACATTTTTGCTATGTGCGAAAGGGCTAATCAGATGTTATTGCTGATCATGCAAAATTCAATGGAAGAACACATCAGGGGTGGCATTCAAAGGTGTGACTTAGCAAAGCAGTACATGGCCAAGATTGAAGAAAAATATAAAAGATCTGATAAGGTTGAGACTGACAGACTTGATCGATGGCAAGTTTGGTAGTGTAGGGAGTGTCCAAAGGATCTGCTTAAGCTTGTCAACCTGTCTAACAAGCTTAATGCAATGGATGTAGCTATTGTAGACCACTTCCTTGTTCATTTGGCTTTGTACTCTCTGCCAAATGAATATGAACAAATCAAAGTGAGTTACAATACTAAAAAAGAGACATGGGATATCAATGAGTTGATTTCCATTTGCTGTCAAGAGGAAGAGAGAATGAAGAAAAGCAATAATGAAGTTGTGAATCTAGTGCAATATGGAAAAGGAAAGGCCAAAGCTTTTGAACCAACCAAAACTACCACTTTCAAAATAATCAAAGCTGCATTAACCAAGTCAGGTTCTTCTTATCTTGGCACCAAGAAACATGCTCCATTACTACCATAGCTGTCAAAACTAATCTTGCCTCCACTAGCACTGGTCTTAGAATTGACAAAGTTGATATTAAAAGTGTTATCATTGTGGTTCCACTGAGCATTTGAGAAAGAAGTGTGCTGCTTTTAAAGCTTGGCTTATTAAGAAAGGGATTTCAAAACCTGAAGGACCAAAGTAAAGAGCATTACAATGTCCAAGTTGGAAATGGAAAAAAAGTCAATGTTGAGTCAGTTGGTCAAGTCATGTTAAAACTCTTTTCTAGTTATGTTTTAGTGTTAAATAATATCCTTTATGTACCTTCCATAAGAAGGAACTTACTTTTAGCTTCAACGTTTGCAAGGGATGGTTTTTCTTTCATTGGTGATGACAATTGTATTCGTTTTTTCCTTTAAAATAAGTATGAAAATTTGCTTGGTTATGCATCATTCAATGGAGATCTCTGGCAGTTACAATGTTCTTATTTTCATGAATGTCTCAATGTGGAAACCTTAGCTCCTAAGAGATTGGTCACTAATAATGATTCTTCCATGTTATGATATCAAAGATTAGGACACATCTCAAAGAAAACGATGCTGAGATTAATGAAAATGGGACTATTGCAGCACTTAAATTTTGAAGGGAAAACCACTACATCTATTAAAAAGACTAGTTCCACTAGAAGTCAAGGTCTATTAGAAGTCATTTACACAGATGCTTGTGGTCCATTTCCAACAAGGATAATTTGTGGGAACTGTACCTTTGTTCTCTTCATAGATGACTACTCTAGGTAAACTTATTTGTATTTAATCTCTGAAAAATCTCAAGTGCTAAATTATTTTAAAATTTATAAATTAGAAGTGGAAAAACAACTTGGGAAACAAATTAAAGTAGTAAGATCAGATAAGGGAGGTGAATATTTTGGAAGGTATCCAAAAATGGGACAACAAAAGGGGACCCTTTGCTTTGTTGTAGCAAGAAGGGAACATAGCACAATTTACAACACCAGGAACACCATCTCAAAATGGTGTTGTTAAAAAAAGAAACCGCACCTTTAAAGACATGGTTAGAAGCATGCTTTCACAATCACAACTTCCAGAATTCTTGTGGGGTGAAGCAAACTGCAAAATATATTCTCAATAAGATGCCAAGCAAAGCAGTCACTTCCATACCCTTTGAAATATGGATAGGAAGAAGGCCAAGTCTTGCACATTTGCACAGTTGGGGATGCATATGTGAAGCATGGTTATATAATTCAATGGATAGAAAGTTGGATCTTAGAACTACAAGTTGTTATTTGTAGGCTATCCTGAAAAATCCAAGGGTTTTAGATTTTAGTGTCCACTCCCAAGACCAACAATGCAAAATTTGTGGAGGATTATAGTTTATTTCATTCTCACTCAAAGAAAAGCTATGCATTTGAAGAAATGAAGCGATCTGGTAACAATGGCACAACAAATTTGTCCTTGTCAACAACCATTCTCTCTAAAATTTCATTTATTTAGCAATCTCAAGAAGTGCTTAGAACACTGATCAACCAATGCCATCACAGAACACTACACTTATCCCAATTATTGAAGGTTCTACATCACAGCAGCATACTCCAAACCAAAAAGTTGCAGGCTCATCCATGTACCTTCCACCATCGAATTGAGGAAAATCATAGAAAACAAGAAAACCTGCACTATCAAGTGATTATGTGACTTATCTTAATGAAGTGGAGTAAGATTTTGGTGATGATGATGACCACACAACCTTTACTAAAGCTATGAATAGTTCACATGCCTCATTATGGTATGTTGTAATGGAAGAAGAATTGAATTCAATGGCACAAAATGCAGTTTGGAGTTTGATTGAAGGAGCCAATGACATGAAACCAATTGGGAATAAATGGGTTTTTAAGACCAAAAAAAGATTCCAAGGGCAATATTGAAAGGCACAAAGCTCGATTAGTAGCCAAGGGATTTACACAGAAGGAAGACTTAGATTACACAAAAAAACCTTTTCACCAGTCTCAACCAAGGATTCTTTTAGGATAATCATTGCCCTTACAACTTATTTTAACCTTGAGCTGCATCAGATGGATGTTAAGGCTGCCTTCTTGAATTGTAGTCTTGATGAAACAATTTACATGAAACAACCACAAGGATTCATTGAAAGAGGGAATGAAGGTTTTGTATGCAAGATTAACAAGTCTATATATGGGCTTAAACAAGCTTTTAGCAATGGTACAATAAGTTTGATCAAGTGGTAACTTCATTTGGTTTCAGTGAAAACAAAATTGACAATTGTATTTATCAGAAGTCAGCAAGATCAGGGTTTATTTTTATGGTATTGTACGTTGATGACATACTCTTAGCAAGTTATAGTGTTCAACTTTTTGCTGAAACCAAGAGCATGCTTTCAAATAGTTTTGACATGAAGGATTTAGGTGAGGTAGACTTCGTTTTAGGGACTGAAATTGTGAGAGATCGATCCAGAGGCACTATTGTTCCTTCAAAGGACTACATTGACAAGATACTCAAAAGGTTTAACATGCTCAATTGTGGTAGTGGAGATGTCCCTATAGCTAAGCGAGACAAACTTTCTTTAGCTCAGTGTCCAGTGACGGACTTCGAAGTGGAAGCCATGAAGAACAAACCTTATGCTTCACTTGTAAGCAGTATAATGTATGCACATGTATGCAATAGGCCAGACTTGGTTTTTGCATTATGTACTTGGAAGGTTTCAATCGAATCTTGGTGTAGCACATTGGAATGCAGGAAAAAAAGTGTTGAGATGCTTGAAGAAAACTCAAGCATATGTGCTAGGGTTCATCATGTGAAGAGTTACACTAATGCTGATTTGGGAGGTTGTGTAGATGACAAAATGTCAACCAGTGGGTATGTTTTCATCATATGTGGATGAGCAAATCATGTAGAAGTAAAGAAGCAAACTACACGAGCTGTCTTAACAATGGAATTAGAATATATTGACTATTTTGAAACAATGAAACAAAGCAATTGGTTGAGAAACTTAATCCATGAAATGCAAGTGGTTAAAAGCTTTGAAAAACCCTTGCAAATATATTCTAACAATGCATCAATAGTCTTCTTTGCCAAGAACAACAGAAGATCAGAAGCTTCAAGGTTAATGGATTTCAAATATTTGAAGGTCCAAGATAAAGTAAGGGAGAAAATTATTGAAATAGAACATCTTGGTACTTACAACATGATTCCATATCCTCTAACCAAGGCTCTACATGTTACAGCTTTTCAAAGACATGTAATTAGCATAGGTTTACAAACATGCTTAGATTATGTATAATGAAGGTGTAAGGTATGGTATTTTTACTCATGATGATTCATAATGATAAAGTAATGGTGCTTGGTATAGTTGCAAACATTTCTTATAGTATGCATATTTTGTTATTTCATAATACTTATGAGATATTTGGTAATGTAAAAACACTAAAGGATAAAGAAATGTATTAAAGGAGACCAACCATATGTGGGAAGATAGGTGGTACCGTTGAAGCTCCCTACTAAAGTTCCCTGACTCACAACATCAGTGCTAACTTCAATTAGTTTGCAATTCTAGAGTACTTATACAATGTTTATATATTATTTTCTTGAGTTCAACTGATAAGTTGGTAATTGGATGTAAAAATCATTATGAAATTTGTATATACAAGTTAGTGATCACCTTGTTTTTCTTACCATAATGTGCATATGGTTTTAGTTACACTCATGTGGGAGAATGTAAGGTTTTTCCAATAATGTTAGTTGTAACAAAAACCATATTATAGTATATGTTATGAAAACTTAATGGACTTGTATTATTAATGGGTTTAGAAAATGTGTTTTAGTCATGACAAAACACTAAAAGGGAAGTCACTACAACAACAACAACAAAGCCTTTTCCTACTAAGTAGGGTCGGCTATATGTATCCTAGAACACCATTGTGCTCGGTTCTGTGCCATGTCTTCTATTAGATCCAAGTACTCTAAGTCTTTTCTTAGAGTCTCTTCCAAAGTATTCCTAGGTCTTCCACTACCCCTTTAGCCCTGAACCTCTATTCCGTAATCGCATCTTCTAACCTGAGCATCAATAGGCCCTTGTTTCACATGTCCAAACAACCGTAATCGATTTTCTCTCATCTTTCATTCAATTGTGGCTACTCCTACTTTACCTCGGATATCCTTATTCCTAATCTTATCCTTTCTCGTGTGACCACACATCTAACGAAGCATTCTCATCTCCGTTACACCCGTTTTATGTATGTATTGATGCTTCACCAGCCAATATTTCATGCCATAAAGCATTGTTGGCCTTATTGCCATCCCATAATTTTTTTCCTTAAACTTCAGTGGCACAAACCGTCACACAACTCGCCGGATGCATTCTACTAAAAGGGAAGTCACTACTGCACAAAATCAAGAGGATGAGTTGGTTACAAACTCTCCTCATCGTGACATAATTGCGACCACGATGGGTGGAGCAGTTATGTTATGCAATCAAAACTACTGCATGGTCTCTCTTCTCATACTAGTTCATTATATACAATCCCCATCAATTGTAGGACCTCACGAGTCCTAGGGAAGAGAAGAACCCAACGCTTCATCCTTACCATTTTTCTGCAGTAAACTCATTAATGCAAACCCTTGTATTGATAACTTTTTGATTGCTTGCTTCTGGCTCACTATTGCAAACTCAGCAAGTATCATGTTTCTTAATGGCTTATATCTATATAATCATGCATTTTTATATCAATGGTTTTTAGTTGTCACGCCCCAACCCAAAGATTAATGTAAACCTTGGTTTAGAATGTGAATAACATCTTAATTATAAAGCTTAGCTAATAATTAAGAATGTGACATGAAATAGAAAATAAAAGCATGTAGAACTTGATAGGAATAAAATTCAACTGAACAACATATATTGAAAGTTTCAACCAAAATTACAACTTATGAACTACTCAGAGTTCACACAAGAGTAGTTCTTTATTCAAACAAGAGAGCAAAAGCCAACAAGCTCATCTTTTTATTTCTTTATACATAGTTACACAACAGACAACAAGTCAAGTAGACTTCTACGTTTATGGTATTGTACTTGCAAAATTTAGTTAGGGTGAGCTTAAAAAGCTCAATAGGGACCTATACCTTCATTACTAAAATAATAGAGTATAATTAACATAGCAAAATTAAAACCATAATAAGAATGATGTGTAAGGATGCAATGCAAACTCCTTAACTATACCCGTTAATCCACATAACTAAACACCTAGACCTCGTACGTCCCATTCCGTACTTATACAACTTGATCCCGAGTGTTTTAAGTATATGAACTAACCCCCATCCCTAAACATCCCAGAGTTAGTCATCTTGCCTAAACTCTTCGTCTCTAGTCCCGAATTACCCTAAAAGAACTGTGCACTGTGGGCTAGCTTGAGACCTGGTACCTACTAAGAGTTTGGCTCAACTACACAAAAGTTAATAGTCACTACCTTAGATTCCCGAATTTCTTTCCGACAATCCAACTTTACTCCCCACATCATGGATAATTATCTAAGTTTCATTTCTTTTCCCATACAACCAAGATAATCATAAATCCATGCTCTGGCTAAATTACATTTCGAACATTTATACTCAAGTAACCTTCAAAAACAATTTTCATATTCAAAATTGCTTCAAAATTGCATTCAATATATATCAAACTTGTATGTGTACTTAAGTAAGCAGTAATTAGATTAATATATATATATATATATATATATATATATATATATTCCCAGAACCCCCCTTGAATTTGATTAATTTTGTTCCTCCGAAGAACCTAATCGGAAACCAAAAGTATAAATACAAGTAACACACATTAGTAACCAAACAAAGTGTTTAATCACAAAATTAGTATTATCTAAAGAAAGTACACTAATTCTGGAATCTTATAACTAAAATAATGTCACTCAAATAGTAGTAAAGAAGATTAGAAAGAAATCTGGAAAAGAAATTAGGTGTAGTAAAAACAATACTTTGCATCTTGACAAAATCTGCAGAAAAACAGCACTACTGAACCAAGTTTAGGCTCCTTTTTGAACATTCAAAACTAAACCAAATTGTGTAATATTATATGGGTTTTGAAGCTTATGTTCTTTACTTTAAAAGCATATAAAGTTTGTAGAAAACAGAGCTCTAAATTGGAAGTTATGCCAAAAAGAAAAATGGAGTCTCGAAACTGGAAACCCAGTTTTCTGCTGCTGTTTGGCAGCTCGCGACCCAAGTTTAAATAAGGTTTTGATCAACCAAAACTCAACAGAACTGAGTGAAAACAATTGGGTTATGATCATGAACATATGTACTTTCAACACACTAAAAATTTTCTCCAAAGGAGCACATAAAGACCTAGAACTTTAGAGCAAAACAAGGCTACTTGAAACTTGAGTTTTCTCTGCAAAGAAATCTATTTTCTGCAACTTACATAATAGCCCACTTCCAATTTGTTTAACAAATCCCAAAATACTTCCAGGTAGTCCAGAAGTCATGTATGTATACAACATCCAAATCTAACATGACTCAAAATTAACAAGAAATTGACCTTTTAAACCAAACCCTTGATCAAGAAATTTGATCTACACACCCAATCCGAATTACCCAGCTCTAATTCATAATCAAATTGGTTCATTGAATGATAGAAAACCCTAAATAAAACTAAGAACTCCAAATATCATGGGATTCAACTTAAGGAAATTAAATTCGAAAATCAAAATAATCAAGGAACAAGGAATTTACCCTCCAAATCTTTGAATCCTTCCCTCACAATCACGTTTTCTAACTCTCAATTTCGCTGCCCCATTTTCTATTTCTGATGTTTTCTCACTTCTTTGCTACCCCTTCAACCCCTTTTTATAGTTACTCTAATCCTACTCAATCCTATCAAAGCCATGATGAAAACCTGGCTTCCTAGACCATCCAACTCCTGCTTATAGACCTAAGTTGCTCTTCTTAGTACATCCTTTGCCAAACACACTCCATGGTGCAATAGGAGATGAATAATTCTCTATAACACACTCCTTTGATCAACCACAGCTTGACCTATCACAATATTTCCTCACCTCTCTCCGATTTGAGTCTAAAGAAAGAGGAAATTTCTTCCTAGCTATGGAACAGCCACCTCCTACTAGTTTCTTTGTTTCCATCGCAGAGAAAGGAAGAACGTGAAAGAATGTTCCTTTCTTTTGTAAGATATATATATGTTTTAAAAAAAAAAAAAAAAAATACTACTTCATTGTTATACCCAAAAAAAAAAAAAAAAAAAATAATCCTTATTTGTACCCCAAAACAATAATAATTATAACAATATTAAGAAATCTAATAAATAAAAAGTATAGTATTAAAAGCTACTAAACAAATAAAAACTAGGCAGACTAAAATTTTGAATATGTTGTAGCCTATTTTATCTGATAGGGGAAGGGAGCCGGCGGCAGAGAGAGATTAGAGAGAGATATGTGTTTGTAGGGTTATGTAGATGAATGTGTAGATGATGTGTTATCCTCCCTACGTAGTGCCTTTATTTATAGTAATAAGGGAGATATAAATCTTTCATCCCCAAGGAATACATGCCCATATAGGAAAGAAAAACTAGAGTCAAATCTAATCTAGGATTTACACAATCACACTTAAACTAGAAAGTATACAACACTCCCCCTTAAGTGTGTAAATACTCAAGTAGATTTGGCATCATGTAGAGGTTGAGGAAGTCGACTCGTCGGCACTGATTATGGGAAGACGCTATTCTCAATAAGGTAGGAACTTGCATAATGAAGTAAGTCTCACTAAAAAAAACCCTAGGGCTATGATAAAAACCTAAGTAGGGACAAAACCCATAGTCTATGAAAATGCGTGAGTAATGATAGGAGCATATTCATGCGACTTAAATGGCTTGTTCTCGTGCATTTACGTTATGTTTCTTTAGTTATTTTAGTACTTTAAGCTATTTTCGTGTGTTTGTAGGTCGAAAGGGCTAAAGGAGCAAAAAGATGCATTTTGGAGACTTTTGGAGCACTTTTGGGCTAAGGATGGAAAGCTTATGCTTGGAGCCAAAGTGTTGGACGAAATTGAAAACCTAATTGAAGACCAAAGTGTTGGAACCTTGTTCCCTTTAGTTTTAGGATATTTAAACCTTTCCTATATCCTTAGTCGTGCATAACATTCCAACATTCCACTCCTTCATTCACCACTTATCATATCATACACTTATCTTATCATCACCACATATCATTCATTTATTACTTATCATATCATTCATTCATCTACATATCAATAACCACTTATCATTCATTTATTACTTATCATATCATTCATTCATCTACATATCAATAACCACTTATCTTATCACTCAACATATCATTCATTTATCACTCAACATATCACTCAACATATCATACACTTATCACTCATCACACTTCATCATTATACCACCATTCATTCTTTAAAACACATGCACATTCACACACACTTCACACAAACAACATTCACATGCAAACACAAGCTTTAACCAACAAACAAAACAGCCAACACATGCACCAAAACACCTTTGCCGTGGCCTTCACTCCCCTTTGCATTTTCAGCCATTCCACTTCATCATTACACCATCTTCTCCATCTTTAATCACATGCACCACCAATTCAACACATGCACTTGTTCCTCCATTAAATCAACACACATGCATCCTGAAATTCTTTGCCATGCAATCACATGCATTTCCCTTGACATTTTCAGCCATCACACTTCATCATTACACCACCATTCACTCTTTAACCCACACACACTTCACACAAACAACATTCACATGCATTCACATGCATTTCCAACACAAAACACACTCAAAACCGTGGCCACCTTTGCATTTCAGGATTCCCATTTGCATTTTCAGATTTCCAGCTTTCCCTTTTATTTTCCAGCTTTCATTCTTCATCATTGCAGCCATTCCACATGCAATTCTCCATCATTCCTCCACACAAACACCTTAAACAAATAGCCATATACATCTCCACTCCTCCTATAAATACCCTTGCATTCCCATCATTCAAAACATCTCATTCACAACACAACACCCCTCAAACACTTCCATTCTTTCCTTAGCCGTGAGTCCCCCCTCCCTACTAATCCAAACACCAACCATCTTTCCATTTCCATCACTCCTCACTCCATTCCACACTTCCATTCCCCCAAACCAACTATCCTTAGACCTTATGCTACAACAACGAGGAAGAGAAGAGGACCTAAACGTTCATACAATTCAAGTTTGAGTTGTTGGAATGTTTAGGTGATTCTTTGATTTCAATGTTATGAAGAACTAATCCCCCTTTAGCTAGGGGGTAATTCGAAATAAATGTTTATGCTTGCATTTTGATTTGATTACTTCTAATTGCGTTTCATAAGTTGTGAATTCAATTTGTTTAACTATTTGATTGATAACCTATTTATGTATGTTTATTGAGAGTGCACGCTTAATTTTCATTCATGAATATGACGCTAGAATATAAGTGAGTTTCACCTAATCGTTATGAACTTATATTCACAAGTAGTGGAGGTTGCTTATAAACAATCGCGTTAAACGAATTCTTGGCATAAGTTTCATGCGTATTCCATAGTAACGAATGCCTCGTCAACACTTATAGTTTTCAAAGAACTTAATGATTCTTGCTTGTATCTCTATTATGCAATTCATGTAGGGAACTTGTGGGGAATGCTTTGGGTTGTCGTATGCAATCATCCAATTCATTAACTTAAGGAAAACTTGACGGTTAATTTAAGCGGACCTAATTAACCCGGGGTGATGAGTTTCATAATTTATTGAAATGCAATTGGAAATCTTTTTATTATGCAAGTGTAACATGTGTGGAGAAGAACCCCTTAGCTAGCCATACCATCCATTCATTTCCGTCAATTTCATATTTACAATTTGTTTTCTTTACAATCTATCCATTTTAGTTTAAATTCGTCCAAAATCAATCCCCCCATATTTCGTTTAAGTCTTAGTCTTAATCTTTCTTATTTTTAGTTTTGAATTCTTCGAGTTTAGTATAGCATTTTAGTTTGTGTTTTTAAAAGCATTTTGAGTCTTTTGATTTGTTTTAGTGTTTTAAAGTTTAGTTTTACATTCTTTGAGTCTAGTTTAGTGTTTTATATTATGTTTTTACGTTTTTAAGTCAAATCCAAGTGATTAACAATCCCTCCTAATCCCCGGTCCAGAACGATCCCTACTTATACTTATACTACAATTGTCAAAAAGAGGGTTTAATTTGTGTGCGTATAAATCTCGCATCAAATTTTGGCGCCGTTGCCGGGGATTAGAAAATTTGCTAATCCCTTGGATTGTTTGTTTCTGTATTGTCTTTTAGATTTAGTTTTTTTATTATTTGTGTTTTGTTTGTTAAGATCAAGATGGCACTTGATAATGCTTCTCTTTTGTCACAACTCATGGAAAGGTCCCAAATGCAAAGAGTTGATATATTTAATCTTCAATCAAGGAATAACGTGTTTTCCAATACTTACAATTCGGATTGGAGTGATCATTCAAACTCTATGCGGTGGGAACCTCAAAATGCTCAACAAGGAGGATATTGGCAGCCACCACAACCTCATATTCAATATGCCCAACCAAACTCAAGTTCGTCAATAGATTATAATCAAAAGCTTAATGAATTAATTTGTTTGGTGCAGGGCTCACAAATTCAAGACAATGAGGCTCAACAAGAAGGATATTGGCAGCCATATGAGGAGTTCTATTCTACGCCTATGAAGCCACCACAAAGGTTGGACCACTTGGATAAGCAAATTGGGCAGATTGCGGAGTTCGTAGGACAGTTTCGAGACCAAGGCGAACTCCCTAGTTCAACCATTGCAAATCCGAAGGGAGAATTTGAAACTGCCAAGGAAATCATGTTGAGAAGTGACAAGGAGGTTGGAACGGACCCTCAACCATCAAAATCAAATCACAAGGAAGAGGAATACACCCAACCCACGGCAAGGGTGGAAACACCTTTACCGGAGGCACCTATTGCTCCTATGCCATCTAATACAGGTGTGGTTGTTCCAAATTTCATTATTTTTAACCCTGTTCCAAGATTCATGACTTCCAAGGAAGAAGAAGGTGAAAAAGACATCTTGGAAGCCCTTCCAAAGGTGACAAGTAGGGAATGTCATGAATTCATCAAAGAGGACGTTCTTGAAACCACAAAATCCAAAGAAGTTAAATTTGATGACATTGGACAAGTAATAACCATCACTTGCAATCTGGCCAAGTCCAATATCCCTGAAACTTTCAAAGGAGTGGTATTTGTCATTGAGTTCTTGTCGGACAAAACAAGTAAGTATTTTTTTCCAAATTCCATTAGATTTTATACTAACTTGCTATTTTTTTTGAATCAGGCACCTACACTAGAATTCAAACCAATGCCGGTTCACTTCAATTATCACCTTCCATTCAAGGACCAATTCTATGCCGTTTGATTTTATTTATGTTAATAAAAAAAAAAAATAAAAAAAAAAAAAGAAAAAAAGAAAAAAAAGAAAGATACTAAACATGGAGAAAGGTGGAGCTTCACAAAGGTTGTTTGCGTGAAGTCCCACTACGAGGCGCAGAAGCAGAAGGCGCAGAAGCGGGAGGCATAGAAGCGGGAGGCATCGAAGCGGAAGGCATCGGAGCGGGAGGCATCGGAGCTAGAGCATTCCAAGCCTCAATACTTGGCCAAGCGCTGGATGACCCAGGAAAAAGGTGCCTCTGGAGATAAGACGCAAGCCTTTGACGGTCACTGTGAATTCGACCCTCAGATTCTTGCAGCTCATCAAGCTTCCTCTTCATCCCCGACGAATAGTTATTTGCAAGCACATGCAAACTTCTATTCTCGTACTTAAGCTGCTGGATCTCTTGCTTAAGTCTTTCCACCTCTGCCATCAACGATTCCACCTGACGGGAGCGGGCAAGCAGGCGTAGGCCCATGTTGGACACAGAGCTCGCACACTGAACACTAAGTGCGAGAGACTCTTGAACGGCCAACTCATCGGACCGTCCTGACAGCAGCCTACTATCTTTTGGAGTGAGGAGGTTTTTAGCTACTATTGTAGCTGTTGTGGCGTCCTGCATCACAGAGTCTTCACCTGAAAGAGGACCGTTAGAAGATAAAAAAGAAGGGCGCCATACATTACCTTGACGGGGCGCAACCGGATCGCTGCTGAGACTCAAATCTAAGCTAAGGTTCGATGAGTTTGCCATTTTTTTCAAAAAGTGTTCAAAGAGAAGGGGTGGATGGAGTTAAAAATTTCACAAAGGGCCGGAGTCGAGTTTCAGGAATGGGAAATCTTCAGAGTGTGTTTGTTGTGGTGATCGATAGCTCAATAAAAAAGCCAAGGCGACGCGTCCACCGATTCAAAAAGCCGGAATTTCCGGCGTAATTTTGGCGACGCTTTCTCTGCTTTTCAGAAGACGCGTGCAGCTTTGTCAAAAGATTTCTTCTTTTCAGACAACACGTGGAGGCCATCACCGCAACTACATATCTTTAGCCGACAAGCGCAAAGTTCGGCGACGCTTTCTCTGCTTTTCAGAAGACGCGTGCAGCTTTGTCAAAAGGAGTCGCATCTGCACTACCACGTGTCGTTCAGAAAGCGAGGGGGCGTCGTTCAGAAATCGAAGGGGCGCCTGCTCAGAAATCGAAGAGGCGTATTCAAAGATCAAAGAGGCGCCACTATTTCAAAAAGCCGGAATTGCGGGATCAAAACGTTTGTCGACAAGGGTAAAAAGTACCACCACTTGATATTATCTCTATATATGTCGACCTTCGTCTTTTATGGCAGGGCAAACCTGAAGAAAATGCCCAACTCTCTCTCACCTCTGAGGGCGCACTCCCAGCAAGGCCTTTCAAAATACTCAATTCTTTCTTCTTCCCCAAAGATGATACCAGATGCCTGGAGTACATATGACCCAGGAGGAAACGGCGGATTGAAGCATGTGCTGATTCATCCACCGCTTCTTCAAAGCAAAGGTATCTCATATCATCAAGGTCAAAAGCAAAAGTATCTCATATCATGCTCTTTCCCTGTCTTTTTCTTTGTCCTTGTTCTTACTCGCATGGCAAAGTAAAAGAAGCAATCAGCCGGCACTTGGAGTCAATCTTCCGATCTGGAGCCAACTGCCTGGAATCTATTCCTGATTGCTTACCTAGCGTTGCTCTCGAGTAGTCATCTTCAACGGTTGATACACTTCCGGAGAAGGGACCACTTCTGCAAAGGGGAGCGAGTAAGGCAAGTGAAAATGATACATTGAAGCATGTGGAGACAAACATAGGCTGAGTTATCCTCCAACCCTTTTCAATACGAATTGGAAAGATTGAACAAAGAAACAGACCAAAAGGGTATGCTCAGACCTTCGGGGGAGACCAAAAGAACCATCCTGCTGCCCAGTTCAAGAAGTAGCACAAAGGAAAATCAATGATGGGCGGAAACCAGTTCGAGAGTAAGCCTGTGGAATCATCAAGATCAAGCCTCAATGCAATCAACAAAGAGAAGAGGGAATTTACACTCCATAACCAGATTTGCGTCCCTAAACTCTTCTCTTTGTTAATTACATTCTGCCATGTTTAGTATGTTTAGTTGTTGTTTGTGTGATTACTTATGTTTTGTGTGAATCTATGCTTAAAACATTGAGGACAATGTTTGATTTAAGTGTGGGGGGGGTAACTAAGTATGTTGATGCAAATTCGTTGAATTTTATCACCCATAACTTCAAGTGTTGTTCCTTGCTGTTTTAAAAATGTTTTTAAACTGTTTTAGTGTGTTTTGACTAAAAAATTTGAAAATCCCATAAAAATTTGAAAAATTGTCTTGAAAAACCCAAAAAGAGTTGTTTTAAAGTTGTTTTTGTGTGTTTGTGTCGTAGGTCACCTTCCAACACAATGATAAGGATTTGGTTTGTAATTGCATGACTGTTAAAAAGAGTTATAAACATGGAGAAAAGTTTGATTTACTCTTGGTATATGCTTAGTTATGGTTATAATGTATGACTTCACATGCAATCATAAAAGAAAAATTGGTTTTTGTAACATGCTTGAAGGAAGGAACTCGTACAAACGCTACAACCTTGTGAGACTCGAGCTATTACCTTCTTTGGAGAGTTATAATCTGTGATTCTGTGTTTTCTAAAGTTGTTGCATGATCTCATTATTCCTTGCTTGGCTGCTACTTAGAATGCAATTGTATCATGATAGAACTAAATGCTAGAACTTATATCCGTTTCATTCAAAGCATGACATTGAATTGCATAACATATATCAAGATGAAGTTGTGTAGTTGCCACCATAGCCAAATAGCCTTACTTCCCATATTTCGTATATGTTGTAAGTTTTACCCCCGTTGAGCCTTGTTTAGCCTTTATTATTTGTTTACCCACATTATCCTCACCTAGCCTAGTGTAGGACAGTCCACACCCTTGTTCTTAATTGATAGTGAGCATGACTAAAATGAATTCCTTTTGAGTACATTATGCAAGAAAATGAGTGTGGGGGAGAAAAAGTTTGTTCTTACGTTTATATGTATGTTTTGAGATTCAAAAGAAAAAGAAGAAAAAAAAAAAAAAAAAAAAAAAAAAAAAAAAAAAGAGTGAAAATAAGTAAGAATGAACTCACGAGCGTTGATGGTGAAGAAAGGGTCCAAAAAAGTTGAATTTGGCCCTAAGTTTTGTGTGACTTTCCCTTGGGTGTTCAAAGTTGACTTCTGCGTTCTTAAGGGAATTCTAAGTGCCTAAATCAATACTTTGCTCACTATTGCTTTAAGAATGTTTGTTTATCCTTCACCTTTCATTGTTAGCCAACACCTTTAGCCCCGTTACACCCCTTTGACTTCTATCTTGATCGTTATGTGTTCAATAATGTGGAGTTTCAAATTGATATGAGCTTATGGAATCACTGGTTCCCATTCTAAGTAGTAGCATTCCATTCATGAGATCATATTCATGTCATTATCGTAAATCCAGAAAATGCTTTCCTTGTTATAACATATGTGAGTGTTCGTCTACATGTTTACATCAATCTTCTCACATATAACTAGTGTAGGGTGTGTAGTCAGAAAATCTGTGTGAAAAACGAGTGCATATCTTGTAAGGATTTGAGCAATTTCTCTAAAGGCATGTTACTGCATTCGAAATGTGTTTTAAATGTTTAATTGTGAACTAGTATGTGGTGACTATGATTAAGAATGTACTTAAGTGTAATGATGGCTAAAATCTGTGTGAATAATGATTTTTAACTTGTCATGTGTTTTGGAAATCCCTGAGACGTTTGTTGGAAGGTTTAGGTTGTGTTTTACTTGTTCGTTTTGTTTTGTTTCTAGTTTCTTTTGTTTTGTTTTGCTCGAGGACTAGCAAAAGATAAGTGTGGGGGTATTTGATAGGAGCATATTCATGCGACTTAAATGGCTTGTTCTCGTGCATTTACGTTATGTTTCTTTAGTTATTTTAGTACTTTAAGCTATTTTCGTGTGTTTGTAGGTCGAAAGGGCTAAAGGAGCAAAAAGATGCATTTTGGAGACTTTTGGAGCACTTTTGGGCTAAGGATGGAAAGCTTATGCTTGGAGCCAAAGTGTTGGACGAAATTGAAAACCTAATTGAAGACCAAAGTGTTGGAACCTTGTTCCCTTTAGTTTTAGGATATTTAAACCTTTCCTATATCCTTAGTCGTGCATAACATTCCAACATTCCACTCCTTCATTCACCACTTATCATATCATACACTTATCTTATCATCACCACATATCATTCATTTATTACTTATCATATCATTCATTCATCTACATATCAATAACCACTTATCATTCATTTATTACTTATCATATCATTCATTCATCTACATATCAATAACCACTTATCTTATCACTCAACATATCATTCATTTATCACTCAACATATCACTCAACATATCATACACTTATCACTCATCACACTTCATCATTATACCACCATTCATTCTTTAAAACACATGCACATTCACACACACTTCACACAAACAACATTCACATGCAAACACAAGCTTTAACCAACAAACAAAACAGCCAACACATGCACCAAAACACCTTTGCCGTGGCCTTCACTCCCCTTTGCATTTTCAGCCATTCCACTTCATCATTACACCATCTTCTCCATCTTTAATCACATGCACCACCAATTCAACACATGCACTTGTTCCTCCATTAAATCAACACACATGCATCCTGAAATTCTTTGCCATGCAATCACATGCATTTCCCTTGACATTTTCAGCCATCACACTTCATCATTACACCACCATTCACTCTTTAACCCACACACACTTCACACAAACAACATTCACATGCATTCACATGCATTTCCAACACAAAACACACTCAAAACCGTGGCCACCTTTGCATTTCAGGATTCCCATTTGCATTTTCAGATTTCCAGCTTTCCCTTTTATTTTCCAGCTTTCATTCTTCATCATTGCAGCCATTCCACATGCAATTCTCCATCATTCCTCCACACAAACACCTTAAACAAATAGCCATATACATCTCCACTCCTCCTATAAATACCCTTGCATTCCCATCATTCAAAACATCTCATTCACAACACAACACCCCTCAAACACTTCCATTCTTTCCTTAGCCGTGAGTCCCCCCTCCCTACTAATCCAAACACCAACCATCTTTCCATTTCCATCACTCCTCACTCCATTCCACACTTCCATTCCCCCAAACCAACTATCCTTAGACCTTATGCTACAACAACGAGGAAGAGAAGAGGACCTAAACGTTCATACAATTCAAGTTTGAGTTGTTGGAATGTTTAGGTGATTCTTTGATTTCAATGTTTCATTTTAATTCTCTTTGTTTTGTACGTATAAGGAATGGAAGAGAAGAGTGCCTAAACGTTCATACAATTCAAGTTTGAGTTGTTGGAATGTTTAGGTGTTTCTTTGATTTCAATGTTATGAAGAACTAATCCCCCTTTAGCTAGGGGGTAATTCGAAATAAATGTTTATGCTTGCATTTTGATTTGATTACTTCTAATTGCGTTTCATAAGTTGTGAATTCAATTTGTTTAACTATTTGATTGATAACCTATTTATGTATGTTTATTGAGAGTGCACGCTTAATTTTCATTCATGAATATGACGCTAGAATATAAGTGAGTTTCACCTAATCGTTATGAACTTATATTCACAAGTAGTGGAGGTTGCTTATAAACAATCGCGTTAAACGAATTCTTGGCATAAGTTTCATGCGTATTCCATAGTAACGAATGCCTCGTCAACACTTATAGTTTTCAAAGAACTTAATGATTCTTGCTTGTATCTCTATTATGCAATTCATGTAGGGAACTTGTGGGGAATGCTTTGGGTTGTCGTATGCAATCATCCAATTCATTAACTTAAGGAAAACTTGACGGTTAATTTAAGCGGACCTAATTAACCCGGGGTGATGAGTTTCATAATTTATTGAAATGCAATTGGAAATCTTTTTATTATGCAAGTGTAACATGTGTGGAGAAGAACCCCTTAGCTAGCCATACCATCCATTCATTTCCGTCAATTTCATATTTACAATTTGTTTTCTTTACAATCTATCCATTTTAGTTTAAATTCGTCCAAAATCAATCCCCCCATATTTCGTTTAAGTCTTAGTCTTAATCTTTCTTATTTTTAGTTTTGAATTCTTCGAGTTTAGTATAGCATTTTAGTTTGTGTTTTTAAAAGCATTTTGAGTCTTTTGATTTGTTTTAGTGTTTTAAAGTTTAGTTTTACATTCTTTGAGTCTAGTTTAGTGTTTTATATTATGTTTTTACGTTTTTAAGTCAAATCCAAGTGATTAACAATCCCTCCTAATCCCCGGTCCAGAACGATCCCTACTTATACTTATACTACAATTGTCAAAAAGAGGGTTTAATTTGTGTGCGTATAAATCTCGCATCAAGTAACGTAAATTAAAATGAAACATCTACGGGATGTCATCAGGGATATGATCAACCCAAGGTGGGTGCCTTGTTAAAACCTAGTTAGGTAGCAAAAACCCAGTGGAAAAAAAATGCTCCTAATCGTAGGGAAAAATAGTACATTAAGATCAAGCAAGTATACTTCAGGATACTCCTCCTAAGTTTGACACAAAGAGAACTAGCAATGTTACAATTCAGAAAGTTTACGCATACCAATTTCATGAACAAGCTTGCAAAACGTCGCCTTTGATAGTGATTTGGTGAAGAGGTCGGCCAGATTGTCTTGTGAACAGATTTGCATGACTTCAATATTCTGATGCTCTTGTTGTTGATGTGAGAAGAAGAACTTTGGCGCAATGTGCTTGGTGTTGTCTCCTTTGATGTAACCCTTATTGAGCTGTTCTATGCATGCTGCGTTGTCTTCATAGATCACTGTCGAGACATCAACAACGGGGTAAAGGTCGCAGGAGCTTCGAATATGGCCCACAACTGCTCTTAACCAAAAGCGTTCTTGAGTTGCTTTATGTAAGGAAAGAATTTCAGCATGGTTAGACGAAGTGGCAACTAAGGTCTGTTTAGTTGACCTCCAAGAGATTATGGTGCCTCCAATGGTAAAGACATAACCCGTGTGAGAGAGCTCCTTGTGCGGATCAGATAAGTATCCTACATCGACATATCCAACAAGGTGAGAATCAACTTGAGATAAGGAGATGCGACATCACTCGAGGATCCATAAGGATAGAACAAGCCGAAATTCGTAGTACCCTTAAGGTAATGGAAGATGTCTTTAACACCAGTCCAGTGTCTGTGTGTTGGTGCATTACTGTATCTTGCTAAAAGATTAACAATGAAGGAGATGTCGGATCTAGTGCATTGAGCTAAGTACAATAAAGCGCCAATAACACTTAGATAAGGAACTTCAGGCTCCAAAATCTCTTCATCATCCTCCTTCAAACGGAAGGGATCTCGTTTTGTATCTAGCGATCGAACGACCATAGGAATACTCGAAGTCTACGCTTTATCCTCATTAAAGTAGCGAAACACCTTATGGGTGTAGTTCGTTTGATGTATTAAGATTCCATTTGAACGATGCTCTATCTCGAGACCGAGACACTATCGAGTATTTCCTAGATCTTTCATCTCAAATTCTGACTTCAGGTGTGCAGCAATTCTCGTGAGCTCTTCGGGAGTTCTGATAAGGTTCATGTCATCGACATATACTACAACAATCGCAAAATCGGAATGTGACTTCTTAATGAACACACAATGGCATAGTTCGTTGTTTACATATCCCTGACTAGTCAAATACTCACTTAGACGGTTATACCACATTCTTCTAGATTGCTTCAAGCCGTAGAGTGAACACCTCAACCGAATTGAGAGTGTGTTCCGGGGTTTGGAAATATTTGATCCATTCAATGTAAGTCCTTTGGGAACTTTCATATAAATTTCCGTATCAAGATCCCTATAGAGATACGCAGTTACTACGTCCATCAGCTGCATACCCAGTTTTTTGGAAACTACCAAACTGATAAGGTAGCAAAAAGTAATCACATCCATAATAGGTGAATAAGTTTCATCATAGTCAATCCTAGGGCGTTGTGAGAAGCCTTGCACAACAAGACGAACTTTGTAACACATCATTTTGTTCTTCTCATTACGCTTCCAAACGAAAAGCCACTTGTAGCCAACGGGCTTCACATGTGGAGGAGTATGAGCTGCAAGTCCAAACACTTTACGTTTTGCAAGCAAATCGAGTTCGACTTGGATTGCTTGTTTTTAGTTTGACCAATCGGTTATAAGTTGACATTCATAAACAAAATGGGGTTCAATATCATCGATTAACATAATCTCAGTAGCTACTATATATCCTAATGCATCGTCAACAATCATCTCATTTCCACACCACACATCTTTTAAGCTAGCATAATAGATCGAAATCTCATGATTCTCGTGAGGTGGATTCGTCTCTTCAATGACGCTTCTGTAATCTAGAGTTTCCTCATGAGTTAGATAGAATGATTAAGCGACAGTCGAATTCATGGTAGGCTCTTCTGCTACTTGTGTCGTGGGTTTCCTCTTCTGAGAGTGTGAATCCTTTGAACCAAGTGGTCTGCCACGCTTAGGGGAAAATGATTGGCTAGCTGCTAATGTACGTGGATCACAAAAATTAGCGTCCCAGGCCTCCAGGAGGGAACTTCGTCGTACATTTGGTACATATAGGGCTGGTTCGGTATTCCATACCGAACCGAAATGCAAGTCTTGATTCCCAAACCGAAGTTTAAGGGAATCCCAAATTTAATACCGATCACAAACCAAATTTTCAGGAATCCCGAAATAGTTTCGGGATTTCGGGACAATCGGGAATCCCAAAATAGTTTTGGGCTTTGGGGCTATTAGACTTCAATATGTGCAAGTAAGTACAAAAAGTATTGCCAAACTTTCTTTCTGAACGTTGATGCTAACAAACAAGAATTGTAACGCAAGGAAAACAAAAATCATTAGCAGAGCACAAGAATTGTAACTCTCACCTTCTCAAACAAATGAACATACAATCTAAACCTATCAAGTACAATATGTCTTTTGATCAAGTATGTTGTATCTTAGTTTAGTCCACTAGATTACCATTTGGTATATATTATTTCTTATCGATTTTGGCATAGATGCAGCCACTTGAATTCATTTAATTCTCCTAACCTCTACAAAGCATCAATAACATTACTCATAAATGTTCTACTACTAGAAAAATGCTATATGTACTATGTATTAGATCTAGCCAATTAGAGAACACTTAAACTGTTAAACGTATCAACACCCAAAGAACAAGAACTACCACAACACATCAAACTGCATACCAGAAGCTTGATACAAATAACACTGAAAAAAAAAAATATTAGATACATCATACATGTGAAACATATCCAGGACAAAAGCATTTGAAGAGAGAAATACTGCTTAAAGAAAGAAACATGTACAAATACAGAAGCAAAATGGAAACCTAAAATTTAGCAACAGTATCCGCAGCAAGCTCAGTAGCTTCTTTGTACTTCGTTTGGGCAAAAAGTTCTTGAAAGCGCTGGACAACCTGTAAAAGTCATGTAGGAACATCAAAAATTAAAGTAAAGAGGACCAAAGACATTCAATATCATATAATTAACAGGACCAAATAAGTTACAGTCAATTCGATTATGGCAACAGACTTAAAATGTTGATCATTCTTCATTCGAAAAGGCATGAATCATGATACAATGATCATTGATCAACATAACACTAGAGCTCATTTGTTACTCCAGCCTGTCTTGTAATTTTTATATTCTTCAACATATGTTGCATGATGTTCTAATATGTAATGTCACATTCATAATATAGTGGGATAAAACTCCAGAGCCATTAAATCAAGTAAAAACCCATCTGAGAAATTTACCTGTTGGTAAATAAAACTCCAGCACAGACGCTGCAGAAGCAAAGCAAAAGAGCCCAGTTCCTTCACCAATCTGCAAAAACCCAAAAGCCATTAGATCAATTAAATAGAATCTGTGAAACCAAACAAACCCTAAATTTACAAACCCTAATCTAGAATTCGTAAATTAAATTTCACAAACCCTAAATTAATTCCCATATTTATTTTCCTATATCTGAATTTGAGAGAGAATCGTGAGAGATTGTCTCGCGAGAGAGAGACCAGTGGTTGTGGCTCTGTGTCGTGAAGGAAGGCTCCGCCGTCGGAAAGAGATAGCGGTGGATGATGGATCTGTGTGGTGGTGGGTCGGTGACTGGCCGGAGTTGGATTTTGAGAGTTGAGACAGAGAGGTAGAGAGGGTTCCCTCGATGGCTAAGCTGAGAGACTGAGTGAGAAATAAATGAAATCGAAACGACAGGAGAAAGCCTAACAAGGAATGGACGACATAGATTAATTTGAAACAATCCAACGGTTCAAATTAACTCTAACTATAATTAAAAAAGGGAATTGTTATTAGCACTCCAAAAATCTCATTCTACACTCCAAACTTCCTATATTAGGAAAGAAAAATACACTTATGAGAAGTGTAGAATGAGATTTTTGGAGTGCCAATAACACTTCTCTTAAAAAAATAATATATATTATTATTTGTGTAAATATATATATATATATATAATAATTAAAAATATATATTTTGGGTTCGGTATGGGAATACCAAAATATTGTGAAGACAATCCCGATTCCCATACCGAAATTTCTGTATTGGTTCGGGATAGCATACCGAAAATTTTGGGAAAATCGGTTTGGGACATTTTCAATTTGGGAACGGTATTTTTTCGGATTGGTTCGGGATTTTTGGGAATTTTTTCCACCCCTAGGTACATCCATCTTTGCAGGCACATTCATAGATGGAATATGTGATCTTGTCACTCGCACTAGATCGGTGAAAGCATTTGGCATGCTCTGAGCTATGCTCTGAAGATCTAATATGCGCTACACTTCAGTTTCTGATTAAGCGGTGTGAGGATCTAAATGAGATAAAGTGGTAGTTGTCTACGATAATTTGCGTCGTTGTTCAGGAACGTTGACGTTCTTATCTTTCCCTAACGACGAGAAGACAATTTCATAAAAGTGACAATCTGCGAAATAAGCGATGAACATATCACCTGTCAAAGGTTCTAAGTAACAAATAATCGAAGGAGAATCATATCCGACACAAATTCCCATCCTTAGTTAAGGCCCTGTTTTTGTACGTAAGTGCGGCGAAATCGGCACATAGACCGCACAACCAAAAATGCGTAGATGGGATATGTCAGGTTCGTATCCGGTAACCAACTAAATGACGCTATATGGTTAGGTCACAACAAGCCTGAGGTGGACCAACATGGCTGCGTGCAATACTGCATGGCCCCAAGCAACGATCGAGAGCTTGGTACGTATGACCAACAATCAAGTAATCATTTGTAAGCGCTTAATGAATGCCTTTGCCAGGCCACTCTGGGTGTGAACATGGGGTACTGGATGTTCAACTTCAACCTCAATCGACATGCAATAGTCATCGAAAGTTTTAGATGTGAATTCTTCACTATTATCCAATCGAATATATTTGATCGAATAATCAGGGTGGTGAACCTTGAGCATGATTACCTGAGCCAATAGTTTGGAGAATGCAGTGTTCCTTGTGGACAACAAGCATATGTGTAACCAACATGTGGAGGCATTAACCAATACCATAGAATATCTAAATGGTCTGCATGAAGGGTAAATCGGTCCACAATGTCCCCCTGAATCCTTTGTAGAAAAATAGGAGGACTCGAACGAATCTTGTCATAAGAAAGCTTAATGATAAGCTTTCCTATAGAGCAAGTTTGACATGGGATTCCTTGAATTGAACCTAAACTTCGGGTTAGTGGATGCTTGTGTGATGATTTAAGGATACGGCACAATGCTGTTCGTCCAGGGTGTCCCAGATGATCATGCCAAAGTGTAATTTCATGCATGGTCCCAAAGGTAGCGGACCACATAGTGGCTTTCTATGGGGTGTATGATCGTAGTATACAGACCACTCGGGATACGCTCCATCTTCTCTAGAATACTTTTCTGGCCATATTAGTAGGAAGTTATGCACATAAATTCAACTTCATTTTCTACATAGGTTTCAGCATGGTAATTATTATCTGTAGTGTCCTTAAAACTCGGCAACATTCTTCTCAAATGCGGAGAATAAAGTGCCTCATCAATGGTCAAAATTGTACCATTGGACAACATTATACGTGTTTTACCGTATCCTTCGATCAGGTTGGATAAGCCTGAGAGGGTTGTCAGAGGTACATTCTTAGGTATGAAGTTAGTGAAATAGATGTGTTCATGCAAAACGATGTGCGTGGTTGCACTATCTGCCAAACAAATAACTTCCCCACTAGTCATACCTAGAAAGAAAATTAATTTGAATTGGTCACATGCGTAAAAGTTCTAACAACAAATATCCATTCAAAATAATTTTAAGTATTCAAGGACGCAAATTAATTAAAAACGTAATATCCAAAAAACAAATCACCAACAAATAATCTAAACATAAAGGAAAATTGTTCAAAATTAACCAAAAACACAAGGGGGGTTTGCCCACTAGGTGGAATTCGGCCCCAATGTCTAAAGTTCAACTAGAAAAATAGTTTATGTCTAAGATTCTAATCTTCCATAGGGGTGGTATCCTCTTGAAAGTCAGAAACCTCTATCTTGGTACTCTCCGGTTCATCCACTTGCACAAAGTTTGATTTAAACTTCTTACGACGAGAATGGTGTTCCGCTACAACCTTTTGGGGAGCTTGGCAAACACGAGACTAATGGTTCTTTGAACCACAACGATTGCACATGTCCGCATCCATGGTTTAAGGTGTTTTGCCCTTATTCTTGAAGTTTAGGGCCTTAGGAGTGAGGTTAAGGTGTTTCTGGGCTTTGTTTCCTCCCTTAGATGGGCCTTGGCTCTATTAACCTTGTCAGGGTCGTTTCTAGCCACCCCTACCACACCTTTTTTGGCGTTTTGAGCATTGGTTTGTGCTATAGTATGCTTCAAGCACAACAGTCACCCTAGTAGGTCGAGCTTGATGATTTTTCATCAACAACTAATTCTGTTTTTCAGTGAGAAATAAAACAGAGATCAAATCGGAGAGCCTAGTGAACTTTTGAGCTCTATATTGTTGTTGCATGACAATATTAGTAGCAGAGAAGGTCGAATAGGTATTCTTCAAAAGATCCTTTTCAATCAAAGTTTCATTACAAAACTTGAGAAGTGATCAGATTTAACAAACTTCATAATTATATTCATTCACAGACTTAAAGTCTTGGAAGCGCAAATGCAGCCAGTTATGTCTTGCTTCAGGCAAGAAGGTGTTATTTTGCTGATCAAAACGATCAGCCAAAGTGACCTATAGTGCTCGTGAATCCTTCTTAGCAAGGTACTCGGTTTCCAATGTGTCATGAATATGTCTTCGGATGAAGATCATGGCAATAGCTTTCTCAGCTTTGCCAATCGGGTTGTCTGTCTCATCTTCAATGGCAGAATGTAAATTCTTTGCAGTGAGGTGGAGCTTCACATCTTTGACCCACTTGAGGTAGTAACTTCCTGAGACCTCTAAATCGGTAAAGTCGAGTTTGTTCAAATTCGACATGTTCCTATCATAAAACAAAGGACAAGATGTGATTAGTGTAATGGAGAAAAATATCAATCCATTCACATAGAAGTAGAACATTTAGGTTCTAATAAACAGATATTGGTTTAAATTTGCACGATAAAGCTTCAGGTTTTCATAGGTGATGTTTTTAAGGAAAACTTCATGTTGTCAAACAAGGCATGTTTCTAGAAATTTCAAGTTTCAAAATAATTATGAACTTCAGGTTCATATGTTCCTGCAAACAAACGCAAATATATATACAAAAATATGCACCAATAAAATATGCAAATAGGACTTCAGGTCTAGAATTATAATCAAATTAATTATTTGGACTTCGTGCCAAATTTAAAGTGTGGGTGAAAAAAATTATAAAACCCATTGGGCCTAAAATAATTAGGCAATTAAACTCAGGGCCCAAAAACTTGGACCAAAGCCCATAGGTGGGCTAAGTAAATTTGCACCGTGAGGTCCAGTCCCAAATTTGGGCTTGAATGGGCTCATGCCTCGTATGCAAGTTGGCCCAGCATCACAAAAAACGAGCTGCAGGTGCAAGCCCAAAGATAGAGGCCCAAATGGGCTCTGATCTGGTGCAATGAAGAGTAGGCTAAGACTGCAAGTCCTATGCGGAGGAGTGCTCCACTTCGCAATGTCTGTGTTCCTAGGGGACGTAATCCTATGCATCACGGTACATGTGCGCCAATTCGCCAGCTACGGGCTGGGTGTGGTGACTTGCACAGGGACACTATACCCTTACGGGTTGGTGTCGAATTTGGGGCGAGCTAAAGGTTTGGGCAGCTTCAGGTGATGCGAGATTTATACGCACACAAATTAAACCCTCTTTTCGTCAAATTGTAGTGAAGTGTATAAGTAGGGATCGTTCTGGACCGGGGATTAGGAGGGATTGTTAATCACTTGGATTTGACTTAAAAACGTAAAAACACAATATAAAACACTATTTAATGCTCGAAGAAAGCAAAACTAAAAATAAGAAAGATTAAGACTAAGACTTCAACGAAATAGGGGGGAATTGGATTTGGACGAATTTAAACTAAAATGGATACTTGGAAACAAAACAAATTGTAAATATGGATTTGACGAAAATGAATGGATGGGAAGCTAGCTAAGGGGTTCATCTCTATACATGTTATACTTGCATACAAAACGATTTCTAATTGTTTTTCAATAAACCATGAATTTTCAACGCCCCGGGTTAATTAGGTCCGCTTAAATTAACCGTCAAGTTTTCCTTAAGTTAATGAATTGGATGATTGCATACGACAATCCAAAGCATTCCTCACAAGTTCCCTACATGAATTGCATAATAGAGATACAAGCAAGAATCATTAAGCAACATGAAAACTATAAGTGTTGACGAGGCATTCGTTACTATGATTGCATGAAACTTATGCCAAGAATTTGTTTAACGCGATTGTTTATAAGCAACCTCCACTACTTGTGAATATAAGTTCATAACTATTACGTGAAACTCACTTATATTCTAGCGTCATATTCATGCATGAAAATTAAGCGTTCATTCTTAATAAACATACATAAATAGGATATCAATCAAATAGTTAAACAAATTGAATTCACAACTTATGAAACGTAATTAAAAGTAATCAAATCATATTGCAAGCATAAACATATATTTCGAATCACCCCCTAGCTAAGGGGGGTTTAGTTCCTCATACTTACAAAACAAAGAGAATTGAAATTAAACATTGAAATCAAAGAAACACCTAAACATTCTAACAACTCAAACTTGAATTGTATGAACGTTTAGGCCCTCTTATCTTCCTCGTTGTTGTAGCACAAGGTCTAAGGTGAGGTTTGGGGGATTATGGAAATGGTAGAGGAGTGGTGTTGTGAAGTGTTGGAATGGTGTTTGGATTGTAAGGGAGATACACGGCAACAAGGGGTTTGTTACTTGGTGTTTGTGACTGAAATGTGTATGGAAGAGTGAATGAATGACAAATGAATGAAGTGTGTGTGGTTTATATAGGGAGAGAATGGGTGAGAATGTGGCTGCAATGCATGTGAATTAAAGAGTGAGTGGTGGCTGCAATGATGAATACATGTGGCTGAAATGAAAGGGAAATGCAAAGGGAAAAGCTGGAAATTCAAAGGAAGGCCACGGCAATGGATGTTTTGTGCATGGAAATGAATGTGTTTGCATGTGAGAGAATGTGAGAATGATTATGTCTTGTGGCTGAATTGGTGGAGTAATTATGATGGGAGGCACGGCATAGTTGGATTTGTGGTGGGTTGATGAAAGAATAATGTCAAGGTGTGGGATTGTTAAAGGAGGAAGTGCATGTGCAATTGCAAAGGGGGAAAGCTGGAAATGGGATATGAAAGCCACGGCATTGATGGGCTGTTTTGTGTTGGTGGATGATTAAAATTGCATGTGGGTGAATGTGTGGCTGCATTGATGAAAGGCAAAGTGCATGTGCAATGTTGGAGAATGAATGTGTGATGGTGTGATTGAATGATTTAAAGGGGCATGTGGGTGAATGTGAAGGGAATGCATGTGTTGATTGATTTGTGGTGCAATGATGAAAGGCAAAGTGGAAGAATGTGGCTGAAATGGTTGAGGAAGGCACGGCAATGGATTAGGGGGAGCATGTGCTTGTAGGGTTGATATGTTTGAAGATGCATGTGTTGAATTGGTGGTTGAATGATGAAAGAATAAGTGAATGATATGATAAGTGATAAATGAATGATATGTTAAGTAGTAAATGAATGATATGTGGTGAGTGATAAGTGAATGGAAGTGATAAGTGATAAGTGAATGGAAGTGATAAGTGAATGGTTTGATAGGTGAATGATATGACAAGTGAATGCTTATAATAAGTGAATGATATGATAAGTGAATGCTTTAAGTGTTTAAAATAGGGAACAAAGCCCTTCCTTGCATGGCAAGGAAGGGAGACACAAGGAAACACACAACAATGTCCTAAGGTTGCAAGGAATGTTGTTTTTGTGTTCTAAAATGCGTAGGAGTCTTCAATGATGCTTAAACATGAGGTCTTTTAGGATTTAACTTTCCTACTTCAAGTCTTTAATTTCGTCCATCCTCTTGGCTCCAAGCATATGATATCCATTCCAATCTCTAATTTGCTCCAAAAGGCTCCAAAAGGCATCCTTTTACATACCTTGCCCTTAGAACCTGAAAACACACAAAAGAAGCATAAAGGACTAAAATAACTAGAGAAACATAACGTAAATGCACGAGAACAAGCCATTTAAGTCGCATGAATATGCTCCTATCATCAGGCAAACCCAAGAAAAAATAATTCTTTTAGGCTGAGAAAACCAAGGCCCAATTGGGTTCGGGTTGGGACCAAAAACACCCCAGTCGTAGTTGGGTATGCTCGTCGAGGAATAAGACAAGCGCTGTCGTGTTTTGGGACAAAAACTCTCAGGGCGAGTTCGTGAGGCAACGAGAATCATGAATATAAACAGAGATAGAGGAATCTCAACGTTTCAACCAAAACCCTAGAAATTCGATTAGGAATTTCAAAGAAAATTCGACAAGATTCAAAGGAATCTCAGTCAATCTACGTCGATAGACGAGCTTCAGGCCATCAGGATGGTGACCCAAGGTCAAGGTTGGGTTGCAGGCCCACCTATGATGGTGAAGACGCTATGCAAGATGTTAGGGTTTTTGGGTTTTTAAACCTGGAGGCTTTGGCTCCGACTTGTGGTCTCGTTACTCGGTGTGGCTCAGCCATACAGGCTGCAGGCCTAGGCTAGTGGCTTGGGTTTGCAGCTTAGATCGTGGGTTGCAGTTTGCGATTTTGTTTTTATTTTTATTCCAAATTATAAAATTCAATTGCATGCATATTCAATTCAATAATTTAATGGATGGACATATATTTGATGCAATTCATGGCAATATCAAATTCACATAATTCAACAATTATGAATATAATGCATACAAAATTTATGTAGAATCTAAAATTCGAAAAATGTAAAGTTGGGTCATGCATTATAGTGAATGTTCATGCTATCAGGCCTGCAAAAATATCGAGATAAAAACCGTTGTTTTGGAAGAACCTGATTGTGTGATGATATTGGATGAACTAGTTTGATCCATAAAGCTTCCACGTCATATTCCTAAGCATAATGGTAGGATCGTGCTGATAACATGTTTTAACCTATTTTATCTGATAGGGGAAGGGGGCTGGCGGCCGAGAGAGAGATTGGAGAGAGAGATATGTTTGTAGGGTTGTGTAGAAGAATGTGTAGAGGATGTGTTATTCCCCCCTATGTAGTGCCTTTATTTATAGTAATAAGGGAGAGAAGAAATCCTTCATCCCAAAGGAATACAAGTCCATATAGGAAAGAATAACTATAATCAAATCTAATGTAGGATTTACACAATCACACTTAAACTAGAAAGTTTATAACAGGATAAAAACAATTATAACATACTTCACTCTTGATTAAACGAGGGATATTACAGCAATCCAATTATTTTGTGGATTGAACTCATAGCCACATATAAAGGTTTACATGACACACACAAAATATGATACAATACAACATTGACATAAACTTGAAACATACTTGGGACCCAACACCCAATAAGACTATGTCATATGTGCAATAAATTTTGGTTATAAATCTCTATTATTGGTTAACATTCAACACTTAGAAAAGTCTAAAAGAAATTGAAGAGATAAAAAAAAATAAGACAGAAATTGATTAGCTTGGTGCACTCAAATCAAATCCACATAGGAAATTAACATATCTAAGCCAATGTGGAGCAAATATTGAATTTTATAGAGACGAGTTCGAGTTTCAAGGGAAAAATATGATCAAAATCGAGTTCATGTATGGATGGGCAACAATTATGGCGGGCAGACAACCGTGATTATTTACCCATAACCATTTATGCTCATACCCGCATAATCGTTTACCTACTCATACCCATAACCCCTTATAAATAGTTAACCATATCCATAACCGTGTATCCATTTAATTGTAATCATTTACTAGTTTATCCCATTTTTTTCACCATTTACCCTTTTTTCACCACTCTACATGTTTTTTTAACAACTTGAAAATTCAAAAAGAAAAATTTGTCATAATTTTCTTTTTCTGACAATTAAACACCATTATAGGTATATTTATTATGCATTTCGTATTTTAATCTTGTTATAGGTATATTTATTATGCATTTTGTATTTTAATCTTTTAAGTCCTCATACAATTCCAATGATTAAAATAATAGTTTACATAAGATATTTTTAACTATTATCAATGAAAGTAATATAGTATATTTTCCAATTGTCTCGGTTACCATAACTCAGATGGAACATATGCAAACCAGATATAAAACAACACTCAATTACCATAACTTAGAGCAAAGAAATTATCTAAAAAAGGAAAACTGTTTAGAATTACAGAATATGATGAAAACATCATGCAACAAGACAGTATTCTTGGGTTATTTTACCCAGGATATAAAGCATTAACATAATATACATTTATATATATAATGGACCAGTGGTTAAGGAAAACTCTATTATAATTAGCTACATACACTATGCACTATAGTCAATAACATTGATGTAGTTAGGTACATAAACCATGCACTATAGTCAATAACACTCATCTAAGTTTTGTCCGATAGGGAACATATTTTATGTTAATCTTACATATATTAAAATAAACGGGTAAATGGTTATCCGTTTATAACCGTGGTTAATATCCATAGCCACCCATTTAAGTTTCAAGGGTAAACGTTTATACGCATAATCGTAACTGTAAATTTTAAATGGGCGGGTAACCGTGGTTACTGTCACATCCCGGCCCGGGGCGGATCACTTCCCGGGCCCGCTTCACTACCGTAGCACGATATTGTCCGCTTTGGGCTTACCATTCCCTCACGGTTTTGTTTTTGGGAACTCACGAGCAACTTCCCAGTGGGTCACCCATCATGGGATTGCTCTAGCCCCCTTCTCGCTTAACTTCGGAGTTCCTATGGAACTCGAAGCCAGTGAGCTCCCAAAAGGCCTCGCGCTAGGTAGGGATGGGAATATACATTTAAGGATCACTCCACATCCCGGCACGGGGCGGATCACTTCCCGGGCCCGCTTCACTACCGTAGCACGATATTGTCCGCTTTGGGCTTACCATTCCCTCACGGTTTTGTTTTTGGGAACTCACGAGCAACTTCCCAGTGGGTCACCCATCATGGGATTGCTCTAGCCCCCTTCTCGCTTAACTTCGGAGTTCCTATGGAACCCGAAGCCAGTGAGCTCCCAAAAGGCCTCACGCTAGGTAGGGATGGGAATATACATTTAAGGATCATTCCCCTGGGCGATGTGGGATGTTACAATCCACCCCCCTTAGGGGCCCGACGTCCTCGTCGGCACATTTCCGGCCAGGGATTGGCTCTGATACCAATTTGTCACATCCCGGCCCGAGGCGGATCACTTCCCGGGCCCGCTCCACCACCGTAGCACGATATTGTCCACTTTGGGCTTACCATTCCCTCACGGTTTTGTTTTTGGGAACTCACAAGCAACTTCCCAGTGGGTCACCCATCATGGGATTGCTCTAGCCCCCTTCTCGCTTAACTTCGGAGTTCCTATGGAACCCGAAGCCAGTGAGCTCCCAAAAGGCCTCGCGCTAGGTAGGGATGGGAATATACATTTAAGGATCACTCCCCTGGGCGATGTGGGATGTTACAGTTACCCATAACCATGAGTATTTTGCCCATCCCTAGTTTCAGGGGCAAAGTGGACCGAACATTGAGTTTTAGGGAGTAAAGTGGCAACTTTTGAGCTACAAAAAATAAAATGAGATTAAAATCGAGTTCCAAATAAGCCTCAAATTAATAGGATAATACTTTTATTTTTGAACTTACATTGTGTAAAGACCAACAGTGTCGCTGGAAAAATAGAACCAAGACATTACACTGTATCTAAAAAAAAAACCAAAACATAACACTGTGTCTAAAAACAGAGTAAAAAACCAACACTAGATCCAACAAATTCTGTGATATATTATAATTTGGATCCACAAACAGTTTGATTTGTCTAAAAACCAACACCGTTTCTGAAAGAAAAAAAAAAACCAAAATTGAACACTGTATCTGAACAATTGAACCAAAACTGAACACTGTTTCTTGAACAATTAACAAAAAAACTAACATTGTGTCTAGAAAACTAAACCACAAACTAACACTGAAAGAAGTACATTTGTATAAACCAAAAATTATATAATCTGAAACATCAATTGAAAATATAAAAAGCAATCTCCAAAGATTAAAATCTATTACATACACGAATAGCTCTTATCTACAAAAAAAAAAAAAAAAAAAAAAAAAAAAAAAAAAAAAAAAATCAACCGTCTTGGATAACAACTTTACATGAAACCTTATTATGTCCTGAACCTTGACATCTGCTACAAGTCACAATCTTCTTAGTCCCACTAATTTCACCAGCAAATTTAATCCTAATCTTCTTTGGCCTTCTAGACGAAATCTCAGTATTAGGTGGCCTCACACCATTCTTAAAATTATTAACATTAGGTTTATCCAAATCTGAAACTGGATTCATGACAAACTGATATGTTTCCGGATAAAAAGTTACCTTCCAGTACTCTTCAACATACTTAAATGCATCATGATTATCATGCTGCAACACGTACAATGCATGAGAACATGGAAAAGGATTGTGCTGCCATTGAACACAAGAGCATGTCCTATCACCCAGACAAACAACAAAACGATTCCACTCTGTCCTAACTTCAAAAACATCCATGTCAGAACGACTAATCCTCCAATGCATGCCCTCTTTCAATAGTAGCTTCAGCTCATTTTCTTTCTTTGGACACAAAATCGTATGAATATTCTGATCAAATAATTTCTTCTTAGCCATACTAACCATCAGCCAAACTCTAATGTCTTTAAGAAGATCCATAAGTAGCATACAACGGCTATTCAACACTATGGTATTAAAAGACTCTGAAAGTGCATTACTCATTGATCCTCATCTCTTACCAGGAAAGTGAGTAATAGCATAGTTCTCTTTAGGCAAATCAACTAAAAATTCTTCACATGCCCTTTCCCGTTATCCATAAATTCAATAATCATCAAAATTAGATGCAATGCATGCATAAGCACAGTTTGCTAAAAAATTCATCTTCTTCTTTAGTCCCTTACCAGCACCCTTTGAAAATAAACTACTAACATTTTGTTTTAAATAAACAATACATATGAATGTGGAGATTCAAGGAAAAATTCAGGAATGCGCCTCAAAATACCATCATGTATATTCGACATAAATGTGATCATCCTTTCTTGAGACCTTAATATAAAAAGATAATATTGACAAAAATTCTTTCCAATTTGCTATTATTTCTAAATCAACAATAGCATAAGCAACCTCGAAAAGGAATAAAATACTGTCAGGTGTAAATTGTTCCTGTAACCTAAAATATGATACAACTGTTTATGAAACTTTTATGTACTTCTGTTTACATAAAACATATAACATCAAATATAAAGTCAAACTATTAACCCACCATCATTATCATTTTTTGCACACCAGGATAGAAGTGTGCCCTTGTATTTGCTCTTGATAAAAGTACCATCAATGAATAACATTGGGCGACAAAACATGAATCCTTTAATCCATGCATTGTAAGCGATGAACAATCAAAGAAACCTGTTGGACTCTGGTACAACTTCAAGCACAAATACATTTCCAGGATTGCTTGCAAGGGTAGATTCTATATACCAAGGCAACAACTTGTAAGAATCAACATCGTCATCGTTTAGCTCAGAAATTGCCTTCTCTTTACCAAAGTATGCAGTAGAATAATCAATATCTTGTCCATAAAACTGTTTTAGGTTTGAAATGATTTCCTTCGGTTTGATAAGTGGATTTGACTGAACCTTGTCCTTAATGAAAGAAGAAACAAACTTCCAACCAACAACATTGTTTTTATTCGTTCGAATCATTCCCTTACATGTATGCACATTGTTCAATTTTTGAATAACAAAAAAATCATTAATCGAACACCTGGATGCACATACTCGCCAAGGACAACCATTAGATTCTTTCCTAGAACACTCAACGCTAATCCGACTCTTATCATTCTTCAAATATTTTAACTCAAACCCATACTCAACAGAGAAATTCTTCAACATATCACGAAAATCGGCACAACCTCCTCAAAAAACTTGACCCACAGATTCAATATAGCTTTCCTATTCAAAAGACATGTAGCTATGATTACCATGAGAACCATACTTCCCTAAATGATAATTTTCACTAACAAGCACTGTAGAATCTGATGTATAGCACGAAGAAGATACACTATCTGTAGGTAACTCAACTAGAGCACCTGCAAATTTATCAAAAACCAATATTTCTACTAGAGGTTTTCCAACAACACCACAAACTAACAACATGTTGTTAACATTGGCATCACAATCCAATAGACAAGTAAAATCTTCACTCAAAGAATATTTTAACACAAAACACCTAGTCTTAAACCTTTAAACCTAGAGCAAAGATCAACACAAATCTGATCGAATGTATATGATGATGAAATAGAACTAATGACGGATAAACCACCACAAGTAAATTGAGCTATTTTACCGTTCTTCATAACTCTAGAACACAAAACAAAACAAAAACAAAACCAATACACAAATATTAAATGAACATATATAACAATAACCTACAACAAAATGTAAAGACTACAAAAAACAAACACTGTCTTTGAAAATGAACAAAAAAATATCACCATTTCTTGAAAACTGAACCAACAGCTAACACTGTTTTTTGAAAAATAAACAAAAAGCTAATACTGTCTTTGAAAAATGAACAACAAACTAACATTGTTTATGAAAAACTGAACTAAAACCAAACTATTTCTGGAAAACTTAACAAAAACCAAACTGTTTAACCAACAGCTAACGCTATATTTGAAAATTGAACAAAAACCTAACACTATCTCTGAAAAAATGAACAACAAACTAGCACTGTTTATGGATAAATTGAACAAAAACCAAACTGTTTTTGAAAAAATAAAACCAAAAGCTAACATTGTTTCATTATAAAAGTAAACCAAAAGATAACAATGTTTCTCGAAAATTGAACAAAAATTAAAACTGTTTATAAAAAAATGAACAAAAACAACATTGTATCTGGAAAAACTGAACCAAAAGCTAACATTATTTCATTATAAAAGTGAACCAAAAGCTAACACTATATCTGCAAAACAAGAAAAAACCTTCTACAACTCATATACAATTATCAACGAAATAATACGAAATTGAATAACATGCAGATCTCAAATTTTAATAAGAAACGCAAATTGAATACCATGTAGATCTCAAATTTATCTTTTTTTTTTATTTTATTTTTTCTTTTTCTTTTTTTTAATTTTTTTAATTTTTTATGGAGAAACAAATGATGAATTCCACTGAAGATGAAAAATTGAAAAACAGTACCTCGAATACACTATAAATAATGACGACGATCACGTTTCAACAAAATAATACAAAACATAAATTAAATAGCATGAGGATCTACTTTTTTTTTTCAAAGAAAAAGAAGAACTGCAAAACAACGATGAACTCCATTAACGACGAAAATCTAGAAAAAATGTCTCAGATATAGTACGAATGATGACAGATGATATGAAAAGCAACGATCACATTCAATTTGATTAGCACTTCAAAAGTTGAAACGACGATCATGTTCAAATGGATAAGAATTCAGAAGTCTGGTTCTCAAAGCCTTCAACCAGCTCTCACAAAAAAAAGCTGAACCTTGAAGAAAACCGAACTGAACAAATTTAAAACAATTCAACCTAAAAAGTTATGGATAAAATTGAAAAATCATAATTTATTATACCTGGGCCATTTTTAGTTGGACTGCTTTAATATGACCCTTGTACTAACCATTAAACAAACTTCTAACATGTTTTTGGTTAAAAGTAAAATTTTTCAAACACTTTTCATTAGTTTTCCTTTTATATTATTCTGTCAATTTTCCTAATTTGGTCTAAAGTCCAATAAAACAATAAATAGTTAATTAATTTAATTTAATTAGACCTGAAGTTCTACATATTTAATATTACAATATTTACATTAAATTACGGTTATTGTATTTCATAGTAAGTTTTTTTAGTAGTTTAAAAAATTAAAATCATCAAACTAACTTTTTTCTTAACGTGTTAAAATGGGTTACCCACGTATCACTCTCATATAAACTTGTTAAGGACCCATTCTTAACATGTACTTTTCGTGTGACCCAATAAGTTATCGTGTTGACCCAAAATACGTTATTTTCATGTCATTTACATGTCATGTTAACAGGTCATATAAGAAATTGTTAGGTCTAATATGCGCGTCTTTGGTTGTGTCATCTATGTGCCGATTTCTCCATCCTTACGTACTAAAATGGGTCCTTAAAGAATGATGGAATCTATGTTGGTTATGATTCTCCTTATATCCTTTGTTACTTAGAACCTTTGACAAGCAATCTCTTTACCGCTCATTTTGCGGATTGTTGCTTCTATAAGACAGTCTTCTTGTCATTGAGGGGAGATAAGAATGTCAATGTTCTAGACGAATGATGCGATTGTGGACACTCCCACTTAGATCCCTGCACTGCTTAGTCTGAGATTGAAGTGCAATGCATCCTAGATCCTCAGAATGTTGCTTAGAGCAAGCGAGATGCTTTCACCTATCTAGCGAGAGTGACGAGATCACATATACCAGATGCAAATGTGCTTGCAAAGATGGATGTACTAAATGTATGACGAACCTTCATCCCGGAAGGTCAGAATGCCACTATGGCAGACTCTCATACATTAGTGGTTAGCCAATCATCAGCTCCAACCTAGAAGCATGGCAGACATATTGGTTTAAATGATTCACAACCCCAGAAAAGGAAAACCACAAAACAGGCCAATGAGCCTACCATAAACCCGACCATCGCTTACTCAATTTTATTCTACATATGAGAAAATTCTAGAATATGGAAGCGTCCTGGAAGAGATGAATCCACATCCTGAGAATAGAGAGATTTTGGTCCATTATGCTGGCTTGGATGATGTTTGGAATAGAAATGAGATCATAATTGATTTTCCGAATAAGACATTTCAGAAGCTTGTTCAAGGAATTGGTTTGCGTAAGCTTTATGAGTTGTAACAGTGTTAGTTCTCTTTGGAATTATATCAAACTCAGGGGGAGTATCCTGAAGTATACTTACTTGATCTTAATATACTCTTTTTCCCAACGATTAAGAGCATTTTTCCCTTTAGGTTTTTGCTACTTAACGAGGTTTTATTAAGACACCCATCCTGGGCTGGTCATATCCCTGATGTACATTCTGTAGATGTTTAATTTGGCTTTGCACTTTCTCACGTACTTTTCCTTAAACTATGGGTTTTTGTCCCTTCTCGGGTCTACAAAATAAAAGGGTCTTTTGCGACAGAACAAATGGGTCGCAAAATGTGCTAAGAATGTCGTAAAAAGTTTTTTGACTATGGCCTTACGATGGTAATGCATGCGCAACGACAAACCTATGTCACAAATATTTTGGCAACTATATAGGACGCCGTATGGCCATCGCAAGTACTATTTGCAACAACATTGCGATGCTACCTAAAGCGTCGTTAATAATAAATGCTAGGTGTAAAAAATGCCAGATGCAATTATTCTATTTAATTGTATAAACCAAAAACATATTATTATTAAAAATGAATAATCTATAAATTATGTAATAAACTAGATGTGAATTGTTTTAATAATGAACTACATATTATGTAAATATACACTATATTATCATATATAAGTACCAACAAAACTATGAAAGCAACATTGTACTTTTACTTAAAGTTAGTTGAATGATCGTAAACATTATACACCAATGGCATCATGTTGTCTTTATCCAAAACTTGTAACAAGTGATATTTTTTGGACCATCAATAATGCATGAAAAAATTAAGAAAATCATAGTTTCATTCAATAAGAAAATAGATATAACTAGAAATACATGAATTTTTGTTTTATAAATAAATGCCAAAACTCAAAGGCACTAACATGATCTATTATGAGGGTATTAATCATACAAGTAATCATGCCCCTTAATTGCTATCCTTAGAAGAACGAACATATAAACAAACATTTATCTAACATTTTTAAACGGCTCTTAACTCCAATGATTCTCAAGATCATTATTATAAATGTCATTACCACTACTACAAAAGTGGCTTAATGTGTCGAAGATTGGTGGTGGTTTTATACAATATATTGTCAGATAAGACATTTCTGACAACCTTTTTATATTATGTCGGATGAAAAAGCATTACTGTCGCTTATAACGGACATAAGATATAAATGTCGGATATAACCGACACAAAGGCTTTGTTTTCCGACAGAAATAGTGAAGTGGAAAATTCCCGCCCTTTTTTAAGAGTGTCGAAGAAACGGAGAATAGGGTCGCTTTTAACGGACAAAAATTATTGTCGGCTAAAGAACCATTTCTAGCGCTTTTACCCGACAATATATTTTTATTTTTAAATATTTTCAAACTACCTGGTGGTTGTATCCGATAGGTTGGTGCTCTTTATATAGCCTACCCCGCATCTTCTTCTTCCTCTCTCGCATCTTTCTTATTTGTTCTTCTTCATCTTCATTTATTCCTTCTTCTTCACAATAAGTTTTTCTTGCTTCTATTATTTTCATCTTCTCCTCTTATGTTTGTTTTTTGTTTCCAATATAATTTTGTAGGGACTTTATTTGAGTTGGCTGAGTACATACAGAATTGATCGACAATGGAATTCTTCAATAATTCACATTTCTATCACTAAATTCCTTAATTTTTAAATTGTATAATACACAAATTTATTTATTTAAAAATTTTAATTTAATTAATTAGATAAATTTGTACTGTTTATAAGCATTTATGTTAAATTAACAATATTAAATATAACATAAACTATCAACATTTTGTAATGTAGGTATATATTATGTTAAATTAATTTATTTTTGCACTCTAATTATTACGGGGATGTACAAAACTTGAATTTAACAAATAATCAAGATTAGATAAGCATAATTTTGATAACCTTTTGTTGTTTTTTTTAATTTGTTTTTACTATAATAGGTGTTGGAAATTAAAAGATTGCAATCATGATAGAGTTCGAGGGTTGAAAGAGGAATTGAAAAGTCTAATAGTTATGCCTACATAATAGGGATTGAAAGATTGTAGGGATCTTAGTGTCAACGTAATATGTTTCCCTCGTAAAGTGGTAAAACATGGACAAGAGTTCGTTGATGATACCACGAAATTCGGAAGGTATATAGCTGGAATTAATTTATTTATTTTTGGATCAAGAAGTTGCGAATGGTGTTGGCCTCGATAAGTTTAGATGTCCTTGCAAAAAATGTTGTAATCGATATACTTTTATTAGGAAAACTATTGTTGAACATTTTGTATTGTATGATATGGATAAAGATTATAAAAACGCTTAGTGGCGACATCATGGTGAGTCCAACATTGGAAAGCAAAATGCGGCAATTGGAGAAGAGGAAACAAGATGCATGATTTTCTTAATGATGTATTTGTCCAACCATTAACGGAAGAAGGTGTTGGGCCGTCTACTGAACCCCCTATTGGGGAAGGGCATCCAAAAGAGGTGGAGACTTTTTTTAGGTTGCTTGAAGAGGCAAATCAAAATTTGTGCCCCGATTGTAAGGAGTTTAAGAAATTGGAAGTGGTTGTAAGACTCTATCAGATCAAGTGTTTAGTGGGAATGCCAAACGGGATCTTCATCACGATAGTTGAGTTAATTAAAAGAACGTTGACTAAGGGCGATTGTTTGCCTGAATCTTGTTATAAGGCAAAAGAACTTATAAATGATTTGGGTTCGACATATGTGAAGATTGATGTGTGTCCCAATAATTGCATAATTTATTGGAAAGACACTTTGGAGTTGACTACGTGCTCATTTTGTGGTAAATCAAGATATAAAATAACCAACAAAGATGATAGCTCAAGGAAAAAAATTGCAGCTAAGGTTATGTGGTATTTTCCTTTAAAATCACGATTGCAGTGGTTTTTTATGTCAAAGCATAAGGCTGAACATATGAGGTGGCAAGGAACTGAATGTCCTAAGGATGAGTTTATGAGACATCCTTCATATTCTCTAGCATGGAAGCATTTGGATAATTTATATCCAGAGTTTGCGTTAGAAATTCGAAATGTTCGATTAGGGTTAGCCAGTGATGGATTTAATCCTTTTGGGAAAATGAGGCATGGCTATAGCACATGGTTTGTGGTGCTCTCAGTTTACAATTTGCTGCCTTGGATGTGTGTGAAGCAATCGAATTTGTTGCTGTCTCTGTTAATACCAGGATCGCGTTGTCCTGGTAAAGAGATTGATGTGTACATGCGTCCATTGATTAACGAGTTAAAGGAGTTATGGGAGGTGGGCAATCCTACTTATAATGCATATTCTAACCAAAATTTTATGACGAAGGATGTCATCTTATGGACCATAAGTGATGTTCCAGCTTATGGAAATGTTGTCAGGATGGAGTACATATGGATATAAAGCTTGTCCACATTGCATGCATGATACAAAATCTATTTATTTACTTGCGAGTCATAAGATTTGTTATTTGGGGCATCGACGCTTTCTTTCAGATAATCATAGGTTGCGTAGGCAAACCACAACTTTTAATGGTTGGCGAGAGCATCGTAGTGCACCAAGGCAATTGACTGGTTTACAATGTCTTCAAGAACTTTATACTTTGAGATTTACTTTTGGAAAACCAACAAAGATGCTTCAGTTAGGCAACGCAGAAAAAGAACTTCGAGCAGTAGAAGTAGTAACAGTCAGTGGAAAAAGAAATATATTTTTTATGAACTACCATATCGGAGGCATCTGTTGATTAGACACAATCTTGATGTTATTGATGCGAGAATTATACGCACACAAATTAAACCCTCTTTTTGACAATTGTAGTAAGTATGTAAGTAGGGATCGTTCTGGACCGGGGATTAGGAGGGATTGTTAATCACTTGGATTTGACTCAAAAACGCTAAAAACACAATCTAAAACACTATACTAGACTCAAAGAATGCAAAACTAAACTTTAAAACACTAAGACAAACCAAAGACTCAAAATGCTTTAAAGCATAAACTAAATTGATTTCTAACTAAATTGAACAATAAGGTAAAGGGGGATTTAGGTTTTGATTAAACTAAATGACAGATTGTAAATTAAAGCATAAGGAAATGAAGTAAACACAAAATGAATGAATCAACAGCTAATAAAAAGAGATAGCACAAATGAAGCTAGAGATTCGATTTCACCATTGCTAAGCCAAGTCCATGCTTGTTAAGTCAGATTATACTCATCCCTCTACTTATTTCTTGGGTTTGTTTCACTTAGATATGATCAGCCATATGATGTGTGGATTTGATCAAATGTCTCTAATCATGAGCCTAATTGTGATGTGCAACTTTGGTTCCTAATCAAGACTATGTAGTGCACAAGAAACTTTCACAAAACCAAAGGGAACACTCGGCAGGATGTTTGCAAAACATTCCCTTCATTCATTCACATATCTACCAAGATTATGCATGATGTGTGCTTTAATCTTGGCTAAACAACCTGTGGTTAATTCAAATGATGATCAAGCATTAAAATCAACACACTAAGTCACAATTAAATCGGAGAATGAAACAAGAAATAGATAGATTAAATGAGAATTCCGAATTAACTACATGGCAATCTTGCAAGGCTACATCGAATCCCTAGAAAGAGATTAGTTACACTTCATGTTTACAAAAGGTTTGACATAAAAATATATAACATGAGTGAACATAGGATTAAGAAGAAAGAACCCTTGAAGCAAAACTGATGTCGAAATCCTTTAAGAAATGGGAGAGTGTATCTAATGGAATGAAGCCGAGAGGAAGTTCCTCATGGTACAAAACAAAGAGAATAAAAGAAACACCTAAACATTCCAACAACTCAAACTTGAATTGTATGAACGTTTAGGCCCTCTTATCTTCCTCTTCGTCGTAGCACAAGGTCTAAGGGATGTTGTTGGTGTGTTGAATGGATTGGGGAATTATGGAAATGGATGAGGAGTGGTGTTTGGATTATAAGGGAATGGTAGCTCAAGGCAATGAGGGAAGATTGGATGTGTTTGTGATGTGTTGTTGATGCGTGATTTATACGCACACAAATTAAACCCTCTTTTCGACAATTGTAGTATAGGTGCAAGTAGGGATCGTTCTAGACCGGGGATTAGGAGGGATTGTTAACCACTTGGATTTGACTCAAAAACATAAAATAACAATATGAAACACTATACTAGACTCAAAGAATGCAAAACTAAACTTTAAAACACTAAAACAAACCAAAAGACTCAAACATCACCCAAAACACTCAAAACAGCCTTAAAATCACTTTCTGGGCAGTTTTGAGCACTTTGGTGAATTGGACGAATTTTGGGAAATAAATTGAATCAAAACACTTTAAAACATAAACTAAACAAAGTCTAAACACTAAAGAACAAGAAAGTAAAGGGGGGTTTTAAATTGACGAGAATTGAAATAACGAAACAAGTTAATAAACTAGACAGAATGTAAAGATGAATTTGATGGAATTGAATGGATGGGAACCTAGCTAAGGGGTTCATCTCCATACATGTTACACTTGCATAATAAAACGATTTCCAATTGCATTTCAATAAACCATGAATTCTCAACGCTCCAAGTTAATTAGGTCCGCTTAAATTAACTTTCAAATCTTCCTAACGTTATTGAATTGGATGATTGCATACGACAACCCAAAACATTCCCCACAAGTCCCCTACATGATTGCATAATAGAGATACAAGCAAGAATCATTACGCTCTATGAAAGTTATAAGTGTTGACGAGGCATTCGTTACTATGGAATACGCATGAAACTTATGCCAAGAATTCGTTTAACGCGATTGTTTATAAGCAACCTCCACTACTTGCGAATATAAGTTCGTAACTATTAGGTGAAACTCACTTATATTCTAGCGTCATATTCATGCATGAAAATTAAGCGCGCATTCTCAATAAACATACATAAATAAGTTATCAATCAAACGGTTAAACAAATTGAATCCACAACTTATGAAACGCAATTAGAAGTAATCAAATCAAAATGCAAGTATAAACATATATTTTGAATCACCCCCTAGCTAAGGGGGGTTTAGTTCTTCATAATATTGAAATCAAAGAAACACCTAAACATTCCAACAACTCAAAATTGAATTGTATGAACGTTTAGGCACTATTCTCTTCCATTCCTCATACGTACAAAACAAAGAGTATTGAAATTAAACATTGAAATCAAAGAAACACCTAAACATTCCAACAACTCAAACTTGAATTGTATGAACGTTTAGGCACTCTTCTCTTCCTCTTCGTTGTAGCACAAGGTCTAAGGATAGTTTGATGGTGTGAATGGTTTGGGGAGTGATGGAAATGGAAGAGGAGTGGTGTTTGGATTTGTAGGGAATTGGTGGATTTGCACGGCAAAGGGGGAGGGGTTTTGGTGAATTTCTGAATATGGAAGAATGAATGAGAATGAATGAAGTGTGTATGGTTTTTATAGGGAGATGGATGGATGGGAGAGGGAACATGACAGCTAGGTTGCATGTGCAAATGCTAGAATTCTGAAATGGTGATGGGAGATGCATGTGGCTGCTTTATGCATGTGATTAAAGGGTGGGAGTGCATATGCTTTGACAGAAATGAAAGGGATAATGCACGGTTTTGAGAGGTTTTCTGGTGGTTATGAGGTGGATGAATGATTAGGGTCTTGTAAGGGTGGAAATGCATGTGGAGTGCATGTGAAATCTGCCAAGATGCATGTGAAAGTGTATGAATGTGCACGGCAATGAGTGGTTGATTTTCTGGAATTGAATTAAAGGATGCATGTGGCTGCAAGTTTGGTGAGTGATGATGAATGCATGTGAATTAAAAGAGAAGGGAATGTATGTGCAATGAAGTGGATTTTCTGATGGAATGTGCACGGCAATGAGTGGTGGATGGGAGTGCATGTGGAGTGGATGATTTCTTTGGTGAGGGGATGCATGTGTTGGCTGATTTGTTTGTTGGGAAAAACTTGTGAAAGCATGTGAATGTTGTTTGTGTGAAGTGTGTGTGAATGCATGTGGATTAAAGATTAAAGGGGGTGGAAGATGGCTGAATGATAGATTGAATAATGAGGCTCTAGGGTGGAATAAATGGTGATGCATGTGGATTAAAGTGATACACGGCTAGGAAATGTGAGTGAATGATGTGCATGTGGGTGAATGTGAAGGGAATACCATGTGCACGGCAAAGAAGGATTTATGGTGAAATGGATGAATGATTAAGAGTGCATGTGGGTTGGAAATGTGGCTGCAATGATGAAGTGTAATGGCTGAAAATGGGATGGATTTGCAAGGGCCACGGCAAGAAATGGGTTTGTGTTCATGTGGCTGAAATTGGTGTGTAATTGGGCTAGGGTTTAAGTGCATGAAATGGACCCAAATTGCTCCCCCTTGCATGGCAAGGAATGGTGTTTGTGTTAAGCCCATGGCAAGGTGTTATGTGATTGGGTTAGGGCCATTGTTTTGTGTCCTCAAGTGCATACAAGGCCTTCAATTTCATCCAACACTTGGGCTCCAAGTATAAGCTATCCATCCTTAGCCCAATAGTGCTCCAAAAAGCCCCAAAACGCTCCACAATGCATCCTTTTGTCAAACACGTCTTATTATCCTGAAAACACACAAAAGAAGCATAAAGGACTAAAATAACTAAAGAAACATAACGTAAATGTACGAGAACAAGCCATTTAAGTCGCATGAATATGTTCCTATCAGTTGTGTATGAAAATGAGATGTGATTTTTGTGTATGAATGCATGGGTTTTTATAGGGGGAATGGGAGAATATGTGGGTGATTGTTTAAGAGTGAATGTGGTTGTTATGATTGAGAGTGCATGTGGATGAAATAATGATGGAAAAAGAGCTAGGTTGTTGGTGTGTGAATGCATGTGTTGAATTTGTGATGCAATGATGAAAGAGTAAGTGCATGTGTTTGTGAATGGTGGTGCAATGATGAAAGAGTAAGTGCATGTGTGTGTGAATGGTGGTGCAATGATGAAATGATGAAGTAGGAAGGTGGAAATGCATGTGTTGAATTGGTGGTGCAATGATGAAAGAGTAAGTGCATGTGTGTGTGAATGGTGGTGCAATGATGAAAGAGTAAGTGCATGTGTGTGTATGCATGTGGCTAAGGGTTGTTGATTGGGCTAGAGGTTTTGCATGGCTCAAAGGATTGTTTGATTGGGCTAGGCCCTTTGTTTTATGTCCAAAGTGCATACAAGGCTTTCAAATTCGTCCAACACTTTGGCTCCAAGCATATGCTATCCATTCCAAGCCCAATTTTGCTCCAAAATGCATCTTTTTGCTTCCTTAGCCATATGAACCTAAAAACACACGAAAATGGCTTAAACTACTAAAACAATTATGAATTAACAACATAGATGCACGAAAACAAGCTAAGTAAGTCGCCTAAATATGCTCCTATCAAATTCCCGCACACTTAGCTTTTGCTAGTCCTCGAGCAAAACAAAATAATAACAAATAAACAAAACGACACTAAACAAGTAAAACACAACCTAAACCTTCCAACAACCGTCTTAGGGATTTCCAATGCACATGACAAGTTAAAAATCATTATTCGCACAGATTTTAGCCATCTTTACACTTAAGTACATTCTTAATCATAGTTACCACATACTAGTTCACAATTAAGCAATTAAAACACATTTCAAATGTAGTAACATGCTTTAGAGAATTTACTCAATTCCTTACTAGAATGCACTCTATTTTCACACAGATTTTCTGACTACACACCCTACACTAGTTATATGTGAGAGATTGATGTAAACATGAAAGACTAGTATCTCACATATGTTATAACAAAGAAAGCATTTTCTGGATTTACAATAATGACATGAATATGATCTCATGAATGGAATGCTACTACTTAGAATGAGAATCAGTGATTCCATAAGCTCATATCAAATCCAAACTCCACATTATTTAACACATAACGATCAAGATAGAAGTCAAAGGGGTGTAACGGGGCTAGGGTATTGGTTAACAATGAAAGGTGAAGGATAAACAAACATTCTTAAAGCAATAGTGAGCAAAGTATTGAATTAGGCACTTAGAATTCCCTTTAGAGCGCGGAAAACAACTTTTAGACTAATAGGGGAAATTCAAACAACTCTTATTTTTCTTTTCTTTTTCATTTTTTTTTTCAATTTTTTTTTTTTTTTTTTTTAGCCGTGCCTATGGCACAACAACTCTCATCAATAATCCTTCCCCCACACTTATTTTCTGCAACATATTAATCAAAAGGAATTCATTTTCCGTCATGCTTACTATGCTTTAAGAACAAAGGCATGGATGGTCCTATTCTAGGCTAGGTAAGGATAACATGGGTTAACAAAGAACATAGGCTAAACAAGGCTCAAAGGGGTTAAAACTTACAACAAATACGAAATATGGGAAGTAAGGCTATTTGGCTATGGTGGCAACTACACAACTTTATCTTGATATATGTTATGCAATTCAATGCTTTGAATGAAGTGGATATAAGTTCTAGCATTTAGTTCTAGCATGATACAATTGCATTCTAAGTAGCAACCAAGCAAGGAATAATGAGATCATGCAACAACTTTAGAAAACAAAGAATCACAGAAAATAACTCTCCAAAGAATGTTTAGGCTCAAGTCTCACAAGGTTGTAGCGTTTGTTTGAGTTCCTTCCTTCAAGCATGTTACAAAAACGAATTTTTCTTTTATGATTGCATGTGAAGTCATACATTATAACCATAACCAAGCATATACCAAGAGTAAATCAAACTTTCATCCATGTTTATAACTCTTTTTAACCGTCATGCAATTACAAACCAAATCCTTATCATTGTGTTGGAAGGTACCCTAAGACACAAACACACAAAAACGACTCAAAACACTCTTTTTAGGCTTTTCAAAACATTTTTTTTCAAATTTTTATGTGATTTTCGGAGTTATAAAACAAAACACACTAAAACACTCTAAAACAATTTAAAAACACCTTAAAACAGCAAGGAACAACATTTGAAGTTATGGGTGATAAAATCCCACGAATTTGCATTAACAACATTAGTTACCCCCCCCCCCCCCCCCACACTTAAATCAAACATTGTCCTCAATGTTTTAAGCATAGATTCACACAAAACATAAGTAAACACACAAAAAGCACTTAAACATACTAAACATGGCAAAATGTAATTAACAAAGAGAAAAGTTTAGGGACGCAAATCTGGTTATAGAGTGTAAATTCCATCTTCTCCTTGGTAATTGCATTGAGGCATTGATCATGGTGATTCCACAGGCTTACTCTTGAACTGGGCTGGAGGATTCTTTTGGTCTCCTCCAACTCGTTGATTTTCCTTTGTGCTACTCTTGAACTGGGCAGCAGGAATCTTTTTGGTCTTCCCCAAAGGTCTAAGCTTCCTCCTTTTATCTGTTTCTTTGTTCAATCTCTCCAATTCGTATTGAAGAGGGTTAGAGGATAGCTCAGCATTGCTTGTCTCTACATGCTTCAATGCCCTACTTTCACTTGCCTTACTTACTCCCCTTTGCAGAAGTGGTCCCTTCTCTGGAAGTGTATCAACCGTTGAAGATGACTACTCGAGAGCAACGCTAGGTAAGCAATCAGGAATAGATTCCAGGCAGTTGGCCCCAGAACAGAAGACTGACTCCAAGTGCCGGCTGATTGCTTCTTTTACTTTGCCATGCGAGTAAGAACAAGGACAAAGAAAAAGACAGGGAAAGAGCATGATATGAGATACTTTTGCTTTTGACCTTGATGATATGAGATACCTTTGCTTTTGACGAAGCAGTGAATGACTCAGCACACTTCAATCCGCCGTTTCCTCCTGGGTCATCTGTACTCCAGGCATCTGGTATCATCTTTGGGGAAGAAGAAAGAATTGAGTATTTAAATGAAAGGCTTTGCTGGGAGTGCGCCCTCAGAGGCGAGGGAGAGTTGGGCATTTTCTTCAGGTTTTCCTTGCCATAAAAGACGAAGGTCGACATATATAGAGATAATATCAAGTGGTGGTACTGTTCTTTTACCATTGTCGACAAACGTTTTGATCCCGCAAATCCGGCTTTTTGAAATAGCAGGCGCCTCTTCGATTTCTGAACGACGCCCCTTCGATTTCTTAGCAAACGCCCCTTTGCTTTCTGAACGACACGTAGTAGTGCAGATGCGGCTCCTTTTGACAAAGCTGCACGCGTCTTCAGAAAAGTAGAGAAAGCGTCGCCGGACTTTGCGCTTGTCGGCTAAAGATGTGTAGTTGCGATGATGGCCTCCACGTGTTTTCAGCTTTGTCAGAAATCTTTTGACAAAGTTGAACGCGTTTTCTGAAAAGCCGAGGGAGCGTCGCCTAACTTACGCCGGAAAATCCGGCTCTTTGAATCGGTGGACGCGTCGCCTTGGCTTTTATAGAGCTATCGATCACCGCCAACATACACACTTTGAAGATCTCCCATTCTTTGAAAATCGTCTCCGGCCCTTTGAAAATTTACTCCCTCCACCCCTTCTCTTTGAACACTTTTGAAAAAAATGGCAAACTCATCGAACCTTAGCTTAGATTTGAGTCTCAGCAGCGATCCGGTTGCGCCCCGTCAAGGTAATGTATGGCGCCCTTCTTTTTTATCTTCTAACGGTCTTCTTACAGGTGAAGACTCTGTGATGCAGGACGCCACAACAGCTACAATAGTAGCTAGGAACCTCCTTACTCCAAAAGATAGTAGGCTGCTGTCAGGACGGTCCGATGAGTTGGCCGTTCAAGAGTCCCTCGCACTTAGTGTTCAGTGTGCGAGCTCTGTGTCCAACATGGGCCAACGCCTGCTTGCCCGCTCCCGTCAGGTGGAATCATTGATGGCAGAGGTGGAAAGTCTTAAGCAAGAGATACAGCAGCTTAAGTACGAGAATAGAAGTTTGCATGTGCTTGCAAATAACTATTCGTCGGGCATGAAGAGGAAGCTTGATGAGCTGCAAGAATCTAAGGGTCGAATTCACAGTGACCGTCAAAGGCTTGCGGCTTATCTCCAGAGGCACCTTTTTCCTGGGTCATCCAGCGTTTGGCCAAGTATTGAGGCCTGGAATGCTCTAGCTCCGATGCCTCCCGCTTCGATGCCTTCCGCTCCGACGCCTTCTGCTCCGACGCCTTCTGCTCCGACGCCTCGTAGTGGGGCTTCACGTAAACATCCTTTGTGAAGGCTCCATCTTTCTGCCATGTTTATTTTTATTCTTTTTTTTTTTTTTTTTTTTTTTTTTTTTTTAATTTTTATTATGAACGTGCTTTGCTTTATTCAGTGCATTGGGTTGCCTCCCAAGTAGCGCTTTCTTTTACGTCTTGCAGCCGGACGAAGAACCCAATCACTCCAGGATATGTTCACGAATCGGATGAAAACTCCGAGTCATAAACTAGTACCTAAAACAAGAAACAAAACAAGATTAAGAATCTGGAATAAAAAAAATAAAAAGATCAAACGAAAATAAAACAATCCAAGGGATTAGCAAATTTTCTAATCCCCGGCAACGGCGCCAAAATTTGATGCGAGAATTATACGCACACAAATTAAACCCTCTTTTTGACAATTGTAGTAAGTATGTAAGTAGGGATCGTTCTGGACCGGGGATTAGGAGGGATTGTTAATCACTTGGATTTGACTCAAAAACGCTAAAAACACAATCTAAAACACTATACTAGACTCAAAGAATGCAAAACTAAACTTTAAAACACTAAGACAAACCAAAGACTCAAAATGCTTTAAAGCATAAACTAAATTGATTTCTAACTAAATTGAACAATAAGGTAAAGGGGGATTTAGGTTTTGATTAAACTAAATGACAGATTGTAAATTAAAGCATAAGGAAATGAAGTAAACACAAAATGAATGAATCAACAGCTAATAAAAAGAGATAGCACAAATGAAGCTAGAGATTCGATTTCACCATTGCTAAGCCAAGTCCATGCTTGTTAAGTCAGATTATACTCATCCCTCTACTTATTTCTTGGGTTTGTTTCACTTAGATATGATCAGCCATATGATGTGTGGATTTGATCAAATGTCTCTAATCATGAGCCTAATTGTGATGTGCAACTTTGGTTCCTAATCAAGACTATGTAGTGCACAAGAAACTTTCACAAAACCAAAGGGAACACTCGGCAGGATGTTTGCAAAACATTCCCTTCATTCATTCACATATCTACCAAGATTATGCATGATGTGTGCTTTAATCTTGGCTAAACAACCTGTGGTTAATTCAAATGATGATCAAGCATTAAAATCAACACACTAAGTCACAATTAAATCGGAGAATGAAACAAGAAATAGATAGATTAAATGAGAATTCCGAATTAACTACATGGCAATCTTGCAAGGCTACATCGAATCCCTAGAAAGAGATTAGTTACACTTCATGTTTACAAAAGGTTTGACATAAAAATATATAACATGAGTGAACATAGGATTAAGAAGAAAGAACCCTTGAAGCAAAACTGATGTCGAAATCCTTTAAGAAATGGGAGAGTGTATCTAATGGAATGAAGCCGAGAGGAAGTTCCTCATGGTACAAAACAAAGAGAATCAAAGAAACACCTAAACATTCCAACAACTCAAACTTGAATTGTATGAACGTTTAGGCCCTCTTATCTTCCTCTTCGTCGTAGCACAAGGTCTAAGGGATGTTGTTGGTGTGTTGAATGGATTGGGGAATTATGGAAATGGATGAGGAGTGGTGTTTGGATTATAAGGGAATGGTAGCTCAAGGCAATGAGGGAAGATTGGATGTGTTTGTGATGTGTTGTGTATGAAAATGAGATGTGATTTTTGTGTATGAATGCATGGGTTTTTATAGGGGGAATGGGAGAATATGTGGGTGATTGTTTAAGAGTGAATGTGGTTGTTATGATTGAGAGTGCATGTGGATGAAATAATGATGGAAAAAGAGCTAGGTTGTTGGTGTGTGAATGCATGTGTTGAATTTGTGATGCAATGATGAAAGAGTAAGTGCATGTGTGTGTGAATGGTGGTGCAATGATGAAAGAGTAAGTGCATGTGTGTGTGAATAGTGGTGCAATGATGAAATGATGAAGTAGGAAGGTGGAAATGCATGTGTTGAATTGGTGGTGCAATGATGAAAGAGTAAGTGCATGTGTGTGTGAATGGTGGTGCAATGATGAAAGAGTAAGTGCATGTGTGTGTATGCATGTGGCTAAGGGTTGTTGATTGGGCTAGAGGTTTTGCATGGCTCAAAGGATTGTTTGATTGGGCTAGGCCCTTTGTTTTATGTCCAAAGTGCATACAAGGCTTTCAAATTCGTCCAACACTTTGGCTCCAAGCATATGCTATCCATTCCAAGCCCAATTTTGCTCCAAAATGCTCCAAAATGCATCTTTTTGCTTCCTTAGCCATATGAACCTAAAAACACACGAAAATGGCTTAAACTACTAAAACAATTATGAATTAACAACATAGATACACGAAAACAAGCTAAGTAAGTCACCTAAATATGCTCCTATCAGTTATGCATATCGAGAAGAATATATATGACAATGTAGTGGGAATATTGCTAGATATATAAAAGTCTAAAGATGGATTGGCTGCATGTGCAGATTTTGAAGTCTTAAACATAAGACGTAGTCGACACCCATGTAGAGAAGGAAATAGAACCTTTCGACCTCTAACATTGTTCACGTTGAAAAGAGAAGAAAAAGTTGCATTTTGCAAATGTTGTCTACTATTTGGGTCCCTAATGGATATTCATCAAATTTGTCGTGATGTGTGCACGTAAATGAATGAAAAATACTTGGGTTAAAAAGCCATGATTATCATGTTTTAATGTAGCAGTTACTCCCACGTGCAATACTTCTGGTTTTGCGTAAATTTGTTACTATGGTATTATTAGAGTTAAGTGCAATTTTCAAACAGTTAGGTAGCAAGAAAGAGTCTGAGGAAGGATTCAAGCAATTGAATTCAAGAATTTCCTTGACATTATGTCAACTTGAGAAAATATTCCCCCCTGCATTTTTTGATATAATGGTGCACCTCCCAATTCACTTGGCAGATGAAGTAGCTATTGCAGGGCTTGTTCAATGTAGATGGATGTATCCAATTGAATGAATGAAAAATACTTGGGTTAAAAAGCCACGATTGTCATGTTTTAATGTAGTAGTTACTCCCACATGCAATACTTCTGGTTTTGCCTAAATTTGTTACTATGGTATTATTAGAGTTGAGTGCAATTTTCAAACAGTTAGGTAGCAAGAAAGAGTCTGAGGAAGGATTCAAGAAATTGAATTCAAGAATTTCCTTGATATTATGTCAACTTGAGAAAATATTCCCTCCTGCATTTTTTGATATAATGGTGCACCTCCCAATTCACTTGGCAGATGAAGTAGCTCTTGCAGGGCATGTTCAATGTAGATGGATGTATCCAATTGAATGGTAATTAACAATTTTTTTTTATAATTTTTTTATAGTTATAGTCATAACTTAATTAATAATTATAATAATTTGTGTTCCGTGCTATAATTGTAGGCATTTGCAAACACTAAAGCTCTATATTCGAAATAAGGGTCGTCCTGAAGGTTCTATTGTTGAAGCATATTTGGTGGATGAGTGCTTATCCTTCTACTCCATGTATCTTAGAGATATCGAGTCTCGTCGCACCCGTAGAGGTCGAAATGAAGATGGTATTGGACATGGAGTATGTGGTGAGTTATCAATTTTTAACTCTAAAGGATGTTATATGGGTTCAGGAGAAAATGTGCAGCTCAATTTAAATGTTCTTGATCAGTGCCATAGATACATTTTAAACAATTGTGATGAAATCAACCCATTTAGAAGGTAAGAACGTTTAGTCATACGTCTTAATGTTTTATTGGTTTTCTTAACATTGAAAAATTAATTAAATAAATTTGGACTTAATTGCCTAGGCAACATGAGTTATTCTTGAAAACTAAACATTGTCGAGAAAGGTTGACTATGTGACAAATTAAGGAGCTACGCAAAAAAGAATTTCTAGAATGGTTCAAGCAACATGTGAGCTGATATAACAATCACATTATTTATTTTTTATTTTTTTACATTTTAATTATGATATGTTTATAGTTGTCCTGTCAATTTTTATCTTCATACTTATAACATATTAATTCAAGATGTCATGCTAATGACATGTTCATATCTAAAGACTTGCATTGGCTAGCTAATTATCCTAGTAGGGATATAAGTAGATATAAAATTCACATTGTTCATGGGTTCATTGTAACATCCCACATTGCCCAGGGGAGTGGATCCTGTAAGCCTTATATGTATATTCTCATCTCTACCTAGCACGAGGCCTTTTGACAGCTCACTAGCTTAGGGTTCCGTAGGAACTCCGAAGTTAAGCGAGTTCGCACGAGAGCAATCCTAACCCACTGGGAAGTTCTCGTGTGAGTTCTCAGAAACAAAACTGTGAGGGCGTGGTCGAGGCCCAAAGCGGACAATATCGTGCTATGGTGGAGTCGAGTCCGGGATGTGGTGGGGGCCCGGGCCGGGATGTGACATTCATATTTCGTATAAAATTTGTGGATGATAAGCATAAGAATCAAAATTTTGGTGTCCCTAGTGCAATTAGGCAAGTGAATTGTTAAGGCAGCGTTGTAGATATCTTCGAGGTTAGATATTGTGGTCCTACCGAGGTAGAAAATACAGGTCGAGTTGTGATGTTGTTTAAGTGCGAATGGGTTAATAGTGAAAGTCCACGAGCAATGAAGACCGATCAATATGGATTTACTATGGTGAACTTCAATTGATTGGGATTTAAAGAGGATCCTTTCATGTTAGCATCACAAGCACTACAAGTATTTTATATGGAGGACACAATTGAAACAGATTGGTATGTAGTTGTTCGAATGCTACCGAGGGATTTGTTTGACGTATTATAGGATAATGATGCAATTGATGATTATGCCATACCTAATTTGGATGATCGGGTACTTGATAATGAAAATTTCTATAGAAGGGTTGGCGTGGAAGAGACTCATTTTCATGAATCATTACCATTGCCTACCAAGTTCGTTAATTATGTCAATGCCGACGATGAGCTAACAGATGATGACACAGAATAATTTTATAATTTATTTTATGAATTTTAAGTATTAATTAGACTATTTTTAATTTGTGCGATGACATTTTTATTGTACAATTATCATTTTGTTTCTTTATTGCATATTTTATGTAAGTTAAATTTTATTTATTAAAATATTAAAATGTTACATGGGCTAAACAAAAAAAGTAACGATTGGTGATTTTTTTCCTTGGGTTAAACATTTTTTTTTCAAGCTAGTTTCCTGTCGCTTTTTGCCGAAGACATTGGTCATTTGTGTCAGATAATTAGAAATATTTTGGCGGGAATTTTCCTGTTTGTTTTGCACTCGGAATTGGTGGTGTTGGTTTTAATCGACGGAATCATTAATTGGGCAGAGTGATGTCAGTCTGCTCAGGGGGATGTCAATTGTAGCTGACGGAATAATGAATTAGGTAGAGTGATATCAGTGGGTCAGGGTGGTGTCGGTTGTAACCGACACTATAGCAGTTTGTGTCAGATATACATTAATGCAGGTTTGTCAGTTTTAAGAGTTGGTGTTGGATTTTGCCGACATAATTACTTTTACTAGCAATTTTAACCGACGCTAGGTTTTCACCCTTAATAAAAACACCTTTCTTCCCCCATTTCCTCCGTGCACCCCTTTTCCTCCCCGTTTTCTTCTTCCCCTGCTTATTTTTCTTCAGTTCTTTCTTTCTCCTTCTCCACTTTCTTCCGCTTCTAGCAGCATTCACCATGGATGAACAATTCAAAGAACAACAATCTAAGGAGCAACAATTCGAAAAGGAAGAGTCCAAAACTGGTTCTTTTTAAATTATTTTTATTATCTTCAGTTTGTGTTTTGTAAGAATATTATGCTTAAATTAAAAATTGGTTTTCGTTTCTTGGAGTTACGTATCCTTTGATTTTTAAATATGCATCACAAATGTTTGTTATGTATTAATAAGGAACATCTCAATGGAGAACTTGTGACATCCCACATCACCTAGGGGAGTGATCCTTATATGTATTTCCCCATCCCTACCTAGCGCGAGGCCTTTTGGGAGCTCACTGGCTTCGAGTTCCATGGGAACTCCGAAGTTAAGCGAGAAGGGGGCTAGAGCAATCCCATGATGGGTGACCCACTGGGAAGTTGCTCGTGAGTTCCCAAAAACAAAACCGTGAGGGAATGGTAAGCCCAAAGCGGACAATATCGTGCTACGGTGGTGGAGTAGGCCCCGGAAGTGATCCGCCCCGGGCCGGGATGTGACAATTTGGTATCAGAGCCTAACCCTGGTCGTGATGTGCCGACGAGGATGTCGGGACCCTAAGGGGGGTGGAATGTGACATCCCACATCGCCCATGCAAGTGATCCTTATATGTATTTCCCCATCCCTACCTAGCGCGAGGCCTTTTGGGAGCTCATTGGCTTCGAGTTCCATGGGAACTCCGAAGTTAAGCGAGAAAGGGGTTAGAGCAATCCTATGATGGGTGACCCACTGGGAAGTTGCTCGTGAGTTCCCAAAAACAAAACCGTGAGGGAATGGTAAGCTCAAAGCGGACAATATCGTGCTACAGTGGTGGAGTGGGTTCGGGAAGTGATCCGTCCCGGGCCGGGATGTGACAGAACTCGCGAACTTGCAATCCCAAAATGGATAGGAAAACAACCTTGTTCATTTAATTCGTCCGGCAAATGCATTAGTTCAAATTCTGTGATTTTTTGAAATATATAGCATCAGAGGTTAGAGATCCTAGAAATCTTCCTTTGATGAGGGATTGGCACTTGGTTAAGGAAAAAGATAAGGATGTGTTGTGGAATAGAAGAAAGGTTTATAATTTTTTTTTACTTGGAAATAGTAGAATTAGTAAATGACTACAATAATAATTACCTAGCTTGTAAATTTTTTTATTTTTTATTTTAATTGAGGGAGGTATTCTTTTTCGAGAAGAAGATTTACTGAAAATGCCTCTTATCCACATGACACTTGCTATTGCAGAGCATTCACTCAAAGAATAAAGAAATAAATTTAAAAAAAAAATATTATACTGAAAGAGCAGTGGAGGAGCACTACAACCCTCCTCCTAATGTGGATTATACAATGAGCAGAGATGGTGAGATATTGGGATAAAGAAAAAAACACTACTACAAAAGCACCCAGTAGTGTCATTTAAAAAAAGGACAAGAAAAACCATTTATGTCTGATATTAGCAAAAATCTGACAGAAATTCATGTAATGACGGATAAAAGAACCGACAGCATTGCTTGTGTCATGAAAAGACTGTTGATGTCGGTTAGTTCCCTTAAACCGCCAAGACAGTTTTAAAAAAAAAAAAAAAAGGATAGTAGTTTTGGATACAGACGACATTAAATACTGAGAAAGCTTGTCGGATAGAGAAGGTTTGTGTCACCCCTAAGCAACACCACTAACCATTAATAATGAAAAATATATTTCAGATTTTGAATAAATAAAATAAACAAATATTATGTCGCCCATAACCGATGCCATTAACCATGAATAATAAAAAAAAATATTTCAGTTTCTTGATTGAATAAAATAATAAATTATGTCAGATAAATCAACATCGTGTCGCCCCTGATGACATAACACTATTAATAATTATAAAAAAAATATACACCATATACATATAATTTAACAATAATTAATTAATAACTAAAAATAATATTATATATCAATATCCATTGCCCTAATAATTAACTAATAATAATTAATTAATAACTAGAATAATATTATTTATGTATTCTTTGTGCGAATGCTTTGAAATAGCAAGCATCATATTGCAGATAAGAGGCATTTTCTCTAAATCTACTTCTCGAAAAAGAATACCTCCCTAAATTCATAAAAAAAATACAAGCTAATTAATTATGTTTGAAGTCATTTACTAGCTCAACCATTTTTAAGTAAAAAAAACAAATATATACACACACACACCTTTATTTTATCCCACAATACATGCTTGTCTTTTTCCTTAACCAAGCACCTATCCCTCGTCAAAGGAACATTTCTAGGATCTTTAACCTCAGACACTATATACTTTGAAAAATAACCAAAATTTGAACGAATGCATTTGCCGGACGTATTAGATGAACAAGGCTATTATCTTGCCCATTTTTGGATTGCTGGTCCGCGAGTTCTTTGTTGAGATGTTCCTTATTAATAAAGAACAAACATATGTGATGCATATTTAAAAAAGGATACGTGAATCCGAGAAACAAATATCAAATTTCAATTTATGCATAATATTAGTCAAAATACAAAACACAAACTCTATTTCACAACATAATCAAAATATGAAAAACAAAAGGAAGATAATACAAATAATTTAAAAACGCACTAGTTTCAGACTCTTGCTCTTTGAATTGTTCATCCACGGTGAAGGTTGCTTGTGATATCCCACATCGGCCAGGGGAGTGATCCTTATATGTATATTCCCATCCCTACCTAGCACGAGGCCTTTTGGGAGCTCACTGGCTTCGGGTTCCGTAGGAACTTTGAAGTTAAGCGAGTAGCGCACGAGAGCAATCCCATGATGGGTGACCCACTGGGAAGTTGCTCGTGAGTTCCCAAAAATAAAACCGTGAGGGAATGGTAAGCCCAAAGCGGACAATATCGTGCTACGGTGGTGGAGCGGGCCCGGGAAGTGATCCGCCCCTGGCCGGGATGTGACAATTTGGTATCAGAGCCTAACCCTGGTCGCGTGTGTGCCGACGAGGACGTCGGCCCCTAAGGGGGGTGAATTGTGATATCCCACATCGCCCAGGGGAGTGATCCTTATATGTATATTCCCATCCCTACCTAGCACGAGGCCTTTTGGGAGCTCACTGGCTTCAGGTTTCGTAGGAACTTCGAAGTTAAGCGAGTAGTGCATAAGAGCAATCCCATGATGGGTGACCCATTGGGAAGTTGCTCGTGAGTTCCCAAAAATAAAACCGTGAGGGAATGGTAAGCCCAAAGCGGACAATATCGTGCTACGGTGGTGGAGCGAGCCCGAGAAGTGATCCGCCCCGGGCTGGGATGTGACATTGCTGGAAGAAGAAGAACATGAGAAGAAAAGGACACCACTAACTCCATGCAAAACAAGCGGAAAAATTCCTAGGAAAATATTTAAAACCCTATCCGACGAGAACGGCTATTCCGTCCGCTAAAACCGACAGTTTACAAGCTTAAAAAACAATGTTTATGTCACATCCCGGCCCGGGGCGGATCACTTCCCGGGCTCGCTCCACCACCGTAGCACGATATTGTCCGCTTTGGGCCCCGACCACGCCCTCATGGTTTTGTTTCTGGGAACTCACACGAGAACTTCCCGATGGGTCACCCATCCTGGGAATGCTCTCGCGCGCTACTCGCTTAACTTCGAAGTTCCCATGGAACCTGAAGCCAGTGAGCTCCCAAAAGGCCTCGTGCTAGGTAGGGATTGGAATATACATTTAAGGATCACTCTCCTGGGTGATATGGGATGTCACAATCCACCCCCCTTAGGGGCCTGACGTCCTCGTCGGCACATTTCCGGCCAGGGATTGGCTCTGATACCAATTTGTCACATCCCGGCCCGCGATGGATCACTTCCCGGGCCCGCTCCACCACCGTAGCACGATATTGTCCACTTTGGGCCCCGACCACGTCCTCACGGTTTTGTTTCTAGGAACTCACACGAGAACTTCCCGATGGGTCACCCATCCTGGGAATGCTCTCACGTGCTACTCGCTTAACTTCGAAGTTCCCATGAAACCCGAAGCCAGTGAGCTCCCAAAAGGCATCGTGCTAGGTAGGGATTGGAATATACATTTAAGGATCACTCCCCTGAGTGACGTGGGATGTCACAGTTTAACCCAAGGACAAAATATCATCAGTTATTATTTATTTTTTTTTTGTTTAGCCTACGTATCATTTTAGTATTTTAATAAATAGAACTTAACTTATATAAAATATATGCAATAAAGAAACAAAAAGATAATTGTACAATAAAAACATCACCACACAAAAATATAGTTTATACTTGAAAAGCATAAAATAAATTATAAATTATTCTGTGTCATCATCTGTTAGCTCATCGTCAACATTGACATAATTGATGAACTTGGTAGGCAATGATAATGATTCATGAAAAGGAGTCTCATAAACCCATCCTTAGAAAATCATAATTTGTATAGTTTTGTCCAAAAATAAAATAGAAAATATAGCTACACATAATGAAAAAATTCAATCTACAATTTAAAATATTTACACTAGTGGATATCACAAAATTTAACTCCGATTTTCATGATTTTTTAAAGCTACACTCCTCGACCACATAAAAATGCAATGAAAAAATTCGATCTTCAATTTAAAATATTTACACTAATCTTATTTGATACTTAATGGACAAATTCGATCTTCAATGAACAAATTTTGATGATTTTCTAAGTGTTTGTTTAATCTACCGTTTTGACGCAATGCACATTTTATGAAACTTTGTTCAAAGATTTAACCATCAAACATGTTTGTACACACTCCGAGATTGCATAAGTAAAAAATTGCTAAAAACAAACATTCAGAGATTAGGTAATGGAACAAAAAATTTCGACAGTTATAAGCGAAAAATCACAATTTAACACTTATTTTAGCTCCAATTTTGATGATTTTTAACAGCTATACTCCTTGACCCTGTAAGAATAGAATGAATGAATTTGATCTTCAATTGAAAATATTGCACTAGTGGATACCACAATATCTTATGTTGTACTTACTGGAAGTATAAAATAAACTCTCAAGTGTTTGTTAAATCTATCAATTTGATGGGATATGCATTCTACGAAACTATTTTCAACGATCTAACCGTCAAACAAGTTTGTATATACTCCAAGATAGCATGCGTAAAAATCGCAAAAATAAAAACATTCAGAGATTTGGTAATAGGACCCAAAATTTCGACAGTTATAAAAAATAAAAAATCACTATTTAACGATAAATTTAGCTCTGATTTTGATGTTTTTTTTTACGGCTGCACCCCTTGATCCTATAAGAACACAATGAACAAAGTCGATCTTCAATTTAAAAAATGTACACTAATTCACACATCCCGACCCGAAATGCCCACTTAGACTCCAAATCGAGTTGTGCTGACACCTAGAATGTGACGAAGCCATAAAGTGTAGTGTAGTGGAAAATGTGAATAAATTTAAACCTAAAAGTGCCTAAATATAAGAGTGCGCTATGAGCGGGAATGAACCTATTTCTCACGTGATGTCAAAGCATAAGTAAAGTACAGTAAAGTGGATTGAGAATCATACCATCGAAGGTAATCTCCAATACCAAGATCTGTCGCGAATCCTCGTCGATAAGAAAGCTCAGCTATTAAAACATGGAGGGGCGAAAAATAAGGGTGAGTGAGCCTGAAAATAAAGTTTTATAAAAACCTTTCTAAAACATTGTAACTCATCGCCGTAAAACAAGTATAGTTTCCAAAATATACTTACCGTAACTTGCAAAATCTCAAGAATTCATTACAGCACAATATCTCGTAACTAGGGGTAAGACATCCAAAATCACAAAATCTCAACAGTAATATAAGTAAAATCAGGTGCTAATCAATCTATGCTAGTACACAAATTGAAGTTGCCTAATGTGACCTGTATGACTGAACTGATGCTCGTTAATCTATGTTAACACACGAGTCGGAGTTGCCTAATGCGACCTATAAAACAAGATTGGATGTAATCATAATATACGCTCTAATGCTACGATCACGTGAAAACTGACGTTATTCGCGGTCACCTACGAGTTGGAGTTGCCTAATGCAACCTGTACAACAGGATTGGCACCTACTTAGATCCAAGGCGAGCATGCGGTGCGGAGGTGAACATATGCGTAAAAGACTGGCCATGGCACTATGTAAGCACTAACACTGGGGTGCAGCAATGATGACCATACTACATAAATATAAGCATGCCATAGTGATTCGATAGTTCTAATCAACATACTAACATTCATAGCCATAGCTATAATTATGGCATCAAAGATTACAAGCATATCTGTGCATCCTGTAGGATGTAGCATACTTCATAAATTTCGTCATTTCACTAATTCTTATAAACTTTAGTCTAAACCAGGCGTACGTAAGAAATTCTTTTTCAAATGCATAAATGGAAACTATCATACATATAAATAAACTATAAAAAGGAAAAAACCCACTCACTGAAGTCCGCGCTTTAACTCTCTAGCACGAATATCAAGGCGTCACGAACGATCATCGCCTAGAAAAAAATATCAAATCACATCTCAGAATTCCTATTGATAGAACACGTAACTTACATAAAACATATCTCTAACGACATTCTAGAATGATTTGAAACCCATTAACCAAAGTCAACCGTCGGTCGAAGGTCAATGGTAAGGTCTATAACCCTACGTAACTTGATCTGGAAGATCCACACCCTGGATTTTGAATGTGTAACTTCCCAAGAGTTTCAATAAACTTATAGAACAAGATCCTAAAGTTTCGAAATGATCCAACGGTCGGATCTCCCCCAATCACTAAATTAAGTAGCGGTTGACATTGAGATTTACAAACTTAGAAAACCCATCCAGGAAGATCAGTATGTCAGATTCCTGATTCATCAGTTCCTAATATTCTTAAATATTATGTACTATTACGTATTAAAGTTTTGTAACGATCCAATGGTCGAATCGTCAAACCATATAATAACCAAGTGGCGGCCCTTAACGAAAATATAACCAAACAACAGAATTTTGTCAATCGGATGTCTAATATGAAATCGGGGCATCCAAATTAGCCTAGGAATTTCAGGTGGGGTCTCAGCCCATGCACTGCCGCACGCGGCGGCCGGCCGCCCTAACTCACCGGAAAATTCAACTATTACAAAAAATCCTCAAAGTTTTCTAGAATGAAGATCTCAATGAGTAGAGCAAGTTTTATACCTGTGGCCAAGTCCAATTTGGCTGGAAAAAGCTCCAATTTGTCTTGAACCCGCCGAAAACCCTAGATTTGGGTGTTCTTGATTCGACTCCAGCCACCCCTAAAATTTTTTGGGCTTTGTTCCTGGGCTTATGAGGATGCTATAGGTGGTGAATATCAAGGGAAATTGTTTCAGAGTCGGTGGATCGCCAACAAACTTCCCTCGCACCCACCGAGGCGGTTTCATGAAATCGAAGCTAATTTTCATCAAATATAGGGTGTAAAGGGAATAGGGAACATTGGTGAATGTTTTCCGAGGGGTTAGATGATGTGGTTCACTGGAAAATGGATGGAAAACCCATCAAAATTGGTGGCATTGGCACGGGTCGAGTTAGGGTGTACAAGTCATAGGGGAAACGAACTGGGTTTGGTGTTTCTCACCTTCCTCCTTTCTCTCCTTTCTTCCCTCTTTGGTTGGTCACTCTTCTTTCTCTTCTTTTCCGATTGATTGGTCTCTCCTATGCCTTTCCCCCGATTGGCAGCACCTCTCTCCTTTCTCTTCTCTGATTGGGTAGTAGCCCTCTCTTTTCTTCTTTCCTCTGTCCACCACTCCCATTTCCTTCATTTCCCTTAACCAAAAAAATAAAATAAAATAATAATAATAATAATAAAAACTATGAGAGATATATAAAATAATAAATAGTAATTTTTACAAAAGTACTTTCCGAATTTGTAGTTCCGTAAAATTTTAACTGTAGCTCCGAATTCGATTCTGCTTACGCCTACGCGTTCGTATCATTGAGTACTTCAAGAATATGCTAAAAAGAATATTTCTAGCGTCTCACTATAGGTTGGTCAACGAAAGTCAATACCCTCGCCTCTAGGGCATTTTCATAAATTCACTTTGTTAAAATTTAAGAAATTCTTTTTCAAATGCATAAATGGAAACTATCAATCATACATATAAATAAACTATAAAAAGGAAAAGACCCACTCACCTGAAGTCCTAGCTACAACTCCCTAGCACAAATATCAAATCACGTCTCATAATTCTTATCGATAGAACATGTGACTTCCATAAAATATATCTCCAAAGACGTTCTAGAATGATTTAAAACCCATTGACCAAAAGTCAACCGTCGGTCGAAGGTCAACAGTAGGGTCCACAACCCTACGTAACTTGATCCGGACGATCTGCACCTCATATTCCAATTCGTAACTTCCCAAGAGATTCAATAAGCTTCCAAAACAACATCCTAAAGTTTTGAAATGATCCAACGGTCGAATCACCGCCAATCGCTAAAATTAAGTGGCAGCCGACGTTTAGATTTATAAACTTAGAAAACCTGGGAAGATCTGTACATCAAATTCCCGATCATTTTGTTGCTAATATCCTGAAATTTTATGTACTATTATGTATTAAAGTTTGGCGACAATTGGTTGGATTGTCAAATTATATAATAACCAAGTGGTGGCCCTCAACGGAAATATAACCAAACAACAGAATTTCATCAATCAGATGTCTAATATGAAATCAGGACATCCAATTTAGCCTAGGAAGGTCAGGTGGGGTCTCGGCCCACGAGCCACCGCATGCGGCGGCCGGCCACCTCGACTTACCGGAAAATTCAACTATTTCCAAAATTTCTCAAATTTTACCAGAATGAAGATATCAATGAGTAGAGCAAGTTTATACCTGGGGCCAAGTCCAATTTGGCCGGGAAAAGCTCCAATTCGTCTCGAACCCGCCGGAAACCCTAGATTTGGATGTTCTTGAATCGACTCCAAAACAGCTCCGCCGCCCCCAAACTTGGTTGGGCTTTGTTCCTGGGCTCATAAGAATGCTAGAGGTGGTGGTGATCGTGGAAATTTTTTTTAGAATAGGTGGATTGTCGGCAAACTTCCCTCACACCGACCGGTGCGGTTTCATGAAATAGGAGCTAATTTTGATCAAATTTGGGGTATAAAGGGAAGAGGGCACATTGGGAAATGTTTTGCAGGTGGTTAGATGATGTGGTTCACCGGAAAATGGATGGAAAACCCGTTGGAATTGGTAGCAATGCCGCGGGTTGGGTTGAGGTATACGGATCAAAAAGGAAAAGATCTGGGTTTGGTGCTTCTCACCTCCCTCCTTTCTCTCCTTTCTTCCCTCTCTAGTTGGTCACTCCTCTTTCTCTTCTTTTCCAATTGGTTGGTCTCTCCTCTACCTTTCTCCCGATTGGCAGCACCCTTCTCCTTTCTTTTCTTGGATTGGGCTGCAACCCTCTCTTTTCTTCTTTCCTCCATCCACTATTCCCCTTTCCTTCATTTCCCTCAACCAAAAAACAAAAATAATAATAATAAAAACTATGAGAGATATATAAAATAATAAATAGTAATTTTTACAAAAGTACTTTTCGGATTTGTAGTTCCATAAAATTTTAACCGTAGTTCAGAATTAGATTCCACTTGCGCTTACGCGTTCGTATCGTTGAGTACTTCAAGAATACGCTAAAAAGAATATTTCTAGCGTCTCACTATATGTTGGTCAACGAAAGTCAATACCCTCGCCTCTAGGGCATTTTTGTAAATTCACTTTTTAAAAATTTATAAAATCGTAGAACTAGGGACAAGTTGTCACACTAATGGCTACTTAATCAATTAAGTAGTTTTTTTATTTTTTTTATTTTTATGGCTTCTAGTTCCTCACAAATACAAATCATATCTAACAGCAACTAACCACCCTAAAAAATAGAGAAATTGCTATCAATGACCACTTGTTGCCCTCGGGAATAAACAATTACTTCCAACCATTTAAACACATCCTTGAAAAAAAATATAACTATAGTAAAAACAAATTAAGAAAAAAAAAAACCAAGGATTATCAGAAAAAATATAATTTAACATGAATAAATATTTATTAAATTTAAGTTTTGTACATCTTCATACCAATTACAGCCAAAACAAAAAAACAAAAAAAAAAAAAATTTAACATGAATAAATATTTATTCGACAAAAAAAAACCATAAACAAATATTTTTGTTATATTAAATATTAGCTAGTTTAACGAATATATTTAATTTCCCAGCTTGATGGTGAAGTGCTTCTGTATGAGACATCTTGGTCTTGGGTTCGAATGGGGCGTGCTTTTGTTGTTGTCTTTGTGTCGGATATAACCACCAGAGAGTATCAAAATTTTGAAAATATTTGTGTCGGATATAACCGTCAATGTTAGTGTTAAAAATTGAAAATAATATAATATAAATTAACACATTACTTACTCATGTCGAATATATTCGTTAAAATTGGTTAAAATTATATTAAAAAAAATAAATCTGATGGAGTTAAGGGCCTGCTTAATTATTCTTATCAGAAATATAAGCGACAACAGTACTACCCCTGTTCCAGTTGCTGCAAATACTGCAATAGCTTTCAGCAAATCAGGCTTTGGATAGTAACTGGCCTCAAATTCTTGCAAGCTCATTTCATCAACGGTACATAAACGACCACATCATCCAAAACTTGGGTTCAACTTCTGATAATATGTGATAGGAGCATATTCATGCGACTTAAATGGCTTGTTCTCGTGCATTTACGTTATGTTGCTCTCGTTATTTTAGTCCTTTATGCTTCTTTTGTGTGTTTTCAGGTTCTAAGGGCCTAGGGAGCAAGAAAGTGCATTTTGAGGCCATTTGGAGCATTTTTGGGCATGGATTGGATAGCTTATCCATGGAGCCAAGAGGATGGACGAATTTGAAGGCCTTGTATGCACTTGAAGACACAAAACAATGGCTCTAGCCCAATCAAACACATTATGCCATACAAACCAACCTATTTTAGGCCCATTCTATGTACTTAAACCCTAGCCCTTTAAACTAATTCATTTATCACTTATCAAACCATTCACTTATCACTCACCACATATCATTCACTTATCACTTAACATATCATTCATTTATTTCACTTCCATACTCCTCTTAATTCCACATGCATTCTCACACATGCACATCATTCACTCACATTTCCACCATTCATTCTTTATTCCTTTCCAAACATCTCACATGCATTTCCACCTTCCTACTTCATCATTTCACCACATTCTCCCTCTTTAACTCACATGCATTTCTTCATTATTTCCTAACCCTACATGCATTATTTATTGCATCTTCACATGCATTCACACACACTTTACACATTCAAACCGTGAGCTCCCATTCCTATATGCCATTTTCAGATTTCCACCCACTAACCTAGTCATCAACACATGCACTTCCACCTTTCATCCACAATGATTCATGATTCATTCACTTTGCATCCTTTAAATCACATACTTTTCCATCATTAATTAGCCACTTGCATCTTAAACAAACAACCATATGTTCCCTCCACTACTCCTATAAATACCCTTGCATTCATTCATTCAATTCACATCTCATTTTCATTCTTCCATCTCCAACCACTCCCTACTCCATTCCACATACACCTAAAGCCCTTAAGCTCACCTTAGACCTTGTGCTACAACAACGAGGAAGAAAAGAGTGCTTAAACGTTCATACAATTCAAGTTTGAGTTGTTGGAATGTTTAGGTGTTTCTTTGATTTCAAAGTTTAAATTTAATTCTCTTTGTTTTGTACGTATGAGAAGGGAAGAGAAGAGTGCCTAAACGTTCATACAATTCACATTTGAGTTGTTGGAATGTTTAGGTGTTTCTTTAATTTCAAAGTTATGAGGAACTAAACCCCCTTTAGCTAGGGGGTGATTCGAAACTATGTTTATATTTGCATTTTGAATTGATTACGTTTGGTTGGAATTTCATAAGTTGTGGATTCAATTCGTTTAACTGTTTGATTGATAACTTATTTATGTATGTTCATTGAGATTGCAAGCTTAATTTTCATGCATAAATATGACGCTAGAATATAAGTGAATTTCACCTAATCGTTATGAACTTATATTCACAAGTAGTAGAGGTTGCTTATAAACAATCGCGTTAAACAAATTCTTGGCATAAGTTTCATGCGTATTCCATAGTAACGAATGCCTCGTCGATGTTTATGATTTCCGTTGAACTTAATGATCTTGGTTAAATGTCTCTATCATGCGTATTCCATAGTTAGGGACTTTGATTAAGAATAATTTGGTTGTAATGCGTATTCCATTCAATCCAACGAATTTAGGGAAATCTGAAAGTTAATCTAAGCGGATCTAATTAACTTGGAGCATTGAGTTTCACAACTTATCGAAAGACCAACTGAGAATCAATTTTGTTTGCAAGTGTAACATGTGTGGAGAAGAACCCCTTGGCTATTCCATCATCCATATTTTTTATCACATTCATATTTACATTTTGCCTTTAATTATATTCTGTCTATTTAATTTAATATCGTCCAACCACAATTCCCCCCCTATTTTGTTAAGTCTTAATCATTCGTATTTGTTTTATTTTTGTATCTTTAAGCTTGTGGAGTCATAAACAATTGCAAATTCGTCTAAATCAAGTTCTAGCTTCTTTTTGAGTCAATTTGATTGTTTTAGACAATTTGAGTTTTTCAAAGCCTTTCTGAGTCATAGTAGTCTTGTTAAGAGTATTTTAATTTAGTTTTTATGTTTTTAAGTCAATTTAGAAGGTTTTAGCAAGCCCTCCTAATCCCCGGTCTAGAACGATCCCTCACTTATCCATTCTACTACAATTGTCAAACGAGGGTTTAATTTGAGTGTCAAGTAATTCTCGCACCAAATTTTGGCGCCGTTGCCGGGGATTAGCAACTTTGCTAATCCTTTGTCTTTATTTTTATATATATTTTTTTTTTTTTTTGTTTTTCGTGCATTCTTATTTCAGATTCTTAGTTTGTTTGTTTCCTTGTTTTTTTTAGGTACTGTGTATGACTCGTCGCTCTCGGCCTATTATAGAGAACATCTCCGACTTTGACGGTGATTTTGAACGCACTTTGAGGAGAACGAGGAGTCAACAAGAGCCACCACAACCTCCACCACAACCTGGGCTTGAAGAAGACGAAGTAGGTGTAGAAGAAAAGCCCACGGATCAGATTTTTGAAGAAGAACAAGCCATGGCAGCAGATAATAGAACCATCAAGGAGCTTTCGGCCTCGGGTTTGGATAATGCATTGCCTCTTTGTATCCAATACCCCACGGCTGCAGAGGGGAAGACTGAGGAATTTGAACTCAAATCCAGTTTGTTACACCATATTCCGAAGTTCCATGGCTTGTCTATGGAAGACCCCAACAAACACTTGAAGGAGTTCGAGGTGGTTTGTTCGAGCATGACCCCCGTCAATGTGGATGGGAGTATATTGAAGATGAAGGCCTTTCCATTTTCACTTATGGACAAGGCCAAAGATTGGCTCTACGAACTAGCCCCGGGAACTGTGACTTCGTGGGAGAGTATGAAGCGTGCTTTCTTGGAGAAATTCTTCCCTACTTCGAGAGTGATTCTCCTACGGAAGAAAATTAGTGGTATTCAACAGAATCATGGTGAGACATTCCCGGCTTATTATGAGCGCTTCAAGGGCCTTGTAGCTTCATGTCCTCAACATCAAATGAAGGAGGAACTTCTCCTTCAATATTTCTATGAGGGCCTCCTTCCTATCGAACGTCAAATGGTTGATGCGTCAGCGGGAGGAGCATTGGTAGACAAAACACCAAGGGATGCCAAGATTCTCATAGCCAACCGAGCGCTCAACGCTCAACAATATGAAGGAGTGGGCCAAAGGGAAACCCTACGGCAACAAAGTGTAAATGAGGTGAGTGCTATTTCTGAAATTCAATCACAACTTGCTAATCTTACTTCTCTTGTTTCTCAGGTTGTGATTGGTCCAAAAGCACAAGAACACCAAGTTTGTGGCGTGTGCTCAATTCAAGGGCATCCATCTGACAAGTGCCCTCAACTAATCGAGAATGGTGGGTGGGAATCTGCCAATGCAATTGGTTTCCAAGGACAAAATCAAAACAACCCATACTCGAACACTTACAATGCCGGATGGAGGGACCATCCAAACTTCAAATGGAGGGAGCCACAACAAGCTGCCCAACAAGGAGGATTTAGGCCAAACCCCCCTGGTTTTTATTCCAAGCCGTATGCACCCCAACAATCCCAACAATCCCAACAACCTTCGGCATCATCTCATTCAGGTACGTCTTTGGAAAGTAATCAAGCTATGCAATTACTAACCTCTATTTCGCAGGGGTTGCAAAATCAAAACAACCGAATAGAAAATAACGAGAAGGAGATGATGGATATGAAGAAACAAATAGGGCAGATTTCTGAGTTCCTTGGACAGATTAGAGAGCAAGGAAAGCTTCCTAGCTCAACCACAGTCAATCCAAAGGGAGGATTCGAATCCGCCAAGGCCATCACCCTAAGGGGTGGAAAAGAAGTTGGGACCGAGCCAAACAATCCCAAATCTGCCCAGAAAGTAGATGAAGAGACGACACAACCTGAGGCAGATCACCCTAACTCGGCCAAATCAGGTAATTTAAGTTCAAATTCATGTACTTCACGTCCTAATCTGCCCAATGTACCTTTTCCTCGCAGGTTCATGCAAGAAAAAAAGGAAGAAAGCGAGAAGGACATTCTTGAAACGTTCCGGAAGGTGCAAGTAAACATACCACTTCTCGATGCAATCAAACAGGTTCCAAAGTATGCTAAATTCCTCAAGGACCTATGCAATACAAAGAGAAGAAGGGCAAACAAAGAGGTAGTGAAGGTAAGTGAGAATGTGTCCGCTGTTTTGCAACGTAAACTGCCTACCAAGTGCAAAGACCCCGGTAGTTTCACGATTCCTTGTGTAATTGGACATAATCGTTTTGAACATGCCATGCTTGATTTAGGTGCATCCATAAATGTCATGCCTTATTCTATTTATGCATCTATGAATTTGGGTGAATTAAAACGAGATGGTGTAATTATACAATTGGCTGATCGTTCTAACGCGTATCCAAAAGGAGTTTTGGAGGATGTGCTTGTGCAGGTGAACCATTTAATTTTTCCGGCTGATTTCTACGTCCTAGACATGGAGGATTCAGCCCATTCTACATCTTTGCCGATTCTCCTTGGTAGGCCATTCATGAAGACGGCCCGAACGAAGATTGATGTATACAAAGGCACCTTGACAATGGAATTCGATGGGGAAGTGATTGATTTTAATATTTCTGAAACTATGAGATATCCCGTTGATGACCATTCTTGTTTTTCCATTGATGTTATCGATTCTTTGGCACAGGTATACCTTGAAGAATTGAACGAGGACGCCCTGGAAACAACCATCACTAAGGCCATAGAGCGCAAAAATGAAGGATTTGGGCCAATGCAAGGCCACGGCAAGGAGGAGGAATTCTTTGCAATGGGTTCTAGTGAAGAAATAATTGAGGTTGCGGCAGCCCTTGAGTCATTGCCACAACAATATGGTAAGGTTCCACTCTCACTTTCAAATTCAGTTTCCACTAAGATGCTACCTTCTGTTGTTCAGGCACCATCGCTTGAACTTAAGCCGTTGCCGGACCATTTGAAGTATGTGTTTTTGGGAAAAGGCGAAACATTGCCCGTCATCATTTCATCAAGTCTCATGGCAATGGAGGAGGAGAAGCTTGTGAGGGTGCTGCGAGAACACAAAACGGCCATAGGGTGGACTTTGGCCGACATTAAAGGAATAAGCCCTACCACATGCATGCACCGTATACTTCTTGAGGAGGGGGCTAAACCAACTCGAGAGGCTCAACGCCGTCTCAACCCTCAGATGATGGAAGTGGTGAAGAAGGAAATAATCAAGCTTTTGGATTGCGGAGTGATCTACCCTATCTCCGATAGCCGTTGGGTCTCTCCAGTTCAAGTCGTTCCCAAGAAGTCCGGAGTAACTGTTATCAAGAATGATGAGAATGAGCTCGTGCCTACACGCATTCAGACTGGATGGCGAGTATGTATCGATTACCGGAAGCTAAATGCCATGACTAGGAAAGATCACTTTCCTTTGCCATTCATCGACCAGATGCTCGAAAGGTTAGCCGGTCATGCTTTTTACTGTTTTCTTGATGGATACTCTGGATATAACCAAATTGTGATAGCCCCGGATGATCAAGAGAAGACCACATTCACATGTCCCTTTGGAACATTTGCTTATCGTCGCATGCCATTTGGCTTATGCAACGCACCGGCCACTTTCCAAAGGTGTATGGTAAGTATATTTTCCGATTTTGTTGAAAAGATCATTGAGGTTTTCATGGATGATTTCAGTGTATTTGGGAGTTCATTTGATAATTGCTTGGATAATCTGACCTTAATTTTGAAACGATGTGTTGAAACTAACCTTGTCTTGAATTGGGAGAAATGTCACTTTATGGTGAAACAAGGTATAGTTTTAGGACATATTGTTTCAGAAAAAGGAATAGAAGTAGATAAATCAAAAATAGACCTTGTACGTCACTTACCCTCTCCTACTTCGGTTAGAGAGGTACGTTCGTTTCTTGGCCATGCAGGGTTTTATAGGCGTTTTATCAAGGACTTCTCCAAGATGTCCAACCCTCTTTGCCGATTGCTTCAAAAAGATGTGCCATTCAAGTTTGATGAAGAGTGTAATTCGGCATTTAACCAACTCAAGGAGAAGCTAGTCTCGGCCCCCATTATTGTACCTCCAGATTGGAGCCTTCCGTTCGAGCTCATGTGCGATGCATCCGACTATGCATTAGGAGCTGTTCTAGGACAAAGAAGAGACAAGCGGCCGCATGTCATATACTATGCCTCTCGGACTCTCAATGATGCCCAATTGAACTACTCCACGACGGAAAAAGAACTTCTAGCTGTGGTTTTTGCTTTAGATAAATTCCGTTCATATTTAATTGGTACTAAAGTAATCGTTTATTCTGATCATGCAGCTTTGAGGTACTTGCTCACGAAAAAGGAAGCAAAGCCGAGGCTTATCCGTTGGATTCTTCTTCTTCAAGAATTTGATATTGAAATCCGGGATAAGAAAGGAAGCGAGAATGTAGTGGCTGACCATTTAAGCCGAATGATCCACGAGGAGCATGAACATGCCGTGCCTATCCCTGAAACTTTTCCCGATGAGCAGCTGCTATCCATTGAGGTAAGTGAACCATGGTATGCAGATTTAGTGAATTACTTGGTGGCTAAACAAATTCCAAATGAACTAAACAAGCACCAACGTGATAAGCTTAAAAATGATGCACGTTTCTATGTTTGGGATGACCCTTATTTGTGGAAGTATTGCTCAGATCAAATTGTACGTAGATGTGTGCATGATTCTGAATTTCACTCTATTCTAAGCTTTTGTCACACATATGCATGTGGTGGTCATTTTGGCACACAACGCACTGCCCTTAAGGTTCTAGAGTGTGGTTTTTATTGGCCGACTATATTTAGGGATGCTAGAACCTTTTGTATGTCTTGTGATCGTTGCCAACGAATGGGTAACATAGGTACCAAGGACCAAATGCCGCAAACCCCTGTCTTTAATGTTGAAATTTTTGATGTTTGGGGCATTGATTTCATGGGCCCTTTCCCTCCATCTTATGGTTTCACTTATATCTTGCTAGCCGTTGATTATGTTTCTAAATGGGTGGAAGCAAAAGCCACCCGTACTAACGATTCTAAGGTGGTTGCAGATTTCGTGAAAACTAACATTTTTGCTAGGTTTGGAATGCCAAGAGTAATCATAAGTGATGGAGGGTCTCACTTTTGCAATCGGACCATTGAGGCGTTGCTAAGAAAGTACCATGTCAACCATAAGGTCTCCACACCTTACCATCCTCAAACAAATGGCCAAGCCGAGGTGTCTAACCGAGAAATCAAACAAATTTTGGAGAAGACCGTTGGACCAACAAGGAGGGATTGGAGCTTACGTTTAGATGATGCACTGTGGGCATATCGTACGGCATACAAAACACCCATTGGGATGTCACCTTTTCGGCTCGTCTATGGTAAGCCATGTCATTTGCCCGTAGAGTTAGAGCACAAGGCACATTGGGCCGTGAAAATTTTCAACATGGACATAGATGCAGCGGGAGTTCATAGGAAGCTCCAATTGAATGAACTTGAGGAGATTCGGAATGAAGCCTATGAGAATGCCCGGATGTACAAAGCCAAGACCAAAGCATTCCATGATAAAATTATTCGAACCAAGACCTTCACAGTTGGGCAGAAAGTGTTACTTTTCAACTCTCGCCTACGTTTGTTTCCTGGTAAGTTGCGTTCTAAATGGATTGGCCCGTTTGTTGTTACTAATGTTTTCCCTCATGGTGCAGTGCAAATCAAAAGTTCAAGGACGCAGCAAGAATTCAAAGTGAATGGGCATCGATTGAAGCTCTATTACGAGATGTTTGAGGAGCATGTCGTGGAGGAGGTACCCCTCCATGCCGTGGAACCTAGTCAAGCTTAAACGGAGGTACCGTCCGGCTGCAAGACGTAAAAGAAAGCGCTTAGTGGGAGGCAACCCATGCATCCGAATAGAGAAGAACTTGGAAACCCCTTTAAGAGACTTATTTTTATTCCTTTCTTTTTCTTTACTGCCTTTATTTTGCTTTCTTTCTCGTATTTGTTTATTTGCTTGCTCTGTTGTGACTTTCTGCTTAAAACATTGAGGACAAAGTTTGATTTAAGTGTGGGGGGGTAAACAATTTGTATTTGCATGAATTTCGTGGGATTTATTCACCTATCACTTAGAATGTTGTTTCTTGCTGTTTTAAGCGTTTTTAGAGTGTTTTAGTGTGTTTTATAGTGTCTTGGTATAAAACTCCGAAAATTTGATAAAAAAAAAAAAAATTGTTGCTATTTTGTTTCTGCCTTGTTAGGTTGTTTAGTTGTTATTGTTTGTTTGTTTATTAATTGTGTGAGTCTATGATTGTAACATTGAGAAAATGTTTGATTTATTGATAGGCACTGCTAAACAAAGAAAGATGGTGCTTCACAAAGGTTGTTTGCTTGAGGCCCCACTACGTGGCTTTACTCTTGAAGCGGAAGGCGTAGGAACAGAAGGCATCGGAGCGGAAGGCGTAGGAGCAGAAGGCATCGGAGCAGGAGGCATCGAAGATAGAGCATTCCAGGCCTCAATACTTGGCCAAGCGCTGGATGAGCCAGGAAAAAGGTGCCTCTGGAGGAAAGACGAAAACCTTTGACGGTCACTGTGAATCCGACCTTCAGACTCTTGCAGCTCATCAAGCTTCCTCTTCATGCCCGACGAATAGTTATTTGCAAGCACATGCAAACTTCTATTCTCATACTTCAGCTGCTGGATCTCCTGCTTGAGACTTTCCACCTCTGCCATCAATGATTCCACCTGACGGGAGCGGGCAAGCAGGCGTTGGCCCATGTTGGACACAGAACTCGCACACTGAACACTAAGTGCGAGAGACTCTTGAACGGCCAGCTCATCGGACCGTCCTGACAGCAGCCTACTATCTTTCGGAGTGAGGAGGTTCCTAGCTACTATTGTAGCTGTTGTGGCGTCCTGCATCACAGAGTCTTCACCTGAAAGAGGACCGTTAGAAGAAAAGAAAGAAGGACGCCATACGTTACCTTGACGCGGCGCGCCCGTATCACTGCTAAGGCTCAATTCCAAGCTAAGGTTCGATGAGTTTGCCATCTTTTCAAAAGTGTTCAAAGAGAAGGGGTGGATGGAGTTAAATTTCGAAGGGCCGGAGTCGATTTTCAAGAATGGGAAATCTTCAGAGTGTGTTTGTTGTGGTGATCGATAGCTCAATAAAAAAGCCAAGGCGACGCGTCCACCGATTCAAAAAGCCGGAATTTCCGGCGTAATTTTGGCGACGCTTTCTCTGCTTTTCAGAAGACGCGTTCAACTTTGTCAAAAGATTTCTTCTTTTCAGACAACACGTGGAGGCCATCACCGCAACTACATATCTTTAGCCGACAAGCGCAAAGTTCGGCGACGCTTTCTCTGCTTTTCAGAAGACGCGTGCAGCTTTGTCAAAAGGAGTCGCATCTGCACTACCACGTGTCGTTCAGCAAGCGAAGGGACGTCATTCAGAAATCGAAGGGGCGCCTGCTCAGAAATCGAAGAGGCGTGTTCAGAGATCGAAGAGGCGCCATTATTTCAAAAAGCCGGATTTGCGGGATCAAAACGTTTGTCGACAAAGGTAAAAAGTACCACCACTTGATATTATCTCTATATATGTCGACCTTCGTCTTTTTTGGCAGGGTAAACCTGAAGAAAATGCCCAACTCTCTCTCACCTCTGAGGGCGCACTCCCAGCAAGGCCTTTCAAAATACTCAATTCTTTCTTCTTCCCCAAAGATGATACCAGATGCCTGGAGTACATATGACCCAGGAGGAAACGGCGGATTGAAGCATGTGCTGATTCATCCACCGCTTCTTCAAAGCAAAGGTATCTCATATCATCAAGGTCAAAAGCAAAAGTATCTCATATCATGCTCTTTCCCTGTCTTTTTCTTTGTCCTTGTTCTTACTCGCATGGCAAAGTAAAAGAAGCAATCAGCCGGCACTTGGAGTCAATCTTCCGATTTGGAGCCAACTGCCTGGAATCTATTCCTGATTGCTTACCTAGCGTTGCTCTCGAGTAGTCATCTTCAACGGTTGATACACTTCCGGAGAAGGGACCACTTCTGCAAAGGGGAGCGAGTAAGGCAAGTGAAAATGATACATTGAAGCATGTGGAGACAAACATAGGCTGAGTTATCCTCCAACCCTTTTCAATACGAATTGGAAAGATTGAACAAAGAAACAGACCAAAAGGGTATGCTCAGACCTTCGGGGGAGACCAAAAGAACCATCCTGCTGCCCAGTTCAAGAAGTAGCACAAAGGAAAATCAACGATGGGCAGAAACCAGTTCAAGAGTAAGCCTGTGGAATCACAAAGATCAAAAGCCTCAATGCAATTATCAAGGAGAAGATGGAATTTACACTCTATAACCAGATTTGCGTCTCTAAATTCTTCTCTTTGTTAATTACATTCTGCCATGTTTAGTATGTTTAAGTGCTTTTTGTGCATTTACTTATGCTTTGTGTGAATCTATGCTTAAAACATTGAGGACAATGTTTGATTTAAGTGTGGGGGGGTAACTAAGTATGTTGATGCAAATTCGTTGAATTTTATCACCCATAACTTCAAGTGTTGTTCCTTGCTGTTTTAAATGTTTTTAAGGTGTTTTTAAACTGTTTTAGCGTGTTTTGTTTTATAACTCCGAAAATCACATAAAAATTTGAAAAACATTTTTTTGAAAAGCCTAAAAAGAGTGTTTTGAGTTGTTTTTGTGTCTTAGGGAACCTTCCAACGTTATGATGAGGATTTGGTTTGTAATTGCATGACTGTTAAAAAGAGTTATAAACATGGATGAAAGTTTGATTTACTCTTGGTATATGTTTAGTTATGGTTATAATGTATGACTTCACATGCAATCATAAAAGAAAAATTCGTTTTTGTAACATGCTTGAAGAAAGGAACTCATAATAACGCTACATCCCTGTGAGACTCGAGCCATTACCTTCTTTGGAGAGTTATTTTCTGTGATTCTTTGTTTTCTAAAGTTGTTGCATGATCTCATTATTCCTTGCCTGGTTGCTACTTAGAATGCAATTGTATCATGATAGAACTAAATGCTAGAACTTATATCCGTTTCATTCAAAGCATGACATTGAATTGCATAACATATATCAAGATGAAGTTATGTAGTTGCCACCATAGCCAAATAGCCTTACTTCCCATATTTCGTATATGTTGTAAGTTTTAACCCCGTTGAGCCTTGTTTAGCCCATGTTCTTTGTTAACCCATATCATCCTCACCTAGCCTAGATTAGGACCATCCGTACCCTTGTTCTTGAAGCATAGTAAGCATGACGGATAATGAATTCCTTTTGATTAATATGTTGCAGAAAATAAGTGTGGGGGAAGGGATTTTTTTTTGTGTGTATGTATGTGCCTAAGTCTTAAAGGAGGCACGGGAAAAAGAAAAAAAAAAATGGTGAGAAAAAGAAGAAGAAAAGAAAGAAAAAGAGTGAAAATAAGTGAGGATGGACTCACAAGTGTGATTGTTGAAGAAAGGGCCAAAAAAAAAAAAAAAGTTGAATATGGCCCTAAGTTTTGTGACTTCCCCTTGGGTGTTCAAAGTTGACTTCTGCGTTCTAAAGGGAATTCTAAATACCTAATTCAATACTTTGCTCACTATTGCTTTAAGAATGTTTGTTTATCCTTCACCTTTCATTGTTAGCCAATACCCTAGCCCCGTTACAACCCTTTGACTTCTATCTTGATCGTTATGTGTTCAATAATGTGGAGTTTGGAATTGATATAAGCTTATGGAATCACTGGTTCTCATTCTAAGTAGTAGCATTCCATTCATGAGATCATATTCATGTCATGATAGTAAATCCAGAAAATGCTTTCCTTGTTATAACATATGTGAGTGTTAGAATTCATATTTACATCAATCTTCTCACATATAACTAGTGTAGGGTGTGTAGTCAGAAAATCTGTGTGAAAAACGAGTGCATATCTTGTAAGGATTTGAGCAATTTCTCTAAGGCATGTTACTACATTCGAAATGTGTTTTAAATGCTTAATTGTGAACTAGTATGTGGTGACTATGATTAAGAATGTACTTAAGTGTAAAGATGGCTAAAATCTGTGGGAATAATGATTTTTAACTTGTCATGTGCATTGGAAATCCCTGAGACGTTTGTTGGAATGTTTAGGTGTTTCTTTGATTTCAATGTTTAATTTCAATTCTCTTTGTTTTGTAAGTATGAGGAACTAAACCCCCCTTAGCTAGGGGGTGATTCGAAATATATGTTTATGCTTGCAATATGATTTGATTACTTCTAATTGCGTTTCATAAGTTGTGAATTCAATTTGTTTAACTATTTGATTGATAACCTATTTATGTATGTTTATTGAGAGTGCACGCTTAATTTTCATTCATGAATATGACGCTAGAATATAAGTGAGTTTCACCTAATCGTTATGAACTTATATTCACAAGTAGTGGAGGTTGCTTATAAACAATCGCGTTAAACGAATTCTTGGCATAAGTTTCATGCGTATTCCATGGTAACGAATGCCTCGTCAACACTTATAGTTTTCAAAGAACTTAATGATTCTTGCTTGTATCTCTATTATGCAATTCATGTAGGGAACTTGTGGGGAATGCTTTGGGTTGTCGTATGCAATCATCCAATTCATTAACTTAAGGAAAACTTGACGGTTAATTTAAGCGGACCTAATTAACCCGGGGTGATGAGTTTCATAATTTATTGAAATGCAATTGGAAATCTTTTTATTATGCAAGTGTAACATGTGTGGAGAAGAACCCCTTAGCTAGCCATACCATCCATTCATTTCCGTCAATTTCATATTTACAATTTGTTTTCTTTACAATCTATCCATTTTAGTTTAAATTCGTCCAAAATCAATCCCCCCATATTTCGTTTAAGTCTTAGTCTTAATCTTTCTTATTTTTAGTTTTGAATTCTTCGAGTTTAGTATAGCATTTTAGTTTGTGTTTTTAAAAGCATTTTGAGTCTTTTGATTTGTTTTAGTGTTTTAAAGTTTAGTTTTACATTCTTTGAGTCTAGTTTAGTGTTTTATATTATGTTTTTACGTTTTTAAGTCAAATCCAAGTGATTAACAATCCCTCCTAATCCCCGGTCCAGAACGATCCCTACTTATACATATACTACAATTTGACGAAAAGAGGGTTTAATTTGTGTGCGTATAATTCTCGCATCAAATTTTGGCGCCGTTGCCGGAGTCGAGTTTCAGGAATGGGAAATCTTCAGAGTGTGTTTGTGGCGGTGATCGATACCTCAATAAGAAGCCAAGGCGACGCGTCCACCGATTCAAAAAGCCGGAATTTCCGGCGTAATTTAGGCGACGCTTTCTCAGCTTTTCAGAAGACGTGTTCAACTTTGTCAAAAGAGTTCTTCTTTTCAGAAGACGCACGTGGAGGCCATCATCGCAACTACACCTCTTTAGCCGACAAGCGCAAAGTTCGGCGACGCTTTCTCTGCTTTTCAGAAAACGCGTGCAGCTTTGTCAAAAGGAGCCGCATCTGCACTACCACGTGTCATTCAGAAAGCGAAGGGGCGTCGTTCAGAAATCGAAGGGGCGCCTGCTCGGAAATCGAAGAGGCGTATTCAAAGATCGAAGAGGCGCAACTATTTCAAAAAGCCGGAATTGCGGGATCAAAACGTTTGTCGACAAGGGTAAAAAGTACCACCACTTGATATTATCTCTATATATGTCGACCTTCGTCTTTTATGGCAGGGCAAACCTGAAGAAATTGCCCAACTCTCCCTCACCTCTGAGGGCGCACTCCCAGCAAAGCCTTTCGAAACACTCAATTTTTTCTTCTTCCCCAAAGATGATACCAGATGCCTGGAGTAAAGATGACCCAGGAGGAAATACATGTGCTGATTCATGCACCGCTTCTTCAAAAGCAAAGGTATCTCATATCATCAAGGTCAAAAGCAAAAGTATCTCATATCATGCTCTTTCCCTGTCTTTTTCTTTGTCCTTGTTCTTACTCGCATGGCAAAGTAAAAGAAGCAATCAGCCGGCACTTGGAGTCAGTCTTCCGATCTGGAGCCAACTGCCTGGAACCTATTCCTGATTGCTTACCTAGCGTTGCTCTCGAGTAGTCATCTTCAACGGTTGATACACTTCCGGAGAAGGGACCACTTCTGCAAAGGGGAGCGAGTAAGGCAAGTGAAAATGATACATTGAAGCATGTGGAGACAAACATAGGCTGAGTTATCCTCCAACCCTTTTCAATACGAATTGGAAAGATTGAACAAAGAAACAGAAAAAAGGGATAAGCTCAGACCTTCGGGGGAGACCAAAAGAACCATCCTGCTGCCCAGTTCAAGAAGTAGCACAAAGGAAAATCAACGATGGGCAGAAACCAGTTCAAGAGTAAGCCTGTGGAATCACAAAGATCAAAAGCCTCAATGCAATTACCAAGGAGAAGATGGAATTTACACTCTATAACCAGATTTGCGTCTCTAAACTCTTCTCTTTGTTAATTACATTATGCCATGTTTAGTATGTTTAAGTGCTTTTTGTGTATTTACTTATGCTTTGTGTGAATCTATGCTTAAAACATTGAGGACAATGTTTGATTTAAGTGTGGGGGGGTAACTAAGTATATTTGATGCAAATTCGTTGGATTTTATCACCTATCACTTCACATGTTGTTTCTCACTGTTTTAAAACTGTTTTAGTGTGTTTTGTCTTAAAAATTCGAAAGTCCCATAAAAATTTGAAAAATTGTTTTGAAAAACCCAAAAAAGAGTTGTTTTAAAGTTGTTTTTGTGTGTGTGTTTGTGTCTTAGGATACCTTCCAACACAATGATAAGGATTTGGTTTGTAATTGCATGACTGTTAAAAAGAGTTATTAACATAGAGAAAAGTTTGATTTACTCTTGGTATATGCTTGGTTATGGTTATAATGTATAACTTCACATGCAATCATAAAAGAAAATTTAGTTTTTGTAACATGCCTGAAGGAAGGAACTCAAACAAATGCTACAACCCTGAGAGACTTGAGCCTATAACGTTCTTTGGAGAGTATAATCTGTGATTTCTTGTTTTCTAAAATCGTTGCATGATCTCATTATTCTTTGCTTGGTTACTACTTAGAAGGCGTTTCATCATATAGTTCCAAATGCTAGAACTCATGCCCATTTCATTCAAAGCATGTTATTGATTTGCATAACATATATCAAGATGAAGTTGTGTAGTTGCCACCATAGCCAAATAGCCTCGCTTCCCATATTTCGTATATGTTGTAAGTTTTACCCCCGTTGAGCCATGTTAACCCATGTTCTTTGTTAACCCACTTTATCTTCACCTAACCTAGAATATGACCGTCCTTACCCTTGTTCTTAAAAGATAGTGAGCATGACTTAATTGAATTCCTTTTGAGTTACATTATGAAAGAAAATAAGTGTGGGGGAGAGAATGTTTAAGTGTTTTTGTTTTGAGATTCAAAAGAAAAAAAAAAAAAAAAAAAAAAAAAAGAGAAAAGAATAAGTGATTGAAGAAAGGTTCCAAAACACCAATTCTGGGCGTAAATTGTCTAAATTCTCCCTTTTTGTTCAAAAGTTGAGTTTTCATTCAAAAGTGAATTCTAAGTTGATTAAAATGCTTTGCTCACTATTTCTTTAAGAACCTTTGTTTTCCATATCCCTTCTTTATCCACATACCCCAAGCCCCGTTACAACCCTTGACTTCTATCTTGAGTGTTGTGTATTTCAATTTGTGGAGTTTGAACTTGGTATGAGCTTATGGTGTCACTGGTTCTCGCGTCTAAGTAGTAGCATTCCATTCATGAGATCATATCTAAACTTGATTATTAACTCCAGAATTTGCGTTCTTTGTGATACATATATGTGAGTGTCGTTTTCATGTTTACATCAATCTTCTCACATATGACTAGATTAGGGTGTGTAGTTAGAAAATCTGAGTAAAAATTGAGTGCATATCTTGAAAGGAATTGAGCAAATTCTCTAAGGCATGTTACTACATTCAAAACATGGTTTTAAATGCTTAATTGTGAACTAGTATATGGTGACTATGATTAAGAATGTACTTAAATGTGAAGATGACTAAAATCTGTGAGAATGATGATTTTTAACTTGTCATGTGCATTGGAAATCCCTAAGACGGTTGTTGGAAGGTTTAGGTTGTGTTTTACGTGTTTAGTGTCGTTTTGTTTATTTGTTTTTATTCTGTTTTGCTCGAGGACTAGCAAAAGCTAAGTGTGGGGGTATTTGATAGGAGCATATTCATGCGACTTAAATGGCTTGTTCTCGTGCATTTACGTTATGTTGCTCTCGTTATTTTAGTCCTTTATGCTTCTTTTGTGTGTTTTCAGGTTCTAAGGGCCTAGGGAGCAAGAAAGTGCATTTTGAGGCCATTTGGAGCATTTTTGGGCATGGATTGGATAGCTTATCCATGGAGCCAAGAGGATGGACGAATTTGAAGGCCTTGTATGCACTTGAAGACACAAAACAATGGCTCTAGCCCAATCAAACACATTATGCCATACAAACCAACCTATTTTAGGCCCATTCTATGTACTTAAACCCTAGCCCTTTAAACTAATTCATTTATCACTTATCAAACCATTCACTTATCACTCACCACATATCATTCACTTATCACTTAACATATCATTCATTTATTTCACTTCCATACTCCTCTTAATTCCACATGCATTCTCACACATGCACATCATTCACTCACATTTCCACCATTCATTCTTTATTCCTTTCCAAACATCTCACATGCATTTCCACCTTCCTACTTCATCATTTCACCACATTCTCCCTCTTTAACTCACATGCATTTCTTCATTATTTCCTAACCCTACATGCATTATTTATTGCATCTTCACATGCATTCACACACACTTTACACATTCAAACCGTGAGCTCCCATTCCTATATGCCATTTTCAGATTTCCACCCACTAACCTAGTCATCAACACATGCACTTCCACCTTTCATCCACAATGATTCATGATTCATTCACTTTGCATCCTTTAAATCACATACTTTTCCATCATTAATTAGCCACTTGCATCTTAAACAAACAACCATATGTTCCCTCCACTACTCCTATAAATACCCTTGCATTCATTCATTCAATTCACATCTCATTTTCATTCTTCCATCTCCAACCACTCCCTACTCCATTCCACATACACCTAAAGCCCTTAAGCTCACCTTAGACCTTGTGCTACAACAACGAGGAAGAAAAGAGTGCTTAAACGTTCATACAATTCAAGTTTGAGTTGTTGGAATGTTTAGGTGTTTCTTTGATTTCAAAGTTTAAATTTAATTCTCTTTGTTTTGTACGTATGAGAAGGGAAGAGAAGAGTGCCTAAACGTTCATACAATTCACATTTGAGTTGTTGGAATGTTTAGGTGTTTCTTTAATTTCAAAGTTATGAGGAACTAAACCCCCTTTAGCTAGGGGGTGATTCGAAACTATGTTTATATTTGCATTTTGAATTGATTACGTTTGGTTGGAATTTCATAAGTTGTGGATTCAATTCGTTTAACTGTTTGATTGATAACTTATTTATGTATGTTCATTGAGATTGCAAGCTTAATTTTCATGCATAAATATGACGCTAGAATATAAGTGAATTTCACCTAATCGTTATGAACTTATATTCACAAGTAGTAGAGGTTGCTTATAAACAATCGCGTTAAACAAATTCTTGGCATAAGTTTCATGCGTATTCCATAGTAACGAATGCCTCGTCGATGTTTATGATTTCCGTTGAACTTAATGATCTTGGTTAAATGTCTCTATCATGCGTATTCCATAGTTAGGGACTTTGATTAAGAATAATTTGGTTGTAATGCGTATTCCATTCAATCCAACGAATTTAGGGAAATCTGAAAGTTAATCTAAGCGGATCTAATTAACTTGGAGCATTGAGTTTCACAACTTATCGAAAGACCAACTGAGAATCAATTTTGTTTGCAAGTGTAACATGTGTGGAGAAGAACCCCTTGGCTATTCCATCATCCATATTTTTTATCACATTCATATTTACATTTTGCCTTTAATTATATTCTGTCTATTTAATTTAATATCGTCCAACCACAATTCCCCCCCTATTTTGTTAAGTCTTAATCATTCGTATTTGTTTTATTTTTGTATCTTTAAGCTTGTGGAGTCATAAACAATTGCAAATTCGTCTAAATCAAGTTCTAGCTTCTTTTTGAGTCAATTTGATTGTTTTAGACAATTTGAGTTTTTCAAAGCCTTTCTGAGTCATAGTAGTCTTGTTAAGAGTATTTTAATTTAGTTTTTATGTTTTTAAGTCAATTTAGAAGGTTTTAGCAAGCCCTCCTAATCCCCGGTCTAGAACGATCCCTCACTTATCCATTCTACTACAATTGTCAAACGAGGGTTTAATTTGAGTGTCAAGTAATTCTCGCATCAAATTTTACGTTTAAGCACTCTTTTCTTCCTCGTTGTTGTAGCACAAGGTCTAAGGTGAGCTTAAGGGCTTTAGGTGTATGTGGAATGGAGTAGGGAGTGGTTGGAGATGGAAGAATGAAAATGAGATGTGAATTGAATGAATGAATGCAAGGGTATTTATAGGAGTAGTGGAGAGAACATATGGTTGTTTGTTTAAGATGCAAGTGGCTAATTAATGATGGAAAAGTATGTGATTTAAAGGATGCAAAGTGAATGAATCATGAATCATTGTGGATGAAAGGTGGAAGTGCATGTGTTGATGACTAGGTTAGTGGGTGGAAATCTGAAAATGGCATATAGGAATGGGAGCTCACGGTTTGAATGTGTAAAGTGTGTGTGAATGCATGTGAAGATGCAATAAATAATGCATGTAGGGTTAGGAAATAATGAAGAAATGCATGTGAGTTAAAGAGGGAGAATGTGGTGAAATGATGAAGTAGGAAGGTGGAAATGCATGTGAGATGTTTGGAAAGGAATAAAGAATGAATGGTGGAAATGTGAGTGAATGATGTGCATGTGTGAGAATGCATGTGGAATTAAGAGGAGTATGGAAGTGAAATAAATGAATGATATGTTAAGTGATAAGTGAATGATATGTGGTGAGTGATAAGTGAATGGTTTGATAAGTGATAAATGAATTAGTTTAAAGGGCTAGGGTTTAAGTACATAGAATGGGCCTAAAATAGGTTGGTTTGTATGGCATAATGTGTTTGATTGGGCTAGAGCCATTGTTTTGTGTCTTCAAGTGCATACAAGGCCTTCAAATTCGTCCATCCTCTTGGCTCCATGGATAAGCTATCCAATCCATGCCCAAAAATGCTCCAAATGGCCTCAAAATGCACTTTCTTGCTCCCTAGGCCCTTAGAACCTGAAAACACACAAAAGAAGCATAAAGGACTAAAATAACGAGAGCAACATAACGTAAATGCATGAGAACAAGCCATTTAAGTCGCATGAATATGCTCCTATCAAATACCCCCACACTTAGCTTTTGCTAGTCCTCGAGCAAAACAGAATAAAAACAAATAAACAAAACGACACTAAACACGTAAAACACAACCTAAACCTTCCAACAACCGTCTTAGGGATTTCCAATGCACATGACAAGTTAAAAATCATCATTCTCACAGATTTTAGTCATCTTCACATTTAAGTACATTCTTAATCATAGTCACCATATACTAGTTCACAATTAAGCATTTAAAACCATGTTTTGAATGTAGTAACATGCCTTAGAGAATTTGCTCAATTCCTTTCAAGATATGCACTCAATTTTTACTCAGATTTTCTAACTACACACCCTAATCTAGTCATATGTGAGAAGATTGATGTAAACATGAAAACGACACTCACATATATGTATCACAAAGAACGCAAATTCTGGAGTTAATAATCAAGTTTAGATATGATCTCATGAATGGAATGCTACTACTTAGACGCGAGAACCAGTGACACCATAAGCTCATACCAAGTTCAAACTCCACAAATTGAAATACACAACACTCAAGATAGAAGTCAAGGGTTGTAACGGGGCTTGGGGTATGTGGATAAAGAAGGGATATGGAAAACAAAGGTTCTTAAAGAAATAGTGAGCAAAGCATTTTAATCAACTTAGAATTCACTTTTGAATGAAAACTCAACTTTTGAACAAAAAGGGAGAATTTAGACAATTTACGCCCAGAATTGGTGTTTTGGAACCTTTCTTCAATCACTTATTCTTTTCTCTTTTTTTTTTTTTTTTTTTTTTTTTTCTTTTGAATCTCAAAACAAAAACACTTAAACATTCTCTCCCCCACACTTATTTTCTTTCATAATGTAACTCAAAAGGAATTCAATTAAGTCATGCTCACTATCTTTTAAGAACAAGGGTAAGGACGGTCATATTCTAGGTTAGGTGAAGATAAAGTGGGTTAACAAAGAACATGGGTTAACATGGCTCAACGGGGGTAAAACTTACAACATATACGAAATATGGGAAGCGAGGCTATTTGGCTATGGTGGCAACTACACAACTTCATCTTGATATATGTTATGCAAATCAATAACATGCTTTGAATGAAATGGGCATGAGTTCTAGCATTTGGAACTATATGATGAAACGCCTTCTAAGTAGTAACCAAGCAAAGAATAATGAGATCATGCAACGATTTTAGAAAACAAGAAATCACAGATTATACTCTCCAAAGAACGTTATAGGCTCAAGTCTCTCAGGGTTGTAGCATTTGTTTGAGTTCCTTCCTTCAGGCATGTTACAAAAACTAAATTTTCTTTTATGATTGCATGTGAAGTTATACATTATAACCATAACCAAGCATATACCAAGAGTAAATCAAACTTTTCTCTATGTTAATAACTCTTTTTAACAGTCATGCAATTACAAACCAAATCCTTATCATTGTGTTGGAAGGTATCCTAAGACACAAACACACACACAAAAACAACTTTAAAACAACTCTTTTTTGGGTTTTTCAAAACAATTTTTCAAATTTTTATGGGACTTTCGAATTTATAAAACAAAACACGCTAAAACAGTTTAAAAACACCTTAAAAACATTTAAAACAGCAAGGAACAACACTTGAAGTTATGGGTGATAAAATTCAACGAATTTGCATCAACATACTTAGTTACCCCCCCACACTTAAATCAAACATTGTCCTCAATGTTTTAAGCATAGATTCACACAAAGCATAAGTAAATACACAAAAAGCACTTAAACATACTAAACATGGCAGAATGTAATTAACAAAGAGAAGAGTTTAGAGACGCAAATCTGGTTATAGAGTGTAAATTCCATCTTCTCCTTGATAATTGCATTGAGGCTTTTGATCTTTGTGATTCCACAGGCTTACTCTTGAACTGGTTTCTGCCCATCGTTGATTTTCCTTTGTGCTACTTCTTGAACTGGGCAGCAGGATGGTTCTTTTGGTCTCCCCCGAAGGTCTGAGCATACCCTTTTGGTCTGTTTCTTTGTTCAATCTTTCCAATTCGTATTGAAAAGGGTTGGAGGATAACTCAGCCTATGTTTGTCTCCACATGCTTCAATGTATCATTTTCACTTGCCTTACTCGCTCCCCTTTGCAGAAGTGGTCCCTTCTCCGGAAGTGTATCAACCGTTGAAGATGACTACTCGAGAGCAACGCTAGGTAAGCAATCAGGAATAGATTCCAGGCAGTTGGCTCCAAATCGGAAGATTGACTCCAAGTGCCGGCTGATTGCTTCTTTTACTTTGCCATGCGAGTAAGAACAAGGACAAAGAAAAAGACAGGGAAAGAGCATGATATGAGATACTTTTGCTTTTGACCTTGATGATATGAGATACCTTTGCTTTGAAGAAGCGGTGGATGAATCAGCACATGCTTCAATCCGCCGTTTCCTCCTGGGTCATATGTACTCCAGGCATCTGGTATCATCTTTGGGGAAGAAGAAAGAATTGAGTATTTTGAAAGGCCTTGCTGGGAGTGCGCCCTCAGAGGTGAGAGAGAGTTGGGCATTTTCTTCAGGTTTACCCTGCCAAAAAAGACGAAGGTCGACATATATAGAGATAATATCAAGTGGTGGTACTTTTTACCTTTGTCGACAAACGTTTTGATCCCGCAAATCCGGCTTTTTGAAATAATGGCGCCTTTTCGATCTCTGAACACGCCTCTTCGATTTCTGAGCAGGCGCCCCTTCGATTTCTGAATGACGTCCCTTCGCTTGCTGAACGACACGTGGTAGTGCAGATGCGACTCCTTTTGACAAAGCTGCACGCGTCTTCTGAAAAGCAGAGAAAGCGTCGCCGAACTTTGCGCTTGTCGGCTAAAGATATGTAGTTGCGGTGATGGCCTCCACGTGTTGTCTGAAAAGAAGAAATTTTTTGACAAAGTTGAACGCGTCTTCTGAAAAGCTGAGAAAGCGTCGCCTAAATTACGCCGGAAATTCCGGCTTTTTGAATCGGTGGACGCGTCGCCTTGGCTTCTTATTGAGGTATCGATCACCGCCACAAACACACTCTGAAGATTTCCCATTCCTGAAACTCGACTCCGGCCCTTTGTGAAATTTTTAACTCCATCCACCCCTTCTCTTTGAACACTTTTTGAAAAAAATGGCAAACTCATCGAACCTTAGCTTAGATTTGAGTCTCAGCAGCGATCCGGTTGCGCCCCGTCAAGGTAATGTATGGCGCCCTTCTTTTTTATCTTCTAACGGTCCTCTTTCAGGTGAAGACTCTGTGATGCAGGACGCTACAATAGTAGCTAAAAACCTCCTCACTCCAAAAGATAGTAGGCTGCTGTCAGGACGGTCCGATGAGTTGGCCGTTCAAGAGTCTCTCGCACTTAGTGTTCAGTGTGCGAGCTCTGTGTCCAACATGGGCCTACGCCTGCTTGCCCGCTCCCGTCAGGTGGAATCGTTGATGGCAGAGGTGGAAAGACTTAAGCAAGAGATCCAGCAGCTTAAGTACGAGAATAGAAGTTTGCATGTGCTTGCAAATAACTATTCGTCGGGGATGAAGAGGAAGCTTGATGAGCTGCAAGAATCTGAGGGTCGAATTCACAGTGACCGTCAAAGGCTTGCGTCTTATCTCCAGAGGCACCTTTTTCCTGGGTCATCCAGCGCTTGGCCAAGTATTGAGGCTTGGAATGCTCTAGCTCCGATGCCTCCCGCTCCGATGCCTTCCGCTTCGATGCCTCCCGCTTCTATGCCTCCCGCTTCTGCGCCTTCCGCTTCTGCGCCTCGTAGTGGGACTTCACGCAAACAACCTTTGTGAAGCTCCACCTTTCTCCATGTTTAGTATCTTTCTTTTTTTCTTTTTTTTTTTTTTTTTTATTTTTTATTTTTTTTTTTTTATTAACATAAATAAAATCAAACGGCATAGAATTGGTCCTTGAATGGAAGGTGATAATTGAAGTGAACCGGCATTGGTTTGAATTCTAGTGTAGGTGCCTGATTAAAAAAAAATAGCAAGTTAGTATAAAATCTAATGGAATTTGGAAAAAAATACTTACTTGTTTTGTCCGACAAGAACTCAATGACAAATACCACTCCTTTGAAAGTTTCAGGGATATTGGACTTGGCCAGATTGCAAGTGATGGTTATTACTTGTCCAATGTCATCAAATTTAACTTCTTTGGATTTTGTGGTTTCAAGAACGTCCTCTTTGATGGATTCATGACATTCCCTACTTGTCACCTTTGGAAGGGCTTCCAAGATGTCTTTTTCACCTTCTTCTTCCTTGGAAGTCATGAATCTGCAAGGAATAGGGTTAAAAATAATGAAATTTGGAACAACCATACCTGTATTAGATGGCATAGGAGCCTCCGGTAAAGGTGTTTCCACCCTTTCCATGGGTTGGGTGTATTCCTCTTCCTTGTGATTTGATTTTGATGGTTGAGGGTCCGTTCCAACCTCCTTGTCACTTCTCAACATGATTTCCTTGGCAGTTTCAAATTCTCCCTTCTGATTTGCAATGGTTGAACTAGGGAGTTCGCCTTGGTCGCAAAATTGTCCTTCGAACTCCGCTATCTGCCCAATTTGCTTTTCCAGAGTAGTAAGTAATTGAAAAATCGTATCATTATCATTTGAATTACCTACATTCCTTTGGGCAGGTTGTGGTGGCTGCATAGGCGTTGAATAGAACTCCTCATACGGCTGCCAATATCCTTCTTGTTGAGCCTCATTGTCTTGATTTTGTAAGCCCTGCACCAAACAAATTAATTCATCAAGCTTTTGGTTATAATTTATTGACGAACTTAAATTTGGTTGGGCATATTGAATATGAGGTTGTGGTGGCTGCCAATATCCTCTTTGTTGAGCATTTTGAAGTTCCCACCACATAGAGTTTGAATGATCACTCCAATCTGAATTGTAAGTATTGGAAAACACGTTATTCCTTGATTGAAGATTAAATATATCAACTCTTTGCATTTGGGACCTTTCCATGAGCTGTGACAAAAGAGAAGCGTTATCAAGTGCCATGTTGTTCTTAACAAACAAAACACAAATAAAAAGAAACTAAATCTAAAAGACAATACAGAAACAAACAATCCAAGGGATTAGCAAATTTTCTAATCCCCGGCAACGGCGCCAAAATTTGATGCGAGAATTACTTGACACTCAAATTAAACCCTCGTTTGACAATTGTAGTAGAATGGATAAGTGAGGGATCGTTCTAGACCGGGGATTAGGAGGGCTTGCTAAAACCTTCTAAATTGACTTAAAAACATAAAAACTAAATTAAAATACTCTTAACAAGACTACTATGACTCAGAAAGGCTTTGAAAAACTCAAATTGTCTAAAACAATCAAATTGACTCAAAAAGAAGCTAGAACTTGATTTAGACGAATTTGCAATTGTTTATGACTCCACAAGCTTAAAGATACAAAAATAAAACAAATACGAATGATTAAGACTTAACAAAATAGGGGGGGAATTGTGGTTGGACGATATTAAATTAAATAGACAGAATATAATTAAAGGCAAAATGTAAATATGAATGTGATAAAAAATATGGATGATGGAATAGCCAAGGGGTTCTTCTCCACACATGTTACACTTGCAAACAAAATTGATTCTCAGTTGGTCTTTCGATAAGTTGTGAAACTCAATGCTCCAAGTTAATTAGATCCGCTTAGATTAACTTTCAGATTTCCCTAAATTCGTTGGATTGAATGGAATACGCATTACAACCAAATTATTCTTAATCAAAGTCCCTAACTATGGAATACGCATGATAGAGACATTTAACCAAGATCATTAAGTTCAACGGAAATCATAAACATCGACGAGGCATTCGTTACTATGGAATACGCATGAAACTTATGCCAAGAATTTGTTTAACGCGATTGTTTATAAGCAACCTCTACTACTTGTGAATATAAGTTCATAACGATTAGGTGAAATTCACTTATATTCTAGCGTCATATTTATGCATGAAAATTAAGCTTGCAATCTCAATGAACATACATAAATAAGTTATCAATCAAACAGTTAAACGAATTGAATCCACAACTTATGAAATTCCAACCAAACGTAATCAATTCAAAATGCAAATATAAACATAGTTTCGAATCACCCCCTAGCTAAAGGGGGTTTAGTTCCTCATAACTTTGAAATTAAAGAAACACCTAAACATTCCAACAACTCAAATGTGAATTGTATGAACGTTTAGGCACTCTTCTCTTCCCTTCTCATACGTACAAAACAAAGAGAATTAAATTTAAACTTTGAAATCAAAGAAACACCTAAACATTCCAACAACTCAAACTTGAATTGTATGAACGTTTAAGCACTCTTTTCTTCCTCGTTGTTGTAGCACAAGGTCTAAGGTGAGCTTAAGGGCTTTAGGTGTATGTGGAATGGAGTAGGGAGTGGTTGGAGATGGAAGAATGAAAATGAGATGTGAATTGAATGAATGAATGCAAGGGTATTTATAGGAGTAGTGGAGGGAACATATGGTTGTTTGTTTAAGATGCAAGTGGCTAATTAATGATGGAAAAGTATGTGATTTAAAGGATGCAAAGTGAATGAATCATGAATCATTGTGGATGAAAGGTGGAAGTGCATGTGTTGATGACTAGGTTAGTGGGTGGAAATCTGAAAATGGCATATAGGAATGGGAGCTCACGGTTTGAATGTGTAAAGTGTGTGTGAATGCATGTGAAGATGCAATAAATAATGCATGTAGGGTTAGGAAATAATGAAGAAATGCATGTGAGTTAAAGAGGGAGAATGTGGTGAAATGATGAAGTAGGAAGGTGGAAATGCATGTGAGATGTTTGGAAAGGAATAAAGAATGAATGGTGGAAATGTGAGTGAATGATGTGCATGTGTGAGAATGCATGTGGAATTAAGAGGAGTATGGAAGTGAAATAAATGAATGATATGTTAAGTGATAAGTGAATGATATGTGGTGAGTGATAAGTGAATGGTTTGATAAGTGATAAATGAATTAGTTTAAAGGGCTAGGGTTTAAGTACATAGAATGGGCCTAAAATAGGTTGGTTTGTATGGCATAATGTGTTTGATTGGGCTAGAGCCATTGTTTTGTGTCTTCAAGTGCATACAAGGCCTTCAAATTCGTCCATCCTCTTGGCTCCATGGATAAGCTATCCAATCCATGCCCAAAAATGCTCCAAATGGCCTCAAAATGCACTTTCTTGCTCCCTAGGCCCTTAGAACCTGAAAACACACAAAAGAAGCATAAAGGACTAAAATAACGAGAGCAACATAACGTAAATGCACGAGAACAAGCCATTTAAGTCGCATGAATATGCTCCTATCAATATGCTAAAAGGTGATTCAAAACTTTCGAGCGTCGACAATTCAGTTTTCAAACAACAATTAATAGGCAATCCAAGAGAAGCCCACGTCTTATCCTATTGAGAAATTGATCAATTTACTTCCTGAACTTGTAAGGATTGGTCAATTTCTCCCCTTAACTTTAATTTTAATCAATTTCCTCCTTGATTCTCATCAATTTGCACCCCACTGTTATTTTTTTTAATTTTTCATCTATTCTTCCGTTAAGTAGGTCACGTGCTATCCACATGACTACCTTTAAAGGGCAAAAAAGTCATTTCACTACACCTTCTATCTACTTCCTTTTCTCCACCCACACTTTGTACTCCCTAGATTCTTCTCTGTCAGAGAAACATCTCAATTCTTTAACTCCCAAGACTACCCTTCAATCACCACCCTACCCGATGATGGCGTGGACTTCGACGAATCAGACAACGGCCACATGATTTGGTTTCCTCAAGCAGTCAACGTAGACCCGTACATTCGTACATCCGCTACCTTTCCGTCCTCTAACACTCCTCATGCCCCCAAAACGCAGTCTACCACTTCATCGCCTCGGCTGCTGCCTACGCCTCCCTCCTCCAGTAAACAATCTCCACCTGATTTCCCTACTTGAAATTTTGAATCTACCCCTCCTCCCACCTCATCCTTGTTGAGGACATCACCAAGCTCTCTGCCACTCCCTTCTATGACAGTGCCATCCTCGCTGTCCTGGAGTACTGCAACACCAACTTCACATCTGCCTTCTGGTCTGACCCCTCTTTCTCGCTCACCTTCGCCAACCACCACGCCTGCCATTTCAACACTGGCGTCATGGTTATCGACCTTGACCAGTAGCGACGCATCGACTACACCCCAAAAATTGGGGAGTGGATGGGTCTCCAGAAGTGAACGCAGATCTACGAGCTCAGATCCCTCCCTCTGTTTCTTTTGGTGTTCGCTGGGAAAATCGTGTTGGTGGAGAATCAATGGAACCAGCACGGGCTCAGCTTGGAGAAAAGGAAGAAGAAGAGAAAGTTCAGAGAAAAGGAAAAAGCTAGAAGGTGTAGAGAAAATGACTTCTTTGCCCTTTAAAGGCAGTCATACGGGTATCACTTCACCTATTTAACGGAAAAATAGATGAAAAATTAAAAAATTTAACAATAGAGTGCAAATTGACTAATTATGAGAGTTGAGGGGAGCAATTGGCCAAAATTAAAGTTGAGAGAAGAAATTGGCCAATCAAGTTCAGGGGTAAATTGATGAATACCTCTACCTATTAGGCAATTCCATTCCCCTGAACTAATTACTGTAATTATGTGCAGGTGCAACAAATACATTTCAAATACTAATCCCAACAACTTAATCAAAGACGCTTTCAAAGTTGCTAGTTTTCCACCCGATGCCTCTTGGCTTAGTTTTTTCTCATACGTTCTATTGGCATGAGTTCTTCCAATAATATAATATCAATTTTTCATTATAAAAAAACAATAGTTTTGGTGAGATCCTTTTGGTGCATAGTAAAGAATATGTTACAAGATATTTTTAGATGTAGCTAGAATGGAAGTCTGTTGATTCAAACATCTACACAATGTCCTTAATACTATGGTCTAGTGGTATTCCTCTTCATTTGTAAGTGAGAGATTTTAAATTCGATTATCGGCAAAAGTAAATTTGAACCACATTATATAAAATAAAATAAAAAAGTTCCGGAAAAATTACAATAAAATTGATTTGTGACAATTTTCGTATAATTTTGCAAAACTGATTAGTCTGTTTACAAATGAAAAAAAGAAAAGAAAAAGGAAGTTATACATAAAAGTGTTATATTTTTGTTCAAAGAAATAGTAAAGTGCATGTTCGACACGATGTATGGAAGAATAGACAAAAAGAGAAAATCTTGACTGAGAATTTGCCCAGAAAAAATCATCATTGCATGAACCTTACTTTGTTGATGAATGTTAAACAGTGTTTTGGTGCAATTGCGGAAAACAATGATGCTTATGCACCATGATAGAGGTTTGATCTTCATCGACTCTCATCCCTTTAACAACTAATTATTTAACTTACTAACACTATTGTTTGTAAAAAAATAAAAAAATAAAAAAAGTCATTTGGAGTTATAAATTTTATGGAGACAAATACTGAACTTAAAAGTTAAAAGTAACAAGTCACAAAACTCTTATAAATTTTGCCTAATTACTCATAAATGTGATGCAATGTTGTTATTCTCCCACTTTCCAATGATCAAAACTTTAAGGGTGAGTTTGTTTGGCTTCACTAAGTTTCACTGGACTAGACTGGCTTACCCAGGATTACTAGTCCGAATTTGGTGCAAGCAAGGACTAAGTTTAATGAGACGAAGTGCGACTCGTGTGGATTAATAGCTTCACCAAGGGTGCTTTTGTTGCACTGGACTATCTCTAAATGGACTAGCTTCATGAATTAAGGTCATCTCCAACCGACCCAGCCAAGGGACTATAAGGCTAAAAATAGCTCGAAATGACACGAAAACCGTCTCCAACCGAGAGGTAGGCTAAAGGGCTCATGGGCCCCACTGGGCCAAAAATTGGAAAACATGCCAACTACCTGGCCCAAACGAGCCAGCCAACATCATGCTGATGCTAGGTTACCGTTGTATTTCAATTTTTTTTTTTTTTGGGGCAAAGTTAAAAATAAAAAATAAAAATTCTAATTTTTTTTTTCCTATAAATACCTAAGTCATTCCTACACCATTTCTCACATAATTTTCACCATTCCAAACTATCTTACCTCATTTTATTTCAATTCTTCACATTCTATTCTCTTACCTCTTCCAATAATCTTTCCTTCAATTTTTTCAATAATTTTCAAATGGCCACATCTGCAATGAAATGTAGGGTTTAGAGCCGAAAAAAAGATGAAGCTCTTTGCAAGGCTTTAGATGGGTTTCGAAAGATAGTTCAAAGGGGAGTTCTCAAACAAGTGAAGGTGTTTGGACTCGTATGTCCAAAAAGTGCTATGAAGGCACCACTCCACCGAATTCCCGAAATCACGAGAGTTGTTTTTCAAGATGGAAAAAACATATTCATCCAAGTTTGAATAAATGGCATCAAGCAGTGTTAAAGGCCGGAAGCAAACATGAAAGCGGAGCCAATTACTACGACGAAGTAAGTGTTTTCACAAGTTATTTTAAATATTTAATTATATTACATTTAATTTCAAAAATTAATTTCCTTTAATTTTTGTAATTATATTTTATAGGTACGCCAAGCGGAGGAATTGTATATGGAGGACAACTAAAAATCCTTTAGTCATCACGGTTGTTGGGAAATTTGTAAAGGATGGGTGTTATTTGAAGATCCACCTCAAGAAAGATTTGGTCCTACACCGATGTTCGAAAATGTTTCCTCAAATGCAGTTGGGGATCTCCTACCATTCAAGAAACAATGGCAGAAAATCTGTTTCCGGGTGAAGCTTCCATACCTAGGGCTACGAGACGAAACAAGGCCCAAAAATTGAAGGAAAAGGGCAAGGCAAAGGATGATTACGCCTTTCAATATGAAATGGCATCCCCATTGCGATTAATTGCAGAGCAAAATACCTTTGCCGCAGAAGAAAGGAACTGTAGGCATGAAGAACGGGCAAAACAGATACAAGAAAAGATTGATGATAGGAACATGCAAAGGAACACTTCAGATTACACTTCTATGAGTAAGGCATATTTTGATAAGAAAAAGAGGGAAATTATGGCCTGACGGGAGTTGTTTACATCCGACTATACTTTTACAATGTTGGATGAAGATGATGATTATAGTCTTTAAATTGAAGTTGGTGTGGTCTTTATTATTTAAGATGTAGTTTTTAAATTTAAGTTCTAATTTTTAAATTTAAGTTCTAATTTTTAAATTTAAGTTGTAGTTTTTAAAATGAAGTAGTTGAATCTTTAAATTGAAATTGTTGTATTTTTTAATATGTCCGAAAACCTTATTTTAATAAGGTAGTTTAATTTAAGTAACCATAGTAATTCAATTAAAATAATAAATTATGAGCCTATGGCCCTTTGGCCCCTCGTTTAGAGATGATTTTTTGTCACAGGGTTATATTTGGCCTATGGCCCCTTGACCCTCTCGGTTGGAGATGGTATGAAATATGGCATGGCACGGCACTGTTCAGTAAAATATAATTTTTTGGAAGGCTATACGGCTAAAATGAGCCATATGGCCCTTATTTGGTTGGAGATGACCTAAGCTAGACTGGGTTGGCTTAGACTAAGCTGAATAAGAAATATAAAATGTTTAGTGCAGTGTCAGACTAGCTAGTATTAAAACATATTTCGAACTCATAATTTCATTTTGTCATTTTTAAATCACTTAAAAAAAATTTAAAATTAAAAAAAAGTTAAAAAAAAGCTCTCATCACCGTCCTCCCCCATCCTCTCAACTCACAAGTCTCATCTCAACAATGTCTGTCCCCCACTCTCTCTAGCCACACTGACTGAACGACAACGACACTACTCAGAGAGGTTGAATTTTAAATCAATTTCTCCAAGCTCGGGGATTGTTGCATCCTGTCTGAACCCAGATCCAAATTCCAATCTTGTCTGCAACTTTAAAAACGAGACAAAGAAGATGCTCGACCGCGAATCCGTGTTAGACTTGACCAAAATCAAGGCCTCCAACAATTAATTTTAAAGTGTGTTTAAGTTGAATCGGTAATTTTGAATTAAAAACCCTTGTAGGTTTAGGTCGTTCTGGGTTGTTTCAATTTGCAGAGGTTCATATCATCTGTGAAGAATAGTGGGAAGAAGGAGGCGCAAAAGAGTTTCAGAGAGAGGTTAATTTCCGCGACTAAGGGAGAAGTGAAAAGAGAGAGAGAGAGAGAGAGAGAGAGAGAGAGAGAAACGGGGAGAAGAGATTAATCGGTAGTCCAAGCTAATCCTCTACTTCAACAGGGGACTATCTAAGGCCAGTTAAAGAGGTCCATTGTCCGAGCGAATCTGGGTTAATCCTAGCTGCACCAAACGTAGGACATTAGTCCGACTTAAGCCAATCCTAGCTAACGAGTTCAATCAAACGCACCCTAAGTGATCCTAGCGAGACCCCTCAAAAACTAGGGGATTGCTAGTCCTGTTTCCATCGTCTACAACATGCCTTGCCGATCTCAGTTGTCCCTCAGACGCAATCATCGACTCACCAAATCTTGCATTCTCTTTCGTCCTGCAACTTCACCGCATCCTTAGTTTAACGCCTTAAATCCAAGCTCCTCCCCTGATTCAGATGATTTGCACCAAAAATTTTGATCTCAAAGTTCTTGTTGAGGCTCTCTCCTAAGAGCTTCACAAATCTGACCAATTTCTGTTGGGTAAGTGGGTTAGGGGACGAAGAATCACAACTCAGATTAAAATTGAGGATGATAATCAGCTAAAGTGGTGATGAAGGATCATTGCCCATCTGGGTTAGAAACAAAATTAGGAGATGAAAATGGCAAATTCTTGTAGAGGAGAGGGAGGGGTAGAGACAGTGAAACGTGGTGATGTGAGGTTTTTTTGTTTTTAATTTTAATTATTTTTTGGGTATTTTAGTCCGCGGCTAGCAGGGCACTGCATCAAATGCCTCACTACTTGATCTTACTTAAAATAAGTCAAGGTAATTCAACTTAGCCTTTAAAGTTAGTCCAATTCGAAATAATTCAGTGTAACAAATGCACTCTAAAAGTAAAAAGATTTGCAGTCTTGTCCCTAGCCTGAACCTTGTTTCGTGCATAAACCACATACTGGTTTGATCTTTAACCAGAAAGTTTGGTAAAAAAAAGCCAGCTTACAAGGTTTGGAGTTTGATTTTGACCCAACAAACAAAAATGTTTGAACTTTGAATTTGACCCAAAATAGAACTAATAAAGGGACATTGACTTGGACACCTTATAAATAGAAACTTCAGAGTTCAAACTCAACTTTAATTCAACCTTAGGAAAGAGGTGACTTGAAATCGAGGAGCTACTTATATGATACAATTATAGTTACTTATGTGATACAATTATACCTTGGTATTGTAATTTTTATAATACAGCTACACTCTTATAGTTACGTTACATATTATTGACACAATATTATACCTAAGCTTTTCTTTGTAGTACATTACACATAATATTGTAAAAATCTTCTCCAAATTTAGAGCTAAAACTTGCTTGAAACTAGATTTATACCCATATATATATATATATATATATATATATGTCTTATTCATGCAGTATCCACCCAATTTCATTTAAGTCTTTCCTCAATCAGACGAGGAGATGGATCTAAATCCATAAAGTACACTATATTTCATATAAATTGCTCTCCGAGCCTTAGGCCAACTAAGGGCAACTCCACTATGGTGGATTACTCGGGGGACAGGCCAGAGAAAAGGGCCTGAGGCCCTGTGGATTCGCTCTAGCGTGAAAGAGCTTGAGTGGAGGTGGAGGTCCAAGCTCAAGGCTTGTGAAGAATTGCCAGCCCGAGAGCCCGAGTGGATGTGACGCCAGGGTTGACGTCAGCCTGGTGTCAGGCCCTTTTTTCATTTTTTTCCGTCAGGCGCGTGCACCCCACTCGAGCGTGGGGGCGCGTCGCCCGACATATTTTTAGAAAAGTTAGCCCACTTTTCAGACTGAAATGTTACCGTTGGAAGCCACGTGGCTTCCCAGGTCTATTCGATCTCAACGACTCTTTAACTTGGACCGTTCGATCTTAACGGTAAAAAAAATTAAAAAAAAATCTTATTTAATATCAACCATTTGATCTGAGATCGACTGTTGATATTAATCTGCTTTATAAATAAATAAAATAAAAGAAAAAATAGTTTTAAAATTAAGAAAAGTTACCGTTATGACACGTGGCACAATCTAGAGTGTTGGAATTCAATTTTTTTTTATATCCAACGGCAGAGATTAATTAGTTGAATAAAAATTAAAAAAAAAATTGTAAAAAATTTGAAAAAAAATATGAATTAAAAAAAAAAACAAAATAGTTTTTACTTTTCTATAAATACCTTTTCATTATCATCTACCTTACACCACAATTTCATATTTTCTCAACTACTTTCAATCACATTCCTTTCTTTCTCTCAAAGTTTCAATCCATCTTTTTTCAACAAAATGACTACTGATGCAGGTATGAATTGGTCGCTTCTTGAAGATGTTGCGTTGTGTACTAACTGGGTTGAAGTTACTCATAGTTCGCTTACGGGTAATGAGATGCAGTTGCAAGAAATGTGGAGTCTTATTCATACCAATTATCTTGAGAAAATTGGTGGGAAAAGAACCAAAGAATCGATGTCCAATCATTGGAAATTACTTAGCCAATTGTTTAGTACGTGGAGAGACGCCTTAGCACAAGCTAGTACTAATATTCGAAGTGAGGAAAATTACTCGGATCAAGTAACAATATATTATTTATTTGTTTGTACTATACCCAAATTTACATTATAATTATTTGTTTGTATTATTTATTTGTTACCTATTTACATTATAATTATTTGTTTGTATTATTTATTTGTTACCTATTTTCATTATAATTATTTCTTCTCCCGCATTGTGTAGGAACTTCAAGCACAAGCTTGGTACGGTGCCAAAACCAAAACCAAAAATAAATCATTCAACCGGTGGGAATGTTGGAATATTGTCAAAGATTATCCTAAATTTAGAGTTGTGCTTGTCGGTCCAGGAGTTTTCATGAACAGCACCTCTCTACACTCTACACCCGACCGTGGCTCGCATGTTCATGAAGATGATGCAGAAGAAGTGCCTGAAACGCCCCTCCTTGAACAAGCATCGGATTCGACCCGTTATCCAATTAGGCCTCAAGGTAAGAAGGCTTCAAAGAGAAAAGGGAGTGCTTCCAAGAATGATTATGCAAAGTACATAGAAGAACTTGCTCGCCAAGGTGAATTGACTTTGGTGAGGGAAATGGCGAAATATGAGGCTGATAAGGCTAGAGAGGACGCAAAAATTGCAGCTATTGAGAGAGAATTTTAGGCTAATGAGAGAGAAAGAGAGCTACTTAGGCAAGAAAGGGAACATGTTAGAGAAGAAAGACGGGCTCAACAAGATCGTGAGATTATGAACACGCCTTTAGAAGGGAAGTCTCCAAATTCTAAATTTTTTTGGAAGTCAGAGAAAGGGGACGTGGTGCGAAGGAGGCGTGCAAGAGAAGCGAGAGCAAGACAAGATGGTCCTAGCACCACAAGAGAAGGTCATCCTAGCACCACAAATTGGTTAAGTGATGATGAATGTAGTAGTTTTTGTAAATGGAGCCCATAATTTTCCAATCACTTTGGGTTGTAATTTATTATTTATTGAATATAGTACTTTATGTTGTTTCCAATTTATTGAATATTTATTCAAATGAATTTGGTAAGTTATTTATACTAAGAGAATATTTATTCAAATGACAAAAACACACCAAATAAAATTACATAAGCATACCGAATAATAAAAAAACTCACTAAAGCTGAACTAAAAAAATTACATAAACATACCAAATAATAAGACACACCAAATAAAATTACATAAACATACCAAATAATAAAAAACACACTAAATGAACTTAATTATCTTCAGCTTGTTTCAATGCCCACTGGTGCTCTATCAAGTCATTTTGCTGGGCACTGTGCATGTCTGGCATTTGAAATGCAGTATATTGTTGAATGACCCTTTCATTGTAACGTCCATCCCTTTGTAATGACTCATGTTGCACGAGCTCATCGATGGCGTCATGAGCACAATATATACGTGTTCTTGAATTGTTCATCATGTTTGGCTCATATTCATCAACGGCTTCATAATCGTACTCATCTTCCACAATCATGTTGTGAAGAATGATGCATGTTATCATGATGGATCGAAGCGACTCTACATCAAACAATCTGGCAGCACCCCTGACGATCGCCCAGCAAGCTTGGAGGATACCGAAACAACACTCCACATCCTTCCTGCACCCCTTTTAACAGCTTGCAAAGTGTTTTTCCTTTGCACTTTGCCGACGTGGCACTGTTTTGACAAATGTTGACCACCTTGGGTAAATGCCGTCAGCTAGGTAGTATGGTCCGTCGTACATACGTCTGTTGACCTCATACGTGACTTTTGGTGCCTTTCCTTGTAGGACATCGTTGAACACTAGGGATTGGGTAAGGATGTTGATGTCATTTTGAGCTCCTGGAACTCGAAAAAGGCGTGCCAAATCCATGTATCAAAAGATGCCACCGCCTCCAAAATGATACTTTTTGCTCCTTTTCTGTCCCCATAAGCGCCTTGCCATGCACTTGGATAGTTTTTCCACGTCCAGTGCATACAATCAATGCTTCCAATCATCCCCGGAAAACCACGCATTTCGGCCTTCTTTAGAAGCCTTTGCAAGTCCATGTTTATAGGTTTCCGGAGGTACTCTGCGGTGTAAATAGATTCGATTGCTCCGCAAAACCTCATAAGGGACTTAAGAATGGTTGATTTCCCCATCCTCGTTATCTTATCCACTTGGTCTGCAGATACTCCATATGCAAGCATCCGCAAGGCAGCAGTAATTTTTTGTTGAGGAAGGAGACCAATAGCACCAAAAGCATCATTCTTTTTGATAGGAGCATATTTATGCGACTTAAATGGCTTGTTCTCGTACATTTACGTTATGTTTCTTTAGTTATTTTAGTACTTTAAGCTATTTTCGTGTGTTTGTAGGTCCAAAGGGCTAAAGGAGCAAAAAGATGCATTTTGGAGACTTTTGGAGCACTTTTGGGCTAAGGACGGATAGCTTATGCTTGAAGCCAAAGTGTTGGACGAAATTGAAGACCTAATTGGAGCCAAAGTGTTGGAACCTTGTTCTCTTTAGTTTTAGGACATTTAAACCTTTCCTAATCCCAATCATGCCATGCATAACACACATCCATTCTAACACATTGTCATTGCACATGCATTTCCTTCATTAGTTAACCCACATGCACTTATCACTTATCATCACCACATATCATATCACTTAATCACTTATCACTTATCATCACCACTTAACCACTTATCATATCATAACCACATATCATATCACTTATCACTTATCACTTAACATATCATCCACCTACTTCACCTACAACATCCACCTACTTCACCTACAACATCCACCTACTTCACCTACAACATCCACTTCACCTACAACATCCACCTACTTCACCTACAACATCCACCTACTTCACCTACAAATGACATAGCCATATGTTCCCTCCACTACTCCTATAAATACCCTTGCATTCAATTCACATCACTCCATCATCTCATTCACAACACAACACCCCTCAAACACTTCCATTCTTCTCTTTGCCGTGAGTCCCCTTAGAATCCAAAACCATCTTTCCATTTCCACCACTTCCCAACCCTCCAAACCACTCCTCTACCATTTCCATAATCCCCCAAACCTCACCTTAGACCTTGTGCTACAACAACGAGGAAGATAAGAGGGCCTAAACGTTCATACAATTCAAGTTTGAGTTGTTGGAATGTTTAGGTGTTTCTTTGATTTCAAAGTTTAAATTCAATTCTCTTTGTTTTGTACGTATGAGGAATGGAAGAGAAGAGTGCCTAAACGTTCATACAATTCAAGTTTGAGTTGTTGGAATGTTTAGGTGTTTCTTTAATTTCAAAGTTATGAGGAAATAAACCCCCCTTTAGCTAGGGGGTGATTCGAAATAAATGTTTATACTTGCATTTTGATTTGATTACCTTTCGTTGGAATTTCATAAGTTTTGAATTCAATTTGTTTAACCGTTTGATTGATAACTTATTTATGAATGTTTATTAAGAATGCGCGCTTAATTTTCATGCATAAATATGACGCTAGAATATAAGTGAATTTCACCTAATCGTTATGAACTTATATTCACAAGTAGTGGAGGTTGCTTATAAACAATCGCGTTAAACGAATTCTTGGCATAAGTTTCATGCGTATTCCATAGTAACGAATGCCTCGTCAACACTTATAGTTTTCATAATGCTTAATGATCTTTGATTGTATCTTTATTGTGCTTTTCACGTAAAGGACTTTTGGAGAATGTGGTGAATTGCGTTGCGCTAACCCATCCAATTCATTAACTTAAGGAGAACTTGACGGTTAATTTAAGCGGACCTAATTAACCCGGGGCGTTGAGTTTCATAATTTATCGAAAGACCAACTGAGAATCAATCTTGTATGCAAGTGTAACATGTATGGAGATGAACCCCTTAGCTAGCATTCATCCATAAATTTCATATTTACATTCTGTCTAGTTTATTAACTTGTTTCGTTATTTCAATTTTCGTAAAAACCTCAATCCCCCTTTTGCTTTAATGTTCATTTTAGTTAGAATTCAATTTAGTTTGTGTTTTTAAAGCATTTTGAGTTTTTGGTTTGTCTTAGTGTTTTAAACTTTATTTTACATTTTTGAGTCAGTTTCCAAGAGATTTGCAATCCCTCCTAATCCCCGGTCCAGAACGATCCCTACTTATACTCATACTACAAATCGACAAAAAGAGGGTTTAATTTGTGTGCGTATAATTCTCGCATCAAATTTTGGCGTGTATTTACGTTATGTTTCTCTCGTTATTTTAGTCCTTTATGCTTCTTTTGTGTGTTTTCAGGTTCTAAGGGCCTAGGGAGCAAGTAAGTGCATTTTGAGGCCATTTGGAGCATTTTTGGGCATGGATTGGATAGCTTATCCATGGAGCCAAGAGGATGGACGAATTTGAAGGCCTTGTATGCACTTGAAGACACAAAACAATGGCCCTAACCCAATCACATAACACATTATGCCATACAAACCAACCTATTTTAGGCCCATTCTATGTACTTAAACCCTAGCCCTTTAAACTAGTTCATTTATCACTTATCAAACCATTCACTTATCACTCACCACATATCATTCACTTATCACTTAACATATCATTCATTTATTTCACTTCCATACTCCTCTTAATTCCACATGCATTCTCACACATGCACATCATTCACTCACATTTCCACCATTCATTCTTTATTCCTTTCCAAACATCTCACATGCATTTCTTCATTATTTCCTAACCCTACATGCATTATTTATTTCATCATTACACCACCATTCACACACACATGCACTTACTCTTTCACACACACATGCACTTACTCTTTCATCATTGCACCACCATTCACACACACATGCACTTAATCTTTCATCATTGCACCACCAATTCAACACATGCATTCACACACCAACAACCTAGCTCTTTTTCCATCATTATTTCATACACATGCACTCTCAATCATAACAACCACATTCACTCTTAAACAATCACCCACATATTCTCCCATTCCCCCTATAAATACCCTTGCATTCATTCATTCAAGCATCATCTCATTCACAACACAACACCCCTCAAACACTTCCATTCTTCTCTTTGCCGTGAGTCCCCTTAGAATCCAAAACCATCTTTCCATTTCCACCACTTCCCAACCCTCCAAACCACTCCTCTACCATTTCCATAATCCCCCAAACCTCACCTTAGACCTTGTGCTACAACAACGAGGAAGATAAGAGGGCCTAAACGTTCATACAATTCAAGTTTGAGTTGTTGGAATGTTTAGGTGTTTCTTTGATTTCAAAGTTTAAATTCAATTCTCTTTGTTTTGTACGTATGAGGAATGGAAGAGAAGAGTGCCTAAACGTTCATACAATTCAAGTTTGAGTTGTTGGAATGTTTAGGTGTTTCTTTAATTTCAAAGTTATGAGGAAATAAACCCCCCTTTAGCTAGGGGGTGATTCGAAATAAATGTTTATACTTGCATTTTGATTTGATTACCTTTCGTTGGAATTTCATAAGTTTTGAATTCAATTTGTTTAACCGTTTGATTGATAACTTATTTATGAATGTTTATTAAGAATGCGCGCTTAATTTTCATGCATAAATATGACGCTAGAATATAAGTGAATTTCACCTAATCGTTATGAACTTATATTCACAAGTAGTGGAGGTTGCTTATAAACAATCGCGTTAAACGAATTCTTGGCATAAGTTTCATGCGTATTCCATAGTAACGAATGCCTCGTCAACACTTATAGTTTTCATAATGCTTAATGATCTTTGATTGTATCTTTATTGTGCTTTTCACGTAAAGGACTTTTGGAGAATGTGGTGAATTGCGTTGCGCTAACCCATCCAATTCATTAACTTAAGGAGAACTTGACGGTTAATTTAAGCGGACCTAATTAACCCGGGGCGTTGAGTTTCATAATTTATCGAAAGACCAACTGAGAATCAATCTTGTATGCAAGTGTAACATGTATGGAGATGAACCCCTTAGCTAGCATTCATCCATAAATTTCATATTTACATTCTGTCTAGTTTATTAACTTGTTTCGTTATTTCAATTTTCGTAAAAACCTCAATCCCCCTTTTGCTTTAATGTTCATTTTAGTTAGAATTCAATTTAGTTTGTGTTTTTAAAGCATTTTGAGTTTTTGGTTTGTCTTAGTGTTTTAAACTTTAATTTTGCATTCTTTGAGTCTAGTTTAGTGTTTTAAACTTTATTTTACATTTTTGAGTCAGTTTCCAAGAGATTTGCAATCCCTCCTAATCCCCGGTCCAGAACGATCCCTACTTGTACTCATACTACAAATCGACAAAAAGAGGGTTTAATTTGTGTGCGTATAATTCTCGCATAAAATTTTGGCGCCGTTGCCGGGGATTAGCAACTTTGCTAATCCCTTAGTTCTTTTCTTTTTTTTTTGGTTTAGTTGTTTTCGTTTTAGTTTCTAACTTAGTGTTGTTTTCTTTGTTTGTTGTTACTTTTGATTTTTGATTTAGTTCTCTTTCTTTTTAGGTACTAGAGAAGTAAGATATGGATTTTGCTAGCATTCAAGCTCAATTGGCAAATCTTACTTCTAAATTGTCGCCGTATGCCGAAAGGACCACAATGCAGAGTGTCCCTACATTTGGTGCTTCGTATAGGCAAGGATTTCAAGCCAATCAATGTCCACAAAGAGATTGGAGGGATCATTCAAACTCTATATGGTGGGAAGATCAACAAGTTCAACGTGAAGCATATTGGCAACCATATGAGGAGTTCTATTCAAGACCTATGCAGCCACCACAACTTCATATGCAATATGCTCAATTAAATTCAAGTTCGCCAATAGATTATATTCAAATTCTTAATGAAATAAATTCTTTGGCGCAGGGGTCACAAAATCAAGCCAAGGAGGCTCAACAAGAAGCATATTGGCAACCATATGAGGAGTTCAATACAACACCTATCCAGCCACCACAACCTCCCCCACAACAATTCCAATCAAGTTCAAGTATGTCCATGGATAATGATAAAAATTTTCAATTACTAACCTCTTTGACGCAGGACGAACAAAATCAAGACAAGAAGTTGGGTAAATTGGACGAGCAATTTGGGCAGATTATGGAGTTCATGAAACAAATTCAAGAGCAAAGTGAACTTTCCAACTCAACTATTGAAAACTCGAAGGAAGATTTTGAAATCCATAATGCTATCACTTTGGGAAGTGCTATGGAGGTTGGAGCTGACCTAAAAATGTCCAAACATAGCCTAGAAGTGGATGAAGAGCTGCTAATTGAGGAGGAGGAAGAAGACATGCACACGGCAAGGGTAGAACAACCCTTGCCGCAGCCCCCTAAGCCCTCTAAACCACCCACCACCAGTAAGGACGTCCCAATTTCATGTTATTCTGATGTTATTCCACCCAATGTCCCTTTTCCTAGCAGGTTTTTGATTCCCAACCAAGAAGAGAGTAAAAAGGACATCGTGGAAGCCTTCCCAAAGGTGCAAAATGCTATTCAAATTCTTGGTGCAACACAGCAAGTTTTAGATGGTGTTGAATTCTTCAAAGGACTTTGTACACCAAGAAGAATGATTCAAGAGAAGGTAGTGGCTGGAGAAGATGTAGAAGGCATCAAAGAGGACAAATTTGAAACCACAATTCCCAAGGAAGTTGGATTTTATGACACGGGACAAGTCATAACTTTCGAAGGGGTGTTTATTCTGGAGTTCATTTTGGAGCACACAGGTAAGCCGCATCCCCGAATTTCAATTTTCTTTTATACTAACATGTGGTTAATGATTCAGGCACCCAATCTGGAATTTAAACTATTACCGGATCATTTCAAGTATCACCGCCCATTCAAAGATAAATTCCATGCCGTTTGATTTTATTTATGTTAAAAAAAAAAAAATAAATAAATAAAAATAAAAAAATTGAAAGAAAGATACTAAACATGGAGAAAGGTGGAGCTTCACAAAGGTTGTTTACGTGAAGCCCCACTACGAGGCGCAGAAGCGGAAGGCGCAGAAGCGGGAGGCATAGAAGCGGGAGGCATCGGAGCGGAAGCCATCGGAGCGGGAGGCATCGGAGCTAGAGCATTCCAGGCCTCAATACTTGGCCAAGCGCTGGATGACCCAGGAAAAAGGTGCCTCTGGAGATAAGACGCAAGCCTTTGACGGTCACTGTGAATTCGACCCTCAGATTCCTGCAGCTCATCAAGCTTCCTCTTCATCCCCGACGAATAGTTATTTGCAAGCACATGCAAACTTCTATTCTCGTACTTAAGCTGCTGGATCTCTTGCTTAAGTCTTTCCACCTCTGCCATCAACGATTCCACCTGACGGGAGCGGGCAAGCAGGCGTAGGCCCATGTTGGACACAGAGCTCGCACACTGAACACTAAGTGCGAGGGACTCTTGAACGGCCAACTCATCGGACCGTCCTGACAGCAGCCTACTATCTTTTGGAGTGAGGAGATTCTTAGCTACTATTGTAGCTGTTGTGGCGTCCTGCATCACAGAGTCTTCACCTGAAAGAGGACCGTTAGAAGATAAAAAAGAAGGGCGCCATACGTTACCTTGACGCGGCGCGCCCGTATCACTGCTAAGGCTCAATTCCAAGCTAAGGTTCGATGAGTTTGCCATTTTTTTTAAAGGTGTTCAAAGATAGGGGTTGATGGAGTAAATTTTCAAAGGGTCGGAGTCGATTTTCAAGAATGGGAGTTCTTCAGAGTGTGTTTGTTGTGGTGATCGATAGCTCTATAAGAAGCCAAGGCGACGCGTCCACCAATTCAAAAAGCCGGAATTTCCGGCGTAATCAAGGCGACGCGTTCTGACAAAGCTGAAAGCACGTGGAGGCCATCATCGCAACTACACATCTTTAGCCGACAAACGCAAAGTTCGGCGACGCTTTCTCTGCTTTTCAGAAAACACGTGCAGCTTTGTCAAAAGGAGCCGCATCTGCATTACCACGTGTCGTTCAGAAAGCGAAGGGGCGTCGTTCAGAAATCGAAGGGGCGCCTGCTCAGAAATCGAAGAGGCGTATTCAAAGATCGAAGAGGCGCCACTATTTCAAAAAGCCGGATTTGCGGGATCAAAACGTTTGTCGACAAGGGTAAAAAGTACCACCACTTGATATTATCTCTATATATGTCGACCTTCGTCTTTTATGGCAGGGCAAACCTGAAGAAAATGCCCAACTCTCCCTCACCTCTGAGGGCGCACTCCCAGCAAAGCCTTTCAAAATACTCAATTCTTTCTTCTTCCCCAAAGATGATACCAGATGCCTGGAGTACATATGACCCAGGAGGAAACGGCGGATTGAAGCATGTGCTGATTCATTCACCGCTTCTTCAAAGCAAAGGTATCTCATATCATCAAGGTCAAAAGCAAAAGTATCTCATATCATGCTCTTTCCCTGTCTTTTTCTTTGTCCTTGTTCTTACTCGCATGGCAAAGTAAAAGAAGCAATCAGCCGGCACTTGGAGTCAGTCTTCCGTTCTGGAGCCAACTGCCTGGAATCCATTCCTGATTGCTTACCTAGCGTTGCTCTCGAGTAGTCATCTTCAACGGTTGATACACTTCCAGAGAAGGGACCACTTCTGCAAAGGGGAGCGAGTAAGGCAAGTGAAAATGATACATTGAAGCATGTGGAGACAAACATAGGCTGAGTTATCCTCCAACCCTTTTCAATACGAATTGGAAAGATTGAACAAAGAAACAGACCAAAGGATAAGCTCAGACCTTCGGGGGAGACCAAATGAACCATCCTGCTGCCCAGTTCAAGAAGTAGCACAAAGGAAAATCAACGATGGGCAGAAACCAGTTCAAGAGTAAGCCTGTGGAATCACAAAGATCAAAAGCCTCAATGCAATTACCAAGGAGAAGATGGAATTTACACTCTATAACCAGATTTGCGTCTCTAAACTCTTCTTTTTGTTAATTACATTCTGCCATGTTTAGTATGTTTAGTGCTGTTTGTGTGTTTACTTATGTTTTGTGTGAATCTATGCTTAAAACATTGAGGACAATGTTTGATTTAAGTGTGGGGGGGTAACTAATGTTGTTAATGCAAATTCGTGGGATTTTATCACCCATAACTTCAAATGTTGTTCCTTGCTGTTTTAAGGTGTTTTTAAATTGTTTTAGAGTGTTTTAGTGTGTTTTGTTTTATAACTCCGAAAATCACATAAAAATTTGAAGAAAATGTTTTGAAAAGCCTAAAAAGAGTGTTTTAAGTCGTTTTTGTGTGTTTGTGTCTTAGGGTACTTTCCAACACAATGATTAGGATTTGGTTTGTAATTGCATGACTGTTAAAAAGAGTTATTAACATAGAGAAAAGTTTGATTTACTCTTGGTATATGCTTGGTTATGGTTATAATGTATGACTTCACATGCAATCATAAAAGAAAAAAAATTCGTTTTTGTAACATGCTTGAAGGAAGGAACTCAAACAAACGCTACAACCCTGAGAGACTTGAGCCTATAACGTTCTTTGGAGAGTATAATCTGTGATTTCTTGTTTTCTAAAGTCGTTGCATGATCTCATTATTCTTTGCTTGGTTACTACTTAGAAGGCGTTTCATCATATAGTTCCAAATGCTAGAACTCATGCCCATTTCATTCAAAGCATGTTATTGATTTGCATAACATATATCAAGATGAAGTTGTGTAGTTGCCACCATAGCCAAATAGCCTCGCTTCCCATATTTCGTATATGTTGTAAGTTTTACCCCCGTTGAGCCATGTTAACCCATGTTCTTTGTTAACCCACTTTATCTTCACCTAACCTAGAATATGACCGTCCTTACCCTTGTTCTTAAAAGATAGTGAGCATGACTTAATTGAATTCCTTTTGAGTTACATTATGAAAGAAAATAAGCTAAGTGTGGGGGAGAGAATGTTTAAGTGTTTTTGTTTTGAGATTCAAAAAAAAAAAAAAAAAAAAAAAAAAAAAAAAAAAAAAAAAAAAAAAAAAAAAGAGAAAAGAATAAGTGATTGAAGAAAGGTTCCAAAACACCAATTCTGGGCGTAAATTGTCTAAATTCTCCCTTTTTGTTCAAAAGTTGAGTTTTCATTCAAAAGTGAATTCTAAGTTGATTCAAATGCTTGCTCACTATTTCTTTAAGAACCTTTGTTTTCCATATCCCTTCTTTGTTATCCACATACCCCAAGCCCCGTTACAACCCTTGACTTCTATCTTGAGTGTTGTGTATTTCAATTTGTGGAGTTTGAACTTGGTATGAGCTTATGGTGTCACTGGTTCTTGCGTCTAAGTAGTAGCATTCCATTCATGAGATCATATCTAAACTTGATTATTAACTCCAGAATTTGCGTTCTTTGTGATACATATATGTGAGTGTCTTTTTCATGTTTACATCAATCTTCACACATATGACTAGATTAGGGTGTGTAGTTAGAAAATCTGAGTAAAAATTGAGTGCATATCTTGAAAGAAATTGAGCAAATTCTCTAAGGCATGTTACTACATTCAAAACATGGTTTTAAATGCTTAATTGTGAACTAGTATATGGTGACTATGATTAAGAATGTACTTAAGTGTGAAGATGACTAAAATCTGTGAGAATGATGATTTTTAACATGTCATGTGCATTGGAAATCCCTAAGACGGTTGTTGGAAGGTTTAGGTTGTGTTTTACGTGTTTAGTGTCGTTTTGTTTATTCGTTTTTATTCTGTTTTGCTCGAGGACTAGCAAAAGCTAAGTGTGGGGGTATTTGATAGGAGCATATTCATGCGACTTAAATGGCTTGTTCTCGTGTATTTACGTTATGTTTCTCTCGTTATTTTAGTCCTTTATGCTTCTTTTGTGTGTTTTCAGGTTCTAAGGGCCTAGGGAGCAAGTAAGTGCATTTTGAGGCCATTTGGAGCATTTTTGGGCATGGATTGGATAGCTTATCCATGGAGCCAAGAGGATGGACGAATTTGAAGGCCTTGTATGCACTTGAAGACACAAAACAATGGCCCTAACCCAATCACATAACACATTATGCCATACAAACCAACCTATTTTAGGCCCATTCTATGTACTTAAACCCTAGCCCTTTAAACTAGTTCATTTATCACTTATCAAACCATTCACTTATCACTCACCACATATCATTCACTTATCACTTAACATATCATTCATTTATTTCACTTCCATACTCCTCTTAATTCCACATGCATTCTCACACATGCACATCATTCACTCACATTTCCACCATTCATTCTTTATTCCTTTCCAAACATCTCACATGCATTTCTTCATTATTTCCTAACCCTACATGCATTATTTATTTCATCATTACACCACCATTCACACACACATGCACTTACTCTTTCACACACACATGCACTTACTCTTTCATCATTGCACCACCATTCACACACACATGCACTTAATCTTTCATCATTGCACCACCAATTCAACACATGCATTCACACACCAACAACCTAGCTCTTTTTCCATCATTATTTCATACACATGCACTCTCAATCATAACAACCACATTCACTCTTAAACAATCACCCACATATTCTCCCATTCCCCCTATAAATACCCTTGCATTCATTCATTCAAGCATCATCTCATTCACAACACAACACCCCTCAAACACTTCCATTCTTCTCTTTGCCGTGAGTCCCCTTAGAATCCAAAACCATCTTTCCATTTCCACCACTTCCCAACCCTCCAAACCACTCCTCTACCATTTCCATAATCCCCCAAACCTCACCTTAGACCTTGTGCTACAACAACGAGGAAGATAAGAGGGCCTAAACGTTCATACAATTCAAGTTTGAGTTGTTGGAATGTTTAGGTGTTTCTTTGATTTCAAAGTTTAAATTCAATTCTCTTTGTTTTGTACGTATGAGGAATGGAAGAGAAGAGTGCCTAAACGTTCATACAATTCAAGTTTGAGTTGTTGGAATGTTTAGGTGTTTCTTTAATTTCAAAGTTATGAGGAAATAAACCCCCCTTTAGCTAGGGGGTGATTCGAAATAAATGTTTATACTTGCATTTTGATTTGATTACCTTTCGTTGGAATTTCATAAGTTTTGAATTCAATTTGTTTAACCGTTTGATTGATAACTTATTTATGAATGTTTATTAAGAATGCGCGCTTAATTTTCATGCATAAATATGACGCTAGAATATAAGTGAATTTCACCTAATCGTTATGAACTTATATTCACAAGTAGTGGAGGTTGCTTATAAACAATCGCGTTAAACGAATTCTTGGCATAAGTTTCATGCGTATTCCATAGTAACGAATGCCTCGTCAACACTTATAGTTTTCATAATGCTTAATGATCTTTGATTGTATCTTTATTGTGCTTTTCACGTAAAGGACTTTTGGAGAATGTGGTGAATTGCGTTGCGCTAACCCATCCAATTCATTAACTTAAGGAGAACTTGACGGTTAATTTAAGCGGACCTAATTAACCCGGGGCGTTGAGTTTCATAATTTATCGAAAGACCAACTGAGAATCAATCTTGTATGCAAGTGTAACATGTATGGAGATGAACCCCTTAGCTAGCATTCATCCATAAATTTCATATTTACATTCTGTCTAGTTTATTAACTTGTTTCGTTATTTCAATTTTCGTAAAAACCTCAATCCCCCTTTTGCTTTAATGTTCATTTTAGTTAGAATTCAATTTAGTTTGTGTTTTTAAAGCATTTTGAGTTTTTGGTTTGTCTTAGTGTTTTAAACTTTAATTTTGCATTCTTTGAGTCTAGTTTAGTGTTTTAAACTTTATTTTACATTTTTGAGTCAGTTTCCAAGAGATTTGCAATCCCTCCTAATCCCCGGTCCAGAACGATCCCTACTTGTACTCATACTACAAATCGACAAAAAGAGGGTTTAATTTGTGTGCGTATAATTCTCGCATAACTTTTGCACAAAGTAAAAATCATGGTTGCAAACAGCAATCATGATTTTGTTGAACAAATGTCGTTCCATTCTAAAACGACGTCTAAAGTACGTATCAGGGAATGCACTATTACGGACAAAATAATCGTCCAAGAGTTCCGTACCTTGTCGTTGCCTGCTTCTATCAAGGTTTCCGGAATGGCTGGGCCTGCAAATCTAAGCCACAGCTTGGATGACTCGACGGGAATGTGAGGCTCTGCCCATTCTTGCTTCATCATCTCTCCTTCTACGTTCCTCATCCTCTTCCCTTTCATTTTTTGCCACCTAGAGATTGAACATTCCTTCTGATTGGTTAAACAATTCTTCCTCTTCTTGATCGAGTTCCCACATCATCCTTGAGGAAGGAAGCAGAAACTATGAATAATGATAGAGATTTTTGTGAAGAAGGAAGCAGAACCTATGAATAATGATAGAGATCTTGAGAAAATTGGTGTGAGATTTGTGAGGATGGATGGTGGATTATATGGAGGATTCAGAAAGGCTTAGGTTATAGATAATGCCACGTGGCATGCCATTATTCGTTAAAAATCTGATGAAAATCTATCCTCAAATATTGTAAACAGATTATGACATGTGGCACAACATGATTGGTTAATAATCTTATCAGAAATCCATCATCAATAATTGTATTTTCGAATAATGATACATGGCATGCCGTCATTCGTTAAAAGTCTGATGGAAATTTATCCTCAAAGATTGTAAACATATTATGACACGTGGCGCGACGTGATTAGTTAATAATCTTATCAAAAATCCATCACCAATAATTGTATTTTCGGATAATGACACGTGGCATGCCGTCATTCGTTAAAAATCTGATGGAAATCTATCCTCAAAGATTGTAAACAGATTATGACGCATGGCGCGACATGATTGGTTAATAATTTTATCAGAAATGCATCACCAATAATTGTATTTTCGAATAATGACACGTGGCGCAACGAGTACGATTAAAAATCTTATCGGAAATCCATTCCCAATAATTGTCTTTTTGAATTTTATGACAAGTGGCGCAACGAGAACGATTAAAAATCTTATCCGAAATTACAAATAAAATTATTTTGTATTATTTAATAATACTTCAGATAATGACACGTAGCGCAACGAGAACGATTAAAAATCTTATCCGAAATTACAATTAAAATTATTTTGTATTATTTTATAAATAAATAAAATACTAATATTTTATTGCCTATTGTCAGGGCTATTAAAGTGCAACGATGGAAAAGCAAAAGGCGATTACTGTTCATTAAAGGTAGTTACTGTTCACTAGGTGAATAGCATAGTGTATTGCCTGAGGGGAGGTTTCACACGCTCGAGTTGCTTTAATAACCCAACCACTTGATTTTTGGGAATGGCAAATTTTTCTTTAATGAATAATTGCATACATCTTTCAATTCTTTGTATAGTCACAAAAACATGAAGAAGTAAAGAAAAAAACAAAATTCACACACATATAACCCACACCACCTTTGAAGTTTGAAGGGTCTTGAGTTTGAATACCCCTACTCCAATATCGTTTGTATCAAAAAATAACAATTAAAAAAACCTATGTTGTGCTCATCCTTGATGTACTAAAACTAGGTCTTTGGTGATCTTTCACTTGCTAACAACCTAGAAAGCCCAAAAGAAGATCTATGTGACTCATTTCCAAGTGGCATTGGCCTGTCTGGTAATTTTGGAATATCAATGTCCCCCTCCAACATCTTTAGTGCCTCAGAAATTGTAGGCCTAAAAGCCACCATAACATGAGCACAAAGAATTCCAACAAGCACGAACCTCTCCATAACACCCTTTGGTCCTTCCTCCCTTACTGCCTCATCAAAAATTTCCTCCACATTCCCTGACTTCAGAGCCATCCACGCCCAATCTGTGATCAACACGAACGCGTTTGAATCCGAACTCGATGTCTCCAAGACTTTCCTTCCACTCATGATCTCAAGAATCACAATGCCAAAGCTGTAAACGTCACTCTTCTCTGTTAGTTGTCCGTAGAGGGCATATTCCGGCGCCAAATAGCCGTGCGTGCCGGCAACCCTAGTGGTGAGGTGAGATTCACCATCGGAACTTTGCTTGGCCAATCCAAAGTCTGCAACTTTAGCCTTCATTTCCGAATCCAATAGAATGTTTGTGCCCTTTATGTCTCTGTGATAAATTGCAGGCTTGATCCCGTTGTGCAAGTAGGCAAGCCCCTTTGCCACATCAATGATTATGTTCTTGCGCTGAGGCCAATTCAATCTCTTCTTTCCAGACAATTGATCACTTAAATTCCCATTCGACATCAGATCATAAACCAAGAACCTTCTTTTCCCCTTCAAATCATCACTCGTCACACAACATCCTCGAAGCGAAAGAAGATTCCTGTGCCTGATTTTGCTTATGATTTCGACCTCATTGGAAAACTCTTCGTCCCCTTTGGAGTCCAAAACAAGAACATGCTTCACTGCAACCAAACTCCCATCAGAAAGTGTTCCTTTGTACACAACCCCATACCCGCCTTGTCCAATCATGTTTTTCTGAGAAAATCCATTGGTGGCTCTTTCGAGCTCGGACACAGCGTACCATTTCGCACCCGAATTGGGCAAAAAGCTAGTTCTAAAACTTGTCACATACTCTTCATGCATTGCAATTTGCTTCTCTTTCTTATCATGCTTCCTGTATAGGACTATAATCCCAACACCAACCAGGACAACAATCACAGCACCCAAAACCCCAAAAACCCATTTCAGCATAGTCTTCCTGCTCACCTGAGTGGATTGTTTCTTGTTCGCCGAGCCGGACAGAGGCAAACCGAGAATGCAAGCAGCAGTCCGGGGCTCTGCCGGACCCAACTCGTTAACAATCCCTGCAGCATACAACACAGTGTAGTAAAAGCATTTAGTCGCATTCGGGTCGAGACTCGACAACTGGGAATTCACCTTCATGCCGGCATCGACGCAGGAGCTGCATCTCGTCAAGCTTTCCAGGTCCCCTTTGCAGGATGTGTCCAGGGGGGTCATTGGCCCCACCCTCTCTGTCCAGTCCTGGATTGTGACAATCCCGGCACAACTAGCCGGGCTGGCGACGAACTGCGTCGAGTTCTCGAAGCACAATGGGACCACGGAGGGGTCGAGTTTGAGGGCGGCGAGGCGAGACTGGAGATCGGAAAGGCAGGAGGAGGAGGAGTTTGAGTTGGGTAATTGGAACATGGAGGTTTGCTTGAGGTGTTGGGATAGTCCAATCCCAAAAAGGCTGAGGAGGGTTTGGCAGCAGTGCTTTCCGGTGGGGTCTTGGCAAAGTGAAGAGTCCCATGGGAGGGTATGGACATAGCTGAGATCAATGGGACAGGAGGAGGAGGTTGGATTAATTTGGGAGGTGACGGAGATTGATAGGATTAGGAAGAGGAGGGGACTAAATGGGATGGGTTTGTTCATCTTGGTTTTCTGGGGGTTCGGATAAAATGGTTGTTTTGGGACACAATTTGAATCTGTGAAATAAAAGATGCTTTGAGATGTTCAGAACTTGAACTGAACTACTATCAACAATGGCAGGCGGATCTGGTGGTCAAAGCTCACGTTTTTGTTTGAGATTTGTCTTTCGGCCGAAGCATTATTATTATATAAGAGTTTTGAAAGCATCCTTTTTTTGGGTCAAAGGGCTTTATAGAGAGTTAAAAAAATGGTAGATATAGCCCAATTTCGAGCTATGAGGAACCTTTAGAGCTCTAAGAAAGAATTTCTTCTAATAAGGGATTATATATCTTTCGAACTCTATATGGAACTATATATTTTATTTTGTAGTAATTTGATTATGTAGTAAATTTATTTTTGTCTTAACTTTTTTTAACTTGATTTTTGGAGTGTTATCTTAAATTTTTATTGATAAAATTTTTAATCTAAAAAAATTCAAATTCTGACAAAGTTAGATTTCATCACTTATGTCGACTCTCTTATCTCAATCTCATTTGTTGGTTTGTTTCTATGAAATCAGACAAGATAATACTTCATTTCATAACAACCATTAGATTTGTTTATCTTATCTCAATCTCATCCGTTAGTTTATTTCTCTGATTGTCACATTCTCCGAAATCAAAGAAGATTTTCATTTCATAACAACCATTGGATTGGCACAATTTAGTTATGTTATTTGTTTATATTTTCGGTTTTGATAGGAGCATATTTATGCGACTTAGTTAGCTTGTTTTCTTGCATTTACATAGCTAATTTCTACTTGTTAGAGTGTTTTAAACTATTTTCGTGTGTTTTTAGGTTCAATTGACAAAGTTGGCAAGAAGTGCAATTTGGAGCATTTTAGAGCAATTTTGGACTTGGAATGGATTGCACATGCATGGAGTAAGGTGGATGGACGAATTTGAAGATCAAGAGAGGCTAGGAATGTGATTAACATCTGGAAAAATTAAATTGAAGACTTGGAAGATAAGGAATCAACTACAAAGAAGGAATATTATCCAAATTTCCTTATCTTATCCAAACCTTATCCAACCTTATCTTATCTTATCCTATCCTAATCATTTCCTACCTTAATTCCAGCTTCAAAGAGGACTCATTTTCACATTAAATCACCTAAATATCATGTTCTAGAAGCCCTATTTTTGTGCCCTAAGTTTATGCTACATGTAACCTTTCTAGAAGTTCTAGAATCTGCCACAAGGATCATTCCTTGTCCTCCTTGGAATCTGATTGAAAGTGTCCTTATTCTTTGGTGATTTGGAGTCCTAATTCCTCTCTTTTTCAGCCCAATTTCGTGCCTTCCCTTCACCGTATAAATACATGATGCCGCAACACTCATAAACCACCACCCTCTACCACAATGGGTGAAAGGAAGGCACGAAATTGGGCTGAAAATGAGAGGAATTAGGACTCCAAATCACTAAAGAACAAGGACACTTTCAATCAGATTCCAAGGAGGACAAGGAATGGTCTTTGTCGCAGATTCTAGAACTTCTAGAAAGGTTACATGTAGCATAAACTTAGGGCACGAAAATAGGGCTTCTAGAACATGATACTTAGGTGATTTAATGTGAAAATAAGTCCTCTTTGAAGCTGGAATTAAGGTAGGAAAAGATTACGATAAGATAAGATAAGATAAGGTTGGATAAGGTTTGGATAAGATAAGGAAATTTGGATAATATTCCTTCTTTGTAGTTGATTCCTTATCTTCCAAGTCTTCAATTTAATTCTTCCAGATGTTAATCACATTCCTAGCCTCTCTTGATCTTCAAATTCGTCCATGCACCTTGCTCCATGCATGTGCAATCCATTCAAAGCCCAAAACTGCTCTAAAATGCTCCAAATTGCACTTTCTTGCCAACTTTGTCAATTGAACCTAAAAACACACGAAAATAGCTTAAAACACTCTAACAAGTAGAAATTAGCTATGTAAATGCAAGAATACAAGCTAAGTTGCATAATATGCTCCTATCAGGTTTAGGTCTCTAAACTACCAATTTAATTTTATCACCTTTTTCATGAATTTTTCAATCTAGAAAATTAAGCACAAAGCACAACATTTTTTCGTAATCAATCACACAAAAAATAGTTGTTATTTGTATATATTTTCTTAATCAAACAAACGGTTGAAAATAAACTCTTAAAATCCTAAACGATTGAAAAATAAACCTTAAAATCATGTTTTGAAATTGAAGATGGGGCTCACCCATTTCTAAACTTTAAAAAAAAAAAAAAAAAAAAAAAAAAAAAACAAGATTAGGCCCTTAATTTGGTGTGTGTCCCCTACTTTTTGGGGCTAAATATAGGGTTGGTTTGGTATTGCTGCGCTTTGAAAAAAAATACTTCTGCTGTGCTGTGAGAATAAACGGCTGTGAAATAAAGCAGCAGAGTGTTTGTAAATTTTTTTGTAAAAGTGCTTTTGGGAAAAAAAAACAATATAATAACGTTTGATAAACTTTTATGTAAAACAGTTGTGACTGTGAAATGACCAAAACCAAACTTATCTATCATATTTCTTTTTCTTCGTTTCCTCCGCTGCTTCTCTATCATATTTCTTTTTCTCCGTTCCCCATAAGCGAGCTTAATTCTATCTTTTAGATTTTTTCCCTTTTCTCTTTTCTTTTACTTTTCCAGAACACTCTCTCTAGAATCATCTTCATTTTTTCTCCTTCCTGTCTAACTATCTCTCTGTCTCTCCCTTTTCACTTTTTCTCTCATCACCAAATTCCATTCTTTTCGCCACTTTCTCCCTCATCATCAAATTCCATTTTTTCTCATTCATTCAGAAAAAAAAACTTCTAGATTTGTCATATGGGTATTTTGTTTTTTGGATTTTTCACAAGCTGAATTTCATATAGGTTTTGACAGATCGGTATTTTTGTCTTCTGGGTTTTGGCTAGCATCGTGGAGTTTGTCGACGATGTCGCAACGGATGAAGGCGATGGTCGAGCAAAGAGCGAGATTAGGAGTCGAGGAAGCAGAGGATCTGAGTAGAGGAGAAGCGATGCCTTTCGACAGCGAGCTCGACGATAAAGCTGGGGGCGACACAAATCTTCAAAGATCTTTGGTAGAGAGAAGCTGGGAGGAGCAAAAAGGGGATGATAGAGATGAAGGGAGGGTACGTGTTTGTTCGATAAAGTTCCACACTTTCTTGTATATTGCCATTTTAGTATGCCTGTAAATTTCCTTTTTCTTTTGATGTTTGGATGCGATTGCAGTGCATCTGTTTGTGGGTACTATTTTTTTTCTGGGATTTTTGTGCTTGCTGTGTTTGCATGGCTCTTGGGTTCATCTAACTGATAGGTGGAAAATTTGAGATGAAATGTTTCTGAGTAGGTGGTTTTTCAGGTTGAAAATCTGTACTTTTTGTGTGATGTTCATGACTTTTTTGGATTTTAGAGATGAGATTTTGTGGTGATTTATGTTTATGTCGTTCTATTCGAATCAATAATTTGGATTTAAGGGTAGGATTGCTAGAAACTTTCATTAAAGGGTTTCATTAAAGGGTTACTGTTCACCTGTGTTTTGAGGTTTGCACAAAAGCTGAAAAGCCAGTTTTTCAAAGATGCCTTTTGCTGCTTTTGTTTTTTGGCTTTTTTTCACCCAAAACTATGAAAAGAAGCTGAAGCTGGAAGTTTACCAAACACCAAAAATTCTCCCAGCTTTTTTTCATACCAGCTTTTTTTTAAAATCACCTTAACCCATAACCTAACTCTTTGCTATCCAAGGATTGAAGTTGCTAGCCCATGTGGTGACTATAGCCCCATTTTCCGGCCCATTGGGGATGAAATTTTTCGTTAGAGCTACAAATGTGGTAGCCTCAAGGAGGATAAAGCCCCCATTGAGGATGCTCTTAGTACTTGCTAGACTTGTTTTTCATGCGTTATAAATAAGTATTTTTTCCACGGATAACTAGAAGAGAATGACTTGGCCTTTTGAGATTGAGGAGTTCCTCTTCAAGATATTTTATGACTAATTTGTAGAACTTTGTGTGAGTTGTTCATGTTATAAGTTATCATGTAAAGATAATTTTTGAAAAAAGCAATTCAAAACAGGATCGTTTTGTCAATCAACTGTAGTAAATGAATAGACGATTCATAATTCTTTTACCAAATTCGTCTATATGCTTTTATATAGTTCGATGACTAAATGATCTCATATTTTATTAGTTTTTTGCATAAGTGATATTTATATAGTGATTTATAATATAAATGATTTCGATTATGAGCATAAAATTCTGTTAATCTATTGCTAAGTATCTTGAGAAGGAACTCATTCTTGTTCCTAAGAAGTTAATTCTTACATAAAATTATGATAGCCTTAGTTGTTTATGCGCGAGTAGGTGATGCCAACACTCCTCGTCTCAATAATATGAGATGTTAGTACGTTGTATGGTAGAATAATGATTGTCATTGCTCCTTGTCTCAATCTTATGATAATAGTATCAGTTGTTCACATATGTATAAATGCATTTGATGCTAGTACTTATCGACTCAATAATATGATATCTACTGGATAAAGTTATGAAAACATAAGTTGTACACCTGCACTTGAGTGACTTACGATATCACTCTTAACCGCATATTGTATATCACATATATCAAATTATACATTTTCAATGAAAATAGTATACACCCACATGAATCATGATGATTTTAAAAGTATTAATTCTAGAACTAACATATCAACAATTTGAATGCTTGAGATGTATGATGAATAAAAGCAAATGTTACACATCCAAATAATTCATATTAAATCTAATATCAAACTTTTTAACTTAATTCGGTTCTTTGTAATCAAACGTGAATCATCTTAATTCAGTTCTTATTAGATTTCTCTATCTTCAAATGTTATATAGGGAAGGGGAACTCCAAAACTTTTGTATGTTCGTGCATGCATGGAACATGTGCTTGATAACTAAAACATATTTTTGTGTACAACCGGTCGTATGTGACACTGTTTATTTGTGAGGCTATAACTTTTATTTAGGTTTTTTCTTTTTAATGCCTGCTCTAGTTTATAGGTTGCGGTCATCTATAAGTGTAGTAAAAATCGCAGACATTCAAAGGTAGTTTAAATGTTACATACAATAATGAAAATAAAAGAATGTGGAAATTTGGAATACTATCTCCATCTATATTTAAATCTACAATATTATAGGTTGTGTTTCGTATTTGTACTTTTATATCAAAATTTGATTATAATTATGATAAAATTAAATGCTACATGGTATCTAAAATTTGATTATTTTCCAAATATCCCTTTCTATTTCTAGAGTTAGAAGCCTCATATTTCATAAGTCTATTAGGATGCCCTTTTCCAGTGAAAAGAATTTTTTTTTTTAATGTGCTGGGCAACTTGGATTATTTGTAAAACCAGCAATGTCTTCACACCAGTTCACACACTATATAATTGTTTATAAATTTCCATGGGAACGGTAGCTGCCATTTAATTCAAAATATGACCCCCAAATAACTAGTTTATAATTTTCCGAAAAACAAAAAACTAGTTTATATTTCAAAACTTTGCCTGCTTTCGGTTCCCGTCATTCATATATAAGGTCAACAGATATTTCTTCAAAGTTTTCTTCTCTCCCTGTCGGTGAGAGTCCTCTCCCATTGAGAGATTTTCTCTGTTTGTGTGAGGTTGCCCCTTCGTTTCTTCCAGATTTCCATTCTGCTATGGTCGGTGGTAGCCTTTTTCTTCCTTTTATTTTTCGTTTTCTTTCCTCCAGCTATTGTTTTCCCACGGTTCTCCACTCTGATCTGCATGATATTTCCACCTCATAATCCATCGAACCTATTCTATGTCCTCAGATCAGTTGTTCTATCCCTTGTTCTACCTCCATCTTCACATCCCTCATCCATCATCAATCTATGTTTTCTTCCGATTCTTACTTTCTGATTTCACTCAATCCTTCATCAATTTCTCCCCAAATCCAGTTTTCAATCACTTTCGACCACAATTGTTGTGGTTAATCGGGAAGGCGTGTAGAGTTTCGGTATTCATACCAACTTGGGTGTTCGCACCACCTCCTTCCCTCGGTCTGCCTTTGTTGGTAGTGTTGCTTGTAGGAATCTGATAGGATCCAAGTATTAGAACAATGCAAAAGAACAGAGAAAAGGAAAAGAAATTCTAAAGCATCAGATTTTTCATTTCATTTCATACCTTTCCCAAAAGGTGAAAGGGGACATATATACAACCCTAGAGAGGAAGAGCTCAGATTGAGACACAATTCTACCCTCATTACCGTCAGATGAAACCAACTCTACCAGAACAAGACAAAATACTGTAAAGGTTAGACTTGACAACTGTCTAATAATTCTAAGGTCTTAACAATCCTGCCCCCCTAAGAAGGAGCTTGTCCTCAAGTGGTGAAATCGGAGAAACGGTCGATGATGGAATCAACATATTCCTAAGTGGCATCGTGTTCAGGAAGACCTAGCCATTTGATGAGCCAACGCGTGATCGCCATGTTGGCCCTCTTGAACATGCCACGCTGGAGAATTCGTTCCAGTGTCCACACCATAAGTCCAGACTCGTACAAGGAAGGAAGACTTGTCGAAGCAACCACATTTGAGCCCAGTTTAGGCTAGAGCAAGGAGACATGGAAGGTGGGGTGGATGCGGGAGTTGGGAGGTAAGTCCAAGGTGTAGGCAACGTTCCCAATGCGAGCCAGGACCTTGTAGGGGCCATAGAATCAACGGGCGAGCTTGAGACAATTGTTGTGATGGACAAAGGATTGTCGATAGGGCTGTAAGCGGAGAAAGACCCAGTCTCCCACATTGAATTGGCGCTCAGAGCGCTGTTTGTTAGCGTAGTAGTGCGTTCTTGAGCATGTTGCAGATTCTCACGAAGGAGGCGAAGCAAGGCATCTCGGTCTCAGAAGGTGGTGTCTACGAGGTGAACTGGGGAAGAACCTGGGAGATAAGAGAAGATACGAGGGGGTGGGTACCCCTAGATCATTTCAAAAGGTGTCATCTGAATGGCCGAATTAAAGTTGGTGTTGTACCACCACTCCGTCCATGGCAACCATTCAACCCAAATGGTGAATTTGTCACCTACGAAGCTACGTAGGTAGTGTTCCAAGGTGCAGTTCAAGACTTCGGTTTGGCTATCGGATTGGGGGTCGTAGGCCGAGCTGCAGTAAAGTTGTGTGCCGTTGAGCTTGAAAAAAGACTCCTAAAAGGTGCTGATGAAGATAGGGTCCCTGTCACTGATTATGGTCACTAGCATACCATGGATACGGAATACCTCACGGAGAAAGACCTCAGCCACCTTGGCTACTGAATATGGGTGTTTGATGGCAATAAAATGGGCATACTTGGAAAGGCGGCCGATGACCACGACAATTGCATTGCGGCCATAAGTGTGGGGAAAGCCTTCAATGAAATCCATTATGATATCAGTCCAAATTTGGGAAGGGATCAGCAATGGCTAAAGCAACCCCAGAGGTTTAATGGACTCATAGTTGTTGCGTTGACAGGTATCACAACTTGAAACAAAGGATTTAATTGCCTTCTTTAAACCAGGCCAGTTGAAGTTTCGACGAACCAACTGATATGTGCGAAGGAATCCCGAATGGCCTGCCATGGGGAAGGAGTGGAATTCCTATAAAATTCGAGTTCTCCACGGGGAAGTAGCCATCACGAAGATGTCGTCTCTGTAATATAGAAGGTCGCCACAAAGGGAGAAATGGGCACGCGACTGTTGCTGGTTGTGTGATAGGAGCATATTCATGCGACTTAAATGGCTTGTTCTCGTGCATTTACGTTTTGTTTCTTTAGTTATTTTAGTACTTTAAGCTATTTTCGTGTGTTTGTAGGTCCAAAGGGCTAAAGGAGCAAAAAGATGCATTTTGGAGACTTTTGGAGCACTTTTGGGCTAAGGATGGATAGCTTATGCTTGGCACCAAAGTGTTGGACGAAATTGAAGACCTAATTGAAGACCAAAGTGTTGGAACCTTGTTCCCTTTAGTTTTAGGACATTTAAACCTTTCCAATTTCCTTAGCCGTGCATAACATTCCAACATTCCAACATTCCACTCCTTCATTTCAGCCACACTCCCACATATCATTACTTATCATAACCACATATCATATCACTCATCACTTATCACTTATCACTTATCATATCACTTATCATAATCACTTATCACTTATCATCATCACTTATCACTTATCACTTAACATGCATAACACACATCCATTCTAACACATTGTCATTGCACATGCATTTCCTTCATTAATTAACCCACATGCACCTTATATTCTTTCATCATTTCAGCCATCTTCCACACCCTTTAATCATTCAACACATGCATATTCACCCACATGCACTTTTAATCATCCACCAACACAAAACAGCCCATCATTGCCGTGCATCCCATTCCATCTCCCATTTCAGATTGCATTCCCTTGCATTCCAACCAAAACCGTGCACATGCACTTGTTCCTCCATTAAATCAGCTACATGCATTCATCATCATATCCTAGCTGTCATTGCACATGCATTCATCATCATCCACACCTTGCAGCCACATTCATCACCAAAGAACCCATTATTGTCGTGCACATTCCTTCCCATTTCCAGCTTTCTATTTCATTGCAGCCACATTCCACATGCATTTGCACATGCATTCCCTCACCAAGAAATCATTCAACACATGCATTCACTCTTTAATCACATGCACCACCAATTCAGCCACTTTTACACACCAACAACACCACTCATTGCACATGCACTCCCACCCTTTAATCACATGCATAAATCAGCCACATACATCTCCCATCACCATTTCAGAATTCCAGCATTTGCACATGCAACCTAGCTGTCATGTTCCCTCTCCCATCCATCCATCTCCCTATAAAAACCATACACACTTCACACAACATTCATTCAATTCGTCCATATTCAGAAAATCATCCATTCACACCACTTCCTTGTGCCGTGCCTTCCCTACAAATCCAAAAACCACTCCAACCACTCCCCATCCCTCCAAAACACTTCACACTATCCCAAAACTCACCTTGGACCTTGTGATACAACAACGAGGAAGAGAAGAGTGCCTAAACGTTCATACAATTCAAGTTTGAGTTGTTGGAATGTTTAGGTGTTTCTTTGATCTCAATGTTTAAATTCAATTCTCTTTGTTTTGTACGTATGAGGAATGGAAGAGAAGAGTGCCTAAACGTTCATACAATTCAAGTTTGAGTTGTTGGAATGTTTAGGTGTTTCTTTGATTTCAAAGTTATGAGGAACTAAACCCCCCCTTGGCTAGGGGGGAATTCGAAATATATGTTTATGCTTGCATTTTGATTTGATTACTTCTAATTGCGTTTCATAAGTTGTGGATTCAATTCGTTTAACTGTTTGATTGATAACTTATTTATGTATGTTTATTGAGAGTGCACACTTAATTTTCATGCATGAATATGACGCTAGAATATAAGTGAGTTTCACCTAATAGTTACGAACTTATATTCACAAGTAGTGGAGGTTGCTTATAAACAATCGCGTTAAACGAATTCTTGGCATAAGTTTCATGCGTATTCCATAGTAACGAATGCCTCGTCGATGTTTATGATTTCCGTTGAACTTAATGATCTTTGTTGAATGTCTCTATCATGCGTATTCCATAGTTAGGGACTTTGATTAGGAATAATTTGGTTGTAATGCGTATTCCATTCAATCCAATGAATCTAGGGAAATCTGAAAGTTAATTTAAGCGGACCTAATTAACTTGGAGCATTGAGAATTCATGGTTTGTTGAAATGCAATTGGAAATCGTTTTATTATGCAAGTGTAACATGTATGGAGATGAACCCCTTAGCTATTCTATCATCCATTCATTCCATTCCATCAAATTCGTTTTACAATCTGTTTAGTTTATTAACTTGTTTTGTTTTTTCAATTTTCGTATAAACCTAAATCCCCCTTTACTTTAATGTCAAATTAGTTAGAAATCAATTTAGTTTGTGTTTTTAAGAGTCTTGAGTCAAGTTACAACTTAATTTCGTCCAAATTTGTGTTTATACTCAAAACTGCCCAGAAAGTGGTTTTTAGGCAGATTTGAGTGTGTTTGTGCTGTTTTGAGTCTTTTAGTTTGTTTGAGTGTTTTAAAGTTTAGTTTTGCATTCTTTGAGTCTAGTTTAGTGTTTTATATTGTGTTTTTACGTTTTTGAGTCAAATCCAAGTGATTAACAATCCCTCCTAATCCCCGGTCCAGAACGATCCCTACTTATACTTATACTACAATTGACAAAAAGAGGGTTTAATTTGTGTGCGTATAAACCTCGCATCATTGTGGAAGGCTTAGAGGATAACAGAGGCCTCTGGTCCTGAACATATTTTGCTTGAATCTTTGAAATGCTATAAAAAAGAGGTTAGGAGAGACCCATAAGTGCTAGGCACCCATGTTGACGTGACAAGGCATCGGCTACGATGTTCGACGAACCCGACCAGTATTCAAGGGTGTAATTATAGCCTAATAGTTTGAGCAGCCATTTCTGCTAAGTTGGTGTGGTGATCCTCTGGTTTAAAAAGTATTTCAATGTTTGGTGGTCTGTCAAAATGGTGAAAGCGTGGCCGAGTAGGTAAAGGCGCCACTTTTAGACCGCGAACACAATTGCCATCATTTCTATATCATAGACAAAGAGAGTTCTATGTTTATCCACCAAGGATTTTCTGACGAAGGCAATTGGGTGTTGATTTTGGGAGATGATAGCCCTGATGTCGGTGTCAGACGCATTGCATTCAATAATGAAAGGTTGAGTGAAGTCAGGAAGAGCCAACACCGGGGTGGATGCAAGCGCCTATTTGAGTGCCGAAAAGGCAGATTCCGTGTCAGTGGTCTATTGAAAATTATCGTTCTTCAATAGATCTGTTAAAGGACAAGCCAATATCCCAAAGTTACATACAAATTTGCGGTAGTAGCCAGCCTTTGATTGTACGAAGGTGAGGCCATTTTAAAATGCATTGCACTTTCTGAGAATCAACAGCCACACCGTCAGCCGAAATGATATGCCCAAGGTAGGCCACTGTGGGTTGGCCGAATGAGCACTTAGACGCTTTGATCCTCAAGTCATGAGCATGCAGGACATCAAACATAGAGACCAAATGTGTGATGTGGGTTTGCAAGTTCAAGCTAAAGACAAGGATATCGTTGAAGAAAACAAGGACGAACTTGCGTAGGAAGGGCTTGAATATAGAATTCATTAAAGCTTGGAAAGACGATGGAGCATTACACAGCCCGAAAAACATCACCAAAAACTCGAAATGGCCTTCATGCGTGTGGAACGCGGTTTTGGGGATGTCGAGTTCATACATGCGGATTTGGTGGAAACTCGAGCGAAGGTCCAATTTGGAGAAGATAGTAGCACCGCGGAGCTCATCTAATAATTCGTCAATTATTGGCACTGGAAAAGGAAACTTGATCGTAACTTGATTAAGAGCTCGGTAATCGATGCAAAATCACCAAGTGTTATCGGCTTTATGGACCAATAGAGCGGGAGAGGAGAAGGGACTCGAGCTGGGGTGAATAACGCCAGCAGTGAGCATCTCTGCCACTTGATGTTCGAGCTCTGCTTTCTGGACATGGGCATATCGATACGGACAAACGTTCACTGGCTGGGTGCCATGCAACAAGGTGATCCGGTGGTTCGTAGGTCGTGGAGGATGGAAACCCATAGAGGAAGTGAAGATGTCTGAGTATGTGGTGAGGAGTGGTTCAATGAGTAGTAGGGTGAGAGAAGCGACACCAAGAGATGAAAGATCTTGCATCATAGAAGCCACCAGAGAACCCAAGTCTGTCTTTGAAGAAGTGGGTGAGGGCTGGGCATCTATGGTACGCAAACTAACCAACCTGTAGTTACAACCATTAAGGTGAAATTCCATAATCTTGTTCTTAAAGTGCCAGCCGATGTAGCCTAGAGATTCCAACCATTCAGCCCCAAGGATTAAGTTGCTGTTGGAAGTATGCCCACAAAGCCACTCATTTGATGTAATAGCTTTTTGGAATACTTATTGTGTTAAACTTTTATATGTTTAATAGAGGGCAAAGCTTATTGTTAATCACTATTTATAGTATCTTGTGTTTAAGCAATAAGGGAATCCAAGGAATGTATTTGATCTAAGAGACAAGTGATTTAAGTTAGTTAAATTAACGGGACCTTTCTCTTATGTTCATTCCTAAAACGTTCCTAGCCATAGGATTGCCAATTGGGCATTGACAATCCGCTAAGGTTAGTATGTGTTATGTCGACTCAAGCATGAGTATGAACTAGTCTCAAGTCATTTGGTGTTGGACACTAAGGCAAACACATAGGTGCTCGAAAGAGTAATCGAGTACACTGAACAACGATCAAACGAGAGTTCGAACATACATGTCATGTGAGAACTCAATAGTTGCAATATGCAAAGTAGTCCTTTGACCTGAGGGATCATTGATGTCTAATGGTTAGGTCCTTGATCTTTGATTATGTCAACGGCATTCCATTGGAGTGTCCACGGCATTGTTGGGGTCAAGCTATCTAGTCATGTAGGCATATGAATGCACAACAAGGGATCTCTAACCTTCCATGGTGGAAGGAGAATACTCTAAGATACGATTCGAGAGTCTTTGGCCAAAGCATATGAATATGACTAAGGAAGTTTGTTCCAAATCTTATTCAATTGAATCATATAGAGAAGTATCACATTGGATAGTAGACATGAAACAAACTATCACTTGAACAATGTGATTAAGAGTATTGTATTAGAGAAGGACCGTATTGCATTGTAGTTGTAACTGGATAGGTTCTCCAACCACTTCTACTTAGCTTGGGTAACCATGACATGCTGCTAGGCGTCACCCATGGTTTGTGGAAGCCCTAAAGATTAGCAAACACTAATTTTAAGGGAGAATTGGAATGTGGTTTCAATTCACAATCGATCGTTAAGAGTAACATCGCCCACTACCTCGCTAATTGGAACCTAATGGATCTTACACCGAGTAAGGATATAAGTGAAGAAATTATATGAAATGGATAAGCAATTAAATGGTTTAATTGAAGAATGGTCAAGATTAATTAAATAGTTAATTAATGATATGAAACGTTCGTATTGGGCGTTTAAGTTAGTTTTGGGCTTCGGGGCACAAAAACGTTTTGGTCCACAAGGCCCATTATGTTTAAGTTGTATGACAACTAAAACAAAATGGGCAATTAAGCCCAATAACAACATATGGCCGGCCATAAGGGTGAGGGGTAGCAAACTTGTATTAATTACAAGTTTGCCACTCACATGAAATGAAGTATAAAATCAACATTATAGCTTTGTTTCACATTAGGGTTTTCTAATTGAATTTGGGTGAAACATATTCTCTCATTTTCTACATAGAGGCCGGCCACTTAGGGGAGGAACATCTAGCAATCTTCTTCTTCCCTAAGTCATCCATTTCATCTTCACACTACATCTTTGGTGTGGAGACTGACACCAAACCTTTGGTGTTTTTGGAGAACAAATCCTCAAATCCTCAAAGAAGAAAAGGAGCACTAAAAGGGAGGAAATCACAAGGAAGATCCAAGGAGCAAAGAGGTGACTTGAAGGCCCTCCACTTGGGTGAATCCCTTGTGTAATCAAGGATGAGCTTCAAGGGTAAAGAATCTCTAAATTCTTATTCTCTTTAATATTGTTAAAGAGTCTTATGGTTCACCATATACTAGGCTTTGAAAGTCATGGGTTTTATGAATTGTTTTTGAATGCATGCCTACTTTAAAGTGTTATTAGTATGCCTATGTATTCAAATGTTCTTACATGTTCTTAGCTAGGACAAATTTTTTCCTTCAGTTGCAACCCCCACCACGGATATAAGCTGGATGTTCGAAGAAAAAGAGTAGTCCTGCAATCGGATCTGGACATCTAAAGCAAGCCCTTGGGTGTAACATAAACGGTTAGCAATCGTTACAGGCTCAGTAATAGAATGGTCGATGTGGAGGCCAAGTTGTGTAGCGACGAAAGGGTTGAGAAAGTTAAGGTCAGCCCCTGAGTTGACGAAAACCCCAATAGGCAGATACCCAATGTGACCAACCAGGTGCATAACATATCCACGAGTGCATTTGGGAGAAGACAGGGCATGGAGAGTGATAGGGTCCTCCGACGAAACATCTTCGAGTGCTGGTAGTGGTTCGTTCATGGGTGTTTCAATGGTGACCTCGGAGATAGATGCGGCATCCAAAAGCAGCAGGTGCGGGGTGGCACATGTATGTCCTAGGTAGTATTTATCTGGGCAATACAAGCATTGGCCGCAGGCACAGCGTTCTGATAGGAGCATATTTAGGCGACTTACTTAGCTTGTTTTCGTGCATCTATGTTGTTAATTCATAATTGTTTTAGTAGTTTAAGCCATTTTCGTGTGTTTTTAGGTTCATATGGCTAAGGAAGCAAAAAGATGCATTTTGGAGCATTTTGGAGCAAAATTGGGCTTGGAATGGATAACATATGCTTGGAGCCAAAGTGTTGGACGAATTTGAAAGCCTTGTATGCACTTTGGACATAAAACAAAGGGCCTAGCCCAATCAAACAATCCTTTGAGCCATGCAAAACCTCTAGCCCAATCAACAACCCTTAGCCACATGCATTCACATGCATCACAACCCCAAAACCATCAAGAAACACCATTCACACACACATGCACTTACCCTTTCATCATTGCACCACCATTCACACACACATGCACTTACTCCTTCATCATTACACCACCTTCTCCATCTTTATTCCACATGCATTCATCATAATTCACCCTAGCTACCACCATTCACACACACATGCACTTACTCTTTCATCATTGCACCACCATTCACACACACATGCACTTACTCTTTCATCATTGCACCACCAATTCAACACATGCATTCACACACCAACAACCTAGCTCTTTTTCCATCATTATTTCATCCACATGCACTCTCAATCATAACAACCACATTCACTCTTAAACAATCACCCACATATTCTCCCATTCCCCCTATAAAAACCCATGCATTCATACACAAAAATCACATCTCATTTTCATACACAAGATAACACAAACACTTCCCCTTTGCCGCAAATCCCCTTCCATTTCTACACAATCTCTTCTCGGTTTCATTCTATTCCATACACTCTCCCATTCGCAGAAACCATTCAACCTTAGCCGCTCCACCTTCAGTTACAACACACTTGGAGCACCACACCGAAGGCAACTCTTAAGGGATTTCGACATCAGTTTTGCTTCAAGGGTTCTTTCTTCTTAATCCTATGTTCACTCATGTTATATATTTTTATGTCAAACCTTTTGTAAACATGAAGTGTAACTAATCTCTCTCTAGGGATTCGATGTAGCCTTGCAAGATTGCCATGTAGTTAATTCAGAATTCTCATTTAATCTATCTATTTCTTGTTTCATTCTCCGATTTAATTGTGACTTAGTGTGTTGATTTTAATGCTTGATCATCATTTGAATTAACCACAGGTTGTTTAGCCAAGATTAAAGCACACATCATGCATAATCTTGGTGGATATGTGAATGAATGAAGGGAATGCTTTGCAAACAACCTGCCGAGTGTTTCCTTTGGTTTTATGAAAGTTTCTTGTGCGTATCATGTTCTTGATTAGGGACCAAAGTTGCACATCACACTTAGGTTCATGATTAGGAACATTTGATCAAATCCACACATCATATGGTTGATCATATCTAAGTGAAACAAACCCAAGAAATAGGTAGATGGATGAGTATAATCTGACTTAACAAGCATGGACTTGGCTTAGCAATGGTGAAACCGAATCCCTAGCTTCATTTCCATTTGTGCTATCTCATTTTATTAATTGTTGATTCATTTATTTGTGTCTACTTCATTTTCTTGTGCTTTCAAGTTACAACAACAAATCTGCCTAAGTTGATTAGTTTTATTTCTCTTATAGAGTTCTTGCAAAACAAGTAGTTGTATAGGTCCAATTAGTCCCTGTGGATTCGACACCCTTACTTGTGCCATTATACTAAACATATTCTAGCACGAAGAAGGAAAACCTCAACCAAAATGGCGCCGTTGCCGGGGACTGATTTCAGTCCCTTATAATTGCTTGTTTTGATATTAAACCTTGTTCTTTTCATTTTAAGTAGATTTCTGATTTTTATTCAAACTTGTTTTATCTTGTTTCAGGTAGTATATGTCAAATAGACTTGCTGAATTAGGCCAAAGAATTGAACGGTTAAAGGGCAACACTTTGGAAAGCTTTGTGCCAACAAGTTCCTCCATTGTCCGTGAAGAAGAGGAAGGGAAATCGTCTAGTCCAACAAGTGAAGGATCTGAGCACTTTAATTGGGAAAGAGAAGAAGAGATGGCGGGCAACCAAGATGATCTTCGAGCTTTGGAGGATTTTGCTCAACCAATCATACCAAATTCACCTTCATGCATCTTGCTGCCCACAGAAGCTAGAAACTATGATCTTAAATCTTCACATTTCCATATGTTTCCTTCTTTTTATGGCTTACCTAATGAAGATCTTTTAGCTCATATTAAAGAATTTTACAATGTTGTGAGTGGTTTACCTTTACAGGGAGTAAGTGAAGCAAATCTGAGGATGAGAGTGTTCCCTTACACCTTGAAAGATAGGGCCAAGGGTTGGTTGATGACTCTAGTACCTGGTTCACTCACCACATGGGATGCCGTGGCTAAGAAGTTTTTGGAAAAGTTCTTTTCCACTCAAAAGACAGCCACATTAAGGGGACAAATCTTCAACTTCAAACAAGATGATGGAGAACCTTTCAATGAGTGTTGGGAGCGCTTTAAAGGCCTTTTGTTGCAATGTCCACACCATGGGTTACCTCTTCACTTACAAATGCAAATTTTCTATGATGGACTAATCCAAACATGTCAATCAACTGTTGATAATGCAGCAGGTGGAGCTTTGAAGAAAAAGAATGCTCAAGAGTCATATAACATTTATGAGATGTTGGGATCTAATGCTCAACACAAAGATGTAAGGGGTAAGAGAGTTGGAGTATATGAAACAAGCTCTAATCATGATCTTTCTTTACAGGTAGCTAACCTAGAAAAGAAGCTTGAATCTGTGCTCAACATGGTGCCAAAAGCAAGTGAAGTGTGTGCCATTTGCAACATACCAAGCCACCTTACTCATCAATGTCCATCTAGGGAGGCTTACCCCGAGTATGTCCAAGAGCAAGTGAACCTCATGAATTCTTATAATCAAAGGCCAAGGAATGATGTGTATTCCAATACATATAACCCAAGTTGGAGAGATCATCCCAATCTTTCGTGGAAGAACAACAATCAATTCCAAAACTTCCAACCAAAACCTACTCTTGAGGATACGGTTAAATTGTTAGCCCAAAATACCTTGCAATTCCAACAAACCACCAATAGCACTCCCCAACAACATTCGGCCGCTCTAACCAAAATGGAGACACAATTGGGGCAGATTGCAGATGCCTTGAGCCAAAGAGAGGTTGGAAAGTTTCCAAGCCAACCTGTGATACTCCAAAGGAACCAAGAGCAAGCCAAAGCAATCACTACACTTAAAAGTGGTAAGGTTATCAATAATAGAGTTGGCAATGAAGTTACTAATGAATCTGATCATGTGAATGCAGGGGTTACTCAAGGAGAAAATGAGAAACCAAATGAGGAACCAAGCCATGCTACTCTCTCGTTTGAAGCACCAAATCTTCACAAGGCCGAGAAACCTTACACTCCACCAATACCATTCCCTGGAAGACTTGCCAAGAGCAAGCAGGATAAGTCATTTAAAGAGATTTTTGATATTCTAAGTAAGGTAAATGTTAACTTACCTTTGCTTGATGTCATTAGGAACATGCCAGCTTATGGGAAGTTCTTCAAAGAGTTAAACAACTACAAAAGGAAGTATGGACCACATGAGAAGGTAGTGGTGTCCGAGAATGTAAGTGCCGTGTTGCAAAGAAAACTTCCACCAAAGCTCAAGGATCCAGGAAGTTTTTCTATCAACATCACCATAGGGGACAAGAAGGTAGAGAAGGCGATGCTTGACTTAGGTGCTAGCATCAACTTAATGCCTTATTCCGTGTACCTTCAACTAGGTTTGGGGGAATTGAAAGCTACCGTCATCTCATTACAACTTGCGGACAGATCCGTGAAATATCCAAGAGGTATAGTAGAGGACATTCTAGTTCAAATGGATAAACTAATCTTGCCTGCGGATTTTGTAGTGTTGGACATGGAAGAAGCTCCTATACATGACCGAGAGTTGCCTATTTTGCTTGGGAGACCGTTTATGGCCACGGCCAAGACCATTATTGATGTGCAAAATGGACTCCTCACTATAACAGTGCTAGGAGAGACCGTTCAATTCAAAGTGTTTGAGTCTCTTTCACATCCTTCTTCATCTCTTGATTGTTATGCCATTGATGTGCTTGATTCGCTTGTTTTCTCTAAGTTCTTGCAGGCACAATCTAATGAACCATTACAAACTGTTTTGAGTCAATCTCAAGATGAGTTTGATGAAGAAGATGCACTTATGGAAGAGGTAGCTGCCTTGGAAGCATTGGCACCGTATCCTTTGAATATTTTACCTCTTTTAGAGCCTTTAGAACCATCGAGGTCACATTTAACCCCTTCCACTGTTAAGGCACCAAAACTTGAACTTAAACCACTTCCACCACATCTAAAGTATGCATATCTAGCTGAATTTGAAACTCTTCCAGTTATCATAACTTCTGACCTCACCCCAAATGAAGAAGATAAACTAATTAGGGTGTTAAAAGAGTTCAAATCAGTTATTGGTTGGTCTATTGCAGATATCAAGGGAATAAGCCCTACCATGTGCATGCATAGGATTCTTTTGGAAGAAGGAGCAAAGTCAACCCGTGAACCACAAAGGAGGCTCAATGCACACATGAAGGAAGTTGTGAGGAATGAAGTGTTGAAGTTGTTAGATGTGGGGATCATATATCCCATTTCTGATAGCAAATGGGTGAGTGCTATTCAGGTGGTACCTAAGAAGGTGGGAATCACGGTGATGAAGAATGAAAACAAAAAGCTTGTGCCCACAAAGCCCACGGCTAGTTGGCGTGTTTGCACCGATTACAGGAAGTTGAATTCTAGCACTAGAAAAGATTACTTTCCTATGCCTTTCATAGATCAAATGCTTGAGAGATTGGCAGGTTACTCACACTATTATTTTCTTGATGGTTACTCAGGTTACAATCAAATTGCAATTGCTCCAGAGGATCAAGAGAAAACTACCTTTACTTGCCCGTTTGGCACATTTGCATATAGAAGAATGCCTTTTGGACTTTGCAATGCTCCAGCAACATTCCAAAGATGCATGTTGGCAATCTTTTCTGACATGGTAGAAAGATTCATTGAGGTATTTATGGATGACTTTTCAGTGTTTGGTTCCTCTTTTGATGAATGTCTTAACCATCTCTCTTTAGTACTTCAAAGATGTCAGGAAACAAATTTGGTTCTCAATTGGGAAAAGTGCCAATTTATGGTGAAACAAGGAATTGTGTTGGGGCATGTAATCTCTAGCCAAGGAATGGAGGTGGACAAAGCCAAAATTGACATCATCACCAATATGGCAGCTCCCACAACCGTGAAGGGAGTAAGAAATTTTTTGGGACATGCGGGTTTTTATCCTCGTTTCATTAAGAACTTTTCAATGATCACTCGTCCATTATGCAATCTGTTAGCTAAAGATGTTGTATTTCATTTTGATAAAGCTTGTATGGATGCATTCAATACGTTGAAACATGAATTAACCTCGGCCCCTATTATTATGGCACCAGATTGGTCTTTACCTTTTGAATTAATGTGTGATGCCTCTGACTATGCTATTGGTGCAGTTTTAGGGCAAAGGGTGAACAAGCTCCCACACGTGATCTACTATGCAAGCCGGACTCTAAATGATGCTCAACTTAACTATTCCACAACTGAAAAGGAGTTGCTTGCTATTGTTTTTGCCTTAGAGAAGTTTCAGTCATATCTTGTTGGATCTAAAGTTATTGTGTTTTCTGATCATGCAGCCCTTAGGTACTTGATGACAAAAAAGGATGCTAAGCCACGCTTAATTAGATGGATACTCTTACTACAAGAGTTTGACTTGGAAATTCGAGATAAGAAGGGAAGTGATAATGTTGTGGCTAACCATTTGTCACGGCTCAATGAAAACCATGGAGTTGGACAACCTTTGCCTCTAAATGAATCATTTCCAGATGAACAACTCCTTGTTATTCAAGAAAAAGAACCATGGTATGCTGATTTTGTTAATTATCTTGTTTGTGGTATAATTAGAAATGACCTTTCTTTTCAGGAAAGAAAGAAGTTCCTTGCCATGGTAAAACACTACGTTTGGGACGAACCATATTTGTTTAAATATTGCCCTGACCAAATCATTAGGAGGTGTGTCCCAGAGAGTGAGCAACAAAGCATTCTAACGTTCAGCCATACATTGGCATGTGGAGGACATTTTGGTGCCAAAAAGACATCTCTAAAGGTTTTACAATCTGGTTTCTTTTGGCCTACTTTATTCAAAGATGCTTTTGATTTTTGTTCTAAGTGTGATAGGTGCCAGAAAATGGGGAACATTAGCCGAAGAAATGAGATGCCATTGAACAACATTTTGGTGGTGGAGCTCTTTGATGTTTGGGGAATCGATTTCATGGGACCATTTCCATCCTCTTTTGGTTACTTATACATATTAGTGGCAGTAGATTATGTATCCAAATGGGTTGAAGCCATTGCTACAATAACTAATGATCATAAGGTTGTTTTGAATTTTCTTAAAGATGTGATTTTTTGTAGGTTTGGAACCCCAAGAGCTATTATTAGTGATGGTGGCAGCCATTTCTGCAACAAACCCTTTGAATCCTTGATGAAGAAGTACAACATCAACCACAAAGTGGCAACCCCGTACCATCCTCAAACCTCAGGACAAGTGGAGATTAGCAATAGGGAGATCAAGAACATTTTGATGAAGACTGTGAGCCCTACAAGGAAGGATTGGTCATTGAGGTTGAATGATGCACTATGGGCATATAGAACAGCATACAAGACCCCCATTGGCATGAGTCCTTATCGCCTTGTGTTTGGGAAAGCTTGTCATTTGCCAATGGAGCTTGAACACCGTGCATATTGGGCCATCAAGAAGTTCAACTTTGATTATAAGGATGCTGGAATAGCAAGGAAGCTCCAACTTAATGAGTTGGAAGAACTCAGAAATGAAGCATATGAGAATGCCAAAATCTACAAGGAACGGACTAAGCTCTATCATGACAAGGCCATCCTATGGAAGGAGTTTCACCAAGGTATGAAAGTACTGTTGTATGACTCACGTTTGAGACTTTTTCCAGGTAAATTGAAGTCTAGGTGGGTGGGACCATTTAAGGTGCTGCAAACATTTCCCCACGGAGCTGTGGAGATAGAGAACATGAAGAATGGCACCTCTTTTAAAGTCAATGGGCAGCGATTGAAACCATATTTGGAGAAAGTGGAGGAAGAGCAAGTTTATCAAGTTGTAGATTTTCTTGAGTTTACAACACCGTGAACAAGCTACCATGTCTTGCCTAGACATTAAATAAAGCGCTTACTAGGAGGCAACCTAGTGTGGTTTGTGTTCTTTCCTCATTTTGTATTTATGTTGTCACCATTCCATATTCTTTGCCTACTTGCATTACATACAATTTTAAGCATCGAGGACAATGCTTTGGTTAAGTTTGGGTGTGGGATGGAAGGTTTGTGTTTTTTGTGTTAGTTGTGTTAGTTTTGGTTAAGTGTGTTTTTGCTTACTAATACGAATGTATATGAGGGCTATGTTTGTAGACAAACTATTGGGTTGCTATGAAAAAGGGTTTTATGACACGGGACATGTCATAACTTTCGAAGGGGTGTTTTTAAGTTCATGTCGGAGCACAAAGGTAAGCCGCCTCCCCGAATTTCAATTTTCTTTTATACTAATATGTTGTTAATGATTCAGGCATCCACTCTAGAATTTAAACCATTACCGGATCATTTCAAGTATCACCCTCCATTCAAAGATCAATTCCATGCCATTTGATTTGATTAAAAAAAAAAAAAAAAAAAAAAAAAAACATGGCAGAAAGATGGAGCCTTCACAAAGGATGTTTACATGAAGCCCCACTACGAGGCGTCGGAGCAGAAGGCGTCGGAGCAGAAGGCGTCGGAGCGGAAGGCGTCGGAGCGGAAGGCATCGAAGCGGGAGGCATCGGAGCGGGAGCATTCCAGGCCTCAATACTTGGCCAAACGCTGGATGACCCAGGAAAAAGGTGCCTCTGGAGATAAGTTGCAAGCCTTTGACGGTCACTGTGAATTCGACCCTCAGATTCTTGCAGCTCATCAAGCTTCCTCTTCATGCCCGACGAATAGTTATTTGCAAGCACATGCAAACTTCTATTCTCGTACTTAAGCTGCTGTATCTCTTGCTTAAGACTTTCCACCTCTGTCATCAATGATTCCACCTGACGGGAGCGGGCAAGCAGGCGTTGGCCCATGTTGGACACAGAGCTCGCACACTGAACACTAAGTGCGAGGGACTCTTGAACGGCCAACTCATCGGACCGTCCTGACAGCAGCCTACTATCTTTTGGAGTAAGGAGGTTCCTAGCTACTATTGTAGCTGTTGTGGCGTCCTGCATCACGGAGTCTTCACCTGTAAGAAGACCGTTAGAAGATAAAAAAGAAGGGCTCCATACATTACCTTGACGGGGCGCAACCGGATCGCTGCTGAGACTCAAATCTAAGCTAAGGTTCGATGAGTTTGCCATTTTTTTCAAAAAGTGTTCAAAGAGAAGGGGTGGAGGGAGTAAATTTTCAAAGGGCCGGAGACTATTTTCAAAGAATGGGAGATCTTCAGAGTGTGTATGTTGGCGGTGATCGATAGCTCTATAAAAGCCAAGGCGACGCGTCCACCGATTCAAAGAGCCGGATTTTCCGGCGTAAGTTAGGCGACGCTCCCTCGGCTTTTCAGAAAACGCGTTCAACTTTGTCAAAAGATTTCTGACAAAGCTGAAAACACGTGGAGGCCATCATCGCAACTACACATCTTTAGCCGACAAGCGCAAAGTTCGGCGACGCTTTCTCTGCTTTTCAGAAGATGCGTGCAGCTTTGTCAAAAGGAGCCGCATCCGCACTACTACGTGTCGTTCAGAAAGCAAAGGGGCGTTTGCTCAGAAATCGAAGGGGCGTCGTTCAGAAATCGAAGAGGCGCCTGCTATTTCAAAAAGCCGAATTTGCGGGATCAAAACGTTTGTCGACAATGGTAAAAGAACAGTACCACCACTTGATATTATCTCTATATATGTCGACCTTCGTCTTTTATGGCAAGGAAAACCTGAAGAAAATGCCCAACTCTCCCTCGCCTCTGAGGGCGCACTCCCAGCAAAGCCTTTCGAAATACTCAATTCTTTCTTCTTCCCCAAAGATGATACCAGATGCCTGGAGTACAGATGACCCAGGAGGAAACGGCGGATTGAAGTGTGCTGAGTCATTCACCGCTTCGTCAAAAGCAAAGGTATCTCATATCATCAAGGTCAAAAGCAAAGGTATATCATATCATGCTTTTTCCCTGTCTGTTTCTTTGTCCTTGTTCTTACTCGCATGGCAAAGTAAAAGAAGCAATCAGCCGGCACTTGGAGTCAGTCTTCTGTTCTGGGGCCAACTGCCTGGAATCTATTCCTGATTGCTTACCTAGCGTTGTTCTCGAGTAGTCATCTTCAACGGTTGATACACTTCCAGAGAAGGGACCACTTCTGCAAAGGGGAGTAAGTAAGGCAAGTGAAAGTAGGGCATTGAAGCATGTAGAGACAAGCAATGCTGAGCTATCCTCTAACCCTCTTCAATACGAATTGGAGAGATTGAACAAAGAAACAGATAAAAGGAGGAAGCTCAGACCTTCGGGGGAGACCAAAAGATTCCTGCTGCCCAGTTCAAGAGTAGCACAAAGGAAAATCAACGAGTTGGAGGAGACCAAAAGAATCCTCCAGCCCAGTTCAAGAGTAAGCCTGTGGAATCACAAAGATCAATGCCTCAATGCAATTACCAAGGAGAAGATGGAATTTACACTCTATAATCAGATTTGCGTCCCTAAACTCTTCTCTTTGTTAGTTACATTCTGCCATGTTTAGTATGTTTAGTGCTGTTTGTGTGTTTACTTATGTTTTGTGTGAATCTATGCTTAAAACATTGAGGACAATGTTTGATTTAAGTGTGGGGGGGGTAACTAAGTTTGTTGATGCAAATTCGTTGAATTTTATCACCCATAACTTCAAGTGTTGTTCCTTGCTGTTTTAAATGTTTTTAAGTTGTGTTTTAGAATGTTTTGTTTTTATAACTCCGAAAATCACATAAAAATTAAAAAAAAAAAAAAAAAAAACATGTTTTGAAAAGCCTAAAAAGAGTGTTTTGAGTCGTTTTTGTGTGTTTGTGTCTTAGGGTACCTTCCAACACAATGATAAGGATTTGGTTTGTAATTGCATGACTGTTAAAGAGAGTTATAAACATGGATGAAAGTTTGATTTACTCTTGGTATATGCTTGGTTATGGTTATAATGTATGACTTCACATGCAATCATAAAAAATAAAAAATAAAAATTTGGTGACATGCTTGAAGGAAGGAACTCAAACAAACGCTACAACCCTGTGAGACTCGAGCCATTACCTTCTTTGGAGAGTTATTTTCTGTGATTCTTTGTTTTCTAAAGTTGTTGCATGATCTCATTATTCCTTGCTTGGTTGCTACTTAGAATGCAATTGTATCATGATAGAACTAAATGCTAGAACTTATATCCATTTCATTCAAAGCATGACATTGAATTGCATAACATATATCAAGATAAAGTTGTGTAGTTGCCACCATAGCCAAATAGCCTTACTTCCCATATTTCGTATTTGTTGTAAGTTTTAACCCTTTTGAGCCTTGTTTAACCTATGTTCTTTGTTAACCCATGTTATCCTTACCTAGCCTAGAATAGGACCATCCATGCCTTTGTTCTTAAAGCATAGTAAGCATGACGGAAAATGAATTCCTTTTTGATTAATATGTTGCAGAAAATAAGTGTGGGGGAAGGATTATTGATGAGAGTTGTGCCATAGGCACGGCTAAAAAAAAAAAAAAAAAAAAAAAAAAAAAAAAAAGAAGAAGAAAAAAAAAATTGAAAAAAAAAAAAGAAAAAGAAAAGAAAAATAAGAGTTGTTTGAATTTCCCCTATTAGTCTAAAAGTTGTTTTCCGCGCTCTAAAGGGAATTCCAAGTGCCTAATTCAATACTTTGCTCACTATTGCTTTAAGAATGTTTGTTTATCCTTCACCTTTCATTGTTAACCAGTACCCTAGCCCCGTTACACCCCTTTGACTTCTATCTTGATCGTTATGTGTTCAATAATGTGGAGTTTGGATTTGATATGAGCTTATGGAATCACTGGTTCTCATTCTAAGTAGTAGCATTCCATTCATGAGATCATATTCATGTCATTATCGTAAATCCAGAAAATGCTTTCTTTGTTATAACATATGTGAGATACTAGTCTTTCATGTTTACATCAATCTCTCACATATAACTAGTGTAGGGTGTGTAGTCAGAAAATCTGTGTGAAAATAGAGTGCATTCTAGTAAGGAATTGAGTAAATTCTCTAAAGCATGTTACTACATTTGAAATGTGTTTTAATTGCTTAATTGTGAACTAGTATGTGGTGACTATGATTAAGAATGTACTTAAGTGTAAAGATGGCTAAAATCTGTGAGAATAATGATTTTTAACTTGTCATGTGCATTGGAAATCCCTAAGACGGTTGTTGGAAGGTTTAGGTTGTGTTTTACTTGTTTAGTGTCGTTTTGTTTATTTGTTATTATTTTGTTTTGCTCGAGCACTAGCAAAAGCTAAGTGTGGGGGAATTTGATAGGAGCATATTTAGGCGACTTACTTAGCTTGTTTTCGTGCATCTATGTTGTTAATTCATAATTGTTTTAGTAGTTTAAGCCATTTTCGTGTGTTTTTAGGTTCATATGGCTAAGGAAGCAAAAAGATGCATTTTGGAGCATTTTGGAGCAAAATTGGGCTTGGAATGGATAGCATATGTTTGGAGCCAAAGTGTTGGACGAATTTGAAAGCCTTGTATGCACTTTGGACATAAAACAAAGGGCCTAGCCCAATCAAACAATCCTTTGAGCCATGCAAAACCTCTAGCCCAATCAACAACCCTTAGCCACATGCATTCACATGCATCACAACCCCAAAACCATCAAGAAACACCATTCACACACACATGCACTTACCCTTTCATCATTGCACCACCATTCACACACACATGCACTTACTCCTTCATCATTACACCACCTTCTCCATCTTTATTCCACATGCATTCATCATAATTCACCCTAGCTACCACCATTCACACACACATGCACTTACTCTTTCATCATTGCACCACCATTCACACACACATGCACTTACTCTTTCATCATTGCACCACCAATTCAACACATGCATTCACACACCAACAACCTAGCTCTTTTTCCATCATTATTTCATCCACATGCACTCTCAATCATAACAACCACATTCACTCTTAAACAATCACCCACATATTCTCCCATTCCCCCTATAAAAACCCATGCATTCATACACAAAAATCACATCTCATTTTCATACACAAGATAACATAAACACTTCCCCTTTGCCGCAAATCCCCTTCCATTTCTACACAATCTCTTCTTGGTTTCATTCTATTCCATACACTCTCCCATTCGCAGAAACCATTCAACCTTAGCCGCTCCACCTTCAGTTACAACACACTTGGAGCACCACACCGAAGGCAACTCTTAAGGGATTTCGACATCAGTTTTGCTTCAAGGGTTCTTTCTTCTTAATCCTATGTTCACTCATGTTATATATTTTTATGTCAAACCTTTTGTAAACATGAAGTGTAACTAATCTCTCTCTAGGGATTCGATGTAGCCTTGCAAGATTGTCATGTAGTTAATTCAGAATTCTCATTTAATCTATCTATTTCTTGTTTCATTCTCCGATTTAATTGTGACTTAGTGTGTTGATTTTAATGCTTGATCATCATTTGAATTAACCACAGGTTGTTTAGCCAAGATTAAAGCACACATCATGCATAATCTTGGTGGATATGTGAATGAATGAAGGGAATGCTTTGCAAACAACCTGCCGAGTGTTTCCTTTGGTTTTATGAAAGTTTCTTGTGCGTATCATGTTCTTGATTAGGGACCAAAGTTGCACATCACACTTAGGTTCATGATTAGGAACATTTGATCAAATCCACACATCATATGGTTGATCATATCTAAGTGAAACAAACCCAAGAAATAGGTAGATGGATGAGTATAATCTGACTTAACAAGCATGGACTTGGCTTAGCAATGGTGAAACCGAATCCCTAGCTTCATCTCCATTTGTGCTATCTCATTTTATTAATTGTTGATTCATTTATTTGTGTCTACTTCATTTTCTTGTGCTTTAAAGTTACAACAACAAATCTGCCTAAGTTGATTAGTTTTATTTCTCTTATAGAGTTCTTGCAAAACAAGTAGTTGTATAGGTCCAATTAGTCCCTGTGGATTCGACACCCTTACTTGTGCCATTATACTAAACATATTCTAGCACGAAGAAGGAAAACCTCAATCACGTTCACGGACTTCCACGGAGGAGAAACGTAGGGGTGGTCTAGTTGAAGGGGGTGGAGCAGGATTGGGATATATGGATGGAGGAGATGACGATGATGCAGAGGCTGTGATGGGGGAACGGGTAGGGAAGGGGCGAAATGGACCTTTACGATGTTGATGCTTGTTGTCATAAATTTGGGCTAACTCAATGGTGCAAGTTAACGAAAGAGGTTCTTGGGCCAAAACGTGATCTTGAAGTTCAAATTTGAGCCCACCCAGAAAAACCCCAAGGAGTTGGGAGTCAGACCATCTCTGAGCTCAGCAAGACAACCGAATGAAGTCATTAATGTAGGCCTCTAGTGGGCCTTTCTGAGTGACATGGGAAAAAAAACATGTGGAAGTTCAATTGCTCGCTCGGCCCAAACCGTTGGAGAAGGGAGTCTGTAAAAATGGCCCAAAGCCCAGAACCAATATGCAATTTGTACCATTTGAACCATAAGGTAACATCCCCAGAGAAGTGGAGACCCGCAACAATGACCCGGTTGGTGGCATCGACGGCGTGGTAATCCATATACTCATCGGCTAAGGCAAGCTAACTATATGGGTCATCGCCAGAGAAGTGGGAGAGCTCTATCTTCATGTGTGTTGGTTCGTGGAAGGGGAATGGTGGTGTATGAGGGAAGGGGGGCTGGTGGGGAAGATGGAAGGAGGAAGGTGGGAGGTGGGGGCGGAAGGTGGTGGTAGAGGTGAAGTGGATATGAAAGGGTTGTGGGTAACCAGGGATTAGAGTGTAAAGGAGAGAGGGGGAACGGAAGTAAGGGGTCCTCAGATTGGAGAAGAGGCAGAGGGAAGGGGTTGGGAAGGTGGGGGTAGCGGGGTGGAAGAGGAACCAAGGGGAATGTGAAGGGAACCGATTGAGATTTGGGAAGGGGTAGTGGACGGGGGTGGGTGGTTCTTGGAGGCATGAATCTCCTCTATGAGGTGGTTCTGGACAAGGCTAATATTAACCAGAGAAGCCTGAATGTCCATCAGATTCGATTGGAACGATTCCTGGCGACTGGCGAGCAAGGACACCAAATCATGGAAACCATTAAATGCTCCAGGATTTGGTGTTGTTGGTATTCGAGTTCAAGGTCGGCCTTCGTGGTGTTGACCACCACCGTAGAGGCCTTGCTCTTACCTATGGATGGCATCAACCTGTCGCTGATACCAGATGATAGGATCCAAGTAATAGAACAGTGCAGAAAGAACAGAGAAAAGGAAATGGGGCATATATACCAGGGAGTTTTAACGAAAAGCCCATAGTACTGTTCACTTTAACGAAAAACCACATTTTTACACTAAAAAGTCAATCCTGGTACTATTTTCTTTACCCTTTATTTTGTCCTTATCATTAAAACTCAATGTTTTCAAGCCCTTTTCATTAGTTTTCCTTATATACAACCCTAGAGAGGAAGAGCTCAGATTGAGACATAACTCTACCCTCATTACCGTCGGATGAAACCAAGTCTACCAGAACAAGACAAAATACTATAAAGGTTAGACTTGACAACTGTCTAATAATTCTAAGGTCCTAACAGAATCCCACCAGCTTCTTTGATTTCTTCTACTTGGTGGCTGTAATTGAAAAGGGATTGGTTGCTGGATGATGGAGTCTTTTTCCTACCTTCTTTGAGGCGTTGTTAGGTTCAAATTCTGGCTTTCGTCGGGGTATATTGGTCAAGTTGATCAAGAGAAGCTGCGGCGGCTTTAGTAGCAGAAGAACTAGGGTTTCTTTTGGTTTGTGTGTTTTTAGGTCTAATCACTTGGTCCAGCATTTGTTGTTTTGTTTGGAAGGTCCCATTTTTCTTTGTGTACATGTTTTGGGCCTTTGTTGTAAATTTGTTCTATTAGTAATAGAAGTTTCACCATGTTCTGTCAAGGTGTTTTTACCAAAAATAAAAATCAAAGCCAGAGCTCTCTAAATTAGGGGTGAGTTTGATACATCTACTATATCAAAAACTCCATACAAATTACCAAACCAAACTTTTGGTATACAAAATCTATTATCATTATTGTGTCAAATTTTCGGTATACCGAATTTCAGTATGCTAAATAGTTTAGTTGACATGATATGATAATGGTAATTGCTAATTTACTTTGAACCACTTTTTGGGCCGAAATCTAAAAATTTTCGGTCCAATTCAAGCCCTAGATGTTTTTTTGTCTTCAGTTTTTATGCCTTTATCTCATATATTGTAGCCTAAATTCAAGATTCATCAATTTTCATTCATCTTCACAATTCACACACATAAAGTAAATCAGATAATGCATCAAGATTCATTATAAAAATTAAGGTTATAGTCCAAATAAAAGTTACAAACCAAATCAAATAGAAGTTAAGTTTACAAACCCAAATAGAAGTTAAATTTCAAACCAAATGAAAATTGGAAAACCCAAATAGAAGTTAAAATTTCCAACCAAACGAAAATTGAAAGTGTTCTAATGTATCCGAGTTAAAAATTCATTGATCAATTCTTCAAGTTTGAGCTTGTAGAAAATTAAGGTTGAGCTTGTATCAAGCATACATTACCAAAAAAAAAAACAAACATATTAGTAGCATTTAAAACAAGAATTAAAGTTGAATATCATTTAATTTACTAAATAAATTAAAGCATTCTTACTTGTTTCCACTTCTATTTCCTTGTACAATTGAAGAAACAAACAAAGAGTGTTACCGAAAAAAAAAAAAAAATCAAGCAAAGGTGCGAAAGGAGATGCTAAAGGACTAGGAAAAAGTGAAATATACAAGAATAATTATTAATAATAATCACATAGTATATAGTTACATATAAATTAATAAAATGTATATATATTATTAATAATATTGTTTCAATACAGTATACTACCGGTAATAGTTTTGGATACCATTATCGTACCGAAAATGTTTCATTTCATACAAATATCGTACCTTTACCAAATGATACAAATTTTCACAATAATTTGATATGGTACGATTGATAATTCAATTAATATAGTAATTTGGCATAAAATTTCATCTACTCTAAACTGCTTCGTATAATAAAAGCCTATAAAAACCTCTCTAATCTTATATGCAATCAACACTAACTCTATTCATAGATCATTTAACTATTAATGCAACACATAAATTTCTAACTAAGACATATACCACACGGGCGTGACGTCCACTCAAGTTAAACACATACACAACATATTAGTTAAACTGAGTGGAAGCCTTAGACGGAAACAGTTAAAAATGTATGATGCAATACAAGTGTTTTTCTAAAATAATAATAATAATAATAATTTATGCAAAACATACAATAATGGTCCATATGTATGTCTTATGTTATGATAGTTGAAAATTAAAGTACACATAACGAACAAGTAAACCAAGGGATTAAAAAACTAAGAGTATTATTGAAAACGAACAAATATACAAATTCGCCGAGACTGCTACATTACTTGAATGGACTAAATCATAATTGACTTCTTATCCTATTGAGTCACAAAGCATCATATATATAGAAAACTAACATAACCTTAGTAGACAAGGAAATGAAACCTTAATACTAACGAGCTAGACCCAAAAAACCAAACATTAAAATAAACCTAAATATTAATATTTTTCAACACTCCTGTCAAACTCCTAGGGATACACAACATGGGTTTACCAATAGACAGATGTGGATGCAAAGCTCTGTTATGCTAACTTCTGATACCAATTCCCATATGAAATTTGATCAATTTAATTGCAAGGTACCAATGCCAGTGCTGGTGCAAGATTCCAGTGTCATTGTCAATGCCAATGCCAATGCAAGATTCCAATGTCAGTACATATGCCAAATTGCCAATGGAAGTACTAGTGCAAACTTCCAATGCAAGTACAAATTTTCAAACAAACTTCCAAAAAAATAAGCAAAATATTTAATTTGACATGTTCATAATGTCATTCAAGTGGTCACCAATCCAAACAAACTAGTGACCCTTGCGGTGGCCAACAACGTACTTCCCAATACAAGCCTAACAACCACCTTGTCAAGTCATCCGTGTGGAGAAAATCTTATGTGGGGCTCAACATGCCACTGGATAATGCCTAATGACACTACTATTCAATCAAAATTTGACACATGATAAAATTCAACTAAAATTTTTTATACCTAAAAAAAAACTGAAAAATATTATTTTCATCGTTAAAACTAAAATAAAACAAAAACATCCCACCCCTCTTCTATTGATCCGGTCAATCTGTTTCGAACCTTCCCAATTAGCTACTGGAGACCGGGTTCTCACTACCAGTCCAAGTGGAATTCTTCTAAGAAATCCCCTTCTCATTGTCTTTGTCTTGGCCCCCCTTACGAGATGTTTGTCCCTCCACCGGAAAAGCTTCAATTGCAAGTCTAAAGGTGGAAAAAGAACTTTAATCTGGGTTGATCAGTTTCCTAAGGGATGCTTGTTGCTTTCATCCCGTTCCTCCAGTTTATGTATTAAATCTCCCTTGTCTTCAAAGAATTGAAATCCCATCATTTCATATTTTCTCTCAGTGAATTAATTGGAATTGTTTAGACTTTGGTCTTGAAAACGACTACATATGATTGAACTCTAATTTGTTTTCTCTCGTTTTTTTTTTTTTTTTTTAGGTGATGAACCATTTTCTTTTTGCAAACACAAATTTTCAAAATATTGTGCAAACCTTGATAGAAAAATCTTTGAGAATGGAAAATATAAAGCTTATTCTCTCAAAGTTTAGTCAAACGATGCTTGACGTCAGCTTCTACCAGGGAGGGGCGAATTCTTAGGTGGAGGGCTGGGTGATTGGTCTTTTTCTTTTTATCTTTATAATAGATTCTCATTTTTATGTAATTATGAAACTAAAAAACCATAGTTAAATTTTACAATATGTCATATTTTGATTGAGTCGTAGTGTCATTAGGTATTATTATTTAGGGTAAATCTCAGTTTATTACTCTTAAGTTTTGTGGTTTTCAACATTTAGTACATGAAGTTTTTTTCGTCTCAGAGTCATACCTAAAGTGTTAATTTTGGAACAGTCTCATACATCTGTTAGTCTAGCTATTAAGTCTTCAGTTAACTGATGACGTGACGCTCGCGTGGACAATGATTGGACGCCACGTGTCATTAAGGGGGTCCACATGGAAATTAAAAATTAAAAAAAAATTTTATCACAAAAATAAAATAAAATAATACACCCTTTTGTTACTCGTCTTCTTCCCAGAGGAAGTTATATCAACCCATCCATCCCCTATCCCCTCTTCCCTCCGGCCACCTTTTCTTCCAGATTAGCCGGACCCACCTCATCAAATCACCACCGTGAGTATCCAATTAGCCTTCCCCCTCGTCAAATCGCTGCAAGCATTTATTTTTGAGTTTATGATTTTTGTCCTCCCACTGTGTGATGGGCTTGCAACGAGAAGGTTCACAAAGTGAACAAGCTCACAAGTTATGTCCTCCCACATGCCCAATTTTGAGTTTATGATTTGCATAAGTTGTTGGGTAATTGAATTTTGTTTGAATATTTTAGTTTGATTTGCAGGTGGCTGTTCACTGTTGGGTAATTGGGTTTTGCTTGATTTACAGGAGGCAATTGTGTGGCCTAGAAGATTTAGCTTTTAGTAATTTTAATTTTGGATTCCGACAATTGGGTTTTGCTTTTGTAATCAAATTACTGGATGTTCTTGAAGGAGATCAGAGTTTGTGTAAGAACTCTTCGTAGTCTCCATTGGTTTTGAGGTATTTGCAGGGAAAGGTGGGTCCAGCTAATCTAGAAGAAGAGATGGCCAGAGGGTGAGGTAGGAGAGGAACGTTGGGTGGGACGCGGAAGAGAGAATGGAGAAGGGGATTGGGGATGGATGGGCGGATCGAACTTCCTCTGGGAGGAAGACGAGTAACAAAAGGGTTTTTATTTGGTTAAAAAAATGTTTTTTTTTAATTTTTAATTTCCACGTGAACCCTTTAATGACACGTGGCATCCAGTCATTATCCACATGAGTGCCATGTCATCAGTTAACCGGAGACTTAATAGCTAGACTAATAAATGAATGAGACTGTTCCAAAATTAACACTTTAGGTATAACTCTAGGACGAAAAAAACTTCATGTACCAAAAGTTGAAAACCACGAAACTTGAGAATAGTAAACTGAGATTCACCCTATTATTTAAGAGTAATGGGGAAACTAAATTTGCAAACTAAATGATGCGTCACCAATATGAATAAGTTTATTTATCAACATTTAAGTAATGAACTAATGATCAACTTCCATGTCTTTTAGTTTTCAAAATTTGATCTACAAATTTAGTCTCTTTAGCATTACTCATTATTTGACGTTTATTTCCTTTCATCTTCCCTTAATTGCAAACAAGCCGTCTCCTTCCTTCATGTTCACTTCCTTTTGCAATGTAGGCTAACAAACAACTATCAGACAAGATTGTGGGCCTTTTGGTTCAATAACCAATCCAAGTAGACAACTAATGTAGCACCTTGTGAAGTAAAGAGCTTATGGACAAGAAAAACGATTGTTAGATCATGAGAACTGTGGATCACATAGTTCAATTAGGGTCGAGAGATGCAGCTTTAATGGGTGCGGGTATAGATGGGTGCGATGCGGTCAAGTACGCCGTGCATCAGGCAAATGCGAAGTAGTGGTGATGGTGCAACAGGATGGTGTGGTGCAGGTTCTAGGAAATCATGAAGTAGCAGGAGTGGTGGTGGACACAATCGTGTCAGATCAGGTGCGAGTGCGGTTTCAAACAAGTATTTCTTCAATGAGATGCAACGGTTTTTCTAGCGTGTTTCGACGGTGCGGTGCAAATGCTTCAGATCTGGTTCAGTTTTTCTTTTACTGATTTTTTTTTCTTCGGACTATACCAGTGACTAAAAAAAGAAAGAATTAGATAAATGCTTTGTGTATAATGAGTCGAGGTTTGAAATGACATCTTAGAACAAAGTGATAAAGATTTCAAAAAAAGTTATGCATTATTTGCCAGTAAAGCTTAGGCTGCAGCAATTGTATATGTCAATGCATATTGCAAGCAACATGAGATGACATAAGGAAGACTAGGTAGATGATGATGTTATGAGGCATCTTGCAAACGGAGAGGCATGAAAACAGTTTGATCAAATGTACCCTAATTTTGTAGTTGAGCCCCAAAACGCAAGGTTAGAACTTGCCACTGACAATTTTAATTTGTTTGGGATTCTAAACCAATACCATGACACTTTGCCGATCTTCGTATTTCTGATAATTTGCCACCTTGGAAATGCATGAAGCAAGATATTTGATAATGACTACTGATTACCAAAGATCCAAGGAGGTCTATTGAGGTTTAGTTGCGACCATTGGTCGAGGAGTTAAAGGATTTATGGAAAACGATGTTCACACCAATGATAAGTCTACTGGGAAGATGTTTACTTTGCGATCAGTGATTTGGACTATAAACAATTTCCCCGTGTATGTAATGATATCTGGCTGGAGTACTAATGGTTATATGGCATGCCCAGTGTGCAAGGAGAATGTAACATCTTCTTGGCACGTGGTAAAATTTTGTTATCTTGGTCATTGTATATGGTTGTCATGAGACCACAAGTAGCGGCAAAACGATAAAGCATTCAATGGCACAACTGAGACTCGCCCAAGACCCAGAGAATGGTCAAGAGCTAAGATTTTTGAATAGGTTAACTGTTTGGATTTTGCTCTGTTCAACAAAACGGTAAGCAGGACCAAGCCAAATACACATTTGAGCAAGATGCACAAGAGTATGTTTTTTGAGCTCCTGTACTAGTCAAAATTAAAACTGAGACATAACCTCAATGTTATGCATGTTGAGAAAAATGTGCTTGATACATTGGTTGAACAATTCTAGACATCAAGGGAAAAATGAAGGACACAATCAAAGCTCGTTTTGATTTGGAACAAATGGGCCTAAGGGCTGACTTATGAATGAATAGGGATGGTGACAAAGTGAGAATGAGCCTTGTGTTTTTTTTTTTCGATTAAACCAGAAGAGAAGAAAAAGTTTAAAGTTTCTATCTTTTATAAAGTTTTCAGATAGGTATTGTGAAACCATGATTTTTTAGACCCAAGACATATGGCAACATAGGTGGCAAGAAATACCAGAATGCCTATAACACGTGTTGTTTAGGTGAACAAGCTGAAAGGCTTGATGCAGATTAGAACATGTTACTTTTACATGCATCTTAGTTAGGTCGAACTACCATTAGTCAAACCAGACTAGCATTAGTCTGACAAAGTCAGAATACCAAGCGAAGTCAGACAGACTAGGCTTAAGCCCATTGAAGTCATTACTTGTCTCTCAAGTAAGAAAACCTTAATTAAAGTTAAATTATGATATCTTAGGGATTAGGCAACATAATCAAGATTATAGGAAGACTGGGTATCTTATCTTAGATTTCCTCTTAGATGGTCTCTTGATTTGATGTAGATCACTCTGCCTACGAGGACTCTCAAGATCCCTATAAATATATGAGCCTGACATTTATTAGGAGGATATATATCAATCTCTCTCAAAGATCAATATATCTCTCTTTAGGTCTAATATTCTCCACTACATATTCTCTCTATGCCAAGCAAAAGCCCTTGGGCTATTATCTACGCGTAGACAATTCCATTAATAACTCATCTGCTTCATACCTTGCCATAAGCTATTTGTCAAGGATGGTTCACTCCATTCTTCCTTAGAACTATACTCGGGGTTTGATTCTCCTTCCCGGGGATATGTAGGCAGTCCAATTCGTATTCAACCATACCCCCACCCCCTAATAAACCCAATTATTCTCTTGCTAGAGGTCATGGGCTATTGCAACTGGATTTCGCCATTATTTGCGGATGTGCATGAATTTGGTTCCAACAGGTATGCTTTAAATATTGTGCCTTGTGAACGTTACCAACGGAAAAATTTCTAGAATAAAGAGTCATGCTTGCCATGTGATTTTACAACGCCTACTTCTGGTTGGTATTCGACGCCTCTTGCCTTTTGAAGTGGTGAAGCTTGTCATGTTGTTATCAAGATATTTTTTCGCAATTGACTGCAAGGTCGTTGCGAAAGTCGGCCGTTAAATAGTTGCCCGACGACATTGTGCAAGTCCTATACACGTTCAAACAGATATTTCCTCCAGCTTTCTTTATAAATATGGTCTATGTGATGATTCAATTGTTGGATGAGGCATTGCTTGGTGGACCCGTCAATAATTGACCGATGTATATCATCGTCCATAATTTTTTATTCATCATCAATGGATGACTTGACTTATTTGTATGATAACTTTTTATTTTTGTAGAATGCTTGGTGATTTTTAAAAAAAAAAAAAAAAGTCAGTACAAAATAAGGCGAAGCCCGAATGATCAATTATAAGGGCTTTGGTCATATATGAGTCACTTACATTTTGTAGAATGCTTTACAAGATGTTGAGACGGCTTTCAATCGTCCACATCGCAATAATGACAAGGGTCTGAATAAGGAGAAACTTTCTGTTTTTGCTTGCACATCTTGCATGATCCTTTGGTGATCCTATAAGAGGCGAGTCATTTTCCCAAAAGGAGATCAAGGTAGCGCATTGGTTCATACTTAATAGTTGTCACGATACAATGACATATCTGGATGAGCATGAAGAGATGATTGCTCGGCATTACGACTAGAATGTTAACAGATGGAATTTCCTCCAAGGGGATATGTTGCTACGAGCCATGATACCTTCTACGAAGGAGAAGGCAACATACATCTTTACTCCACGATGGGAAAGGCCATACAAGGTGGTTGAGGTAGTACGACCAGGAACATATAGGCTGAACGACCGCGAAGCATGACAATTGTTAGAAGTGGTCGGATATGATGTGAACATAATTGTGGAACAAAACGAACCACAATTGTAAACGGAAGATTTGCTTGACTCCTTTGAATGAGAGTGTAAGAGACAAACTCTTGTGTGAGGGATTTTTCTTTTTGAAAAAAAAGAAGAAGTTTTTTGAAATACAAAGTTAAAATATGCCGACCCTCATTACACTAAAACCTGCACATATAAATCTCCCCGACCCCTAAAGACTTGCAATTTAAACCAATTATCACTATCATGTAAAAAATAACCCACATTTCATCATACATCCATACAACGATAAAGGATCCATAAATATATTGAAAATGACCCTTAAGACCTTGTCCAAAGAAACAATTATTACAACCTAAGTAAAAAAAATGTTTGATTGTTAAAAAAGAAAAGACTTGAAAAAGAAAGCCACGACAAAGAACACATGGGCTGGTCTAGTAACAGGGTCACACAGCTTAAGAGTCGTGCTCAAGAACATTGGGCACTTGGTCGGAAAAGATTCATCATGGTCTGCTTGGATGAGGCTCCAGTTGTCTGTTAAAGAGGTGGCAGAGTGAAGGGGTTAGTGTTTAGAAGATCTTCCAAAACAATCTCCTCGTCTGCCTCCTACTCAAACTCCTCGGCTTACCCCCGAAGTCTATATCATTGTTGGGGTGGACCACCTTGACCTTTTTTTGCAATAGTTCAAGCAGACTTTATTGCAGAATTTGGATGATCAACTAAGGATCTTTAATCCTCGGTATGAAAGGAAGAATACTCTAGGACATGATTCGAGAACTTTCAGCCAAAGTATTGAGCATAATGATGGAAGACATTCTTATATGACTCAATTGAATCATATCACATAGTATAATCACATTAGGGGTTTGACACAAAGTATACGTACCCTTGTAATGTGATTGAGAGTATTGAATTAGAGAATGATTGAATTACATTGTAATTCCAACTGAATAGGTTCTTTGACCAATTTCTACATTAGCTTGGGTAGCCATGATATATGGTTAGATGTCACTCATGGCTTGTGGGTCCTTATAGATGGTTAAACAAGTAGTCATCAAAGTAGAAGAAGAATTAAAAGTAATTTTTAATTCACGAAGTGATTCTGTAAGTACTAAATAAATCATAAAAGCAATGCAATATTACTTTTGGCTTAAAGGAAGTTTGGGTTCTTTCGGGCCCATTGGGCTTTTAATTCAAGCATAAAGATGACTTAAATTGATGAAAGCCCAAAGCCAAAACCCAGACTATAGGGCCGGCTGTTTAGAATGAGGCTCAGAGGGAAAAATGCTAAAGTTTGAGTTTGTTCTCTCTCCCTATAAAAGGGAAGTTATAGGGAAAAAGTTCCTTAGGGTTTTTGTGTGAACATCTTGCCTCAAGAGAAACAAAATAACTCTTTCTCTTACAAACAAGGCTGGCCACCAAAGGAAGAAGATAGCCACTCATCTCTTAATCTTTTGGTTATTCCTTCATGCACCTCACTACACCAGAGGGCATGCATCTTTAGAGGTCTTTAATCTTGGAGACTAACGGAGTTCCAAATCCTCAAGGTGGAGGAAGCAAGGGGGGAGGCTAGACTCAAGGAATTCCAAGAGCAAAGGTCTTGGAGGTGGTCCATCCTTGGTCTAAAATCTAGATCAAGAGGTATAACACTAATCCTTCAGTTTGTTTTTCAATAAGTTTTTTTTTTTCGTACATCAATACTTTTGCACTAAGGAGAGGGGAGTTTGACAAAGCCACACAATGGGTAGCCTAATTTGGTATCGAATTTGCGATCCACGAGATTTGAACCTAAGACCTCTCACTTCCAAGTGAAGAGGAATACCACCAGACCATAGTACTGAGTGGCTTCAATAAGTTAGTTTGATGCATCATATCTAAACTTGTGCTTCTTGAGGGGACTTGCATGACTATAACTTTGATATTATGCTTCCTTTGCTTATGTTTATGAATTTTGAATTGTCTATGCATGCTAGTCACTAGAAATCCCACATAAATCTCAATATTTCCCTTCAGTCAGATGATAAAATGCCAACTAACGAGCTTTGGGTTTCGTGCACAGCAAAGCTCAAATGGTTGCTGTGTGTGTTCACATGACGAAGTGGCGTCGTTTGGGGCTTGGTCTCAAGGTTCAAGCTCAGCTCGGCTTAGTGCACGGCTTGGCGCGATTTCCCTTTTTTATTCCTTCAGTTTTTGCGGGTTTTTAAAACCCTAATTCATACTAATTTCTTTCGGTTTCTTTGACTCACAAAATTTCACATAACAATTTCATCAAGATATACAAATATCAATTATGTATGCATGAACATGCTCATATATATTGACAAGTATACAATATAAAATATATATAATCATTGTTGGGGGGTTTTTTGTTTGAAGGGCTTTAACAGGCTTATGTTATTAGGAGGTGAGCCAAAAAAGCTTCACGTGAGATTTTTAGGCCCCAACTTTAGTAAAATTATGAAATAATAGACTGAGATTCATGCATCATGGGTAATGTTTTTTATGCAAAAGGGGCTAATAAATTATCAATTATGTACTGTAGAAGAACCTGATTGGCTGAAAACCATGGTTATAAAGTACGTTAGGTGCTAGTCAGGGGGCGGCTAGGGACCCATCGCCTAGGCGTTATTTCTTAAAAAGCTAAGCCACACAATAAAACACCTTCACTTAGTAAACTAATTTAACAGAAATATTAGAAAATTCCCTTAAAATTACCAGTTAGTTGGATAAGGCTTTAATGCTACATACCGTTCAATGCTACGAGTATTTAGTCGTTAAATTTGATATTCTCAACAATTAAAATTTTTTTTATGTGTAATCTCTATCATTTATTTTCGTATAATTTATACTAATAGTGTTGAAGAAAAATTGCAGCCACTACGAAACCCTGCACCATTTGAAGGTTTGAAGGGAAAAACGAAAGGCGATTGGACCGTTTAGAAAAAGAAAGGAAAAGAAGAAGATGCACTTCACAAACAAGAGAAAAGGACGCAAACAATTTTTATTTTTTTAAACACATTTTTAAAAGGGTTATTATATTAGCACCCCAAATATTGTTGAATACACCCCACATATTTAATACACCCCATATTTACTTTTTTTCAATTGAAAGTTATCTTAATACACCCCACATAATTTCCCTTAGAGCAACGCCAGCGTAGGAAGCCCCCCCCCCCCCAGGGCAACTGCTTATTGAATCCCCTCTAGTGAATAGTAACTGTCTTTAATGAACAGTAATTGTCTTTTGCATCTCCACCCCTAACTGAATAGCCATGGCAATAGGTAATAAAATATTAGTATTTTTTATTTTATAAAATAATACAAAATAATTTTATTTGTAATTTCTAATAAGATTTTTAATCGTTCCAGTTGCGCCACGTGTCATTATCCGAAAAGACAATTTTTGGTGATAGATTTCCATAAGATTTTTATTCAATGTCATTGCACCACGTGTCGTTACCTTTTCAAAATCGTTGAGGATAGATTTCCGATAAGATTTTTAACCAATCACGTCGCGCCATATAGACCTGGCATTCATGTCGTGTTTTTCGTGTTCGTGTCGTTTTCGTGTCATACCCGATATCTTAACGGGTCGTGTCGTGTAACATCCGTTAAAATAAACGGGTAAAATGACCCGACCCGAAATTGACTCGATAATATTAATAGGTAATATGACCCGACCTGTTACCCGTTAAGGAAAATATGTTTTAAACCAATAAATAATCAAATGAAAAACATAATACTAAATAAGTATATACATACCATATTGTCACATCCAAAATATAAAAACACATTTTTCTTTTAAGAATATTTTCGCTTACCTAAATTGATTGCTCTTGCCTTTTTATTTGCAAGACTCGTATTTGTATTGTCTATACTTTCACCTCCAAGATCTCGTTTTGTTCCCATTATCTCCACGGACTCCTCATCACTAAGGTTTATTGAATTTGAATCTCTAACATCCATTGCCTCCGAAACAAAATGGGTATAAATTAATTAAGTAAAGTCTTTAATAGTTTTTTTATTAATGTAGAAGTGTAAAAAATATAGAAAATATATATAAACACTCGTAATGACAAGCTTTACAACTTTCATGAAGAACTTAACTTCGAAATTTGTCACTATAATCATATAAATCATAAATCAAAATTTAACTGCAAATTGTTGTTTACATTTACGCTTCATTGTTCTCATCAAATTTTGTTTTTTCAGATTTTCTTTTTTGAAAACATAATCTATTAAAAGATGTAGGAAGATGAATGGTTTTGATCGTTGATATTATATTCAGAGTTCTACAAACTATATGACATCGACTCATATTTCAGTTAACCATAAATATCGAAACGTGATATCAAAGATCTGAACCGTTCATCTTCTTACATCCGCCAGATGATCATGTTTTCAAAAAAGAATATTTAAAAAATGAAATTTAGTAAGAAGAATAAAGCGTAAATGACAATCGACGGTTAAATATAAATTTAAGGTTTATAGATTATAGTGTTGGATTTCGAAGCTGATCCCTTCATGAAAGTTGTAAAGCTTGTCACTATGAGTAATTGTATATATATATTTTATATTTTTTACACTTCTACAATAATTATTATTAATTTTTCCCTCAAATAAAAAACATTATTCATGAGGGTTTGGAGGATTTTAAAAATCTAAATGATAATATAAGTGTAACCATTATCTACTCGTTGAGGAATAATAATGAATCACGAGTGTTTATATATTCTTTCACATTTTTTGTACCTGTATGTATGTCTTCTTAGGTCTTACCTATACAAATACTATACTAGTTTATTTTAATTTTGGACAACAACATGTTAAGTAAAATTTATCCTAGTAATAATAATAAGGAACTCTCATAATAAAAATAAATAATGACTAATTTTTTTTTTAACTTATATAGAATAATAATATAAAACTTTATATTTAATATACAATATGTTGTATATATTAATATGGCTATTGTATTTTATAATAAAGCTTTTAGCAATTAAACCTTAAAATGATCAAATAATTTTTTCTTAACGGGTAGAGACAGGTTACCCACGTGTTACTCGCATGTATACCCGTTAAGAACCCGTTATTAACGGGTTCTGAATGGGTCACCCTATAATGACCCGATTAGTTATCGTGTTGACCGGAAACCCGTTATTTTCGTGTTGTGTCAGAAACTGTCGGGTCTAGTGCCATGTGTCACAATCTGTTTACAATCTTTGAGGATAAGTTTCGATCAGATTTTTAACGAATGACAACATGCCACGTGGCACTATCTACAACCTAATCCTTTATTTTTCCTCTATATAACCTATCATCCATTCTAGGAAATCACACACCAAATTCAAAATCTCTATCTTTATTCATAATTTCTGTTTCCTTTTAACAATGTCTTCTTCAAGGATGTTGTGGGAAATCGATCAGCAAGAGAAAGAATTGTTTAGGCAAGGGGAGGATATGTTCAATCTCCAAGGGGCGAAAATGAGATGGAAGAGGAAGAGGATGAGGAGCGTAGAATGAGAGATGATGAAGCAAGAAGTCAAAGAGCTTCACATTCCCATCAAGTCATCCAAGCTGTGGCTGAGATCTCTAGGCTCAATTGTTCCACAAACATTGATAGAAGCAGACAACAATGAGGTACGGATCTCTTCGACGATTATTTTGTCCATAACAGTGCATTCCCTAATATGTACTTTAGACGTCGTTTTAGAATGGAATTATATTTGTTCAACAAAATCATGATTGCTGTTTGCAACCATGATTCTTACTTTGTGCAAAAGAATGATGCTTTTGGTGTTATGGGTCTCCTTCTTGAGCAAAAAACTACTGCTACCTTGCGGATGCTTGCATATAGAGCATCTGTAGACGAAGTGGATGAGATAGCAAAGATAAGGAAATCAACCATTCTTGAGTCCCTGATGAGGTTTTGCTCCAAAATCAAATTTATCTACACCATAGAGTACCTCTGGAGACTTATTGAGATGGACTTGCAAAGGCTTCTGAAGAAGGGTAAAATGCGAGGCTTTCCTGGGATGATTGAAAGCATCGACTGTATGCACTGGACCTAGAAAAACTATCCAAGTGCATGGCAATGAGCTTATGGGGACAGAAAATGAGCAAAAAGTATCATTTTGGAGGCGGTGGCATCATTTAATACATGGATTTGGCATGCTTTTTTCGGTGTTCCGGGAGCCCAAAATGACCTTAATGTCCTTGTCCAATCCCCAATGTTCAACAATGTCTTGCAAGGAAAAGCACCAAGAGTCACGTATTGGGTTAACGGACATAAGTATTACGGGCCAGACTACCTAGCAGACGACATTTACCCAAGGTGGACATTGTTTGTCAAAACAGTGCCACATCTGCGAAGTGAAAAAGAAAAACACTTTGCAAGTTACCAAGAAGGGCGTAGGAAGGATGTGGAGCATTGTTTTGGTATCCTTCAAGCTCATTAGGCAATTGACAGGGTGCTGCTAGAATGTTTGATTTAGAGTCGCTTCGATCCATCATGATGACATGTATCATTCTTCACAACATGATTGTGGAAGATGAGTATGATTATGATGCCATTGATGAATATGAGCCAGACATGATGAACAATTCCAAAACATAAATATATTGTGCTCATGACGCCACTGAAGAACCTATGCAACATGAGCCATTACAAAAGGATGGACGTTTGATTGTTGTTTTCCTTCTTCGTGCTAGAATATGTTTAGTATAATGGCACAAGTAAGGGTGTCGAATCCACAGGGACTAATTGGACCTATATAATCACTTGTTTTGCAAGAACTCTTTACTAGAGAAATAAAACTAATCAATGTAGGCAGATTTGTTGTTGTAACTTGAAAGCATAAGGAAATGAAGTAAACACAAAATGAATGAATCAACAGCTAATAAAATGAGATAGTACCAATGGAGATGAAGCTAGGGATTCGATTTTACCATTGCTAACCCAAGGCCATGCTTGTTGAATCAGATTATACTCATCCATCTACCTATTTCTTGAGTTTGTTTCACTTAGATATGATCAACCATATGATGTGTGGATTTGATCAAATGTCTTTAATCATGAGCCTAATTGTGATGTGCAACTTTGGTTCCTAATCAAGAATATGTAGTGCACAAGAAACTTTCACAAAACCAAAGGGAACACTCGGCAGGATGTTTGCAAAACATTCCCTTCATTCATTCACATATCCACCAAGATTATGCATGATGTGTGCTTTAATCTTGGCTAAACAACCTGTGGTTAATTCAAATGATGATCAAGCATTAAAATCAACACACTAAGTCACAATTAAATCAGAGAATGAAACAAGAAATAGATAGATTAAATGAGAATTCTGAATTAACTACATGGCAATCTTGCAAGGCTACATCGAATCCCTAGAGAGAGATTAGTTACACTTCATGTTTACAAAAGGTTTGACATAAAAATATATAACATGAGTGAACATAGGATTAAGAAGAAAGAACCCTTGAAGCAAAACTGATGTCGAAATCCCTTAAGAGTTGCCTTCGGTGTTGGTGCTCCAAGTGTGTTGTAAATGAAGGTGGAGCGGCTAAGGTTGAATGGTTTCTGCGAATGGGAGAGTGTATGGAATGGAATGAAGCCGAGAAGAGATTGTGTAGAAATGGAAGGGGATTTGCGGCAAAGGGGAAGTGTTTGTGTTATCTTGTGTATGAAATTGAGATGTGTTTAGGTAATGGGAATGCAAGGGTATTTATAGGAGGAGTGGAGGTGTATATGGCTGTTTGTTTAAGGTGTTTGTGGCTGGTTAATGATGGAAAAACAGCTAGGAAAACATGTGAAAGCTGGAATTGCATGTGGCAAAGTGTGTATGTGCTGGAATGGTGTGTGTATGCACGGGTTTGGGAAGCTTTCTTGCTGATTATCTGGCTGCATGATGAAGAGTTAATAAATAATGCATGTAGGTGGCTGCAATGATAAAGAATGAGAGCTGGAAATGAAAGGGAAAGCTGGAAAGACATGTGAAGATGCTGGAATTTCAATGTGAAGTGCACGGCAAGGATTTTCAGGATGGGTCTTTGTGTTGTTTTGTATGCCAAGGGATGTGTGATGAATGATGAAGTTTTGCATGTGCTTAATGATTAAAGGGTGAGAGGATGCAGCTGCAATAATGTAGTGGGAAGGCTGGAAGTTTGAATGGGGAATGCACATGCAAACAGCTAGGAAAAGTTATGGATTAGGTTAGAAATGTCAAGGTTATGCACGGCAAAGGGTGAATGGGAAGAGAAATGGGAGTGCATGTGTGTGAATGTGTGGCTTAATGATTAAGTGAATGAATATGTGGCTGCAATGATGAAGTAGGAAGGTGGAAATGCATGTGGAATGCTGGAAAGGGATTGGGAATGCACGGCATTGAGTTGTTGTTGGTGTGTGAATGCATGTGTTGAATTGGTGGTGCAATGATGAAAGAGTATGTGTGAATGGTGGTAGCTAGGGTGAATTATGATGAATGCATGTGGAATAAAGATGGAGAAGGTGGTGTAATGATGAAATGGAATGGCTGAAAATGCAAGGGGGAGTGCAAGGCACGGCAATGGGTGTTTCTTGATGGTTTTGGGGTTGTGATGCATGTGAATGCATGTGGCTAAGGGTTGTTGATTGGGCTAGAGGTTTTGCATGGCTCAAAGGATTGTTTGATTGGGCTAGGCCCTTTGTTTTATGTCCAAAGTGCATACAAGGCTTTCAAATTCGTCCAACACTTTGGCTCCAAGCATATGCTATCCATTCCAAGCCCAATTTTGCTCCAAAATGCTCCAAAATGCATCTTTTTGCTTCCTTAGCCATATGAACCTAAAAACACACGAAAATGGCTTAAACTACTAAAACAACTATGAATTAACAACATAGATGCACGAAAACAAGCTAAGTAAGTCGCCTAAATATGCTCCTATCAACGTTACAATGAAAGGCTCATTCAACGATATACTTCACTTCATGACTAATACATTCACAAAGCCTGGCAAATTGACTTGATAGAGCACTAGTGGGAATTGAAACAAGCTCAAGAAACTTAAGTTCATTCAGTGTGTTTGTTTTTATTTGGTGTGTTTATTTAATTTTATTTGGTATGTTTCTGTAATTTTATGTGGTGTGTTTATGTCCTTTGAATAAAGATTCTGTTAGTTTAAATAAAATAAATATACTCTTAGTTTAAACAAAGTACTAAATTCAATAAATTGGAAACAACATAAAGTACTCTATTCAATAAATAAGAAATTACAACTCAAAGTGATTGGAAAATTATGGGCTCCGATTAAAAACAAATTCCCTAGTCCCTTGTGAATGGAAAATCATCACCTAACTATATTGTGGTGCTAGGACCATCTTTTATTGCTCTCGCTTCTCTTGCATGCCTCCTTCGCACCACGTCCACTTTCTCCGAATTCCAAAAATATTTAGAATTTGGAGACATCGCCTCTACAGGCTCCTTCATAATGTCACAATCTTGTTGAGCCCTTCATTTTTCTTTACGCTCTTCCCTTTCTTGCCTAAGTAGCTCTCTTTCTCTCTCATTAACTTGAAATAATCTCTCAGCGGTTGGAACTTTTGGCTCATCCCTAGCCTTATCAACCTCAAATTTAGTCATTTCCTCATCCAAAGTCAATTCACCTTGGCGAGCAAGTTCTTCCATATGTTTTGCATAATCATTCTTGGAAGCACTCCCTTTTCTCTTTGAAGCCTTCTTACCTTGAGGCCTACTTGGATAACGAGTCAACCCCAACCCTTGTTCAGGGGTCACTTTCGACACTTATTCTGTGTTGCTTTCATGAACATGCGAGTCATGATCGGGCGTAGAGTGTAGTTGGGTGTTGTTCATGACAACTTTTGGACCGACATGCACAACTCTGAATTTAGGACAATCCTTGACAATATTCCAACATTCCCATGGGGTGAATGATTTGTTTTTGTTTTTGGCATTATACCAAGCTTGTGCTTAAAGTGTCTACACAATGCAGGAGAAGAAATAATTATAATCAAAGTAGCTAATGTAAATTTGGGTATAGTACAAACAAATAAATAATATATTGTTACCTGATTCGCAAAATTTTCTCCACTTCAAATATTACTACTAGCTTGTGCCAAGGCGTTTCTCTAATGAGTAAATGATTGGCTGAGTATTCTCCAACGACTGGACAACAATTCTTTCGTTCTTTCCCACCAATTTTCTCAAGAAAAAGGGTATGAATAAGACTCCACATTTCTCGCAACTACATCTCATTACCCGTTATCGGATCATGAGTAACTTCAACCTAGTTAGAACACAACGTAACATCTTCAATAAGTGTCCAATTCATACCTGCATCATTAGTCATTTTGTTGGAAGCCAATTGGATTGAAACCTTGAGAGAAAGATTGGAATGTGGTTGAAAGTATTTGAGAAAATATGAAATTGTGGTGGAAGGTAGAAGATAATGAGAATGTATTTATACAAAAGTAAAATAATTTTTTTTTAATTTTTAAAATTTTTTATTAACTTAATTAATTTATGCCGTTGGATTAAAAAAAATTGAAATCCAACCCTCCAAATTGTGCCACATGGCACAATGGTAAGATTTCTGATTTTTTTTTTCTTTTTTTTCTTTTAATTTTTTAATTTTTAAAGGCGAATAACGTGGACCGTTGATTTGAAATCCAACGGCTGATATTGTGCCATGTCATCTAGTCGTTTGGAGGAGGTTTGAATTTTTTTTTACCGTTGGAAAACCAATGGTCCAAAATAATTATCCGTTGAAATCCAATGGCCTAGAAGCTGCCACGTGCCCCCAGGAAACGGTAAAATTTCAAAATCAAATCGTGGGCCCCACTGACTGAAAAGCTGTCGATGACGTGCCCCCACGCACACTTGTGCGACATACGCCTGACGCAAATTTTTTTAATTACATGGCTTACATCAGCCTTGCATCATCTGGCCTCAGGTGGTCGGGCCTACGATTTGAGCCCTCCCTCTCACTTGGGCCCCCCCCTCAGCCCTGCATGGGTTGGAGCAAAGAAGGGAGGCAATTGACTTGAAAAAGTCCCCGGTCCACTGGGCTACTACAAACGCTGGAGTTGATCTTAATACCCTCACACCCCATACTCTCAACATACACCCCATGACACACCCCGACCGAGATCAGGGCGTGCTGGCCGTCACACGAAGGTGACGTAGCCATGTACGCGTGCGGAAGCTAATGATATAGTAATATAAAAGAACTAATAATTAAAAACCTAATAGCATACAAAGTACTAGTGTATGTGAGACACAATTCAGAGCAAGTCTACAACAGTCTGAAAGGAAAAGATACGACATATATACACCCGAAGGTGACCCTACAATGGTGAGTGTCTGTCAGAAATGCCGGGACGCCCTCTGGGATAAACCACCGAACTTGCTAGACCACTAGAACCTGGAGGGGCGCAAAAACAAAAGCGTGAGTGGACAAAACAAAGTTCTTTGAAAACTCTTTAGCAAAATACATTCTAACCCCTCGCCGTAAAACCTGTATACTTCCCAGAAAATGAACATATATACGTATGTATAGGTATGCCAATCATGCTCTGCAATATGCCATTCATGCTCTGCAATATGCCATTCATGCTCGAGAATATGCCATAACGGAAACTCATAATCAAATATAAATACTCAAGCGTAATTCACATCATTAACATATAATCTAGCGGCCGGGAGTCACCTAACGTGACCTGTACGGCTGCATCTAGAGCTCCACTCTCAACTCAATAACTGAATCTGTACACGAGTCGGAACCACCTAACGTGGTCTGTACGACAGGCTGGGTGTAATATATATATGTATGCTCTAGTGCTACGATCACGTGAAGCTGTGCGATAAATCGCGGGTCACCTACAAGTCGGAACCACCTATTGTGGTCTGTACGACAGGCTTGCACCTATCTTGGATCCAAGGCGAGCATGCGGTGCTGGTGAACATACACGTGAAGGCTGTGCCCTGGCCTCGGGCGGGAGCACTAACACCGGGGGTGCAGATTATGAGCTCTCTAAACATTTCAAACTACTATTGCATAATAAACAGGAATGCATAACCACATGAATACCGCTTACCTGGCACTTACCTGTGCGTCCACAGCACCAAATACACATTTATATATATATGTATGCCACTACTAATACATGCGATGATGCGTAAACAACATTCATACGATGCATGGTATAAAACAAATAACCTTTTCTATTCTATTTCTGGGAATTTAGATGTATATAGGTATATACGGAAAACAAAAACCCACTCACTGATAATTAGAAGGGTCGTAGCCCCCTGCCTCGAGTGTGAACGCTCGTCCTCGGAAAACGAATCACCTATACGCGACAAAGTTACGAAAACGTTAATTTAAAAGCACCTAAGCAACTTCTCGTAATAACTTCTCATACATTGCTCAAAATGGACAAATGAATATACCAACGTGACCTACACAACCTCAGGATCATACCCATATTTTTAGAAAAAATTTTGGACCACGCACGCGCCCCCACGCGCCTGAACAAGCACGGACCTACGCGCCCCCACGCGCGGCCACGTGCACTGCACACTGACGGCATCAACTGACGCCGTCAGGAATATTCCGTTAAACTGACGGAATATTCCGTTAGACTTAACTGACGCCGTCCATTGCCGTTAGGAATATTCCGTTAAACTTAACGGAATATTCCCCTGTCTTCTCCGGCGAGACGCCGGCGCCGGCGACGGCGCCGGAAAACTGGGTAATTTTCAAACTAAGTTTTCTCCTTCGTTTTTCAACCATTTTTCACGATTCAAACGCCAAAATGAAGCTTAGGACTAGTAGAATCACGATAGACTAGTTTCAAGGGCTAAAAATTGCTAGATCATACCTGTCCACCACTTCCAAAAGTCGGCCAACTTTAAACTTAGCCTTCCCGACGTCAAAACTCGTCCAACGAACTACTCCGAGGCTCCTTGGGACCTCACAAACACATCTACAAGCTTAGAATCTCCTAAAACAAGCTAGATTAGGTTTGCATGAACAGTGCTCAAATCGGCCATGGTGATATCGACGTGAAAACGTCAAAGTTCTTACCTGGAAATGGCACCTTTGAACTCCTCTCAGCTCCACGAACACGATGGTGGTCTTAGTTTCTTGATTGGTGAAAGTTTGAGTAGGTTTGTGTGTATGTCCGTGTGTTGGATGAAGAAGAAGAAGATGAACTCGGGGAGGAAGAGAGAGAGAGAGAGTGTGAGAGACAGAGTGACAGAAAGTGAGGGAAAGAGGGAGGGAATCCCGGGAGAAAAGAGAGTGTATGAGTGTGTGTGGTCCCACAACACCACACTACACAAAACTACACGTATGTTTAACGAACTAGGGGGTAAAATCGTAAATTCAAATGTACGTTTTAATAATCCCGGGACGGGATGTTACAACCTACCCACCTTAATAGAATTTCGTCCCGAAATTCAAAACAACCTCATTTAACCCCTAGTGATCGAAAAACAATCTAGGATACCAATCCCTCATTCGTTCTTCTGTCTCCCAAGTCGCTTCTTCAACCGAGTGATTCCTCCACAAAACTTTCACCAAATTCACCGTTTTGTTCCTCAGAACCTTCTCTTTCCAATCTAAGATCGTTAACGGTTCCTCGTCATACGTCAAATCTGGATTTATCTCTAACGGTTGAGGAGGTATCACATGCAACGGATCGGCAACATAGTGTCAGAGCATAGACACGTGAAAAACGTTATGCACTTTAGCCAACTCCGGAGGCAACTCCAACCTGTAAGCTACCTCACCAACTCTTTCTGTGACTATATACGGTCCGATGTACCTGGGACTCAACTTCCCCTTCTTTCCAAACCGTACAACACCTCTCCACGGTGAAAGCTTCAGAAATACCCAATCTCCGACCTCATACGTTCTGTCCGTAGCATGCCGATCTGCTAAACTTTTCTGCCTGTCCTGAGCTGCTTTCAGGTTAGACCTAATTACCTGAACATTTTGAGTAGTCTCCTCGACAATCTCCGGACCTACTAAGACTCTTTCGCCAACCTCTAACCAACATAACGGAGTGCGACAAGATCTACCATACAAAGCTTCGAATGGTGCCATGCCAATGCTCGAATGGAAACTGTTGTTGTAAGCAAATTCCATCAAATCTAACCGCTGGTGCCAAGCATCACTGAACTGTAACACTGATGCTCGCAGCATATCTTCCAAGGTCTGAATAGTTCTCTCAGACTGTCTGTCCGTCTGTGGATGATATGCCGTACTGTAAAGTAGTCTCGTACCCAAAGCTTCCTGAAAAGCTACCCAGAACTTCGATGTGAATCGTGGATCACGATCTGAGACGATACTTACAGGGACACCATGGTACTTCACAACCTTTGAGATAAACAATTCTGCTAACCGGCTCAAAGAGTACTTCTCTCTCACTGGAATGAAATGTGCCGATTTAGTGAGCCGATCAACGATCACCCAAATGCCATCAAAGCCATTATGTGTACGCGGCAACTTGTATACAAAATCCACAGTGATATTTTCCCATTTCCACTCTGGAACGGGAAGCGGCTGCAACAACCCAAACGGCTTCTTTCTTTCTGCTTTAACCTGCTGACAAACAGTACACCTGCTCACATACTCAGCTATCTCCCTTTTCATACCCGGCCAATAGTAAAATGGTCGAATGGTATGATACATTTTAGTTGCCCCTGGGTGCATGGCATAAGCCGAGATATGTGCTTCATCTAGAATTTCCTTCTTCAATTCCACATTACTAGGCACGAACATTCTACCCTCTAACATCAACATGCTATCAGAATCACGAACTCTGAGATCTCGCCTCCTTCCTTGATCTCGAGCTCGAATTAGTTCTTGAATCTGTTCATCAGCTACTTGAGCTTCAAGCACCCGATCAACTAAGATTGGCCTAACTTGAAAATTAGCAAGTAATGCCACTTCTCGATCTTCTGCTTCTAACCTTACTCCCGTAGCACGCAAGTCCACCAAAAGAGGAATACGACTAGCATACAACGCATTGATACGGCCATGTGACTTCCTGCTAAGTGCATCGGCCACTACGTTCGCACGACCAGGGTGATAATCAATCGTGCAATCGTAATCGCTGAGCAACTCCAACCACCTCCGTTGACGAAGATTAAGTTCTTTTTGGGTGAAAAGATACTGAAGACTCTTGTGATCTGTGAAGATCCTACACTTCTCTCCGTAAAGATAATGTCTCCACAACTTCAACGCAAAGATAATAGCAGCTAACTCCAAATCATGTGTAGGGTAATTCATCTCATGGGGTTTCAATTGCCGCGAAGCATAAGCAATCACCCTACCATGCTGCATCAATACACATCCCAGACCATTCAAGGAAGCATCGCTATAAACCTCGAAATCACCACTATCGTCCGGGAGTGCCAAAACAGGTGCATTAGTAAGACAATGCTTCAACTGCTGGAAACTCTGCTCACACTTATCATTCCACTCAAACTTAACATCTTTCCTTGTTAACCTCGTTGATGCGAGAATTATCCGCGCATAAATTAAACCCTCTTTTCGTCAAATTGTAGTATAAGTATAAGTAGGGATCGTTCTGGACCGGGGATTAGGAGGGATTGTTAACCACTTGGATTTGACTCAAAAACGTAAAATAACAATATGAAACACTATACTAGACTCAAAGAATGCAAAACTAAACTTTAAAACACTAAGACAAACCAAAAGACTCAAACATCACCCAAAACACTCAAAACTGCCTCAAAATCACTTTCTGGGCAGTTTTGAGCACTTTGGTGAATTTGGACGAAATTATGTAACAAAATGAATCAAAACACTTATAAACATAAACTAACTCAAAGAATGTAAAACTAAACACTTAAAACATTAAAACAAACCAAAAGACTCAAACATCACCCAAAACACTCAAAACTGCCTTAAAATCACTTTCTGGGCAGTTTTGAGCACTTTGGTGAATTTGGACGAAATTATGTAACAAAATGAATCAAAACACTTATAAACATAAACTAAAACACTTTCTACTAAATTGGACAATAAAGTAAAGGGGGATTGAGTTTTATAGGAAATTAAATAAAATGTACAGATTCGAATTAAGACAGATAGTATATATGAATGTGATGAAATGGAATGAATGGATGGATGCTAGCCAAGGGGTTCATCTCCATACATGTTATACTTGCATAATAAAATGATTTCCAATTGCATTTCAATAAACTATGATACTCAACACCCCAAGTTAACCGTGATGCACTAATTAACCTTCAAATCTTCCTAACGTTATTGAATTGGATGATGCATGCGACAATTCAAAACATTCCCCACAAGTCCTCAACATGAATGCATAGAAGAGGTACAAGCAAGAATCATTACGCTCTATGAAAATTATAAGTGTTGACGAGGCATTCGTTACTATGAATGCATGAAACTCTTGCCAAGAATTCGTTTAACGCGATTGTTTATAAGCAACCTCCACTACTTATGAATATAAGTTCGTAACTATTAGGTGAAACTCACTTATATTCTAGCGTCATATTCATGCATGAAAATTAAGCGTGCACTCTCAATAAACATACATAAATAAGTTATCAATAAAACGGTTAAACAAATTGAATCACAACTTATGAAACGCAATTAGAAGTAATCAAATCAAAATGCAAGCATAAACATATATTCGAATCACCCCCCAACCAAGGGGGAGTTTAGTTCCTTATGATACAAAACAAAGAGAATCAAAGAAACACCTAAACATTCCAACAACTCAAACTTGAATTGTATGAACGTTTAGGCACTCTTCTCTTCCATGCCTCATTCGTACAAAACAAAGAGTATTGAAATTAAACATAGAAATCAAAGAAACACCTAAACATTCCAACAACTCAAACTTGAATTGTATGAACGTTTAGGCACTCTTATCTTCCTCTTCGTTGTAGCACAAGGTCTAAGGATAGTTTGATGGTGTGAATGGTTTGGGTAGTGGTGGAGGAATGGAAGGATGGTGTTTGGATTTGTAGGGGAAACTCACGGCACAAAGGGGGTGGTTTGATGGTCTACATTTCTGCAATGGATGAGTTTATGGAAGAGTGTTTGGAATGGGTGAATTTCTGGCACAAAGGCCTTATTTCTGTGGTGAATGCATTGTTTATGAGAGATGGTTTTCTGAAATGGAAGAGTGTGTTGTTTGTGGCTGCAATGCATGCTTATTTATAGGTGAAATGGGGGGAACATGATGACTAGGAATTAGGTGGAAAGCTGAAATGGTGATGGGAGATGCATGTGGCTGTTTGTGCATGTGATTAAAGGGTGGAAATGCATGTGCTTTGACAGAAATGAAAGGGAATGCACGGTTTTGGTTGATTTCTGGTGGTTGTGAGGTGGAAATCTAGGTGGAAATGCATGTGGATTAAAGCTATGTGAATGATTAAGGTGAATGTGCATGAGTGCATGTGAAATCTGCCAAGATGCATGTGTTATGAAGTGGATTTTCTGCAAAGGCAAGGTGAATGTGCATGTGATTAAATTAAAAGATGGAATGCATGTGAAAGGTTGGAGATTGAATGATTAAAGTGCATGTGGCTGATTTATGAAGGGGAAATGCAAAGGGGAAATCTGGAAATGGGATAGGAGCCACGGCATTGTGTGGTGTTTGTTTGAATGTTTGCAATGATGAAATGGATGGGAGTGGTTTGATGAATGAGTGGATGGAATGATGAAAGAATAAAGGGAATGATGAAAGGGGAACAAGTGCATGTTAGCCACGGCAAGGAATGCATTTTCTGAATGAATAAAGGCAGGTTATGTGGAAGGGCTTGAACAAAGGTAGAAGCATGGCACAAAGGTGAATGGGTGATGTGTGAATGTGGTTGAATGATTAAAGTGTAAATGATTAATGAATGGTTCTTTGTTGATGGTGGAAATCTGAAATGATGAAGTGGAATGTGCATGTGGCTGCAATGATGGTGTTTTGCACGGCAATGATGGAGAAAGAATGTGTGGATGCATGGTTGTGTTGGTGATGAATGTGAACTCTTTGTTCTTCATTTTCATTCCTTTGGTCTTCAATTTCGTCCATCTACTTGGCTTTAAGCATATGCAATCCATTCCAATCTCTAATTTGCTCCAAAAGGCTCCGAAAGGCATCCTTTTGCATCCTTAGCCATATGAACCTATAAACACACGAAAATGACTTTAAACACTAAATTAAGTAAGAAAACACAACATAAATGCATAAGAACTAGCTAACTAAGGCGCATAAATATGCTTCTATCAAATTCCCCCACACTTAGCTTTTGCTAGTCCTCGAGCAAAACAAAGAAACAAAACATAACCTAAACCTTCCAACGTTCACCTCAGGGATTTCCAATGGTACATGACAAGTTAAAAATCATCATCCCCACAGATTTGAGTCATCTTTACAATTGAAAACATACTTAATCATAGACACCACTTACTAGTTCACAATTAATCGATTAAAAGAATGTTTTGAATGTAGTAACATGCCTTAGAGAATTTGCTCAATCCTTACAAGATATGCACTCAATTTTCACTCAGATTTTCTAACTACACACCCTATACTAGTTATATGTGAGAAGATTGATGTAAATATGAAAACGAATGCTCACATATACGTATAACAAAGAACGCAATTTATGGAGTTAATAAGCATGTTTAGAAATGATCTCATGAATGGAATGCTACTACTTAGATGCGAGAACTAATGACCATATGCTCATACCAAATTCAAACTCCACAAATTGAAACACATAACACTCAAGAATGAAGTCAAGGGTTGTAACGGGGCTTGGGGTAGTGGTTAACAAAGAAAAGATAAAGAGAACAAGCGTTCTTCAAGTAATAGTAAGCAAAGTAGTGTACTTAAGACTTAGAATTCATTTAGATTGCAGAAATTAACTTTAAAACACAAGGGGAAGACTTAGACAACTCCTTAGGGCCGAATTCATTGTTTTGGACCCTTACTTCAACAAACAATACTTTGGAATTCTTTTTCACAACTTTTCAACTCTTTTTCATACTTTTCACGCCTTTTTTTTTTTTTTTCTTTTTCTTTTCTTTCATGCCGTGCCTATGGCACACAAATTCTCACACAAGAACACTTCCCCCACACTTGTTTTCTGCCAACATAAATCAAAAGAAATTCAATTTGAATCATGCTTTACTAAGCTTTAAGAACAAGGGTGTGGATGGTCCTAATCTAGGCTAGGTGATGATAATGTGGGTTAACTTGAACATAAAATGACATGGGATACACGGCAATATGGCTAAGGTGGTGGTCACTACACAACTTCATCTTGAATCTGTGTTATGCAAATCAATAACATGCTTTAAATGAAATGGGCATGAGTTCTAGCATTTGGAACTAAATGATGAAACGCCTCTAAGTAGTAACCAAGCAAACAATAATGAGATCATGCAACGACTTAGAAAACAAAAATGCACAGATTCTAACTCTCCAAATAAACGTTTAGGCTCAAGTCTCACAAGGTTGTAGCGTTAATTTGAGTTCCTTCCTTCAAGCATGTTACAAAAACTGATTTTTTTTATTTTTTATGATTGCATGTGAAGTCATAAGTTATAATCACAACCAAGCATACACAAAGAGTAAATCAAACTTTCATCCATGTTAATCACTCTCTTTAACAGCCATGTAATTACAAACCGAATCCTCATCATTGTGTTGGAAGGTACCCTAAAACAAAAACAAACACACAAAAACACTTTGAAAACAACTCTTTTTGGGTTTTTAAAACAAATTTTTCAAATTTTTATGTGATTTTCGGATTTTTACTTCAAAACACACTAAAACACACCAAAACTGCTTAAAAACACTTAAAAACAGCAAGGAACAAGTCTATAAGTAAAGGGTGATAAAATCCCATGAATTTGCATCAAAAACACTTAGTTACCCCCCCCACACTTAAATCAAACATTGTCCTCAATGTTTCAAGCATAAAATCACACAAAACACAAAGAAACACACAAACAGCAAGTAAAACAACTAAATAGGCAGATTCGAAATAAACAACAAAGTGAAGGGGTTAGGAACGCAAATCTGGAATTGGAGTGATTCCTTGAGCTTCCTTTGTTGAATTGCATGGGTTGCCTCCCAAGTAGCGCTTTCTTTAACGTCTTGCAGCCGGACGAAGACACGTTCATGCTCCATTGGAGCCCACGGCATGGAGTGGGGTCTCCTCCACGACATGCTCCACAAAGTTCTCATAGTATGGCTTCAATCTATGTCCGTTCACCTTGAACTCGTGGCCACTTTTTAAGCTTTGGACTTGGACTGCACCATGAGGAAAAAAATTAGTAACAACAAGAGGTCCAATCCATTTAGAACGTAACTTACCAGGGAATAACCGAAGTCTTGAATCAAAAAGCAACACTTTCTGCCCCTTGGAGAACGTTTTGGTACGAAGCATCTTATCATGATAAGCCTTCGTCTTGTCCTTGTAGATGCGAGCATTCTCGTAAGCCTCGTTCCTAATCTCCTCAAGTTCATCTAATTGGAGCTTCCTATGAACTCCAGCAGCGTCTATGTCCAAATTGAAGGTTTTCACAGCCCAATGTGCCTTGTGCTCTAACTCAACGGGCAAATGACATGGCTTACCATATATAAGCCGAAAAGGTGACATGCCAAGGGGAGTTTTGTAAGCCGTACGATAGGCCCACAATGCATCGTCCAAGCGCAAACTCCAATCTCTTCTTGAGGGTCCCACGGTTTTCTCTAGGACTTGTTTGATCTCCCTATTTGAAACCTCCGCTTGCCCATTGGTTTGAGGGTGATAAGGTGTGGAAACCTTATGAGTAACGTTGTACTTCTTGAGCAAAGCTTCAATGGTGCGGTTACGAAAGTGAGAACCCCCATCACTAATTAAAACTCGTGGCATCCCAAACCTAGCAAAAATATTAGATTTCACAAAATCTGCAACAACCTTAGAATCGTTAGTACGGGTGGCTTTGGCTTCCACCCATTTGGAAACATAATCGACAGCTAGCAAGATATAAGTGAAACCAAAAGATGGAGGGAAGGGGCCCATGAAATCAATACCCCACACATCAAAAATTTCCACAAATGAGAGAGATTGTTGTGGCATTTGGTCCTTAGGCCCTATGTTACCTGTTCTTTGACACTTATCGCATGTTAAACAAAACATTTTAGCATCTTTAAAGAGATTAGGCCAATAAAATCCAGATTGTAACACCTTTAGGGCTGTCCTTTGGGTGCCAAAATGTCCCCCACATGCATAAGTATGGCAGAATGTAAGAATGGAATTAAATTCAGATTCGGGCACACATCTACGCACAATCTGATCTGGGCAGAATTTCCATAAATATGGATCATCCCAAACATAAAAACGTGCATCATGAACAAGTTTATCACGTTGGAACTTGTTTAGGGTACTAGGAACTTGCTTAGACACCAAGAAATTGACCAAATCGGCATACCAAGGGGTTCTTACCTCAATGGACAGAAGTTGCTCATCCGGAAACGTTTCTAAAATGGGGGTGGACTCTTCCTCACGCACCATTCTACTTAGGTGGTCAGCCACCACGTTTTCACACCCTTTCTTGTCTCGGATTTCAAGATCGAACTCTTGAAGTAGGAGCATCCAACGAATGAGTCTTGGCTTAGCCTCCTTTTTGGTGAGAAGATACTTCAAGGCTGCATGGTCAGTGAAAACAATTACTTTAGTACCAAGAAGATATGATCTAAACTTATCTAAAGCAAATACAACCGCCAAGAGTTCTTTTTCGGTTGTAGAATAATTCAATTGAGCATCATTTAAAGTGCGTGAAGCATAATAAATAACATGTGGCTGTTTATTTTTCCTTTGACCCAAAACAGCCCCAAGTGCATAATCCGATGCATCACACATCAATTCAAAGGGAATGGACCAATCCGGGGAGTTATGATGGGTGCCGTGGTGAGTAAGTCTTTTAGATGCTTGAATGCCTTCTCACACGCCTCGTTGAACTCAAAAGACACATCCTTTTGGAGTAGGCGGCATAGGGGTTGTGCAATCTTGGAAAAGTCCTTGATAAATCGTCGATAGAATCCTGCATGGCCAAGAAAAGAACGGACCTCTCTAACCGATGTAGGAGAGGGTAAGTGACGTACAAGATCTATTTTAGACTTATCAACTTCAATTCCTTTTTCAGAGATGATATGACCCAAAACTATACCTTGTTTAACCATAAAATGACATTTTTCCCAATTCAAAACAAGGTTAGTTTCCATGCATCTTTTCAAGATTAAAGTGAGATTATGCAAACAAGCATCAAATGAGTCTCCAAACACACTAAAATCGTCCATAAATACTTCAATTATCTTTTCAACATAATCAGAGAAGATACTTACCATGCATCGTTGGAAAGTGGCCGGTGCATTGCATAAACCAAATGGCATACGACGATATGCAAAAGTACCAAATGGACAAGTAAAGGTGGTCTTTTCTTGATCATCCGGCGTTATGACAATTTGATTATAACCCGAATAACCATCAAGAAAGCAATAAAAAGAATGACCGGCTAACCTTTCAAGCATTTGATCAATGAATGGCAAAGGGAAGTGATCTTTCCTTGTTGCGGCATTTAGCTTTCTATAGTCAATGCACACCCTCCAACCGGTTTGAATGCGTGTAGGCACAAGTTCATCTTCTTCATTCTTCACCACAGTCACTCCGGATTTCTTTGGCACAACTTGAACCGGTGAAACCCAACGGCTATCCGAGATAGGATAGATCACCCCACAATCTAGAAGCTTGATAATCTCCTTTTTCACAACTTCCATCATTGGAGGGTTGAGCCGGCGTTGAGCCTCTCTGGTTGGTTTAGCCCCCTCCTCTAAAAGTATGCGATGCATGCAAGTTGTAGGACTAATACCCTTTATGTCGGCCAAGGTCCATCCTATGGCCGTCTTGTGCTCTTTCAACACCCGAATCAATTTCTCCTCCTCCATTGCTGTGAGGGATAAGGAAACTATGACAGGCAACGTCTCATTGTCTCCCAAATAGACATACTTCAAATGATCCGGCAATGGTTTAAGCTCAAGAATGGGTGCCTGAATCACTGAAGGTAACAACTTGTTAGTCGAAACAGGAATTGGACTCGGTTTTGGAGGCTTACCAAAGTGTTGTGGCAATGACTCAAGTGCAGCAACCATCTCGGCCTCATCTTCACTTCTAGGCACGGCAAAACCAGATTTTTGCCCAATTCCTTGTGCAATTGTTGTTTCAAGTGTATCCCTCTCCAAAGAATCGAGAAATTCCTGCGCCAAATCATCAATTATATCAATAGAAAAGCAAGAATGATCGTCCTTAGGAAATTTAATACTTTCAGAAAGATTGAAATCAATGACTTCCCCATCAAATTCCATCGTTAAAGTTCCTTTAAACACATCTATCTTGGTGCGGGCTGTTTTCATGAAGGGCCTCCCTAATAGAATCGGTAATGGGGTGGAATGGGGTGAATCCTCCATGTCAAGCACGTAGAAATCCGCTGGAAAATTCAAGTTATCAACCTGTACCAAAACATCTTCCAAAACACCCTTTGGATATGCATTAGAACGATCGGCTAATTGAATTATCACACCATCATTTTTAAGCTCACCTAAGTTCATAGATGCATAAATAGAGTATGGCATAACATTAATCGAAGCCCCTAAGTCTAACATGCAGTGTTCAAACTTAGTATTACCAATAACGCACGGAATTGTAAAACTACCCGGATCTTTGCATTTAGGGGGTAATTTCCTTTGTAACACCGCAGAGACATTTTCACTTACCTGGACCACCTCCTTGTTTGAAATCCTCTTCCTCGTTGTGCAAAGCTCTTTTAAGAACTTGGCATACTTAGGGACTTGCTTGATTGCATCAAGGAGCGGAATGTTAACTTGAACTTTCCTAAAGGTTTCCAAAATGTCCTTTTCACTCTCCTCCTTCTTTGATTGCCTAAACCTGCTAGGAAAGGGCACGTTTAGTGGAATGGAACTTGACAAGGTCGAATTTGGACTTACCTTAGGCATATTGGACGGTTTTGGCACAATAGGGGGCTGCGGCAAAGATTCTTTCACCCTTGCCGTGGCCTTTATTCCTTGTTCCTCCTCTTCTTGCAGCAACACGTCCTCTTCTTGACTTGTTTTGGACGTGCTTGGGGTGGTTTCGACCTCCTTACCACTTCTCAACATGATTGCCTTGGCAGATTCGAATCCTCCCCTTGGATTGACAACGGTTGAGCTAGGGAGCTTGCCTTTGTCTCGGAATTGTCCTACAAATTCCGCAATCTGCCCAATTTGTTTCTCCAAGTGATCCACCCTTTTGTCTTGGTTTTGCATGGCTTTGGTTTGATCCTCTTGCCCTTGAGACAAATTGGTAAGTAATTTAAGAAGTGTTTCATTGCCCAACGACGTACCTTGATTGTTTTGGGCAGGTTGTGCTTGGTTTGGATTGGGGCCGAATGGCTTGGTGTAGAACCCCGGGGGTTGTTGTCTAAAGCCTCCTTGTTGTTGAGGTTGTTGAGGTTCCCTCCACTTGAAGTTTGGATGGTCTCTCCAACCCGGATTGTATGTGTTGGAATATGGATCATTCCTTGGTTGATTGTGGCTCGGAAATCCCATGGCATTTGCACTCTCCCATCCCCCATTCTCAATCAATTGAGGGCATTTTTCCGAAGGGTGTCCTTGGATAGAACATACACCACATACAATCGGTCCTTGTATCTTCATTCCTTCGGCCATCTGAGACACAATAGAAGTAAGATTAGCTATCTGAGATTGAATATCGGATTGAGAACTTACCTCATTCAAGTGTTGTCGTGGGGGGTCCCTTTGCCCAAGTCCTTCATATTGTTGTGCATTTAGAGCACGGTTTGCAATTAGGGTCTTGGCCGACATAGGAGTTTTGTCCACCAATGCACCTCCCGCCGAAGCATCGAGCATTTGCCTTTCAATGGGAAGAAGGCCCTCATAGAAATATTGAAGGAGAAGCTCCTCCTTCATTTGATGTTGAGGACACGATGCAACAAGGGCTTTAAAACGCTCGTAGTATGCCGGAAAAGATTCTCCTTGACTTTGTTGGATTCCGCTAATTTTCTTCCTCAAGAGAATGACTCTTGAAGTAGGGAAGAACTTCTCCAAGAACGCTCTCTTCATGCTCTCCCAAGAAGTAACGGTCCCGGGTGCCAATTCATAAAGCCAATCCTTAGCCTTTTCCACAAGAGAGAATGGAAAAGCTTTCATCATTAGAATGTTCCCATCGACATTTATGGGTGTCATGCTCGAACAAACAACCTCGAACTCCTTGAGATGCTTGTTGGGATCTTCCATGGAAAGCCCATGGTATTTCGGAATGTGGTGCAACAAGCTTGACTTCAACTCGAATTCATCGGTCTTGCCTTGGGCAGCCGCGGGGTATTGAATGCATAATGGTGCGGCATTGGCCAACCCCGAGGCCGAAAGCTCTTTAATGGTCCGATTGTCTGCTGCCATAACTTCTTCTTCCACACTTTCAAACTCAGATTCGGCCTCTGAACTTGAACTAGGTTCACTAGGTTCGGGATGCCTCCTCTTTCTTCTCAAATCACGTTCAAAATCGTCGTTAAAGTCCAAGATATGTGCATGCACAGTTTGAGAACTCCGCGTCATGCACTAGTACCTAAACCAAGAAAACAAAACAAAATGAGAAAACTAGGTAAATTACACTAAAAACATACGGCAAAAACACAAGGGATTAGCAATTTTGCTAATCCCCGGCAACGGCGCCAAAATTTGATGCGAGAATTATCCGCGCATAAATTAAACCCTCTTTTCGTCAAATTGTAGTATAAGTATAAGTAGGGATCGTTCTGGACCGGGGATTAGGAGGGATTGTTAACCACTTGGATTTGACTCAAAAACGTAAAATAACAATATGAAACACTATACTAGACTCAAAGAATGCAAAACTAAACTTTAAAACACTAAGACAAACCAAAAGACTCAAACATCACCCAAAACACTCAAAACTGCCTCAAAATCACTTTCTGGGCAGTTTTGAGCACTTTGGTGAATTTGGACGAAATTATGTAACAAAATGAATCAAAACACTTATAAACATAAACTAACTCAAAGAATGTAAAACTAAACACTTAAAACATTAAAACAAACCAAAAGACTCAAACATCACCCAAAACACTCAAAACTGCCTTAAAATCACTTTCTGGGCAGTTTTGAGCACTTTGGTGAATTTGGACGAAATTATGTAACAAAATGAATCAAAACACTTATAAACATAAACTAAAACACTTTCTACTAAATTGGACAATAAAGTAAAGGGGGATTGAGTTTTATAGGAAATTAAATAAAATGTACAGATTCGAATTAAGACAGATAGTATATATGAATGTGATGAAATGGAATGAATGGATGGATGCTAGCCAAGGGGTTCATCTCCATACATGTTATACTTGCATAATAAAATGATTTCCAATTGCATTTCAATAAACTATGATACTCAACACCCCAAGTTAACCGTGATGCACTAATTAACCTTCAAATCTTCCTAACGTTATTGAATTGGATGATGCATGCGACAATTCAAAACATTCCCCACAAGTCCTCAACATGAATGCATAGAAGAGGTACAAGCAAGAATCATTACGCTCTATGAAAATTATAAGTGTTGACGAGGCATTCGTTACTATGAATGCATGAAACTCTTGCCAAGAATTCGTTTAACGCGATTGTTTATAAGCAACCTCCACTACTTATGAATATAAGTTCGTAACTATTAGGTGAAACTCACTTATATTCTAGCGTCATATTCATGCATGAAAATTAAGCGTGCACTCTCAATAAACATACATAAATAAGTTATCAATAAAACGGTTAAACAAATTGAATCACAACTTATGAAACGCAATTAGAAGTAATCAAATCAAAATGCAAGCATAAACATATATTCGAATCACCCCCCAACCAAGGGGGAGTTTAGTTCCTTATGATACAAAACAAAGAGAATCAAAGAAACACCTAAACATTCCAACAACTCAAACTTGAATTGTATGAACGTTTAGGCACTCTTCTCTTCCATGCCTCATTCGTACAAAACAAAGAGTATTGAAATTAAACATAGAAATCAAAGAAACACCTAAACATTCCAACAACTCAAACTTGAATTGTATGAACGTTTAGGCACTCTTATCTTCCTCTTCGTTGTAGCACAAGGTCTAAGGATAGTTTGATGGTGTGAATGGTTTGGGTAGTGGTGGAGGAATGGAAGGATGGTGTTTGGATTTGTAGGGGAAACTCACGGCACAAAGGGGGTGGTTTGATGGTCTACATTTCTGCAATGGATGAGTTTATGGAAGAGTGTTTGGAATGGGTGAATTTCTGGCACAAAGGCCTTATTTCTGTGGTGAATGCATTGTTTATGAGAGATGGTTTTCTGAAATGGAAGAGTGTGTTGTTTGTGGCTGCAATGCATGCTTATTTATAGGTGAAATGGGGGGAACATGATGACTAGGAATTAGGTGGAAAGCTGAAATGGTGATGGGAGATGCATGTGGCTGTTTGTGCATGTGATTAAAGGGTGGAAATGCATGTGCTTTGACAGAAATGAAAGGGAATGCACGGTTTTGGTTGATTTCTGGTGGTTGTGAGGTGGAAATCTAGGTGGAAATGCATGTGGATTAAAGCTATGTGAATGATTAAGGTGAATGTGCATGAGTGCATGTGAAATCTGCCAAGATGCATGTGTTATGAAGTGGATTTTCTGCAAAGGCAAGGTGAATGTGCATGTGATTAAATTAAAAGATGGAATGCATGTGAAAGGTTGGAGATTGAATGATTAAAGTGCATGTGGCTGATTTATGAAGGGGAAATGCAAAGGGGAAATCTGGAAATGGGATAGGAGCCACGGCATTGTGTGGTGTTTGTTTGAATGTTTGCAATGATGAAATGGATGGGAGTGGTTTGATGAATGAGTGGATGGAATGATGAAAGAATAAAGGGAATGATGAAAGGGGAACAAGTGCATGTTAGCCACGGCAAGGAATGCATTTTCTGAATGAATGAAGGCAGGTTATGTGGAAGGGCTTGAACAAAGGTAGAAGCATGGCACAAAGGTGAATGGGTGATGTGTGAATGTGGTTGAATGATTAAAGTGTAAATGATTAATGAATGGTTCTTTGTTGATGGTGGAAATCTGAAATGATGAAGTGGAATGTGCATGTGGCTGCAATGATGGTGTTTTGCACGGCAATGATGGAGAAAGAATGTGTGGATGCATGGTTGTGTTGGTGATGAATGTGAACTCTTTGTTCTTCATTTTCATTCCTTTGGTCTTCAATTTCGTCCATCTACTTGGCTTTAAGCATATGCAATCCATTCCAATCTCTAATTTGCTCCAAAAGGCTCCGAAAGGCATCCTTTTGCATCCTTAGCCATATGAACCTATAAACACACGAAAATGACTTTAAACACTAAATTAAGTAAGAAAACACAACATAAATGCATAAGAACTAGCTAACTAAGGCGCATAAATATGCTTCTATCAAATTCCCCCACACTTAGCTTTTGCTAGTCCTCGAGCAAAACAAAGAAACAAAACATAACCTAAACCTTCCAACGTTCACCTCAGGGATTTCCAATGGTACATGACAAGTTAAAAATCATCATCCCCACAGATTTGAGTCATCTTTACAATTGAAAACATACTTAATCATAGACACCACTTACTAGTTCACAATTAATCGATTAAAAGAATGTTTTGAATGTAGTAACATGCCTTAGAGAATTTGCTCAATCCTTACAAGATATGCACTCAATTTTCACTCAGATTTTCTAACTACACACCCTATACTAGTTATATGTGAGAAGATTGATGTAAATATGAAAACGAATGCTCACATATACGTATAACAAAGAACGCAATTTATGGAGTTAATAAGCATGTTTAGAAATGATCTCATGAATGGAATGCTACTACTTAGATGCGAGAACTAATGACCATATGCTCATACCAAATTCAAACTCCACAAATTGAAACACATAACACTCAAGAATGAAGTCAAGGGTTGTAACGGGGCTTGGGGTAGTGGTTAACAAAGAAAAGATAAAGAGAACAAGCGTTCTTCAAGTAATAGTAAGCAAAGTAGTGTACTTAAGACTTAGAATTCATTTAGATTGCAGAAATTAACTTTAAAACACAAGGGGAAGACTTAGACAACTCCTTAGGGCCGAATTCATTGTTTTGGACCCTTACTTCAACAAACAATACTTTGGAATTCTTTTTCACAACTTTTCAACTCTTTTTCATACTTTTCACGCCTTTTTTTTTTTTTTTCTTTTTCTTTTCTTTCATGCCGTGCCTATGGCACACAAATTCTCACACAAGAACACTTCCCCCACACTTGTTTTCTGCCAACATAAATCAAAAGAAATTCAATTTGAATCATGCTTTACTAAGCTTTAAGAACAAGGGTGTGGATGGTCCTAATCTAGGCTAGGTGATGATAATGTGGGTTAACTTGAACATAAAATGACATGGGATACACGGCAATATGGCTAAGGTGGTGGTCACTACACAACTTCATCTTGAATCTGTGTTATGCAAATCAATAACATGCTTTAAATGAAATGGGCATGAGTTCTAGCATTTGGAACTAAATGATGAAACGCCTCTAAGTAGTAACCAAGCAAACAATAATGAGATCATGCAACGACTTAGAAAACAAAAATGCACAGATTCTAACTCTCCAAATAAACGTTTAGGCTCAAGTCTCACAAGGTTGTAGCGTTAATTTGAGTTCCTTCCTTCAAGCATGTTACAAAAACTGATTTTTTTTATTTTTTATGATTGCATGTGAAGTCATAAGTTATAATCACAACCAAGCATACACAAAGAGTAAATCAAACTTTCATCCATGTTAATCACTCTCTTTAACAGCCATGTAATTACAAACCGAATCCTCATCATTGTGTTGGAAGGTACCCTAAAACAAAAACAAACACACAAAAACACTTTGAAAACAACTCTTTTTGGGTTTTTAAAACAAATTTTTCAAATTTTTATGTGATTTTCGGATTTTTACTTCAAAACACACTAAAACACACCAAAACTGCTTAAAAACACTTAAAAACAGCAAGGAACAAGTCTATAAGTAAAGGGTGATAAAATCCCATGAATTTGCATCAAAAACACTTAGTTACCCCCCCCACACTTAAATCAAACATTGTCCTCAATGTTTCAAGCATAAAATCACACAAAACACAAAGAAACACACAAACAGCAAGTAAAACAACTAAATAGGCAGATTCGAAATAAACAACAAAGTGAAGGGGTTAGGAACGCAAATCTGGAATTGGAGTGATTCCTTGAGCTTCCTTTGTTGAATTGCATGGGTTGCCTCCCAAGTAGCGCTTTCTTTAACGTCTTGCAGCCGGACGAAGACACGTTCATGCTCCATTGGAGCCCACGGCATGGAGTGGGGTCTCCTCCACGACATGCTCCACAAAGTTCTCATAGTATGGCTTCAATCTATGTCCGTTCACCTTGAACTCGTGGCCACTTTTTAAGCTTTGGACTTGGACTGCACCATGAGGAAAAAAATTAGTAACAACAAGAGGTCCAATCCATTTAGAACGTAACTTACCAGGGAATAACCGAAGTCTTGAATCAAAAAGCAACACTTTCTGCCCCTTGGAGAACGTTTTGGTACGAAGCATCTTATCATGATAAGCCTTCGTCTTGTCCTTGTAGATGCGAGCATTCTCGTAAGCCTCGTTCCTAATCTCCTCAAGTTCATCTAATTGGAGCTTCCTATGAACTCCAGCAGCGTCTATGTCCAAATTGAAGGTTTTCACAGCCCAATGTGCCTTGTGCTCTAACTCAACGGGCAAATGACATGGCTTACCATATATAAGCCGAAAAGGTGACATGCCAAGGGGAGTTTTGTAAGCCGTACGATAGGCCCACAATGCATCGTCCAAGCGCAAACTCCAATCTCTTCTTGAGGGTCCCACGGTTTTCTCTAGGACTTGTTTGATCTCCCTATTTGAAACCTCCGCTTGCCCATTGGTTTGAGGGTGATAAGGTGTGGAAACCTTATGAGTAACGTTGTACTTCTTGAGCAAAGCTTCAATGGTGCGGTTACGAAAGTGAGAACCCCCATCACTAATTAAAACTCGTGGCATCCCAAACCTAGCAAAAATATTAGATTTCACAAAATCTGCAACAACCTTAGAATCGTTAGTACGGGTGGCTTTGGCTTCCACCCATTTGGAAACATAATCGACAGCTAGCAAGATATAAGTGAAACCAAAAGATGGAGGGAAGGGGCCCATGAAATCAATACCCCACACATCAAAAATTTCCACAAATGAGAGAGATTGTTGTGGCATTTGGTCCTTAGGCCCTATGTTACCTGTTCTTTGACACTTATCGCATGTTAAACAAAACATTTTAGCATCTTTAAAGAGATTAGGCCAATAAAATCCAGATTGTAACACCTTTAGGGCTGTCCTTTGGGTGCCAAAATGTCCCCCACATGCATAAGTATGGCAGAATGTAAGAATGGAATTAAATTCAGATTCGGGCACACATCTACGCACAATCTGATCTGGGCAGAATTTCCATAAATATGGATCATCCCAAACATAAAAACGTGCATCATGAACAAGTTTATCACGTTGGAACTTGTTTAGGGTACTAGGAACTTGCTTAGACACCAAGAAATTGACCAAATCGGCATACCAAGGGGTTCTTACCTCAATGGACAGAAGTTGCTCATCCGGAAACGTTTCTAAAATGGGGGTGGACTCTTCCTCACGCACCATTCTACTTAGGTGGTCAGCCACCACGTTTTCACACCCTTTCTTGTCTCGGATTTCAAGATCGAACTCTTGAAGTAGGAGCATCCAACGAATGAGTCTTGGCTTAGCCTCCTTTTTGGTGAGAAGATACTTCAAGGCTGCATGGTCAGTGAAAACAATTACTTTAGTACCAAGAAGATATGATCTAAACTTATCTAAAGCAAATACAACCGCCAAGAGTTCTTTTTCGGTTGTAGAATAATTCAATTGAGCATCATTTAAAGTGCGTGAAGCATAATAAATAACATGTGGCTGTTTATTTTTCCTTTGACCCAAAACAGCCCCAAGTGCATAATCCGATGCATCACACATCAATTCAAAGGGAATGGACCAATCCGGGGAGTTATGATGGGTGCCGTGGTGAGTAAGTCTTTTAGATGCTTGAATGCCTTCTCACACGCCTCGTTGAACTCAAAAGACACATCCTTTTGGAGTAGGCGGCATAGGGGTTGTGCAATCTTGGAAAAGTCCTTGATAAATCGTCGATAGAATCCTGCATGGCCAAGAAAAGAACGGACCTCTCTAACCGATGTAGGAGAGGGTAAGTGACGTACAAGATCTATTTTAGACTTATCAACTTCAATTCCTTTTTCAGAGATGATATGACCCAAAACTATACCTTGTTTAACCATAAAATGACATTTTTCCCAATTCAAAACAAGGTTAGTTTCCATGCATCTTTTCAAGATTAAAGTGAGATTATGCAAACAAGCATCAAATGAGTCTCCAAACACACTAAAATCGTCCATAAATACTTCAATTATCTTTTCAACATAATCAGAGAAGATACTTACCATGCATCGTTGGAAAGTGGCCGGTGCATTGCATAAACCAAATGGCATACGACGATATGCAAAAGTACCAAATGGACAAGTAAAGGTGGTCTTTTCTTGATCATCCGGCGTTATGACAATTTGATTATAACCCGAATAACCATCAAGAAAGCAATAAAAAGAATGACCGGCTAACCTTTCAAGCATTTGATCAATGAATGGCAAAGGGAAGTGATCTTTCCTTGTTGCGGCATTTAGCTTTCTATAGTCAATGCACACCCTCCAACCGGTTTGAATGCGTGTAGGCACAAGTTCATCTTCTTCATTCTTCACCACAGTCACTCCGGATTTCTTTGGCACAACTTGAACCGGTGAAACCCAACGGCTATCCGAGATAGGATAGATCACCCCACAATCTAGAAGCTTGATAATCTCCTTTTTCACAACTTCCATCATTGGAGGGTTGAGCCGGCGTTGAGCCTCTCTGGTTGGTTTAGCCCCCTCCTCTAAAAGTATGCGATGCATGCAAGTTGTAGGACTAATACCCTTTATGTCGGCCAAGGTCCATCCTATGGCCGTCTTGTGCTCTTTCAACACCCGAATCAATTTCTCCTCCTCCATTGCTGTGAGGGATAAGGAAACTATGACAGGCAACGTCTCATTGTCTCCCAAATAGACATACTTCAAATGATCCGGCAATGGTTTAAGCTCAAGAATGGGTGCCTGAATCACTGAAGGTAACAACTTGTTAGTCGAAACAGGAATTGGACTCGGTTTTGGAGGCTTACCAAAGTGTTGTGGCAATGACTCAAGTGCAGCAACCATCTCGGCCTCATCTTCACTTCTAGGCACGGCAAAACCAGATTTTTGCCCAATTCCTTGTGCAATTGTTGTTTCAAGTGTATCCCTCTCCAAAGAATCGAGAAATTCCTGCGCCAAATCATCAATTATATCAATAGAAAAGCAAGAATGATCGTCCTTAGGAAATTTAATACTTTCAGAAAGATTGAAATCAATGACTTCCCCATCAAATTCCATCGTTAAAGTTCCTTTAAACACATCTATCTTGGTGCGGGCTGTTTTCATGAAGGGCCTCCCTAATAGAATCGGTAATGGGGTGGAATGGGGTGAATCCTCCATGTCAAGCACGTAGAAATCCGCTGGAAAATTCAAGTTATCAACCTGTACCAAAACATCTTCCAAAACACCCTTTGGATATGCATTAGAACGATCGGCTAATTGAATTATCACACCATCATTTTTAAGCTCACCTAAGTTCATAGATGCATAAATAGAGTATGGCATAACATTAATCGAAGCCCCTAAGTCTAACATGCATTGTTCAAACTTAGTATTACCAATAACGCACGGAATTGTAAAACTACCCGGATCTTTGCATTTAGGGGGTAATTTCCTTTGTAACACCGCAGAGACATTTTCACTTACCTGGACCACCTCCTTGTTTGAAATCCTCTTCCTCGTTGTGCAAAGCTCTTTTAAGAACTTGGCATACTTAGGGACTTGCTTGATTGCATCAAGGAGCGGAATGTTAACTTGAACTTTCCTAAAGGTTTCCAAAATGTCCTTTTCACTCTCCTCCTTCTTTGATTGCCTAAACCTGCTAGGAAAGGGCACGTTTAGTGGAATGGAACTTGACAAGGTCGAATTTGGACTTACCTTAGGCATATTGGACGGTTTTGGCACAATAGGGGGCTGCGGCAAAGATTCTTTCACCCTTGCCGTGGCCTTTATTCCTTGTTCCTCCTCTTCTTGCAGCAACACGTCCTCTTCTTGACTTGTTTTGGACGTGCTTGGGGTGGTTTCGACCTCCTTACCACTTCTCAACATGATTGCCTTGGCAGATTCGAATCCTCCCCTTGGATTGACAACGGTTGAGCTAGGGAGCTTGCCTTTGTCTCGGAATTGTCCTACAAATTCCGCAATCTGCCCAATTTGTTTCTCCAAGTGATCCACCCTTTTGTCTTGGTTTTGCATGGCTTTGGTTTGATCCTCTTGCCCTTGAGACAAATTGGTAAGTAATTTAAGAAGTGTTTCATTGCCCAACGACGTACCTTGATTGTTTTGGGCAGGTTGTGCTTGGTTTGGATTGGGGCCGAATGGCTTGGTGTAGAACCCCGGGGGTTGTTGTCTAAAGCCTCCTTGTTGTTGAGGTTGTTGAGGTTCCCTCCACTTGAAGTTTGGATGGTCTCTCCAACCCGGATTGTATGTGTTGGAATATGGATCATTCCTTGGTTGATTGTGGCTCGGAAATCCCATGGCATTTGCACTCTCCCATCCCCCATTCTCAATCAATTGAGGGCATTTTTCCGAAGGGTGTCCTTGGATAGAACATACACCACATACAATCGGTCCTTGTATCTTCATTCCTTCGGCCATCTGAGACACAATAGAAGTAAGATTAGCTATCTGAGATTGAATATCGGATTGAGAACTTACCTCATTCAAGTGTTGTCGTGGGGGGTCCCTTTGCCCAAGTCCTTCATATTGTTGTGCATTTAGAGCACGGTTTGCAATTAGGGTCTTGGCCGACATAGGAGTTTTGTCCACCAATGCACCTCCCGCCGAAGCATCGAGCATTTGCCTTTCAATGGGAAGAAGGCCCTCATAGAAATATTGAAGGAGAAGCTCCTCCTTCATTTGATGTTGAGGACACGATGCAACAAGGGCTTTAAAACGCTCGTAGTATGCCGGAAAAGATTCTCCTTGACTTTGTTGGATTCCGCTAATTTTCTTCCTCAAGAGAATGACTCTTGAAGTAGGGAAGAACTTCTCCAAGAACGCTCTCTTCATGCTCTCCCAAGAAGTAACGGTCCCGGGTGCCAATTCATAAAGCCAATCCTTAGCCTTTTCCACAAGAGAGAATGGAAAAGCTTTCATCATTAGAATGTTCCCATCGACATTTATGGGTGTCATGCTCGAACAAACAACCTCGAACTCCTTGAGATGCTTGTTGGGATCTTCCATGGAAAGCCCATGGTATTTCGGAATGTGGTGCAACAAGCTTGACTTCAACTCGAATTCATCGGTCTTGCCTTGGGCAGCCGCGGGGTATTGAATGCATAATGGTGCGGCATTGGCCAACCCCGAGGCCGAAAGCTCTTTAATGGTCCGATTGTCTGCTGCCATAACTTCTTCTTCCACACTTTCAAACTCAGATTCGGCCTCTGAACTTGAACTAGGTTCACTAGGTTCGGGATGCCTCCTCTTTCTTCTCAAATCACGTTCAAAATCGTCGTTAAAGTCCAAGATATGTGCATGCACAGTTTGAGAACTCCGCGTCATGCACTAGTACCTAAACCAAGAAAACAAAACAAAATGAGAAAACTAGGTAAATTACACTAAAAACATACGGCAAAAACACAAGGGATTAGCAATTTTGCTAATCCCCGGCAACGGCGCCAAAATTTGATGCGAGAATTATCCGCGCATAAATTAAACCCTCTTTTCGTCAAATTGTAGTATAAGTATAAGTAGGGATCGTTCTGGACCGGGGATTAGGAGGGATTGTTAACCACTTGGATTTGACTCAAAAACGTAAAATAACAATATGAAACACTATACTAGACTCAAAGAATGCAAAACTAAACTTTAAAACACTAAGACAAACCAAAAGACTCAAACATCACCCAAAACACTCAAAACTGCCTCAAAATCACTTTCTGGGCAGTTTTGAGCACTTTGGTGAATTTGGACGAAATTATGTAACAAAATGAATCAAAACACTTATAAACATAAACTAACTCAAAGAATGTAAAACTAAACACTTAAAACATTAAAACAAACCAAAAGACTCAAACATCACCCAAAACACTCAAAACTGCCTTAAAATCACTTTCTGGGCAGTTTTGAGCACTTTGGTGAATTTGGACGAAATTATGTAACAAAATGAATCAAAACACTTATAAACATAAACTAAAACACTTTCTACTAAATTGGACAATAAAGTAAAGGGGGATTGAGTTTTATAGGAAATTAAATAAAATGTACAGATTCGAATTAAGACAGATAGTATATATGAATGTGATGAAATGGAATGAATGGATGGATGCTAGCCAAGGGGTTCATCTCCATACATGTTATACTTGCATAATAAAATGATTTCCAATTGCATTTCAATAAACTATGATACTCAACACCCCAAGTTAACCGTGATGCACTAATTAACCTTCAAATCTTCCTAACGTTATTGAATTGGATGATGCATGCGACAATTCAAAACATTCCCCACAAGTCCTCAACATGAATGCATAGAAGAGGTACAAGCAAGAATCATTACGCTCTATGAAAATTATAAGTGTTGACGAGGCATTCGTTACTATGAATGCATGAAACTCTTGCCAAGAATTCGTTTAACGCGATTGTTTATAAGCAACCTCCACTACTTATGAATATAAGTTCGTAACTATTAGGTGAAACTCACTTATATTCTAGCGTCATATTCATGCATGAAAATTAAGCGTGCACTCTCAATAAACATACATAAATAAGTTATCAATAAAACGGTTAAACAAATTGAATCACAACTTATGAAACGCAATTAGAAGTAATCAAATCAAAATGCAAGCATAAACATATATTCGAATCACCCCCCAACCAAGGGGGAGTTTAGTTCCTTATGATACAAAACAAAGAGAATCAAAGAAACACCTAAACATTCCAACAACTCAAACTTGAATTGTATGAACGTTTAGGCACTCTTCTCTTCCATGCCTCATTCGTACAAAACAAAGAGTATTGAAATTAAACATAGAAATCAAAGAAACACCTAAACATTCCAACAACTCAAACTTGAATTGTATGAACGTTTAGGCACTCTTATCTTCCTCTTCGTTGTAGCACAAGGTCTAAGGATAGTTTGATGGTGTGAATGGTTTGGGTAGTGGTGGAGGAATGGAAGGATGGTGTTTGGATTTGTAGGGGAAACTCACGGCACAAAGGGGGTGGTTTGATGGTCTACATTTCTGCAATGGATGAGTTTATGGAAGAGTGTTTGGAATGGGTGAATTTCTGGCACAAAGGCCTTATTTCTGTGGTGAATGCATTGTTTATGAGAGATGGTTTTCTGAAATGGAAGAGTGTGTTGTTTGTGGCTGCAATGCATGCTTATTTATAGGTGAAATGGGGGGAACATGATGACTAGGAATTAGGTGGAAAGCTGAAATGGTGATGGGAGATGCATGTGGCTGTTTGTGCATGTGATTAAAGGGTGGAAATGCATGTGCTTTGACAGAAATGAAAGGGAATGCACGGTTTTGGTTGATTTCTGGTGGTTGTGAGGTGGAAATCTAGGTGGAAATGCATGTGGATTAAAGCTATGTGAATGATTAAGGTGAATGTGCATGAGTGCATGTGAAATCTGCCAAGATGCATGTGTTATGAAGTGGATTTTCTGCAAAGGCAAGGTGAATGTGCATGTGATTAAATTAAAAGATGGAATGCATGTGAAAGGTTGGAGATTGAATGATTAAAGTGCATGTGGCTGATTTATGAAGGGGAAATGCAAAGGGGAAATCTGGAAATGGGATAGGAGCCACGGCATTGTGTGGTGTTTGTTTGAATGTTTGCAATGATGAAATGGATGGGAGTGGTTTGATGAATGAGTGGATGGAATGATGAAAGAATAAAGGGAATGATGAAAGGGGAACAAGTGCATGTTAGCCACGGCAAGGAATGCATTTTCTGAATGAATGAAGGCAGGTTATGTGGAAGGGCTTGAACAAAGGTAGAAGCATGGCACAAAGGTGAATGGGTGATGTGTGAATGTGGTTGAATGATTAAAGTGTAAATGATTAATGAATGGTTCTTTGTTGATGGTGGAAATCTGAAATGATGAAGTGGAATGTGCATGTGGCTGCAATGATGGTGTTTTGCACGGCAATGATGGAGAAAGAATGTGTGGATGCATGGTTGTGTTGGTGATGAATGTGAACTCTTTGTTCTTCATTTTCATTCCTTTGGTCTTCAATTTCGTCCATCTACTTGGCTTTAAGCATATGCAATCCATTCCAATCTCTAATTTGCTCCAAAAGGCTCCGAAAGGCATCCTTTTGCATCCTTAGCCATATGAACCTATAAACACACGAAAATGACTTTAAACACTAAATTAAGTAAGAAAACACAACATAAATGCATAAGAACTAGCTAACTAAGGCGCATAAATATGCTTCTATCAAATTCCCCCACACTTAGCTTTTGCTAGTCCTCGAGCAAAACAAAGAAACAAAACATAACCTAAACCTTCCAACGTTCACCTCAGGGATTTCCAATGGTACATGACAAGTTAAAAATCATCATCCCCACAGATTTGAGTCATCTTTACAATTGAAAACATACTTAATCATAGACACCACTTACTAGTTCACAATTAATCGATTAAAAGAATGTTTTGAATGTAGTAACATGCCTTAGAGAATTTGCTCAATCCTTACAAGATATGCACTCAATTTTCACTCAGATTTTCTAACTACACACCCTATACTAGTTATATGTGAGAAGATTGATGTAAATATGAAAACGAATGCTCACATATACGTATAACAAAGAACGCAATTTATGGAGTTAATAAGCATGTTTAGAAATGATCTCATGAATGGAATGCTACTACTTAGATGCGAGAACTAATGACCATATGCTCATACCAAATTCAAACTCCACAAATTGAAACACATAACACTCAAGAATGAAGTCAAGGGTTGTAACGGGGCTTGGGGTAGTGGTTAACAAAGAAAAGATAAAGAGAACAAGCGTTCTTCAAGTAATAGTAAGCAAAGTAGTGTACTTAAGACTTAGAATTCATTTAGATTGCAGAAATTAACTTTAAAACACAAGGGGAAGACTTAGACAACTCCTTAGGGCCGAATTCATTGTTTTGGACCCTTACTTCAACAAACAATACTTTGGAATTCTTTTTCACAACTTTTCAACTCTTTTTCATACTTTTCACGCCTTTTTTTTTTTTTTTCTTTTTCTTTTCTTTCATGCCGTGCCTATGGCACACAAATTCTCACACAAGAACACTTCCCCCACACTTGTTTTCTGCCAACATAAATCAAAAGAAATTCAATTTGAATCATGCTTTACTAAGCTTTAAGAACAAGGGTGTGGATGGTCCTAATCTAGGCTAGGTGATGATAATGTGGGTTAACTTGAACATAAAATGACATGGGATACACGGCAATATGGCTAAGGTGGTGGTCACTACACAACTTCATCTTGAATCTGTGTTATGCAAATCAATAACATGCTTTGAATGAAATGGGCATGAGTTCTAGCATTTGGAACTAAATGATGAAACGCCTCTAAGTAGTAACCAAGCAAAGAATAATGAGATCATGCAACGACTTAGAAAACAAAAATGCACAGATTCTAACTCTCCAAATAAACGTTTAGGCTCAAGTCTCACAAGGTTGTAGCGTTAATTTGAGTTCCTTCCTTCAAGCATGTTACAAAAACTGATTTTTTATATTTTTTATGATTGCATGTGAAGTCATAAGTTATAATCACAACCAAGCATACACAAAGAGTAAATCAAACTTTCATCCATGTTAATCACTCTCTTTAACAGCCATGTAATTACAAACCGAATCCTCATCATTGTGTTGGAAGGTACCCTAAAACAAAAACAAACACACAAAAACACTTTGAAAACAACTCTTTTTGGGTTTTTAAAACAAATTTTTCAAATTTTTATGTGATTTTCGGATTTTTACTTCAAAACACACTAAAACACACCAAAAGTGCTCAAATTAGCAAGTAATGCCACTTCTCGATCTTCTGCTTCTAACCTTACTCCCGTAGCACGCAAGTCCACCAAAAGAGGAATACGACTAGCATACAACGCATTGATACGGCCATGTGACTTCCTGCTAAGTGCATCGGCCACTACGTTCGCACGACCAGGGTGATAATCAATCGTGCAATCGTAATCGCTGAGCAACTCCAACCACCTCCGTTGACGAAGATTAAGTTCTTTTTGGGTGAAAAGATACTGAAGACTCTTGTGATCTGTGAAGATCCTACACTTCTCTCCGTAAAGATAATGTCTCCACAACTTCAACGCAAAGATAATAGCAGCTAACTCCAAATCATGTGTAGGGTAATTCATCTCATGGGGTTTCAATTGCCGCGAAGCATAAGCAATCACCCTACCATGCTGCATCAATACACATCCCAGACCATTCAAGGAAGCATCGCTATAAACCTCGAAATCACCACTATCGTCCGGGAGTGCCAAAACAGGTGCATTAGTAAGACAATGCTTCAACTGCTGGAAACTCTGCTCACACTTATCATTCCACTCAAACTTAACATCTTTCCTTGTTAACCTCGTCAGTGGCAAGGCAATCACCGAAAAATCCTTAACAAATCTCCGATAATATCCCGCCAAACCAATGAAACTTCTCACCTCAGTGACGGTTCGTGGTTGCTCCCAACTCTCCACAGCTGCAACCTTCTGAGGATCAACTAGAATACCTTGAGCAGAAATGATGTGCCCCAAAAACGCGACTTGATCTAACCAGAACTGGCACTTGCTAAACTTAGCATACAATTGGTGTTCTCTCAACCTCTTCAACACCAAAGTAAGATGTCGAACATGCTCTGCTTTGGACTTAGAATACACCAGAATATCGTCAATGAAGACAATGACAAATCTATCCAGGTAAGGCTGGAATACCCGGTTCATTAAATCCATAAAAGCTGCTGGTGCATTCGTCAACCCAAACGGCATAACCAGAAACTCGTAATGACCGTAACGAGTACTGAACGCCGTCTTAGGAACATCACCCCTACTAATCTTCAGCTGATAGTACCCAGACCTCAAGTCTATTTTAGAAAATACATAAGCACCTCTCAGCTGATTAAACAAATCATCGATACGAGGCAATGGATAACGGTTTTTAATCGTCACCCGATTCAATTGTCTGTAGTCGATACATAGCCTCAAAGTCCCATCTTTCTTCCTCACAAACAACACTGGAGCGCCCCAAGGTGAAGTACTAGGCTGAATGAATCCCTTATCCACTAATTCCCGTAACTGCACTTTCAATTCCCTTAACTCAGCAGGAGCCATACGATAAGGAGTTAAAGAAATAGGATTGGTACCTGGAAGCAACTCAACATTGAACTCCACATCTCGATCTGGGGGTAAACCAGGTAAATCCTCAGGAAAAACATCAGGGAAGTGTCTAACCACTCTCACATCCTCGATTCTGCTAGGAACGGTCTCCTCTAGCACCACATGAGCTAGATACCCCTGACAACCTTTAGTCAACAACTTCTTCGCTCGCAAAGCCGAAATAACACCATGTCTTACTCCACTCTGCTCACCCACAAAAGTAACCTCAGGTAATCCAGGACGGTGAAACGTAACTACTTTCCCGTAACAATCAATGTTGGCACGATAGAAGTGCAACCAATCGTTGCCCAAAATCACATCAAAATCGACAATATCTAACGGGATAAGATCAGCGGGCATAACAACACCCTCTACTATCACTGGACATCCTGGGTACATACGATCTACAACACATCTCTCTCCTCTAGGCATAGCGAATTCTAAATCGTATCCTAGAGGTGTGGGGCGAGGTTGCGTTACTTGAGCAAATGTATGAGAAATAACGGAATGTGTAGCTCCACAATCAATTAAGACTCTAGCAAAATAACCAAGAATGTTTAACGTACCCATTATCAAGTCCGGGTTGTTCTGAGCATCCTGCAGGGAAATATTGTGAATACGCCCCTGGCCTTGCTGTCGTCCGCCGCGACCTCTGCTCGCTTGAACACCGCGACCTTGAGCTCCACGCCCCTGACTGGGCTGACCCATCTGTCTCGAAGACCCTGCACTACTAGTAGAAATCTCACCCTGCTGATACTGTCCTCCTTGGTACCACTGAGAACCACCTACCGGAGCTGGAGGATACGGCATGTAGTTGCTGGGATACGGGGGATAACCACCTTGTGAATACAGGTCCTGGGGGTACTGATACGGTCCCGGAGCATAGGGAACAACATCACCTTGATAGTGATAGGCACCACCTCTACCTGCTTGACCATAGTTACTCGGACACTGGATTTGCTGAATCGGTGCAGGTGGCGGCATAAAGGTCTGCTGCGGCTTCTGCTGCTGACCCTGGGGACAATTCACCGCTCTATGTCCCACCTGTCCACACGTAAAACAACTACCGCTAATCTGCCTGCACTCGCCGAAGTGTCGGTTATTACACCTACGGCAAAATGGGACTTGGTTTCGGCCACCATCACCTTGTCTCTGGCCTCGAGCGCCTCCATAAAACCTACCTCCACGTCCTTGTCCAGAGGCACTGAAACCACCACTAGACGAACTCGAACTAGCACCACCCCTTTTAAAGTTCTGAGTTTGGCGAGGCCCAAGCGATGTTTGACCTTTTCCTTTGTCGTCTTTCTTCTGATTGCCGTTTTTCTCTTCGTCACTGTCACTTGACATATTCTCTGAGTCCTCTATCCTCAACAGTATCTCGTAAAAATCCTGGTAGGACTCACAGTGAGTAGTAGTGGCCATAGAACGCCATCTCTTTCTAGTGCCCAAACGAAAACGACGAAGCATCTCCGCCGGATTACCAGCGACATCAGGATAGTAACGAGACAAATCAGTGAACTTACGATAATACTCGTTAGCCGTCATCTTTCGCTGTTTCAACTCAGTGAATTCCTGTTTCTTACGGTCAATATACTCAGGGGGTACGAATCTCCTCTGAAACACATCCTTGAAAACATTTCAATCGGTCCTCTAAGCTGGAGTCAACCTACGAAGTTCTTGTTCCCACCAAGCTGCAGACTCCATCTCCAGAAACCAAGAGGTTGTCTCGACCCACCTCTCCAAAGGAAGGTTCCCCTGGTTATGTAACACACGGAAAGTCTTCTCTATGTGTTCCAACCAACGTTCTGCGCCTTCGTGACCCTCGTTACCTTTAAACTTATCCAACTTCAAATTATACATAGTTTCCAGAGGAGTTCTCTGGGGAGGGCGCATCACTGTTTGAAGGGCTGTGGCAATCACTTCCCCCAACTGAGTAAGATCAGGGAAACTAGACTCATATGAGCGACGTGGTTCCCGACGAGGCGGCATGATTCTGACAGAAGACACCAACTATTAGAATACTCACAAAGACACAGGACTGCCAAACCTAGGCTCTGATACCAAGCTGACACACCCCGACCGAGATCAGGGCGTGCTGGCCGTCACACGAAGGTGACGTAGCCATGTACGCATGCGGAAGCTAATGATATAGTAATATAAAAGCACTAATAATTAAAAACCTAATAGCATACAAAGTACTAGTGTATGTGAGACACAATTCAGAGCAAGTCTACAACAGTCTGAAAGGAAAAGATACGACATATATACACCCGAAGGTGACCCTACAATGGTGAGTGTCTGTCAGAAATGCCGGGACGCCCTCTGGGATAAACCACCGAACTTGCTAGACCACTAGAACCTGGAGGGGCGCAAAAACAAAAGCGTGAGTGGGCAAAACAAAGTTCTTTGAAAACTCTTTAGCAAAATACATTCTAACCCCTCGCCGTAAAACCTGTATACTTCCCAGAAAATGAACATATATACGTATGTATAGGTATGCCAATCATGCTCTGCAATATGCCATTCATGCTCTGCAATATGCCATTCATGCTCGAGAATATGCCATAACGGAAACTCATAATCAAATATAAATACTCAAGCGTAATTCACATCATTAACATATAATCTAGCGGCCGGGAGTCACCTAACGTGACCTGTACGACTGCATCTAGAGCTCCACTCTCAACTCAATAACTGAATCTGCACACGAGTCGGAACCACCTAACGTGGTCTGTACGACAGGCTGGGTGTAATATATATATGTATGCTCTAGTGCTACGATCACGTGAAGCTGTGCGATAAATCGCGGGTCACCTACAAGTCGGAACCACCTATTGTGGTCTGTACGACAGGCTTGCACCTATCTTGGATCCAAGGCGAGCATGCGGTGCTGGTGAACATACACGTGAAGGCTGTGCCCTGGCCTCGGGCGGGAGCACTAACACCGGGGGTGCAGATTATGAGCTCTCTAAACATTTCAAACTACTATTGCATAATAAACAGGAATGCATAACCACATGAATACCGCTTACCTGGCACTTACCTGTGCGTCCACAGCACCAAATACACATTTATATATATATGTATGCCACTACTAATACATGCGATGATGCGTAAACAACATTCATACGATGCATGGTATAAAACAAATAACATTTTCTATTCTATTTCTGGGAATTTAGATGTATATAGGTATATACGGAAAACAAAAACCCACTCACTGATAATTAGAAGGGTCGTAGCCCCCCTGCCTCGAGTGTGAACGCTCGTCCTCGGAAAACGAATCACCTATACGCGACAAAGTTACGAAAACGTTAATTTAAAAGCACCTAAGCAACTTCTCGTAATAACTTCTCATACATTGCTCAAAATGGACAAATGAATATACCAACGTGACCTACACAACCTCAGGATCACACCCATATTTTTAGAAATATTTTTGGACCACGCACGCGCCCCCACGCGCCTGAACAAGCACGGACCTACGCGCCCCCACGCGCGGCCACGTGCACTGCACACTGACGGCATCAACTGACGCCGTCAGGAATATTCCGTTAAACTGACGGAATATTCCGTTAGACTTAACTGACGCCGTCCATTGCCGTTAGGAATATTCCGTTAAACTTAACGGAATATTCCCCTGTCTTCTCCGGCGAGACGCCGGCGCCGGAAAACTGGGTAATTTTCAAACTAAGTTTTCTCCTTCGTTTTTCAACCATTTTTCACGATTCAAACGCCAAAATGAAGCTTAGGACTAGTAGAATCACGATAGACTAGTTTCAAGGGCTAAAAATTGCTAGATCATACCTGTCCACCACTTCCAAAAGTCGGCCAACTTTAAACTTAGCCTTCCCGACGTCAAAACTCGTCCAACGAACTACTCCGAGGCTCCTTGGGACCTCACAAACACATCTACAAGCTTAGAATCTCCTAAAACAAGCTAGATTAGGTTTGCATGAACAGTGCTCAAATCGGCCATGGTGATATCGACGTGAAAACGTCAAAGTTCTTACCTGGAAATGGCACCTTTGAACTCCTCTCAGCTCCACGAACACGATGGTGGTCTTAGTTTCTTGATTGGTGAAAGTTTGAGTAGGTTTGTGTGTATGTCCGTGTGTTGGATGAAGAAGAAGAAGATGAACTCGGGAAGGAAGAGAGAGAGAGAGAGTGTGAGAGACAGAGTGACAGAAAGTGAGGGAAAGAGGGAGGGAATCCCGGGAGAAAAGAGAGTGTATGAGTGTGTGTGGTCCCACAACACCACACTACACAAAACTACACGTACGTTTAACGAACTAGGGGGTAAAATCGTAAATTCAAATGTACGTTTTAATAATCCTGGGACGGGATGTTACACCCCACATTTTTTTACCTACACTCCACTCCACATTTAAAAAAAAAAAATTTTTACTCAATGAAACCAGGTTGAAGAAGAATGTGGGGTTGATAGAACGTCCCCATGAATCATTGGATTGAAGATTTTCATTGTATGTACAAAACAACCAATCATATGTGCATCTGCGAGAGCTTTCGGTATCACAGCCAAAGAGGCAAGTAGCTTGACTTGGACGCTCCTCTCCTTCCCTTCCTGTTTGGGTGTAATTTGAAGCGCCATAATGAGAGTCCGTAAATTTTGAGTCCCCTCTGTGAAAATCGTCATAACAAGGCATATTTGTTGATTTCATACGGAGATGAAGTTGTAGTGGTACGGTGAATGAAAATCAGGAGGTTATTGATCAATATACCTGTGTTGTAAAGTTGTGATCAATGTGTTTGTGATTTCATTGATTTAGGTTTTGTACTACAATAGAGGATGAGATTGATTTTGAGAGTTGAAGAAAAATAATTGTAGGATATACATGTTAAAGTTGTGATTTGGGGTGTATTTAGGTTTTTTTATTTAACTTTATGAAGTTAAAATTGTCATTGCACATTTGAGGTGGATTTAATATTATATGGGGTGCTAATAAAAAAAACTTTTTAAAATCCAATGAAATTAAAAAAAAAAGTGAAAATTGAAGAATAAATCACAAAGGGAAGTGTTATTGACACTCCAAAAATCTTATTCTACACTACTCACAAGTGTTTTTTTCTTTCTTAATATAGAAAGTTTGAAATATAAAATAAGATTTTTAAAGTGTTAATAACAATTCTCATGAAAAATTATAGCATTTGTGAAGCTGCGTGGCAACTGTCGTGGTCTGCCACTACAGAGAGAGAGACAGAGAGGGGAATCGCGAGAGACAGAGATAGTAAGAAAAAAGAGAAAAGCCGCGTTCATTCACACAAATCCCCGGAAAACTATCCAACGCCCTCCTCCCTCCCTCTCTCTCACCCTCCCCATCACCCGATCGCCGCCAATTCGTCCTCGCCATCTGAAACCCAATTCCCCCTTTCCTGCAGAAAATTTCATTTTTTTTCCCTCCCCCTCAAATTACACGCAATCTGTAGATCATATATCAAAATTATACAAAACACAGATTTTTAAAGTTCGTAATTTTCTCAGAGTTTTTCTTAGCTCGATCAAACCCACCTTTTCTTTTCCGAAAATTCGATTTCTTTGTAGCTCAGTTGTGACCAATTTCTGTCGAATTCCTATATGGACGAGTTCGGTGTGTTGACGGAGCGATTTGGGTTGAAGCCCCAAGGAAAATCTGCTCCGATGGCCTCATCGAAACGACCCGCCGCCGCCAATGACGCTCAATCCTGGGACTTCGGGGTCGGTTCGGGTGTAAGCACCAAAACGTCGTCGTACTCCTCCGGATCTCCTCCCGTCAATCCCAATTCCGATTACGCGTCCTTCTTTGATGGTCCGAACGGGCTTTTCCAGTCGAGCTCTAACGACAAAACACGCAGCTTTGGAGGATTGGACGACTACGACGACATCTTCACCGCACCCAGTAAGCCAGTAAAGCAGTCGGGTGGCTCTTCTTTCAATTTCGACTCGATGTTTGTGGGTTCGAATGCGAAAACGTCGTCGTTTGGTGGCTATAATGATGACTACGACGTGTTTGCTGGAATGCCTGGCCTTAAGAGCTCTAGTTCTGGTAAGAGTAGTGCAAAAGATGATGACATTTTCGGGTCATTTGCTTCCGGTTCGAAGCAGAGTGCTCCGGTTGATGACTTGCTGGGTGATCTTAGCGGAGTGAGACAAAAATTGCAAGGATTGAACGTGAAGAACGATAGAAATGTTAATTCGGCCGGAAAGGTGGCCAAGAAGGGAGGCGATTTTGATGATTTGATTCCGGGGTTTGGTGGAAGCACCCCTTCCAATAATGGGTATGTTTGTTTTGATCAACCGAATGATAGGTTAATCAGTTAATCAATTTTTTTTTATGTCGTCTTAGTTTAATGTCAATTGATGATCTTCTTTTTATGGCTAGCTTAATCATTAAAAGATGGGATTTCATTAGATTTTTCGTAATTTTGGTGATACATTGTGTTGTTTTTTTCCAGTTTAACATTCCATATATAATGCAGCACAGTTTAGTCTCGTCGCTGTCTCAGCCTACTGCATTTACTGTTGTAAATTACTCTTATACTTCTGTTGAATGAAAATGGAAATGTTGTTCAAATGTGCGTGTTACCTTGGTTTGTTCTCGGATGTGATTACTCCGACTTACTTGATCATAGCAAGTTGTATGACTTTTGTGTATGGATGCCATAATGTAGTTACTAATGTCCCTATAAGTAACCTGGGTAAGAAACGCAGATGTTCTCATTTTAAAATCTTTATGTTCAGAGCACCCGAAAATCGTCCTCGGCCATCAACCGTTCATTCAACTAAATCAAACTTCGGTTCATCTATGGACGACCCCTTTGTGGTGTTAGAGTCAGTTTCTACTTCAGCTTCAACACTTGGATATGATTCCTCCGATATTTTTTCAGAACTGGAACAGATCAGTAAGCTCAGCAATTCTGGAGGAGCAAAACCCGGCGTTTCATCAAATAGTTCCACAAAGTTGAAATCCCCTCCAAAGTCAGCACAAGCTTCAAAGGGAGATAAAGGTTTTCCTCCTTCCTCAAGTTAAAAAGCAAAGTTGAATTTTATTTTTCCCTTCATTACACGCTTAATTGATTGCAGAAAGGAGCTCTGGTGTGTCTTCTATTGATGAACTTGAGGAATTTGCCAGAGCTACGGTGCGAAATAATGCAACTGGACGCACAAATGTTCCTTCTCATGAAGAAAGGGTAGAGACCTCAGCCACCAGACGAGGCAGATTGATTGAAGATGATCTAATGGGTTTCAGATCAAACAGTGTACCAAGGTCAAAACCTACAAATTTGGTGAGAAGCATAACTTTAGTAAGATGCTATTTCCAACACCAGTGACTTATGTAGTTACTTAACTCGTGCAATTTCCAGGACTCAGTATTTGATTCGCAGACAAACAACAGAGGAAGACCTACGCCCCAAAGGGCATCTGTTACCTCAAATAGCATGAAGAAGTCTTCATCTGCAACTGGTCTTTTTGATGGCCTTTTTTCGATGGATGGAGGTAATTAGTTGTTAAAAGTTCTACTTCATTTGTAGAAAAGCCTCTTGTTTTGCCGATTTCTATGATATTATTGTTTGCATCAGCTTCCACTGGGTTTGTAGAATTTGAGGAAGTTGAAGGCGAAAGTGAAGAAAGACGAAGAGCCAGATTGGCACGTCACCAGAGATCACAGCAGCGTGCGGTCTGTGTTTCTCTCTCTTATCACTTTGCTGTTTTTCTTTTATTGCTCTTCTTTGTCTCTTTTTGTGTTTTGATGACTGCAAAAGGAAGGTCCATACAAATGAACTAGCTAAAGTGAGGAGCAGATAGAGAGAAGTTACTTGGAAAAGGACACAATAAACAAACATGAATTGTACAAGACCTTTTTTATTCTAAAATTTACTATACCTTCGGGGTTTGTTTCGTTCTTTTGACCCCTTTCCATGTTATTACCTGCACTACGATAATGCAATGTTCGCAATTTGAGCATAATGTTACTCAGTCATAAGCTAGGTGAAAAACAGTTATTAAAAATTAAATGTTATTTATCCTCGTAAGGTTCAGCTACATCATCTTGATGCTGGATCTAAGATCTATAGAACATAGATAATGTTCATGATGGACTGGCCTGCGAATTTATTGTAGATTTAGGCTTAACTATTTTTGTATCTATACTCTGGCATAATTTGACTGTTCTTTTCCTCCTTAATTAGTTGCAAGCAGTGGCTGATATGAACCAACGTGATAGAAAGACTCGGCAGGAGCAAGAAGATAGACGTGTAAGTATTATTTAATCCATTGCATTGGCATGTATTTCATGATTTTGTGCATGGGGATTCTTTACAAATTGGTTGGTTATCTATCTTCAATCTTAAAATATGCTGTAAATTATATCTTTTGGGTCTAGGAGTGGCTTGTATTTCGTGCTTTTATATGGTTTTGTTTTTACATCACCGTTGTTATATTTATTGACCTAGTTGTATTATTCATATTGCTTTGCAGAGAATTGCCGAGAATTTGGATATTAAAATAAAGAGCTGGTCTTATGGGAAAGAAGGCAATATGCGTGCATTACTGTCATCCTTGCAATCTGTATGTAATATTACATAGAAGTATGCTTTGAATATTTTGCATAAACTATAGTTTTTGAGTGCACCATAAATGATCGGCTGTACTTTGTCTTCCCCTTTTCTTTGTTTTTTGAACATCTTACTATAAAAGTCTAAACGGTTTTTTAGTTATCTTTCACTTGAATTCTGAGCTTTATAAGATTTCAAAATTACGCGTTCACAACATCTGAAGGCAGTATGTTAGAGTTGCGTGTACAATGACGTCTGAAAGAAAATTGAAACTTTCACTTGCTTTCTTGTACAATAATGTTTGACCTTCGATTTTTGAGTTGTTTAGAATTTGGGCCTTATTTGCGTCATCACCCAAGATGTCATAAAACCTTTTGAGTACCAACTAATTTGTTCTTTTCGGGAATGATGAACAGGTCCTTTGGGCAGAATCTGGATGGGAGCCCGTTTCATTGACAGATTTGATCACTTCTGGTTCAGTCAAAAAGGTTTATAGAAAGGCCACATTGTGTGTCCATCCTGATAAGGTTCAACAGAAAGGTGCTAGTCTGGAACAAAAATATACTGCAGAGAAGGTTTTCGATATCCTTAAGGTACCTCTATCAACGCATCAAATATTTAATACAAGCAAAGTATCTATATTAAGGCTTTATTAAGCGTTGGTTTCTTACTGGAACAGGAAGCTTGGAACAAGTTCAACAAGGAGGAACTCTCTTAATATTTTATACGACGATCATTCTTTAGAGCTTGATACGTTTAGCGTTCACAAAGGTTTCTCTTTGGGAGCGACGAAGCATGTGCTGTCGAAATTGCCGGTTTGCAGCTGTAAAGCAGGATGAGATGAATTTCGCTTCCGTTTTCTATTACAAATTTACAAGACTTTCATTTTTATCTGTAAAATCCCTGGTGAGGACTACTTTCGTTTATGGTTTTGTATATTAACGCTGTCACGAAAATATTACGAATGGGATGTAATGAATCTCTGGCATCCCGATTGTTATGATATTGAGAACTCCAGTTCATCATCCCGCACCTCTGCGTTGGTGTAGCTACAGTTGTCTTGTGTGAGAGAAATGAGGAGTTGACCAGAGAGATTCATGTTTACAAATTTTCTGTCAACAATTTCCATGTCCGACCGGATGTGGATTTTCCTTTGTTGTCATTACTGGTGCATTTAAAGTTTGCCGAACACTAGTGATGTGGTAGAAACTAACACAAATTAAAACCCTCTTTTTGATAGTTGTATACAAAAGTGGGGTCGTTCTAGGCCGGGGATTATGAGGGATGCTAATCTACACTAACTTGACTCAAAAACTGAAAACTAGACTCAAATAACACAAAACAAGCACAAAACAAGCACTAAGGGGTGATTTGGACAAAAATCCAACTAAATTGACACGAAATACTAAGGGGGGCTTGTTTGGATGAAAATTGACTTAAAACTAATAAGTTGCAGAACTAAGTAAAGGTTGCACGAAATTAAGGTGACTTAAGGGGGTGAAAAGCTAGCTAGAGGGTCCTTCTCCACACATGACACATATGCATACAAATCAATTTCCAGTTATTATTCCTATAAACCATGAATGACAATGCCCCAAGTTAACCGTTAACTGCACAAATTAACCATCAAATTTTCCTAAATTCATTGAATTGAACTTAGCGACGCAACCAAATTATTCTTATCAAGTTCCCTATATGAACTGCATAATAGAGATACATATCAAAGATCATTAAGTTATGTGAAAATCATAAGCATTGACATGACATTCGTAACTATGAACTGCATGATACTCCTGTCAGGAATTTACTTAACGCGATCGTGACTAGCAACCTCCACTACTTGTAAATATAAGTTCATAACTATTAGGTGAAACTCCCTTATATTTTAGCATCAAATTCATGCATGCAAACTAAGTGGGCCCTCTCAATCAACACACAAAAATAAGTTATCAATCAAACAGTTAAGTAAATTGCATTCACGATTTATGAAACAATAACTGGATGTAATCCATTCATATCACATATATGTTCATGGCTTTGAATTCACCTCTAGCTAAAGCGAAATTAGTTCCACATGTCTATCATAACTGAAAACCAAATTAAAGCAAACATTGAACTAAAACTAAGGATAGAATACAACTAGAAATGCTCCAGCAATCCAAAGGCCTTGAATGGCAGGCACGGCTCCAAGCTCTCCTTCCTTACAAAGTTACGGCACAAAGTGTTTAATTTCTAATTTTTAGGCTCTTGTGTCTATTATGTGGTAGATGTGGGTATTTATAGGCTAGGGGGCATGGCAAGGTTGTGTTGGAGAAGGATTACACACTCCAATCCCACAAGGAAAAGGCTAATTCTATGGCAGAAACCAGGGAGAATAAAGAGAGGGTGGTTGCGGCAGATTCTTAGGGGAAAGGATAAGGTAAGGTGCGGCATAGATTTAGGCTTCTAGAATTTTGATATTAGGTGTTCTAATGTGAAAATAATTCCCCTATGCAGCTGGAAATAAGGTAGGATAGGATTAGGATAAGGTTAGGATAAGATAAGATAAGATTTTGGATAATGTTCCTTCTATTTAGCTGATTCCTTATCTTCTATGTCTTGAATTAATTTCTTCAACTCTTTAGCACATTCCTAGCCTGTTTTGATCTTCAAAAACGTCCATCCACCTCGCTTCATGCATGTGCTATCCATTCCAAGCCCAAAACTGCTCTAAATTGCCTTTTCTTGCCACTTTTGCCATTTGAACCTACAAACACACAAAAATAGCTTCAAACACTCTAATAAATATAAACTAACTGAGTAAATGCAAGGAAATAGGCTAAAAAAGTTGCATAAATATGCTTCTATCAAATTCCCCCACACTTAGCTTTTGCTAGTCCCCTAGCAAAACAAAGAAAGCAAAACACAACCTAAACCTTCCAACAACTACCTCAGGAATTTCCAATGAAACATGACATGTTAAAAATCACTGCTCACATAGATTTTAGCTATCCTTACCCTCGAGCTCATACTTAATCGCAGTCACCACTCACTTGCTCGCATTTAATCAATTAAAACAACATTTTGAATGTAGTAACATGTTGTAGAGAATCCCTCAATTCCTCACCGGATATACTCTCTATTTTCACACAGATTTTCTGACTACACTCCATATACTAAGTATATGTGAGAAGATTGATGTAAACATGTAGACTAGCACTCACATATGTTATAACGAAGAAGGCACTTTCTGGAATTATTAATACAACATGTAAATAATCTCATGAATGGAATGCCACTACTTAGAAGTGAGAACTAGGGATACCATATGCTTATACTAATTTGAAACTCCACATATTGAAACACATAACAATCAAGATAGAAGTCTAAGGGTTGTAATGGGGCTAAGGTATTGGCTAACAAAGAAAGGTTAAGGATAAATAAAGGTTCTTAAAGTAATGGTAAGCAACATAATGAAATCAACACTTAGAATTCAACTTTTGATTGCAGCATCAAACTTTAAACACAAAGGGGAGATTTGCACAACACTTAGGGCCAGATTCAACTTTTTTGGACCCTTCTTCAACAACCAACACTTTTGAACTCCATCTTACTTCTTTTCAACCTTTTTTTTTCCTTTTTCTGCACAACTTTTTCTTTTCTCTTTCTTTTTCCACCTTTTTTTTTTCTTTCCTTTTGAAACGCAAAACGTACTCTTTCACCAATTCACAAAGACAAATTCTTCCCCCACACTTGTTTTTTTGCATATTGTAGATCAAAAGGAATTCCCAACAAGTCATGCTCCATGATTCTTTAAGAACAAGGGTGTGGATAGTTCTATACTAGGCTAGGTAGGGATAATGCAGGCTAACAAAGAAAAATAGGCTAAATAAAGTTCAAAAGGGTTAAACCTACAATACATATGCAAAGGGTAAGGCTTTTTGGCTTTGGTTTAACCAAACAACTTCATCTCGTTACTTGTTATGCACTCAATTCTATGCTTTGAAATAAACAGGCATGAGTTATAGTATTGGAACTAAAATGATGAAAAAGCATTCTAAGTAGCAACGAAGCAAAGAAATAATGAGATCATGCAACGACTTTAGAAAATAAAAACATCACAGATTAATAACTCTCCAAATAAAGTTTAGGCTCAAGTTTCTCAGGGTTGTAGCATTAGTTTGAGTTTCTTCCTTCAAGCATGTTACAAAAATTGATTTTTTTCTCTTTGTGATTCATGTGAATTTGTAAATGACAACTACATCTAAGCATTAACCAAAGAGCATATCAAACTTCTACCCATGTTTGTAACTTTCTTTAACAGTCATGCAATTAAAAACCAAATCCTCATCATTGTGTTGGAAGGTACCCTAAGACACAAACACTCAACAAAAATGATTTTTTTTGGTATTTTTTCAAACTTTTTTCAAATTTTTTTTTGTTTTTTTTTTCTTTCAAATTTTCGTATTTTCCTTTCAAAACACATTAAAACACAATAAAAACACTTAAAAACAAAAAGCACCTGTTTACCCCCTTACACTTAAACTAAATATTCTCCTCAATGTTTCAAACATAGACTCACACACGAAAGCAATCAAAACAACTAGCAAACTTGACGATCATGGCAAAGTAAAAGCAATAAAGAGTAGGGTTAAGGAACGCAAATTTGGTTTTGGAGTCGGAGATTCTGAGATCTCTTTATTCGAACACATGGGTTGCCTCCCAAGAAGTGCTTGCTTTAACGTCTTCCAGCCTGACGATACCTCATTTTAAGCTCCCCTAGGGTCCATGGGATGGAATTGATCCTTGAATGGAAAGTGATACTTGAAATGATCCGGCAATGGTTTAAATTCTAGAGTGGGTGCCTGAATCATCAACAACCTGTTAGTAGAAAATGAAATTGAAATTCGAGGAGGTGGCTTACCTGTGTGCTCTGACAAGAACTCAAGGACAAACACCACTTCTTTGAAAGTTTCAGGAACTTTGCACTCGGCCAGATTTGGTGTGAGGGTTTTGACTAGTCCTATGTCATAAAATCCAACTTCTTTGGGGTTGGTTGTCTCAAGTACATTCTCTTTGATGAATTCTTGATATTAATACAAAATTTTACTAATTCCTGGCAACGGTGCCAAAATTTGATGTGGTAGATGATAGGAGCATATTCATGCGACTTAATTAGCTTGTTCTCGTGCATTTATGTTGTGTTTCCTTAGTTATTTTAGTGTTTAAAGTCACTTTTGTGCATTTTCAGATTATAAAGCCAAAGTGTGCAAGAAGATGCAAATTGGAGTCTTTTGGAGCAAAAGAGGAATGAATGAGTTGAAGACTTGAAGAAACGATGAATTCCTACTCCAACAATGAATTCCTACTTCAACGAGGATTCCTACTTCAACAAGGATTCCTACTTGAAGTAGGAAAGTTAACCCTAGGTTTCCCGTTTTGGTAACCTTTCCTAATCTTAAACGTTCGTATTTTCTAGCCACTTTGAAGAAGGCCTTGTGTGCACTTTAGGACACAAAACAAAGGCCCTAGCCCACTTTCCAACCTTTGCCGTGGCCTTTCCCCTTCTCCCATTCCCTTGCCGTGCAAGGGGGGGCATATTTGTCCCATTTTATGCACCTAAACCCTAACCCTTTTCCCTAGCCGCACCTTGCAGCCACTCTCCCTTTAATTTCTGAACTTAAACCTATTTCCCTTTCAAATAAACCCTAGCCGCACCTATTAATCAATTCCCTTTTAATTTCTGATTTTATTTCCTAATTCTAGCAGCCTTTGAATTAATTTTAGTTAATAAAAATAAGCTAGGGTTGGATTTTCTGAAAACCCTAGGTATTCCACCACTTAGCCGCACCCTAGGGAGATTATTCATTCATTCTTCATATTTCAGCCACAAAAGCATCTCAGCCGCAACTTCCATCCAAAAACCCTAAGCCCTCTAATTCCACATCTCAGCCGTACCCTTTATTTCACCCTAGAGCCTATACTTTTCATTCATTCTTTCATCATTCAGCCACCATCACCCTAATTCTCTCCCTTTGCCGCAGCCACCATCCCCCTTCTCCTTCAATCCAGAGCCACTCCACTAGTCCAACCACCATTCCCAACCTTCCTCCACCACTCACACCCCTTGCCGCACCACCATATCCCCATAAACCCATCTACAACCCAGAAAATCATCCCAACTCATCCAAAAACATCTCTGCCGCAGCAAGGAGAAGAAGAAAGAGGAGCTTAAACGCGCAGAAATTCAAGTGGATTCGTTGGGCGTTCTAGGTGTAATCAATCTTTTGTTCTTTATGTTTAATTTCAATTTTGTTTCTCTTTCTGTGAACATGAGAGGCTAAATCCCTAGTTAGCTAGGGGTGATTCAAAACCATGTTTATGCTTGCAATATGAATTGATTACCTTTGGTTGGAATTTCATGAGTTGTGGATTCAATTTGTTTAACTGCTTGATTGATAACTTATTTGTGTATGTTTATTGAGAGTGCACGCTTAGTTTTCATGCATGAATATGATGCTAGAATATGAGTCAGTTTCACCTAATAGTTACAAACTTATATTCACAAGTAGTGGAGGTTGCTTATAAACAATCGCGTTAAATGAATTCTTGGCACTAGTTTCATGCTCATCATAGTAACGAATGCCTCGTCAACACTTATAGTTTTCATGTTGCTTAATGATCTTTGATTGTATCTTTATTGTGCTTTTCACGTAAAGGACTTTTGGAGAATGTTTTGAATTGTGTATGCGTTGTCCCATCTAATTCATTAACTTAAGGAGAACTTGAAGGTTAACTTAAGCGAACCTAATTAACCCGGGGTGTTGAGTTTCATGATTCATCGAAAGACCAACTGAAAATCATCTTGTATGCAAGTGTGACATGTGTGGAGAAGAACCTTCTAGCTAGCATTCCATCCATATTTTCATCAAATTCATCTTTACAATCTGTTTTAATTACAATCTGTGCACTTTGTTTAATTTCGTCAAAAACTAAATCCCCCTTTACTTTAGTATCCAATTTAGCTAGAAAGTGTCTTAGTTTGTGTTTCTGAGTGTTTTGATTCAATTTATCACCCAAATTCGTCCAAATTAGTGTAAGTGCTCAAAACTGCCCAGATTGTGTTTTTAAGGCAGTTTTGAGTGTTTTAGGGCTGTTTTGAGTTTTTTGGTTTGTTTTAAGTGTTTTATTGTTTAGTTTTGCATTTTTTGAGTCTAGTTTAGTGTTTTAACTTTTGTTTTACGTTTTTGAGTCAGTTTTCAAGTGATTTAGCAATCCCTCCTAATCCCCGGTCTAGAACGATCCCTACTTATACATATACTACAATTGTCAAAAGAGGGTTTTAATTTGTGTGCTTATATATTTCGCATCAGTAGAAACTAACGCACAAATTAAAACCCTCTTTTTGATAGTTGTAGTATATGAATGTAGGGATCGTTCTAGGCCGGGGATTAGGAAGGATCCTAATCTACACTAACTTGACTCAAAAACTGAAAACTAGACTCAAATAACACAAAACTAAGCTAGACTGACTCAAATAACTCAAAACAAGCACTAAGGGGTGATTTGGACGAAAATCTAACTAAATTGACACGAAATACTAAAGGGGGGTTTGTTTGGACGAAAATTGACTTAAAACTAATAAGTTACAGAACTAAGTAAAGGTTGCACGAAATTAAGGTGACTTAAAGGGGTGAAAAGCTAGCTAGAGGGTCCTTCTCCACACATGACACATATGCATACAAATCGATTTCCAGTTATTATTCCTATAAACCATGAATGACAATGCCCTAAGTTAACTGTGAACTGTACAAATTAACCATCAAAGTATCCTAAATTCATTGAATTGGACTCAGCTTCGCAACTAAATTATTCTTATCAAGTTCCCTATATGAACTGCATAATAGAGATGGTCGCTGCCCTAGGGGCATTGCCACAACATCCTAGTAAGTCTCCAATCCCAATTCCAATTCCCATATCAACTAATAGGTTGTTACCTTCTTTGGTGCAGGTACGCAGTCGATTTCAAGGTGGTGGGAGCATTTACATGGACTTTATAGGAACCAAAACACCACAATCAGGGAGGATCACTATCCCCTTCCATTCATAGAGCCATACTATGAGAATTTCGAGGAGCATGTTGTGGATGATGTACCCCTCCATGCCATGGGTACTAGTGAAGCTTAGCATGGCATATTCATCCAGCTGGAAGACATTAAAGCAAGCGCTTTTGGGAGGCAACCGATGCATTCAACAAGGAGAAGATGGAACTTCCACTCCAAACCCAGATTTGCGTTTCTAAACCCTTCTCTTTGCTGCTTTATTTTATCATGCTTAGTTGTTTGTTATTTGTTTGCTTTTGTGTGAGTCTTTATGTGAAACATTGAGGACAATGTTTGATTTAATTCTTGGGATTCTATCACCTATCACTTCTAATGTTGTTTCTCACTGTTTTTAAGTGTTTTTAGTGCATTTTGAGCTGTTTTGGTGTGTTTTGAAGTAAAAATCCGAAAATTTGAAAAAAATCGAAAAAAGTGTTTGAAAAACCCAAAAAGAGTTGTTTTTTAGAGTCGTTTTTGTTTTTGTGTTTGTTTGTGTCTTAGGGTACCTTCCAACACAATGATGAGGATTTGGTTTTTAATGCATGACTGTTAAAGAGAGTTACAAACATGGATGAAAATTTGATTTGCTCCTTGGTTTATGCTTGGTTGTAGTTATAGTTTACGAATTCACATGTAATCACAAAGGATAAAATCAGTTTTTGTAACATGCTTGAAGGAAGGAAGTCAAACAAACGCTACATCCCTGAGAGACTTGAGCCTAAACGTTTATTTGGAGAGTTATTAATTCGTGCATTCTTGTTTTCTACAGTCGTTGCATGATCTCATTATTCTTTGCTTGGTTGCTACTTAGAATGCGTTTCATCACTATAGTTCCAAATACTAGAACTCATACCCGTTTTATTCAAAGCATGAAATTGATTAGCATAACAAATAACAAGATGAAGTTGTTTAGTAGTCACCACCATAGCCAAATAGCCGAATCTACCCTTGTCATTTGTATTGTAGGATTAGCCCTTTTGAGCCTTATTTAGCCTATTTTCCTTGTTAACCACATCCCCCTTACCTAGCCTAGAATAGGACTTTCCATACCCTTGTTCTTGAAGTATAGTGGAGCATGACATGGAAGGAATTCCTTTTGAGTGACATTTGTGCAGAAAACAAGTGTGGGGGAAGGGATTTTGTGTGTGTGCGCGCCAAAGTCTTAAAGAAGGCACGGGAAAAAGAAAAAAAAATGTGAAAAAGAAGAGAAAGAAAGAGGAAAGAAAGAAAAGAAAAAGTTGAAAATAAGTGAGAATGAACTCACATGTATTGATTGTTGAAGAAAGGGTCCAAAAAAGTTGAATTTGACCCTAAGTATTGCATGAATCTCCCCTTGTGTTTAAAAGGTAGTTTTTTGCATTCTAAAGGGAATTCTAAGTGCCTAATTCATTACTTTGCTCACTATTGCTTTAAGAACGTTTGTTTCCTCTACCTTTCCTTGTTAGCCAATACCCTAGCCCTGTTACAACCCTTTGACTTCTATCTTGATTGTTATGTGTTTCAATATGCGGAGTTTTAAATGGGTTTGAGTATATGGTATCCCTGGTTCTCACGTCTAAGTAGTAGCATTCCATTCATGAGATCATATACATGTCATTGTCATAATTCCAGAAAATGCTTTCCTTGTTATAACATATGTGAGTATTCGTCTACATGTTTACATCAATCTTCTCACATATACCTAGTGTAGGGAGTGTAGTCAGAAAATCTGAGTGAAAATAGAGAGTATATCCGGTGAGGAATTGAGGAAATTCTCTAAGGCATGTTACTACATTCAAAATGTTGCTTTAATTGATGAAATGTGAGCTAGTAAATGGTGACTATGATTAAGTACGCTCGAGGGTAAGGATTGCTTAAATCTATGTGAGTGGGAATCTTTGACATGTTATGTTTCATTGGAAATCCCTGAGGCGAACGTTGGAAGGTTTAGATTATATGTTTTGTTTCTTTTGTTTGTTTGTTTTGCTCGAGGACTAGCAAAAGATAAGTGTGGGGGAATTTGATAGGAACATATTATTCTTGTGCATTTGTGCTATTATTTCTTAGTTAATGTCGTATTATAACTCATTTTTGTGTGTTTGTAGGTCCAAAGGGTTAAAGTACCAAGAAAGTGCATTTTGATGCATTTTGGAGCAGTTTTGGGCACTATGTGGTTAGCTTGCATATGGGCCAACATGGATGGACGAATTTGGAGTTCAAGAGGCTAGAAATATGATGAGAAGAGGAAGGAACTAAGCTCTAGACAAAGTGGATAAGGAAGTAGCTCAAAAGAGGAAACCCTATCCAAAACCTTATCTAAAACCTTATCCAACATTATCCAAAACATTATCTAAAACCTTATCTCATCCTACCTTATCCTAACCTAATCTTGTTCCACCTTAATCCTAGCTACAAGTGGACCTAAAAACCTAATTTCTAGAAGCCTTATCTGACCCTAAAAGGGTGCCACACCCTTCCCCCTTTTATTTCTTCTAGAAAACCCAAAATCAGCCACAAAACACCTAGTTTCTAGAAGGCCCAATTTTGGACGAATTTCCTAAACCTTTTTCCTTTTGGATTCTGATTTGTTAGGCCTCATTCCTTGTGGATTTGGATTACACAAATCCTTTTATGAAACTAATTGGGCCAAACCCTATCCTAAGTGGATTTAACTTACTTGTGTCGAACCCTAGGGCCCTAATCCATAAAATCTGCTAAGTGTAACCCTAATCTAATTAATCCTAGGACTATATAAACATATTTTCAGCCACAAATTCGTACCACCCCTTATGCTATACAGAAAATACCTTGCCGCAACCCCTATTCTCCATTCTCCTTCATTCATTCACTCCATACACCTCCATACACAACCTGCCACACCCTACCACCATAATCAGCCATTATTCATCCTTCTAAACAAGAACACACCATTCAAAACCCCCAAATCCACCACCCACAACTTGTGCCGCAGCAAGGAAGAGGAAGGGAAGCCTAGCCGTGCATGCCATTCAACCTGGAATTGCTGAAACGTTTAGGTGTAATCTTTCTTGTGCTTTCAATGTTTAAATTCAATGATCTTTGTTTTACGAGTATGAGGAACTAATCCCCTTTTTGGCTAGGGGGAATTTCGAAACCATGGCTATATTTGCATGATGATTTGATTACGTTCAGTTGTGATTTCATGAATGGTGAATTCAATTTACTTATCTGTTTTAATTAAAACTTGTTTATGTATATGACTTAATTTGCATGCATAAATCTGATGCTAGGGTATAAGGAAACTTCACCTAATCATTGGGAACTTATATTCATGAGTAGTTAAGATTGTTGGTCACAATCATGTTAAGTAAATTTTTGGCATAAGTATCATGCGCTTTCATAGTTACGAATGCCTCGTCAACACCTATGATTTCCATAGAACCTAATGATCTTTGATTGTTTTTCTATTATGCGCTTTCATATAGAGAACTTTTAAGGAATAATTTGATTGCAATGCGCTAATTCCACTCAATTCAATGACCTAAGGGAAATCTGAGAGTTAATTTAAGCGTACCTAATTAACTTGGGGTGTTGAGGTTCATAATTCATTGACTAAGCAACTGGAGATTGTTTTGTATGCAAGTATGCCATGTGTGGAGAAAAACCTCCTAGCTATCCCATCATCCACTTAATTCCATCAAATTCGTCCAAATCTGCATAGGTTAATTTCTTGTTTTGTTTGTTTGATTTTAGTCCAAAACCAAATCCCCATGTGTTTTAGAGTGTCTAATTAGTTCAAATATGTTTTAGATTGTGTTTTTAAGAGTTTTGAGTCAAGTTAGAACCAAATTTCGTCCAAGTTTGTGTTTAGAGTCAAATCTGCCCAGATTGTGTTTTTAGGTAGTTTTGAGTGTTTTCAGCTTGTTTTGAGTTTTGTGAACTTGTTTTGAGTCTTTTGAGTTGAGTTAAGTGTTTAGAAGCTTTTTTTTTTTATTTATTTGAGTCAGTTTAGAGTGTTTAGCAATCCTTCCTAATCCTCGGTTTAAGAACGATTCCTACTTATTTATATGCTACAATTGTCAAAAGAGGGTTAATTTGTGTGTGAAGTTAATTTTCACATCAGGGGTACGGCAAGGTTGTGTTGGAGAAGGATTACGCACTCCAATCCCACAAGGAAAAGGCTAATTCTATGGGAGAAACCAGGGAAAATAAGGAGAGGGTAGTTGCGGCAGATTCTTAGGGAAAAGGATAAGGTAAGGTGCGGCATAGCTTTAGGCTTCTAGAATTTTGATATTAGGTGTTCTAATGTGAAAATAATTCCCCCATGCAGCTGGAAATAAGGTAGGATAGGATTAGGATAAGGTTAGGATCAGATAAGATAAGGTTTTGGATAATGTTCCTTCTCTTTAGCTGATTTCTTATCTTCTATGTCTTGAATTAATTTCTTCAACTCTTTAGCACATTCGTAGCCTCTTTTGATCTTCAAAAACGTCCATCCACCTCGCTCCATGCATGTGCTATCCATTCCAAGCCCAAAATTGCTCTAAAATGCTCTAAATTGCCTTTTCTTGCCACTTTTGCCATTTGAACCTACAAACACACGAAAATGGCTTAAAACACTCTAATAAATATAAACTAATTGAGTAAATGCAAGGAAACAGGCTAACAAAGTTGCATAAATATGCTTCTATCAACTAGGCAGAATAAAAATTTGCCGTGGAGTATTTCAGATTGTTAGGTACATGTTGGGATGCTTGTCCTGTGTTTTTTTTTTTGTTGTCAAACGATATATTTTGTTAGATTAGATGCTAGATCAACCATTGATGGGATTTGAACTCACGCCGTCATTTAAGGGCTTAGCTTCTTTCCACCATTGTAGTAAATAATCACTTGCCTTGGATTGGTTCAGAGGATAGGAGAGAACAAGGCCCCAGCAGGACGTTGTATTCGTATTTCAGGACCCCATCCATTCTCTGTTACATTAATTTGAGCCTAAATGTGGGACTGTTCATGAACAAGAGTATACTTTTTCCTTGAACGTTAGGCCCTTCAATTTTTACCATTTACAACTTGATTTTCTAAATAGGTCATGAAATTTTAATTTTTTCACGTTGCACTGTAAGACACTATAATTGCATCAATTTACACATTTTGTCTCTTTGAAAGTCCACTTTTCCATCAAATTGATGAATATTTTAGTCATTTTGGTACGAATGTGTTTACATGTGAATCCAATTATGGGATCCATGCTCATCATGTTATTAATTTGATGAAGATTCAAATAATTCGTTAGACAACATGCATAAATTTATATAGTTTTAAAACCTCAGGTTGTAATTCAAAAAAGTTAAAATTTCATTGCCCACTTTGAAAATCGCTTAAAACCTAAATGGTGAAAATGTAATTAGCTCAAAAATTACAATTTTTTTTTTTTTGAACAAAATAGGTAGGGTAATTATATTACAAATTAAGTTATTAGTTATGCATACAAAATTAAGTTCTTTTCTTTTTGGGTCCAAAAAGAACAAGTTTTATGGACATGATGACTCATTGACACTCCTCTTGTATTAGTTATGGTTGGTTATTAATGGTGAATGTGGGATTCGAATTTGGTACATCTTTAACTTGATAATACAAAATACCACTGGATGTAGAGCTTATTAGCTGAGGCATACGCTTTGATTTGTTGTTTGATCATTAAATTTCTAGTTCTACCTGATAAACCAAATCTAGCATTAATATATTTCACTACCTTGCGTAGCAACCAAGGTATAACCACATATTATACAATGACGTACACACACGCATAGGACCTTATAACTCCATCATAAGGCAAACCAAACATAAACCCTTGAAATTTCGACCAAAAGAAAAAACAGAGACCCTAGCAAGAAGGGCAGAAGTTGTGGAGATCAACATCATCGAAAAGGACGAGAGGAGAACTACATCGTTAACGTGGGTGACAAATTCACCATAACCACGACCTCAGCTGGCTGACTATGTTGATCATTGAATTCCACGTTATATATAAGGCGAGTTCTATCAGCACTGATGCTTTTGACGAGAAACTGACGGGTTGAGGTGGAGCTTTGCAAACTTGAAAATTAAAATGAAATAATTACACAGTGACACCACTATTCCACAGTCGACTCTCTTCAGGCTGAAGATATGCAGGGGGTACTCGGAGGAGATCTGTCGAGTAGATCAGTGGTAATTGGTATGTGTTTTGGTGGTGTTGGCGCTTGGTGTGGTGGTGTTGCCGATTTCGGCGGAGGAGGCGGGGACTTGAACTTTGTGGTATAATTTTCAGTGAAACCTGTCTTCATCACACCGAACGAACTTCCAATGTTTGGTGTACCAAGTAAAGAAGATGCGGGATGCTCGGAAGAACTTTCGTCTGAACATGCCAAATAAAGAATGGTTATGAAAAAGATTTTATTCAATTCTTTCAATTAATTAATGTTGCTGAAGTTGGTAAATCTAGCCAAGAAATTATATAATATGCTGTATCCTGTCCAGAATAATAAGAAATATAATGAATAATATCTAAGCTTCTGACCGCAATTCCTTAAGGCCGTGCAACGTGTTATATACAGTTGTGTCCTCTCTGCAGGACATCCGGCCTTTAATTCATGGACAAAATTTCATTAACGTGTTTCTAATATGCCAAGAACGTGTCGATGCATGTTCATTCCGATAATCTCTCGACACATAATTGACATGTAACCATGAGTAAAAGACGGATTTCCAGCATACCAGGAACACAAGAACCGATTCAATATATGTTCGGTGAGCGCCTAATTAAAGAACTGGGGGTACTTTACTTCAGTACATGAAATAATCGAATGGCGTCTCCAATGGGAAAATGCAAATTTGAGATGCAAAAATCATATTTGTATTATATTTTACAATTTCGGCATATGTAAATTAATATTGTACTCTAATGGGAGATACATAAATTTGAGATCTCATTTAAAATTATCGTTGTGATGAGTTGGACCTATCACCAAAAGATGTTAAAAAGAATGTAAATTTAGGTTTTTATTTACATTTTCCGGCGAAGATGAATAATATATTTTCATCTAAAGAAAATATGTAAAATGCCTCTATTTCAAGGCATGGAGTTGGTGCATGCTAATGACCTACCCAAACATGAAAATAATAATTAATGCTGCTAATTACCTGCTAAATGTCTTGCTTCAACCAAGATATTAAAACCAGAATTAGTTCCTTGAAAGATGATAAGTGAAATCAGGATCGTGCTTATGATCATGGTAGTCTTCATCATTATTTGTGTCACTAATTCAGTGGTGTACAAATTTAGAATATCTGCAGTTCTTTCCGCCCTACATTTATAGGCAGTAGTTACCTCAATGGAGTGGTTGGGCAACATCATAGGATTCCACTCTAGATCTCATCTCACCTCATCAAATTTTCTCATTAGTGATTCAATTAGGAGTCGGTACACCTGGTTAATTAGTTTATTATGTAATTAATTGCACATTTTTACGACCACAAACCATTATCTATACATTGTTCCCCAAGAGTCAAGTGAAATACATAAGATCAAATACTAATTACATATGACAGCACAAACTTTTCAAATATTTTAGAGTTACAATTATGTCATGATCGTAACCAAAAACACATTATTAAGAAAGGTAGAAGGAAGCAGAATCTAAGGCCACCAAATATCACAAGGAACAATGGAATAATTAAAGAAAACTAAAAACCCCGACTCCAAGCAGAAAACAACCATAAAGAAAGAACCTACTCTGATCATCAACAATTTTGTAACTAATTGTTGGCCTTAAAATTACAAGGGCCACATGGCGAGCAGGCCGAATAACTATGAGCTAACTACATCCTTCTTGTCAATGAAGGTGTGCCAACTCGCGATCGAGTTTGGTCGAGTAAGTAGAATAGATGTGGTATTGGTGGTGTCGAATGCGCTGCTGACTTATGCACTTGAGCGAGTATGACTGAGGAAGGATCACCTCTTGCCAAGCACTCTAGAACTTGAAGACAAGGTTGCTTAATTCAGTATGAAGTTCAGGATCTTCTTGTAGACATCAAAATTCCGGTGAAGTAAAAGTTCACCAACACATTAAAGTTTTAACATGCCAGGCTTTATGTGGCATGTGCCATGTGTCTCACAGATCGTACACATGGATATGACTAATCAAAATCGAACGAGTCATCAAGAAAGACACGTGTCAACACTTGGCAGAAAAGAATTATTTATTACAATTTAATTGAATAGAATATTAAACTTGTGAGGAATCATCAAGCACCCTTACACGTGTCGGTTATTTCATTGCTACAAGTCAAAACCTTGAGGGTTCGTCCATTCGAGATCAAGTTATCACAACCCTCGAATCAACAACACACATTTTTCACCCTGGAGACCAAATCAGAGGATTCAAAGTTGTAAAGAGATTGTAACCCTAAATCTACATCACTACACATGTTATTTTGTACACGTGTTCTTGTCTTATTTGTCATATGAATTTTGGGTTTACAAATTTGGCACGCCCTGTCTTTGCCTTGCTTTATGTCGTGACACCAACAAATTCTCCACTTGCAACAGAAGTTTTAGCGTTTCTTCCCTTGGTTATGAGAGCAGCTTGTTCCTTCCTTGAAGCCATTGGTTTTGACGTGTGTTTGAATTTTGAATGGAGAAAGATATGAGAGGTAGAGAGACCACACTTCAACATCCCTATTCTAAGCTGATGTCATTGATGGAGCAAGGAGAGTGTTGGGGTGCGAACTTGTCATCAGCCGGTCCTGGCTAGGGGAAATGAAGCATGCTTTTGTAGCATGCAAGAGAAATTCTTAAAGCAACGAGCATGCTTCTTTTATGTCAAAGAAGGCTCAAGTTTCACTCGTCCACGCATGCAAGAACGTGTCGGCTTTCACCATAAGGCGCGACTTAGCTGCCATTGTCTCACAAAGCAAGATGAAAGCGACATGTCTTTTAACCAGACACACCACTCCGACGTCGTTTCCACCAATATCACATAAAGGTCATTGTGAGAATTAACTAACAATCAACTTTTTCACCCAGAGAGAGTCAAAGGCTTCTGCTCAACATGCTACTGTTACAGAGTATTTATCTAAATCATGCAAAGTTTGTCAAAAAGCATAAGTTGGTCATGTCCATCATTTCAGTGGGGGCAAAACATTTCATCCTTCAAAATAGTGAAAGGTGTTTGCCAAAATTGGAAAATTCAATAGAGCGGTCACTGTCGCATGTATCCAGTGTCGACTTAAAGTGCACCTATGCCTAGTTTCAGTGGTAAGTGATCAAAAGAAAAAGGCAACATTGCTGCACTCAGAGTCATCCAACTCATCTTGTTCCATGCAAGTGATGATAATGTGAGTCACTTTTGCTAATGAATAATTGGCTCAAATGGCTCAAGCAACCGAGAAGCTGACAAAGACCATTGGGGAGAAAGACATGCAGATAGCGTTGCTCGTAAGCAAGTTAGAAGAAGGCATGATAGAGAGTTGAGCAAAAGTTTACCTCATCCGAAGAAAGAGGCTTGTCAAGAATTCACCTCCGATGAGAATGAGCAATCAAAGACAGATTCAGCTTTAGTGGCATCTTTGTCAATCCAACAACTCCAAGACATGATCGCCTCTATCAAAACACAATATGATGGTTCTTCTTAAGACTCACTCACGTACTCCAAGCTATAGACAAAGAAGTTTGATAATCTCCGAATGCCAACTGGGTACCAGCCTCCCAAGTTCTTGCAGTTCAATGGAAAATGCAATCTTAAACAACATAACTCATTTCATCGAGATGTACAATAGTGCTAGCACTATTGACGATTACCTCGTGAAGCAGTTTGTCCACTTGCTTCGAGGTGCTTCTTCAGCACACGTCGCATGGTAAGCATGATAGAGCTCACCAACACAAAACAAAGAAGGGATGAGTGAGTAGTTGACTACATCAGCCGTTAGCATGTATTAAGCCTTGATTGCAAAGATCGTTTCTCGAAACTGTCTTCCGTGAAGATTTGTATACAAGGAATGCATTAAAGTTTGTAGTACATCCTTCAAGGAATCAAACCTTGTACCTTTGAAAAACTTGCCACTTGAGCTCATGACATGGAACTAAACATCGCTAGCCATGATAAAGAGAGACCTCATACGATAGATTGCATTACCATAGATGAACCCTAGATGGGTGTATTTATACCGTGAGAGATAGACATTTTTAGGATAGAATCCTCGTTCTAGGCCGGGATAATCCTATAGGATATCTAGAAGTAGATATTGCACCTCTTAGGCGTTGTGACTACTTACGGCGCATGCCAATTCCTAGATTATAGGAACTCCAAGACTTATAAGATCTGATTGAGTCCATATTTGGATCAGATTGCATGGCTTGCAAAACAAGCATGGTTATCTAGTGGAGTCGACTCCACCTTTTGCCCCGAAATAGGGTGATGATAGCATCATTGCTTCATCTGATACAGCTTCGTTGAGAGCTACTGAGTCCATGACCGAACTTCTAAGGTAACTGATCAGCCTTACTTTGGCCCTGGAAAATCATGGTCCCACATAGATAAAAGCATTCATATCATTAAGAACTATGCAAAAACAACATGAACCCTAAGAATTAAATGGGTTTTTATCACAGTCTCTGAAATTGACCCATTTTGAAAATCGAGCAATGTAGTTTTTGAAAATGAGTGTTGCATATCAATGTGGTCATTCTGTCATAATTTTGTCAAAAATTCTATTATGTGCTAATGTGGCACATAACCAGGTCCCATAAACTTAATTAAATATTAATATGTGCATTAAAAATATTTAAATAATGAAAAAACAAATTTTTTTCTTTGGTACAATTAAAAACTTAACAAATAATAATAATAAAAAGGATAAAAAGAAAAAGATGACTGTTCATCATCTTCTTCCCTTCCCACTTGAGCACTATAGCTAGCATACCCCGATCGTGGGACTATGACGTGTTGGCTGACACTCGATGGTCATGTAACCTTTTTTGTGTAGTGATACGGAAAAGTGTGAACAAATTTAAAATGAAGTTGGAACTTATTTAACTAATTCAAAGTTTGCGCAATAGTAGGAAGAACCGATGAAGCTTAACTAGGCAGAGCAAATCTAGTTAAGGTACTTATTACACAACTGGAAATAAGTTCCTACATTTATTTGGGAGAATGTAAGAATGGCCAAAGTTCCCTCGTGCGCCACCGAAGATCCACCTAACTAAGTCCTAGAGGGGTGAAAAACAAAAGTTTTGAATGGGCGAAAATAAAGGTTTTCGAACACGTTCCATTTTCGAATATATTAACCCCTCACCGTAAATCAAGTACAGTTTCCATAAAATCATACTACGTATAAGTATGACATCAACGGTAATGCAACCATAGTTCAAGAAACACAATTCATAATAGCTCAACTGTGGCATAAGAAAATCAAGTACTCATTAACAATATCAAATGCTTACCATAATATCAAGTTCTCATCAATAACTCTAATGCATCATTATTCTATGCTAACACAAAAGTTCATTCAATGAAAATTCTGATATGAACAGGACTGGGTGTAATCATAATCTATTCGCTCTATACTACAATCATGTGAAGACTAGCGCTAATGTGCATCACATACGAGTTCGAGTTGCCTATTGCAACCTAGGACAAGATTGGCACCTACAATGGATCCAAAGTGAGTGAACGGTGCTATGTGAACATACACGTGAAGCTTGGCCCTGGCCCGAGGCTAGTACATACACTAGTGCAGCATACATGATGAGAAGAAAAATATATATAATCATGCCATGGCAATTTCATGATCTCTACCATATAATATCTCATTTAAAATGAATTAAAACATGGCATGATAGGTATAATATTGAATCCAAAAGCATTTTTGGAAACTATAAAACTATATATATAATATATAAAAAAAAATGCCCACTCACAGATACTTGCGATGTCACATCCATTCAAGCTAGGAAGCCAGAGTGTACGATAGTAATTGCACCTGATCATAATATTGGGACCCATTAATAAAACTCAACAAAAATGATTAAATTTGGGAAAACAGAGCATGGATTTGGAATCAGGACATCAAAATTAGTCTAGGGGGTCTTGGTCGAAACCTGAAAAAGTCAACCCAAAAGTCAACTTTGGCGATTCTGACATTTTCCCAAATAAATGTAAGAGCTTATTTCCAGTTGTGTAATAAATACCTTAACTAGATTTGCTCTGCCTACTTATGCTTTATCGGCTATTCCCACAATTGTGCAAACTCTGTATTAGTTAAATAAGTTCCAATTAAATTTATTCACACTTTTCTGCATCACTACACAAAAATGGTTACGTCACATTCGGGTGTTGGCCAGCACGCCTTGGTCCCACGATCGGGGTGTGTTAGATTGGTATCAGAGCATAAGTTTAGCAGTCCTATTCATATCAGAATTTCCGCTGAATGAACTCGTGTGTTAGCGTAGAATAATGGTCCATTAGAGTTATTGATGAGAACTTGATATTATGGTAAGCATTTGATATTGTTGATGAGTACTTGATTTTCTTATGTCTCAGTTGAGATATTATGAATTGTGTTTCTTGAACTATGGTTGCATTACCTTTGATTTCATTGTTTCTTGAACTATGGTTGCATTACCTTTGATTTCATACTCATACGTGGTATGATTTTATGGAAATTATATTTGTGCCGAGGGGTTAGTATATTCGAAAAAGAAACTTGTTTTGAAAACCTTTATTTTCGCCCACTCACACCCTTTGTTTTTTGCCCCTCTAGGACTTAGTTAACTGAATGTTCTATGGCACACGAGGGATTCTTTGGCGATTTTGATATTCTCCCAAATAAATGTAGGAGCTTATTTCCGGTTGTGTAATAAGTACCTTGACTAGATTTGTTGTATCTACTTACACTTTATGGGTTCTTCCCACTATTGCGCAAACTTTGTATTAGATAAATAAGTTCCAACTTCGATTTAAATTTATTCACACTTTCTGCATCACTACACTTCATGGTTACGTCACCTTCGAGTGTTGTCCAGCACGCCTTGGTCTCAGGATCGGGGTGTGTCAATAGCCCCACCAACAGAGTGCTTAAGGTTTTAGGAATAAGAATAAACCAACAAAGTTCATGAAACCCAAGTAAATTATGTTCTTTTGGCCATGAGTTCGACTCTCCAGTGGTAACGCTAGAGTCGTCCTTAATTCTCAGCCCTACTCTTCTCCAACATGTGCCTCTGGGTCAAGCAAAACTGGGGAGGTTTCAATTCGGATTATCAGTGTCAACGAGTATGAGGACTGTGGGAACGAGGGTGTAACGGTGCAGTTATAGGGGGATGAGAATGGTGGGTCACTAAGTAAGGTACAATCGTTGGACAATCAGGAGGATGTAATCAATAGGGTTGGGTCGGACAAGAGAGTACCCTTGGTGGCATTGTAATGCTCGGGTGGGAAAGGAAGAAGATGATGAACATTCATCTATTTTTTTTTTTTAAGTTTTTAATCATACAAAAATTAAATTTCTTTTATTATTTAAATATTTTTAATCTATATGACAATATTTAATTAGACTTATGGAACCTAGTTATGTGCCATAGCAGGATATAACAAAATTTTTGACTAAATTGTGGAAGGGCCACATTGATTTGCGACACTTATTTTTTGGGACTATATTGATCGATCTTCAATTTCAGGTGCCATCTTGATGGAGTAGTTCAATTTCATGGACCACTTCTGATAAAAACACTAATTAAATCAAAGAAATTTACAATAGAATTTACCATAACAACGCAATTATTGATTACAACGATGGCCTTGATACCCTTGTGTTTCTAGGCATATTTTTGGGATTAATACACAACAAAAATAACAAATAACATAAAATATGTTATCCCAATTATATATCTAGTTGGCTAACTTGAATCTCTAGCCATGTGCAGGCGGCATGATTGGATCATCCTTATGCTATTAATCTTCCTCTTCATGATTGATCACATGAAGCTCCCCAAGTGTTGAGCCTTTAAGAGTATCCACACTGATAAATCTAGTAACAGATGATGAAGTTATTCTTTTAAATGTGCTAGTAATATCTCTCACTTGGATTGATATAGAATGGATAGCACACAATGCGTATTTGGCTTATGGTTTTTCTCCCTTTTCTCTAATGGACAAAAATGAATAATCTTAACTTATGAGAGAAACCACAAGGAGTATTCATAGAGACTCATTGCCTCTTTATGCCACACCTCCTCTAGGGTTTTGACACCATGGGCTTAAACCATGCACCCAACCTAATTTCACTTGTCCACTTGGGCTTGTGACTTGGATCCCTTTAATTAAAACAGGTCTAATAGGCCCAAAAATTGGTTTAATATAATTCACCATTAATTTTATTTTATCAACATCCATACAGCGTTACTAGAAATGATCATATGTGGGTGGCCTCTTAGGTTCTAACTAAAACCGGCAATGAAGTTAATTGATGAATTAATTAATTCTACAAACCATGAAGGACACCTAGCAGCATATCATGGCTACTTGGATTAGTAAAACTATATGCGAACGGTTTAGTTTAGAGACGAAAATGCTATATCCATCCCCATAACCATGGAAATTAACCATATCCATAATTGGAAATTTACCATTGGGGATTATCCATAACTATGTCCACTGATAGGAGCATATTCATGCGACTTAAATGGCTTGTTCTCGTGCATTTACGTTATGTTTCTTTAGTTATTTTAGTACTTTAAGCTATTTTCGTGTGTTTGTAGGTCCAAAGGGCTAAAGGAGCAAAAAGATGCATTTTGGAGATTTTTGGAGCACTTTTGGGCTAAGGATGGATAGCTTATGCTTGGAGCCAAAGTGTTGGACGAAATTGAAGACCTAATTGGAGCCAAAGTGTTGGAACCTTGTTCTCTTTAGTTTTAGGACATTTAAACCTTTCCTAATCCCAATCATGCCATGCATAACACACATCCATTCTAACACATTGTCATTGCACATGCATTTCCTTCATTAATTAACCCACATGCTCCCATTACTTATCATAACCACATATCATATCACTTATCACTTATCACTTATCATCATCACTTTAGCTTTAATTCACATGAACATTCACTCACCACAAACATTTCACATGCTTTCCTATTCAATTAAATCAGCCACATGCATTCATCATCATAACCTAGCTGTCATTCCACTTCATTGCACATGCATCTTCAAAGAAATCAGATTTCCATCATATTCACATGCATTCATCATCATAACCTAGCTGTCATTCCACTTCATTGCACATGCATCTTCAAAGAAATCAGATTTCCATCATATTCACATGCATTCCATCTTTTAATTTAATCACATGCACATTCACCTTGCTTTGCAGAAAATCCACTTCATAACACATGCATCTTGGCAGATTTCACATGCACTCATGCACATTCACCTTAATCATTCACATAGCTTTAATCCACATGCATTTCCACCTAGATTTCCACCTCACAACCACCAGAAATCAACCAAAAACGTGCATTCCCTTTCATTTCTGTCAAAACACATGCATTTCCACCCTTTAATCACATGCACAAACAGCCACATGCATCTCCCATCACCATTTCAGATTTCCACCAAGTTCCTAGCTGTCATGTTCCCCCCATTTCACCTATAAATACTCATTCATTCATTCTCATTCATACACAATCCATTCACCACAGAAATAAGGCCTTTGTGCCAGAAATTCACCCATTCCAAACACTCTTCCATAAACTCATCCATTGCAGAAATGTAGACCATCAAACCACCCCCTTTGTGCCGTGAGTTTCCCCTACAAATCCAAACACCATCCTTCCATTCCTCCACCACTACCCAAACCATTCACACCATCAAACTATCCTTAGACCTTGTGCTACAACGAAGAGGAAGATAAGAGTGCCTAAACGTTCATACAATTCAAGTTTGAGTTGTTGGAATGTTTAGGTGTTTCTTTGATTTCTATGTTTAATTTTAATACTCTTTGTTTTGTACGAATGAGGCATGGAAGAGAAGAGTGCCTAAACGTTCATACAATTCAAGTTTGAGTTGTTGGAATGTTTAGGTGTTTCTTTGATTCTCTTTGTTTTGTATCATAAGGAACTAAACCCCCCTTGGCTAGGGGGTAATTTGAAATATATGTTTATGCTTGCATTTTGATTTGATTACTTCTAATTGCGTTTCATAAGTTGTGATTCAATTTGTTTAACCGTTTTATTGATAACTTATTTATGTATGTTTATTGAGAGTGCACGCTTAATTTTCATGCATGAATATGACGCTAGAATATAAGTGAGTTTCACCTAATAGTTACGAACTTATATTCACAAGTAGTGGAGGTTGCTTATAAACAATCGCGTTAAATGAATTCTTGGCAAGAGTTTCATGCATTCATAGTAACGAATGCCTCGTCAACACTTATAATTTTCATAGAGCGTAATGATTCTTGCTTGTACCTCTTCTATGCATTCATGTTGAGGACTTGTGGGGAATGTTTTGAATTGTCGCATGCATCATCCAATTCAATAACGTTAGGAAGATTTGAAGGTTAATTAGTGCATCACGGTTAACTTGGGGTGTTGAGAATTCATGGTTTATTGAAATGCAATTGGAAATCATTTATTATGCAAGTATAACATGTATGGAGATGAACCCCTTGGCTAGCATCCATCCATTCATTCCATTTCATCACATTCATATATACTATCTGTCTTAATTCGAATCTGTACATTTTATTTAATTTCGTATAAAACTCAATCCCCCTTTACTTTATTGTCCAATATAGTAGAAAGTGTTTTAGTTTATGTTTATAAGTGTTTTGATTCATTTTGTTACATAATTTCGTCCAAATTCACCAAAGTGCTCAAAACTGCCCAGAAAGTGATTTTAAGGCAGTTTTGAGTGTTTTGGGTGATGTTTGAGTCTTTTGGTTTGTTTTAATGTTTTAAGTGTTTAGTTTTACATTCTTTGAGTTAGTTTAGTGTTTTATATTGTGTTTTTACGTTCTTGAGTCAAGTTATTACTTAATTTCGTCCAAATTTGTGGTTTTGCTCAAATCTGCCCAGAAAGTGGTTTTTAGGCAGATTTGAGTGTGTTTGTGTTGTTTTGAGTCTTTTGGTTTGTCTTAGTGTTTTAAAGTTTAGCTTTGCATTCTTTGAGTCTAGTATAGTGTTTCATATTGTTATTTTACGTTTTTGAGTCAAATCCAAGTGGTTAACAATCCCTCCTAATCCCCGGTCCAGAACGATCCCTACTTATACTTATACTACAATTTGACGAAAAGAGGGTTTAATTTATGCGTGTATAATTCACGCATCAAATTTTGGCGCCGTTGCCGGGGATTAGAAAATTTGCTAATCCCTTGGATTGTTTTATTTTTGTTTGTTTTTATTTTTCCAGATTCTTAATTTTGTTTTGTTTCTTGTTTTAGGTACTAGTTCATGACTCGGAGTTCTCATCTGATTTGTGAACATATCCTGGAGTGATTGGGTTCTTCGTCCGGCTGCAAGACGTAAAAGAAAGCGCTACTTGGGAGGCAACCCAATGCGCTGAATAAAACAAAGCATGTTCATAAAAAAAAAAAAAAATAAAAAAAAAAAATAAAAAATAAAAAAAAGAATAAAAAAAAGATACTAAACATGGAGAAAGGTGGAGCTTCACAAAGGTTGTTTACGTGAAGCCCCACTACGAGGCGTCGAAGCGGAAGGCGTCGAAGCGGAAGGCATCGAAGCGGAAGGCATCAACGCGGAAGGCATCGAAGCGGAAGGCATCGGAGCGGAAGGCATTGGAGCGGAAGGCATCGGAGCGGGAGGCATCGGAGCTAGAGCATTCCAGGCCTCAATACTTGGCCAAGCGCTGGATGAGCCAGGAAAAAGGTGCCTCTGGAGGAAAGACGAAAACCTTTGACGGTCACTGTGAATCCGACCTTCAGACTCTTGCAGCTCATCAAGCTTCCTCTTCATGCCCGTCGAATAGTTGTTTGCAAGCACATGCAAACTTCTATTCTCGTACTTAAGCTGCTGGATCTCTTGCTTAAGACTTTCCACTTCTGCCATCAATGATTCCACCTGACGGGAGCGGGCAAGCAGGCGTTGGCCCATGTTGGACACAGAGCTCGCACACTGAACACTAAGTGCGAGGGACTCTTGAACGGCCAACTCATCGGACCGTCCTGACAGCAGCCTACTATCTTTTGGAGTGAGGAGGTTTCTAGCTACTATTGTAGCTGTTGTGGCGTCCTGCATCACGGAGTCTTCACCTGTAAGAGGACCGTTAGAAGATAAGAAAGAAGGGCGCCATACGTTACCTTGACGCGGCGCGCCCGTATCACTGCTAAGGCTCAATTCCAAGCTAAGGTTCGATGAGTTTGCCATTTTTCAAAAGTGTTCAAAGAGAAGGGATGGAGTTAAATTTCAAAGGGCCGGAGTCAATTTTCAAGAATGGGAAGTCTTCAGAGTGTGTTTGTTGGCGGTGATCGATACCTCTATAAGAAGCCAAGGCGACGCGTCCTCCAATTCAAAAAGCCGGAATTTTCGGCGAAATTTAGGCGACGTTTTCTCGGCTTTTCAGAAAACGCGTTCAACTTTGTCAAAAGATTTCTGACAAAGCTGAAAACACGTGGAGGCCATCATCACAACTACACGTCTTTAGCCGACAAGCGCAAAGTTCGGCGACGCTTTCTCTGCTTTTCAGAAAACGCGTGCAGCTTTGTCAAAAGGAGCCGCATACGCACTACTACGTGTCGTTCAGAAAGCAAAGGGGCGTCGTTCAGAAATCGAAAGGGGGCCTGCTCAGAAATCGAAGAGGCGTCGTTCAGATATCGAAGAGACATTTGTCGACAAGGGTAAAAACACAGTACCACCACTTGATATTATCTCTATATATGTCGACCTTCGTCTTTTATGGCAAGGCAAACCTGAAGAAAATGCCCAACTCTCTCTCACCTCTGAGGGCGCACTCCCAGCAAAGCCTCTTGAAATACTCAATTTTTTCTCCCCCAAAGAAGATACCAGAAACCTGGAGTACAAATGAGGCAGAAGGAAACGGTCGGTCGAAGCATGTGGAGACAACCACAACAAATACATGTGCTGCTTCATTCGCCGTTTCTTCAAAAGCAAAGGTATCTCATATCATCAAGGTCTAAAGCAAAAGTATCTCATATCATGCTCTTTCCCTGTCTTTTTCTTTGTCCTTGTTCTTACTCGCATGGCAAAGTAAAAGAAGCAATCAGCCGGCACTTGGAGTCAGTCTTCCGATCTGGAGCCAACTGCCTGGAATCTATTCCTGATTGCTTACCTAGCGTTGCTCTCGAGTAGTCATCTTCAACGGTTGATACACTTCCAGAGAAGGGAGCACTTCTGCAAAGGGGAGCGAGTAAGGCAAGTGAAAATGATACATTGAAGCATGTGGAGACAAACTTAGGCTGAGTTATCCTCCAACCCTTTTCAATACGAATTGGAAAGATTGAACAAAGAAACAGACCAAAGGAGTAAGCTCAGACCTTCGGGGGAGACCAAAAGAATCCTGCTGCCCAGATCAAGAGTAGCACAAAGGAAAATCAATGATGGGCGGAAACCAGTTCAAGAGTAAGCCTGTGGAGTCACTATGATCAAAGCCTCAATGCAATTACCAAGGAGAAGAGGGAATTTACACTCCATAACCAGATTTGCGTCCCTAAAACTCTTCTCTTTGTTAATTACATTCTGCCATGTTTAGTATGTTTAGTTGCTTTTTGTGTGTTTACTTATGTTTTGTGTGAATCTATGCTTAAAACATTGAGGACAATGTTTGATTTAAGTGTGGGGGGGTAACTAAGTATATTTGATGCAAATTCATGGGATTTTATCACCCATAACTTCAAATGTTGTTCCTTGCTGTTTTAAGATGTTTTTAAGTTGTTTTAGAGTGTTTTAGTTTGTTTTGTTTTTATAACTCCGAAAATCACATAAAAATTTGAAAAACGTGTTTTAAAAAGCCTAAAAAGAGTGTTTTGAGTCGTTTTTGTGTGTTTGTGTCTTAGTATACCTTCCAACACAATGATAAGGATTTGGTTTGTAATTGCATGACGGTTAAAAAGAGTTATTAACATAGAGAAAAGTTTGATTTACTCTTGGTATTTTTTTTGCTTGGTTATGGTTATAATGTATGACTTCACATGCAATCATAAAAGAAAAATTCGTTTTAGTAACATGCTTGAAGGAAGGAACTCAAACAAACGCTACAACCCTGTGAGACTCGAGCCATTACCTTCGTTGGAGAGTTATTTTCTGTGATTCTTTGTTTTCTAAAGTTGTTGCATGATCTCATTATTCCTTACTTGGTTGCTACTTAGAATGCAATCGTATCATGATAGAACTAAATGCTAGAACTTATATCCGTTTCATTCAAAGCATGACATTGAATTGCATAACATATATCAAGATGAAGTTGTGTAGTTGCCACCCTAACCAAATAGCCTTACTTCCCATATTTCGTATTTGTTATTAGTTTTAACCCCGTTGAACCTCGTTTAGCCTATTTTCTTTGCTAACCACATCACCCCTTACCTAGCCTAGATTAGGACCATTCGTACCCTTGTTCTTGAAGCATAGTAAGCATGACGGATAATGAATTCCTTTTGATTAATATGTTGCAGAAAATAAGTGTGGGGGAAAGGATTTTTGTGTGTATGTATGTGCCTAAGTCTTAAAGGAGGCACGGGAAAAAGAAAAAAAAATGTGAAAAAAAAAAAGAAGAAGAAAAGAAAGAAAAAGAGTGAAAATAAGTGAGAATGGACTCACAAGTGTGATTGTTGAAGAAAGGGCCCAAAAAGTTTGAATATGGCCCTAAGTTTTGTGTGACTTTCCCTTGGGTGTTCAAAGTTGACTTCTGCGTTCTAAAGGGAATTCTAAGTGCCTAATTCAATACTTTGCTCACTATTGCTTAAAGAACGTTTGTTTTCCCTATCCTTTCATTGTTAGCCAACTCCCCAAGCCCCGTTACAACCTTTGACTTCTATCTTGATCGTTATGTGTTCAATAATGTGGAGTTTGGAATTGATATGAGCTTATGGAATCACTGGTTCTCGTTCTAAGTAGTAGCATTCAATTCATGAGATCATATTCATGTCATTGTCGTAAATCCAGAAAATGCTTTCTTTGATATAACATATGTGAGTGTTAGAATTCATATTTACATCAATCTTCTCACATATAACTTAGTGTAGGGAGTGTAGTCAGAAAATCTGTGTGAAAAACGAGTGCATATCTTGTAAGGATTTGAGCAAATTCTCTAAGGCATGTTACTACATTCAAAACATGGTTTTAAATGCTTAATTGTGAAATAATATGTGGTGACTATGATTAAGAATGTACTTAAGTGTGAAGATGACTAAAATCTATGGGACTAATGATTTTTAACTTGTCATGTGCATTGGAAATCCTTGAGACGATTGTTGGAAGGTTTAGGTTGTGTTTTTCTTGTTCAGTGTCGTTTTGTTTTTTTATTTCTTTTGTTTTGTTTTGCTCGAGGACTAGCAAAAGATAAGTGTGGGGGTATTTGATAGGAGCATATTCATGCGACTTAAATGGCTTGTTCTCGTGCATTTACGTTATGTTTCTTTAGTTATTTTAGTACTTTAAGCTATTTTCGTGTGTTTGTAGGTCCAAAGGGCTAAAGGAGCAAAAAGATGCATTTTGGAGATTTTTGGAGCACTTTTGGGCTAAGGATGGATAGCTTATGCTTGGAGCCAAAGTGTTGGACGAAATTGAAGACCTAATTGGAGCCAAAGTGTTGGAACCTTGTTCTCTTTAGTTTTAGGACATTTAAACCTTTCCTAATCCCAATCATGCCATGCATAACACACATCCATTCTAACACATTGTCATTGCACATGCATTTCCTTCATTAATTAACCCACATGCTCCCATTACTTATCATAACCACATATCATATCACTTATCACTTATCACTTATCATCATCACTTTAGCTTTAATTCACATGAACATTCACTCACCACAAACATTTCACATGCTTTCCTATTCAATTAAATCAGCCACATGCATTCATCATCATAACCTAGCTGTCATTCCACTTCATTGCACATGCATCTTCAAAGAAATCAGATTTCCATCATATTCACATGCATTCATCATCATAACCTAGCTGTCATTCCACTTCATTGCACATGCATCTTCAAAGAAATCAGATTTCCATCATATTCACATGCATTCCATCTTTTAATTTAATCACATGCACATTCACCTTGCTTTGCAGAAAATCCACTTCATAACACATGCATCTTGGCAGATTTCACATGCACTCATGCACATTCACCTTAATCATTCACATAGCTTTAATCCACATGCATTTCCACCTAGATTTCCACCTCACAACCACCAGAAATCAACCAAAAACGTGCATTCCCTTTCATTTCTGTCAAAACACATGCATTTCCACCCTTTAATCACATGCACAAACAGCCACATGCATCTCCCATCACCATTTCAGATTTCCACCAAGTTCCTAGCTGTCATGTTCCCCCCATTTCACCTATAAATACTCATTCATTCATTCTCATTCATACACAATCCATTCACCACAGAAATAAGGCCTTTGTGCCAGAAATTCACCCATTCCAAACACTCTTCCATAAACTCATCCATTGCAGAAATGTAGACCATCAAACCACCCCCTTTGTGCCGAAATGGTCTACATTTCTGCAATGGATGAGTTTATGGAAGAGTGTTTGGAATGGGTGAATTTCTGGCACAAAGGCCTTATTTCTGTGGTGAATGGATTGTGTATGAATGAGAATGAATGAATGAGTATTTATAGGTGAAATGGGGGGAACATGACAGCTAGGAACTTGGTGGAAATCTGAAATGGTGATGGGAGATGCATGTGGCTGTTTGTGCATGTGATTAAAGGGTGGAAATGCATGTGTTTTGACAGAAATGAAAGGGAATGCACGTTTTTGGTTGATTTCTGGTGGTTGTGAGGTGGAAATCTAGGTGGAAATGCATGTGGATTAAAGCTATGTGAATGATTAAGGTGAATGTGCATGAGTGCATGTGAAATCTGCCAAGATGCATGTGTTATGAAGTGGATTTTCTGCAAAGCAAGGTGAATGTGCATGTGATTAAATTAAAAGATGGAATGCATGTGAATATGATGGAAATCTGATTTCTTTGAAGATGCATGTGCAATGAAGTGGAATGACAGCTAGGTTATGATGATGAATGCATGTGAATATGATGGAAATCTGATTTCTTTGAAGATGCATGTGCAATGAAGTGGAATGACAGCTAGGTTATGATGATGAATGCATGTGGCTGATTTAATTGAATAGGAAAGCATGTGAAATGTTTGTGGTGAGTGAATGTTCATGTGAATTAAAGCTAAAGTGATGATGATAAGTGATAAGTGATAAGTGATATGATATGTGGTTATGATAAGTAATGGGAGCATGTGGGTTAATTAATGAAGGAAATGCATGTGCAATGACAATGTGTTAGAATGGATGTGTGTTATGCATGGCATGATTGGGATTAGGAAAGGTTTAAATGTCCTAAAACTAAAGAGAACAAGGTTCCAACACTTTGGCTCCAATTAGGTCTTCAATTTCGTCCAACACTTTGGCTCCAAGCATAAGCTATCCATCCTTAGCCCAAAAGTGCTCCAAAAATCTCCAAAATGCATCTTTTTGCTCCTTTAGCCCTTTGGACCTACAAACACACGAAAATAGCTTAAAGTACTAAAATAACTAAAGAAACATAACGTAAATGCACGAGAACAAGCCATTTAAGTCGCATGAATATGCTCCTATCATCCACCGGGTAACGGATTCCCCATCGATGTACGGTTATATCCATATTCACCAATACATTTGTTCAATTGACATATTATAATATAATAGATACTAGTTAGCCATTATAATATAATAAATACATTGATGATGTTGGCATATGTTTGATCTCTCCCATAAGCACAACTACATTCTCATTGGTTTTGATTTAAAACTTTTGAATTTTCTCACAAAATGCAACTTTTGTAATTCTCAAAGTAATGGGCTCAGTGTATATATATTATACAATACTATATTTATTATATAAAAATTATATTATACGTATAATATGTATTAAGCAGGTTGGTTTCTATGACTAATACAGATCGGGAAACCCTATAACATATCTGAAACCATAAATGAATAACATTTCTAGTTTTTCCCCATATTCAAAATATAATTGAATTTTCATCCCCAAATCCGTTCCATTCAGACGGTTATCGGGTTTAACGGTATAAATTGCCATCCATAACTATGATACTATTTCGAACCTTGATTATAGTTACAATGCAATTCAGTTCTTCTATTCCATATCCCGATCAAGATTTATGTGATAGGGATTTATGTCAAATCACATGTAGTAATCTATTATCACCATGATACAGTTCATGTTGAAGCAGTCTTACAAACATAGCTTGATCAACAAATACTTCAACCGAAGATTTATGAGATTAGTTAAGGCTCGTGCCCTTAAGTATGTGTTTTTATCCCTACCTTTGCAAGTGGTAAAAAAACTATCAATACTTATACATATGAACCCAAGTTTCACACTATCATGCCCTGCGAAGCAATGAGGGCTTTGAGGTGAAATCAAAGTTTATATCTATAAGCATAAGATACCTATGCTGCCTCAAGTCTGAGAACTATTTGCATACTAGAATTAGAAGCTTTGTAACCTTTGATATGTGGTAAGCATCTATGCATTTAAGTTTCTTATTTGGTCAGTGTTCAGTGAACTTGATCAACAGACAAGCACCTATATATCTATCACATGTCCAACACGTGTAGCACGAGACCATTCTAACCTTAATGCGATATGCATCGACCTTTTAGGATAGGCAAAGTCCATTTGACTTTTCATATGGTTCGGAACTTAATTTAAGGACTAAGTGACTATAATAGAAGTCTCCGTATCCCACTCTCGTTTCGTACATTATCACCATAATATAAAGCCAAATTCATGAATGAATAAATCTTACCCAAATATTTATTAATTAATATGAAGTTGTTACATAGTATCCAATATTACAAAATTGGCTTTTAGGTCATAATTCAAATAGGAACACCTGCCTAGGATTCTCAAACATGAAGATAAGGTTGCTTAATTCACTGCAAAGTTCATGATCTTCCACACCGGGTTTGGTTGCTTCAACTATATTCGTGAGAATATAAGTGCATTGAATCAGTATCAGGTTGTACAAGCAAAGATACTCAAAGAAATAAGTGTCTTTATGGAAATTGCACCTGAGAGTAACTGATCATAAAGTATCTCAATTCCCAAGGCTGATGAAGTGACCTCTTTGGGCAAAAGAATTGAAAACTTTTCGTCGACCGAGACTTGGATTGATGACTAACTAACCAGAAGTAGTGTTGTTTACTTGTCCAAATTGAAGCTACTTCTAAGTTGCCTAATTCTACGACTCTAATGTTGTTTAATTATCTAAACTGAAGATGTCATTAGTTAACACAATGCTGTTTACTTAACCAAACTAAATATGTTGCCGGTTGTTAACACAACACTATTTACTTATCCAAACTGAAGATGTGTTGTTGGGAGGGTTAGGATAATTAGAATTTTTCTCAGGGTTGTGAGTAGGGTTTCACATAGAGCGTTTTGAGTTGTGTGTTGAGTTGAAGAGGGTTTTCTTGTTCCAGAGCCTCTTCTATACATGAGTGAATTGTGTGATAACCTCGTTTGTCGAGGTAAAGTCTTGATAGGACTATGCCTTCTCAGCACTTACTTGGATATCCTCTTTTTATCCCCCTTAATCCCCTCTTTGTCGAGACTCAATCTCTACCAAATCTCAATCTTTTTGACTTGAACAAAATTTTGAACCTAATCCCTTTATGCACTTAATTCATTCTCACATGGCCAAGCACGGGTTGATCCTTGGAATAATGCAAATCTTATCAATACACATCATGATCCTTAACAATCTTGATTCCCCTAGGACTCGACCAAGCCACCCTTGGCTTGATCACTTAGCATTCCTATTCCTATTAGGACTTGGCTACATTAATGATCTCCTGGGTTGGGAGCCAACTGGCCTGATGAATAATTACTGGGCCGAGAACCATGACCTTTCAACTCGGGTTATCCTTTCTTGCCCCAAATCTTGTATTTCAGGCCTAAATATTAACTTAATTGAACTCCAAAAAATTAACACCATGGTTTGCTAAACCTCTTTACGATCCTACTAAAACGTTTTTGTCAAATACAAAGCCAGATAAATTATTTAGACATTAACAATATTGTACTTATTTATTTAGAGCAAGTCATCCACAACCAATAAGACAGTAGGGTTTTAAGTCAATGTATCTATTTACTAATTTCGCATTATGGCCCGTTTAATAGAGGCCATTGGATGAATTAATATTTTTTCTAGATATTACTATTAGATTATCGGAGTAATTATCTTGTAGAAAATTATATGAGCTTAGAGATGACTACAAAGCCAAGAAGTTTGTTCAAAAAGAAGATAAAAGTCGGTCAAATAATCCAATTGACTTGAGGCAGATAATGCAAAGTTTGATATTCTGGTTATCAAGGAAAACGGAGGGAGAACTTTTGCCATATTTGGATGAGAGTTTTGCTATAAAGGTGCACGTGAATTTTGACTTTGGTTAATACTGAGAGGTGCTTATCAAGAGGGTTTTCTTTTCTTTTCTTTTTTTTTTAATTTTTTTTAATTTTTTTTTTAATTTTTTTTAATCACGATACGAGGATAGCAGGAGTTGGAGCGATACTAGGATATTCCACTTCGTAGTTGAGCAATTTGAGTTCTATAAATACAAGACGTTGTGTAACGTAAAAAGGACCTTCACCTCAACACACAAATCAACGTTCTACGCAAAATCTCTCACATCTTTTGAGAAAACTAACTTGCTCACTAATCGTCAGCATGAATTCTGTTTGGTTAGAAAGGTTTGAATTGGCAACCGACGGACTGTCTGATTAGACAGGTTTTCCACAATCAACCAACAAGGGCGGTTGTTTAGTTAGACAAAGCCGGAGTTGAGAATTAGTTTGCCTTAGGAATTTTGGTTATTTGGTTAGCTGGGATTCTCTCAAGTTCAATTGATTATTTATGCAAGTCTTAGCCGGCGAAAAGTTTATGATTCTTTTGCTAAAAGAGGTCACTTCATTAGCCTTATCAGTGAAGTGAGGTGTTTGTTGCCAAAACTGGATTAACCGAAATCAGCCCAATTAAGTTCAAATTTAACTGTTCGCAAGTGTACAATCGTAGTATTATATAGTAGGCAAGCACAAGACTATTCCAACTAAGATTGATATAATTCTATTATCTAACCAAATTAAATTGCACTTGAATTGAAATTGAACGATTGATGATTTGAGAAAGAATTATGAAATTGTGATTTTAAATAAAAGGAAAATGATCTTAAATAAGTGATCACGAAAAACAAAGAAAAAAAATTGTAGTTTGATTGTGAAAGACACTAGAGCATCCGATTCACTATAACCAATCCAACTCAATTCCAATAGTTAATTATTAATGAGTAATCATAAAAATTGACGGTCTATTTCCTCAAGTTCATATAGTATCCATGACATCTATATTACTACGTATACTCATATGTGCTAATAATCTATGGCATCTAGATTACTAAACACATACAAATTCATTAACGATTTGGGAACTAACTAAGAGACCGCATGAAACTTAGTGTATGTCATCTACATCAAGGAATTCATGGTACTATTTGTAGGAAGCTAAAATCGAATTAACAACATGGTATATGCATTAACTCGCATCACATACATTCAATTCAACCCCCAAAGTGTGGCCAATAACCAAGATTAAAATCAAGCTCATAAGCACAGCAAAATGAAACTCAAAGTGAATAATCATAATCGACAATAATACTAAACCCATAATAAAAATGAAAAATAAATTGAGATTTCAAGAAAAACCCCTGAACGTTCTTGCTATTTTGCCGTAACTCTCCAGTCTTCTTGCTTGCTGTCCGTTTTGGTTCCTCAATATCATTTTATTTTCCTTTCTATGTTGAATAATCATCAGGTTCTTTTTCCCTTATTAACCCAGCAGCCCCATTATTAATAAGTTAATGCAAAACAAAAGTCTTTTTTCTTCTTGTCTTCCCACGTCTGCTTCATTTCCTTCTGTGTAACCGACAAAGGTTTTAACACCCTTTTAATGACAACAGTAAAAGAGAGGTCCATTGAATTCCTTGCTGGCCACTTTGTATGATTAAACGCCTTCATTGATTTCTCAATGGAAAACAGCATAGCCTTGTGCCGCTTGAGTTTACTCACTGCAGTCATAGCATCCTTGCATCTCGCCGTCTAACTTCCAGAAAATCTGAGTGGTCAAATTCTGCTGCAGTTGTGTGTGTCAGCTTGATCATGTGAATAGAAGAGAAGGCAAAGCTTTCATTTTTCTTTTCTGTGCAATAAAAGGATAAAGGTAGCCTTTTTCTTGAAGTGGCCACGGGCATTGCATAACATTTAAATAACATGAGGTATTGCAAGTGGCCCTTTACCATAGTGGTAAAAAGGTGTTGTGCCTTTGCATGATGACATAAGTCATCGATGACTAATCTAACCTTTAACTTACTAAAAATATTGCTCGACTCAAAAAAAAAAAAGACAAAAAAAAAAAAAAAACATGAGGTAGTATGTGCTTGTACGTAACACATTCCAACACCTTATTACTCCATTTTTTTCCCTATCTTTAGATAAATGAATGAAACCCATACTACCCAAACAAAAATAACGAGCATCCTGCAGATTTTTTATCTTTTCTCTCTTTTTATCATGCTCGAATATACAAAGCTACAATGCTCCTCATTTTCACATTTCAATGTAGTACATTCCATCCATTTTTCTATATAAACAAAACCCCAATGGCACAACCTCTATGATACTTTCTCAAAACAATAAAGGATAGGTATATGCATAACTTCTCAACTAAATATCAGAGCATGGTAGGGAGATATGGCTAACAAAGAAAAGGCTTAGTTTAAAGTTCAAGGGGCTACTAGGGATAAAATTAGCATGTGAGGTAGGCATGAAAAGCTCAAACAATAAAAAATGGCCTATATCCTTTCCAAATTGTTACATGAATTGATGAATGAATCGAGAGATATAAAGCACATTCTAGAGATACATGTAAGAATGAGATCATACTCACAAGAATAAATGTGATTGATGCATGATAGTTCAATCATGAAAGACTCAAAAGCTCACAAGGATTACATGATGTCACTATATTCACAAAGGAAAAGTTAAATCATGCTTTAGTTTCACATCAATAAGGCTATGTGCATTTGTGTTTCAAGGATGATTAAATATGTACAAGCTAACAAAGGAATAAGGAAATTCAACTAAAACATGGTTACTAATTTGTCGATCACCATGGTTCAGATTCAATCCAATCATATCATTGTGTTGAGAAACTAACCAAAAAAAAAAACTAATGCAAAGCAATAAAGAAAATAAGAAAATGTTTTTGGATTTTCAATTTTTTTTCCTTCTTTTTATTTTTTATTTATTTTATTTTTGGTGTTTTTAAATACTAAGAACAAACCAAACTAAACTAATAAAACCAATTGACAAAGCAGCATAAAGACAAAAGCAAATCTAGTTCTTGTTGAAAGACTTTTCAATTTTTCAATTTTTTTTTTAACAATTCCCTCCCCCCCCCGCCGCAAAAAAAAAAAAAAAAAACTTAAACTGGACATTGTCCCTAATGTCTTTTTACATAGGAAAACAAACAAAAGAAAATGAAATGAACGAGGAAAAGCATTTGAACAAAGACACTTCCCTGGTTTATTCACCAAGTGATATGTATTGTGGTCTTTGAGAAGAAGCAACCCCCCAAGCTTTGATTCTGCAATCAACTCCAGGGTGCACATCATGAAGTTCTCCTACAACGAAAAATAAAATAATACGGTATAGCATTCAAGAAATCAAGGCAAACCAAAAATTGAAAATAAGAAACTAAAAATAAAAGAAAAAAAAAATACTGGGTTGCCTCCCATCAAGCGCTAAATTAATAGTCTTCAGTTGGACTATGGAATGGGTTAAACAAGATTGGTGACAAAAGGTGCAAAATTGGTGGCGTCGAAATCAACAACCACATTCACCTCCCTGTTCAGATCATCGACTCCAAAACATTCTCCATCACTTGAATATTTAATCTCATGGAAAACTTTAAACAACACATGCTTTCCTTGTACTCTCAATGTGACTAGGCCCTTTCGAACTTCAATTAGAGTATCTGTAGTGGCTAGGAATGACCTGCCTAGGATGATTGGGATTTCACTATCTTCTTCCACATCAAGAACCACAAAATTTTGGAGGAAAAATTAGCTTGCCAACCCGAACCAATATTACTTCTTCAATAATGCCTCTTGGGTATGTGACAGATCAATCCGTTAGCTGTAAACAAATTGATGTTGGTTTCATCTCTCCCAACCTAATTGTTTAAAGATAGAGAAAGACATTAGAGTAATACATGCACCCAAATCACATAAAGATTTATCAAAATAAGGGTTTCCAATTGTACAAGGAATAGGGAAGCTCCCTAGATCGTTCAACTTAGGTGGCAATTTTTTTTTTGTAGCACTGCATTACATTCTTCGGATACATCACCACCTCATGCTCAGTGACTCTCCTCTTCTTAGTGCTTATGTCTTCCAAATTTTGCATAGCTCAAAATTTGTTTCACTGTATCAAGTAAATGAATGTTAATGAACACTTTTAAAATAAATAAAAAATATCAAAAAAGTGTTTCTTAGCCATTTGTAACTGTTGAGGATATGGAATAGATGGAGAAAACGTACTCTTTCTTCCTCTTGCGGTTCAGTGATGACATTTTCAGATTTTTCAACCGTGTCCACTTTTCCTTCATCCTTTGTCTCTACAACTTTCCAACTTTAGAGTGTGATGACCTTGACTTGCTCTTGATTATTGGGATTGATCTCAGTTTGACTCTGAAACTTGCCCTTCTCTCTCTCAACCATCACATTGGCAATCTGACCAACCTGATCCTCTAGCTTGCGAATAGATGTTTGCTGATTTTTTAGAGAAGTTTGAGTTGCTTGAGTGAGAGTGTTGGTAGTTTGAGCCAATTGAACCATCATATCTTCCATTAAACTCTTTATGGCTTATTGTTCTAAAATGGTAGAGGTGGGTTCACTTGATTTTGTTGATTATTCTTCTAGGCAAAATTTGGATGATGATGCAAACCAAGATGTATTTATTTGAGAATGGATCAAACTGTTGATGGTTGAAGTTGTTCACTTGCACTATTCTAAAAATCTTCGCCTAGCACCACCTAGGCCTCGTCTAGGTGCTAGGCAGCTAGCCACCGCCCTGATTAATGCATAGGCATTTGAAAATTAAGAAAGGCCATCTAAACCTGCTGAGGCGCCCGCCTGGACCACCTAGGCACTCGCTTGGTCCGTCTAAACCCACCTAAGCACCCGCTTAGGTTGCAACTTACTTAGGCAGAAAATAGATAACTTTGATTTTTCATTTTTTTTTTCAATAAATTGTAAGAGACTTGTTGAATACTTAAATGAACACACATTATATGCTTGTTCCCCATGTTTTCATTATGTTCCAATACTTCATAATATATGTCATTCTATTTTGTAGTTTATGATGTGTGTGTGTGTATTAAAGTATAAACACATTTATTTACACGAAATATAATAGATTTACTAAAATCCGCCTAGGCCCCGTTTAGCCGCCTAGGCGCTAGGCCATAGCGTGCTGCTCGACTAGTACTTAGCGTTTTTTAGAACCTTGTTCACTCGATTTCCTTGTTATTGAATAAACTACGGAAAATAACAGCTTATTGGACACTCAATACTTGAATGTATACCTGCATAAATTTCACAGACATGAGACAACATCAAAAGATTTCATAGATTTCATAGTCATTAAATTATCAAACTTTTTATTTAAACTAGAAATTTGTGCAGCTATAGTTGATACATGGTGTCAATCTCATATACTCCAGCCTTCTTTAATAACTCTCTATCAGTACCCCAACTTTGAGAATTAACAGCCAACGTTAGCTTTGTCACTGGTCTTTGTCATTAGAGCACCCTTGCTAGCAGTATCTATCATGCGCTTATTATCGACACTTAAACCTTGATAGAAATTTTGAAGTTGCAGTCGTTATGGTAGACCATATGACGTGGGCACTTTAACAACAAATCTCTGAAATGCTCCCAACAATTCTCTGAATTGCTCCCAACTCTCCTAAAATGGCTTGCCATGGAATTGAGCAAAAGTCATTATGTTATTCCTCAACTTAGCAATCTTAGAAGGAGGGAAAAAAAATTCACAAAAGTTTCCTTGCCAAGTCATACCAAGTTGTAATCAAGTTGGGTGGAAGGGATTGGAGCCAAGTCTTCGCCCTGTCTTTTAGTGAGAAAGGGAACAAATGCAACCTTATTGCTTTATCCGTTACATTATAGATCTTAAGAGTGTCATAAATCTCGAAAAACTCATTGATATGCAAATTAGGATCTTTGGTCGACAAGCCATAGAATGACGGCATCATTTGAACGAAAGATGGCTTTAACTCAAAGTTGTTAGCGGCAATTTGTGGACAAACGATGCATGAAGGTGAGGTTGTCATAGTAGGAGTAGAATACTCCATCAACGTTCAATTCTTGTTCGGATTAGGGAGAGCCATTTCATCAGTCAATTATTGTGTCTTCTTGTACTCTTTTCGTATGCGTCGAAAGATTTTCTCAATTTCTGAATTGTACGGTACAAGGTCTAGACTCCAAGAACGGCAACCATGCATGAACTTCAAAAGTTCCTAAAAATAAAAGAAAACAAAAACAAAAATTATAATCAACATAAATAACAATGAAAATGAGCTAGAGATAGAATTAATGCAATATTCGTCAACGGCGCCAAAAACTTGTTGCCAAAATTAGATTAACCGAAATGAGCGCAAGTAAGTCCAAATTTTAATGCTTGCAAGTGTATGAATCATAGTATAATATTGTACGCAAGCACATGATCGTTCCAACTAAGATTGATATACTTCTATTATCTAACCTAATTAAATTGCATTTGTATTGAAATTGAACGATTGCTAATTTGAGAAAGAATTATGAAATTGTGATTGTAAATAAAAAGGAAATGAGCTTAAATAAGTGATGATGAAAAACAAAGAAAACAAATTATAATTCGACTACGAAGGACACTAGAGCATCATATTGACCATAACCAATCCAACTTAATTCCCAACAGTTAATTATTAATGAGTAATCATCCAAATTGACGATCTAGTTCCTCTAATTCATATAGTATCCATGGCATCTAGATAACTACGTATACTCATATGTGCTAGTAATCCATGACATCTAGATTACTAAACACAAACAAATTCATTAACAATTTGGGAACTAACTAAGAGATTGCATGAAACCAATTATATGGCATCTACATCAAGGAATTCATGGTACCATTTGCAGGACGCTAACGTCGAATTAACAATATGGCATTTGCATTAACTTGCATCACATACACTCAATTCAACCCAAAGTGGTGGCCAATCACCGAGATTAAAATCTAGCTCATAAGCATACACTACCACAAAAAACACTTTATGCGGCAAAATAAGTTTGTTGTGCAAAGTAAAATTTCGGCGCGCAAAACCTTGCACAACAAAATTTTGGTTGTGCATGGTTCACCACGCAAAACTCGTGAAGATAGCGTTTGCATGATGAAAATTAATCTTCGTCGCGCAAAGCTACTTTGCACGACGAAATATTTCATCGCGCAAAGATTTTTGCTTTTTAATTTTTCAATTAAATTAAATTTGCGAGACAAAATTAATTGTTTGCGCAACGAAATATTTTGTCACGCAAGGTTTTTGACACTTTGTTTTATTATTTCTCTTATATTAATTGTTTGTGCGACCAATATTTGGTAGTGCAAGATTTTTCGAATTTTTACTTTTTAAATTTAATTTAATTGTTTTATTTTTTTAATTACTTTAATTTAAATTGACATATTCAAAATAAAATTACACATGAAGAATAGTGATCAAATTATCCAATATATATAATATATTCAAGATGTACACATAAATTAACAAAGTAAAATAATAAAATCCTAATACAAGTCCGTTGTGGTGGCAGTGGCGGGGGATATGGTTTGATGGCGTCCTAATTTTCAACTTTAGCCATCAAAGTCTCGATGATTCCTACAAAAAAACAAACATGGTCAATTCACATCTCGGGCTCGACTCCACCGTAGCACGATATTGTTCACTTTGGGCCCTGACCACGCCCTCACGGTTTTGTTTTTGGGAACTCACGTGAGCAGAACTTCCCAATTAGTCACCCATCATGGGAATGCTCTGGCCCCTTTCTCACTTAACTTCGGAGTTCCTATGGAACCCGAAGCCAGTGAGCTCCCAAAAAGCCTCGTGCTAGGTAGACATGGGAATATACATATGAGGCTTACAGGATCCACTCCCTTGTGCAATGTGGGATGTTACAATCTACCCCCTTAGGGGCCCGACGTCTTCGTCGGCACACTTCCGACTAGGGATTGGCTCTGATACCAAATTGACACATACCGGCCCGAGCCCCCACCACATCCCGGGCTCGACTCCACCGTAGCACGATATTGTCCGCTTTGGGCCCCGACCACGCCTTCACGATTTTGTTTTTGGGGAATCACGCGAGTAGAACTTCCCAATGGGTCACCCATCCTAGGAATGCTTTGGCCCTTTTCTTGCTTAACTTTGGAGTTCTTATGGAACCCAAAGCCAGTGAGCTCCCAAAAGGTCTCGTGCTAGGTAGAGATGAGAATATACATATAAGTCTTACAAGATCCACTCCCTGGACGATGTGGGATGTTACAGTCAAATAACCAAAAAACAAAATAAAATAATACCAAAAAATTGGCATAATCTCCCCTATAAAATTGGTATACCCCAAATTCGACCCCAAACTCCACCCCTCACCCTATACTCGACCCCAAACCCCGCACCAAACTCAAAATTAACACCAAAAACACATTAATGCAAAAAAAAATAAAATTTAGGGAGAATATACCTTTTGGCAAGATTGAAAGTGAGTCAGAATGAAAGGGAGGAGTGAGTGTGAGAGAGTTAGAGCAGATAGTGAGAGAGAGTGAGTGAGAGTGAGAGATAGTGAAGAAAGAGAGAAGAGAGATTAAGTGAGAGGAGTTAGTTTAACAATATAAAGTATAAAAATAAATAAATAAAATAAGTAAATAAGGTTTATGACACACCCCGACCCAGAAAGTCCACTTGGACCCTGAATCGAGCTGTGCTGGCCGACACCTGGAAGGTGACGAAGCCATAAAATGTGATAGAGTGTAGAAAAAGTGAATAAATTTGAACCTAAAAATTATTAATACCAGAGTGCGCTACGAGTAGGAGCGAACCCATTTCACACGCGATGTCAGAGCATAAGTAAGGTACAGTAGTGTGGGTAAGAATCATACCCTTAAAAGCAGCCACCAATACTAAGATTAGCTATATATCCTCATCGATACGAACTCAGCAGTTAACACCTGAAGGGGTACAAAACAGAAAGTGAGTAAGCAGTAAAACCAAGCTTCCCAAAACTATTACCTGTTTAACAGTAATAACCCCTCACTGTAATTCCGCTATCATTTTCTATAGGATAGTACAACATATATACATATATCCAAACCATACTCAGAAATGACCAAAACCACGGTTTTCCATCAACTCCACCATACATTAATAAGTAGGCCAAATGAACTTAATCAATACAAAGTGATATATCAGTTAAAGTCATCTAAAATGACATGTACAACTTATCCATATCTCATCAATCATGGCTAGCATATAAGTCGGAGTCACCTATAGTGACCTGTACGACTTATCCATATCTCATCAATCATGGCTAGCATATAAGTCGGAGTCACCTATAGTGACCTGTATGACTTATCCATATCTCATCAATCCTGGTTAGCATATAAGCGGAGTCACCTATACTGACCTGTACGACTTATCCATATCTCATCAATCCTGGCTAGCATATAAGTCGGAGTTACCTATAGTGACCTGTACGACTTATCCATATCTCATCAATCCTGGTTAGCATATAAGTCGGAGTCACCTATAGTGACCTGTACGACTTATCCATATCTCATAAGTCGGAGTCACCTATAGTGACCTGTACGACTTATCCATATCTCATCAATCCTGGCTAGCATATAAGTCGGAGTCACCTATAGTGACCTGTACGACTTATCCATATCTCATCAATCATGGCTAGCCAATAGCTCCATAAGTATATGATTGTTGTTTTCCTTCTTCATGCTAGAATATGTTTAGTATAATGGCACAAGTAAGGGTGTCGAATCCACAGGGACTAATTGGACCTATATAATCACTTGTTTTGCAAGAACTCTTTACTAGAGAAATAAAACTAATCAATGTAGGCAGATTTGTTGTTGTAACTTGAAAGCATAAGGAAATGAAGTAAACACAAAATTAATGAATCAACAGCTAATAAAATGAGATAGTACCAATGGAGATGAAGCTAGGGATTCGATTTTACCATTGCTAACCCAAGGCCATGCTTGTTGAATCAGATTATACTCATCCATCTACCTATTTCTTGAGTTTGTTTCACTTAGATATGATCAACCATATGATGTGTGGATTTGATCAAATGTCTATAATCATGAGCCTAATTGTGATGTGCAACTTTGGTTCCTAATCAAGAATATATAGTGCACAAGAAACTTTCACAAAACCAAAGGGAACACTCGGCAGGATGTTTGCAAAACATTCCCTTCATTCATTCACATATCCACCAAGATTATGCATGATGTGTGCTTTAATCTTGGCTAAACAACCTGTGGTTAATTCAAATGATGATCAAGCATTAAAATCAACACACAAAGTCACAATTAAATCAGAGAATGAAACAAGAAATAGATGGATCAACTGAGCATTCTGAAATAACTACATGGCAATCTTGCAAGGCTACATCGAATCCCTAGAAAGAAATTAGTTACACTTCATGTTTACAGAATGTTTGATATAAAAATATACAACATGAATGAACATAGAATTAAGGAGAAAGAACCCTTGAAGCAAAACTGATGTTGAAATCCCTTAAGAGTTGCCTTCGGTGTTGGTGCTCCAAGTGTGTTGTAAATGAAGGTGGAGCGGCTAAGGTTGAATGGTTTCTGCGAATGGGAGAGTGTATGGAATGGAATGAAGCCGAGAAGAGATTGTGTAGAAATGGAATGGGAGCTTGCGGCAAAGGGGAAGATTGGATGTGTTTGTGGTGTCTTGTGTATGAAAATGAGATGATATTTTTGTGTATGAATGCATGGGTTTTTATAGGGGGAATGGGAGAATATGTGGGTGATTGTTTAAGAGTGAATGTGGTTGTTATGATTGAGAGTGCATGTGGATGAAATAATGATGGAAAAAGAGCTAGGTTGTTGGTGTGTGAATGCATGTGTTGAATTGGTGGTGCAATGATGAAAGAGTAAGTGCATGTGTGTGTGAATGGTGGTGCAATGATGAAAGAATAAGTGCATGTGTGTGTGAATGGTGGTAGCTAGGGTGAATTATGATGAATGCATGTGGAATAAAGATGGAGAAGGTGGTGTAATGATGAAGGAGTAAGTGCATGTGTGTGTGAATGGTGTTTCTTGATGGTTTTGGGGTTGTGATGCATGTGAATGCATGTGGCTAAGGGTTGTTGATTGGGCTAGAGGTTTTGCATGGCTCAAAGGATTGTTTGATTGGGCTAGGCCCTTTGTTTTATGTCCAAAGTGCATACAAGGCTTTCAAATTCGTCCAACACTTTGGCTCCAAGCATATGCTATCCATTCCAAGCCCAATTTTGCTCCAAAATGCTCCAAAATGCATCTTTTTGCTTCCTTAGCCATATGAACCTAAAAACACACGAAAATGGCTTAAACTACTAAAACAATTATGAATTAACAACATAGATGCATGAAAACAAGCTAAGTAAGTCGCCTAAATATGCTCCTATCAAATTCCCCCACACTTAGCTTTTGCTAGTCCTCGAGCAAAACAAAATAATAACAAATAAACAAAACGACACTAAACAAGTAAAACATAACCTATACCTTCCAACAACCGTCTTAGGGATTTCCAATGCACATGACAAGTTAAAAATCATTATTCTCACAGATTTTAGCCATCTTTACACTTAAGTACATTCTTAATCATAGTCACCACATACTAGTTCACAATTAAGCAATTAAAACACATTTCAAATGTAGTAACATGCTTTAGAGAATTTACTCAATTCCTTACTAGAATGCACTCTATTTTCACACAGATTTTCTGACTACACACCCTACACTAGTTATATGTGAGAGATTGATGTAAACATGAAAGACTAGTATCTCACATATGTTATAACAAAGAAAGCATTTTCTGGATTTACGATAATGACATGAATATGATCTCATGAATGGAATGCTACTACTTAGAATGAGAACCATTGATTCCATAAGCTCATATCAAATCCAAACTCCACATTATTGAACACATAACGATCAAGATAGAAGTCAAAGGGGTGTAACGTGGCTAGGGTACTGGTTAACAATGAAAGGTGAAGGATAAACAAACATTCTTAAAGCAATAGTGAGCAAAGTATTGAATTAGGCACTTAGAATTCCCTTTAGAGCGCTGAAAACAACTTTTAGACTAATAGGGGAAATTCAAACAACTCTTATTTTTCTTTTCTTTTTCATTTTTTTTTTTTTTTTTTTTTTTTTTTTTTTTAGCCGTGCCTATGGCACAACAACTCTCATCAATAATCCTTCCCCCACACTTATTTTCTGCAACATATTAATCAAAAAGGAATTCATTTTCCGTCATGCTTACTATGCTTTAAGAACAAAGGCATGGATGGTCCTATTCTAGGCTAGGTAAGGATAACATGGGTTAACAAAGAACATAGGTTAAACAAGGCTCAAAGGGGTTAAAACTTACAACAAATACGAAATATGGGAAGTAAGGCTATTTGGCTATGGTGGCAACTACACAACTTTATCTTGATATATGTTATGCAATTCAATGCTTTGAATGAAATGGATATAAGTTCTAGCATTTAGTTCTAGCATGATACAATTGCATTCTAAGTAGCAACCAAGCAAGGAATAATGAGATCATGCAACAACTTTAGAAAACAAAGAATCACAGAAAATAACTCTCCAAAGAATGTTTAGGCTCAAGTCTCACAAGGTTGTAGCGTTTGTTTGAGTTCCTTCCTTCAAGCATGTTACAAAAACGAATTTTTCTTTTATGATTGCATGTGAAGTCATACATTATAACCATAACCAAGCATATACCAAGAGTAAATCAAACTTTCATCCATGTTTATAACTCTTTTTAACCGTCATGCAATTACAAACCAAATCCTTATCATTGTGTTGGAAGGTACCCTAAGACACAAACACACAAAAACGACTCAAAACACTCTTTTTAGGCTTTTCAAAACATTTTTTTTCAAATTTTTATGTGATTTTCGGAGTTATAAAACAAAACACACTAAAACACTCTAAAACAATTTAAAAACACCTTAAAACAGCAAGGAACAACATTTGAAGTTATGGGTGATAAAATCCCACGAATTTGCATTAACATCATTAGTTACCCCCCCACACTTAAATCAAACATTGTCCTCAATGTTTTAAGCATAGATTCACACAAAACAAAAGTAAACACACAAAAAGCACTTAAACATACTAAACATGGCAAAATGTAATTAACAAAGAGAAGAGTTTAGGGATGCAAATCTAGTTATGGAGTGTAAATTCCCTCTTCTCCTTGGTGATTGCATTGAGGCTTTGATCTTTGTGATTCCACAGGCTTACTCTTGAACTGGTTTCCGCCCATCGTTGATTTTCCTTTGTGCTACTCTTGAACTGGGCAGCAGGATTCTTTTGGTCTTCCTCGAAGGTCTGAGCTTCCTCCTTTTATCTGTTTCTTTGTTCAATCTTCGCAGAAGTGGTCCCTTCTCTGGAAGTGTATCAACCGTTGAAGATGACTACTCGAGAGCAACGCTAGGTAAGTAATCAGGAATAGATTCCAGGCAGTTGGCTCCAGAACAGAAGACTGACTCCAAGTGCCGGCTGATTGCTTCTTTCACTTTGCCATGCGAGTAAGAACAAGGACAAAGAAAAAGACAGGGAAAGAGCATGATATGAGATACTTTTGCTTTTGACCTTGATGATATGAGATACCTTTGCTTTTGAAGAAGCGGTGAATGAATCAGCACACTTCAATCCGTCGTTTCCTCCTGGGTCATCTGTACTCCAGGCATCTGGTATCATCTTTGGGGAAGAAGAAAGAATTGAGTATTTCGAAAGGCTTTGCTGGGAGTGCGCCCTCAAAGGTGAGGGAGAGTTGGGCATTTTCTTCAGGTTTTCCTTGCCATAAAAGACGAAGGTCGACATATATAGAGATAATATCAAGTGGTGGTACTATTCTTTTACCATTGTCGACAAACGTTTTGATCCCACAAATCCGGCTTTTTGAAATAGCAGGCGCCTCTTCGATTTCTGAACGACGCCCCTTCGATTTCTGAGCAGGCGCCCCTTTGCTTTCTAAACGACACGTAGTAGTGCGGATGCGGCTCCTTTTGACAAAGCTGCACGCGTTTTCTGAAAAGCAGAGAAAGCGTCGCGGGACTTTGCGCCTGTCGGCTAAAGATGTGTAGTTGCGATGATGGCCTCCACGTGTTTTCTGAAAAGAAGAAATCTTTTGACAAAGTTGAACACGTCTTCTGAAAAGCCGAGAAAGCGTCGCCAAAATTACGGCTTTTTGAATCGGTGGACGCGTCGCCTTGGCTTTTTATAGAGGTATCGATCACCACCAACAAACACACTCTGAAGATTTCCCATTCTTGAAAATCGACTCCGGCCCTTTGAAATTTAACTCCATCCCTTCTCTTTGAACACTTTTGAAAAATGGCAAACCCATCGAACCTTAGCTTGGAATTGAGCCTTAGCAGTGATACGGGCGCGCCGCGTCAAGGTAACGTATGGCGCCCTTCTTTCTTATCTTCTAACGGTCTTCTTACAGGTGAAGACTCCGTGATGCAGGACGCCACAATAGCTACAATAGTAGCTAGGAACCTCCTCACTCCAAAAGATAGTAGGCTGCTGTCAGGACGGTCCGATGAGTTGGCCGTTCAAGAGTCCCTCGCACTTAGTGTTCAGTGTGCGAGTTCTGTGTCCAACATGGGCCAACGCCTGCTTGCCCGCTCCCGTCAGGTGGAATCATTGATGGCAGAGGTGGAAAGTCTTAAGCAAGAGATCCAGCAGCTTAAGTACGAGAATAGAAGTTTGTATGTGCTTGCAAATAACTATTCGTCGGGCATGAAGAGGAAGCTTGATGAGCTGCAAGAATCTGAGGGTCGAATTCACAGTGACCGTCAAAGGCTTGCGGCTTATCTCCAGAGGCACCTTTTTCCTGGGTCATCCAGCGCTTGGCCAAGTATTGAGGCCTGGAATGCTCTAGCTCCGATGGCTTCCGCTCCGATGCCTCCCGCTTCTATGCCTCCCGCTTCTATGCCTCGTAGTAGGGCTTCACGTAAACAACCTTTGTGAAGCTCCATCTTTCTCCATGTTTAGTATCTTTTTTTTTTTTTTTTTTTTTTTTAATCAAATCAAACGGCATGGAATTGATCTTTGAATGGAGGGTGGTATTTGAAATGATCCGGTAATGGTTTAAATTCTAGAGTGGATGCCTGAATCATTAACAACATATTAGTATAAAAGAAAAGTGAAATTCGGGGAGGCGGCTTACCTTTGTGCTCCGACATGAACTTAAAAACACCCCTTCGAAAGTTATGACATGTCCCGTGTCATAAAACCCTTTTTCATAGCAACCCAATAGTTTTTCTACAAACATAGCCCTTATATACATTCGTATTAGTAAGCAAAAACACACTTAACCAAAACTAACACAACTAACACAAAAAAAAAAAAAAAAAAAAACACAAACCTTCCATCCCACACCCAAACCTAACCAAAGCATTGTCCTCGATGCTTAAAATTGTATGTAATGCAAGTAGGCAAAGAATATGGAATGGTGACAATATAAACACAAAATGAGGGAAGAACACAAACCACACTAGGTTGCCTCCTAGTAAGCGCTTTATTTAATGTCTAGGCAAGACATGGTAGCTTGTTCACGGTGTTGTAAACTCAAGAAAATCTACAACTTGATAAACTTGCTCTTCCTCCACTTTCTCCAAATATGGTTTCAATCGCTGCCCATTGACTTTAAAAGAGGTGCCATTCTTCATGTTCTCTATTTCCACAGCTCCGTGGGGAAATGTTTGCAGCACCTTAAATGGTCCCACCCACCTAGACTTCAATTTACCTGGAAAACGTCTCAAACGTGAGTCATACAACAGTACTTTCATACCTTGGTGAAACTCCTTCCGTAGGATGGCCTTGTCATGATAGAGCTTAGTCCGTTCCTTGTAGATTTTGGCATTCTGATATGCTTCATTTCTGAGTTCTTCCAACTCATTAAGTTGGAGCTTCCTTGCTATTCCAGCATCCTTGTAATCAAAGTTGAACTTCTTGATGGCCCAATATGCACGGTGTTCAAGCTCCATTGGCAAATGACAAGCTTTCCCAAACACAAGGCGATAAGGACTCATGTCAATGGGGGTCTTATATGCTGTTCTATATGCCCACAGTGCATCATTCAACCTCAGTGACCAATCCTTCCTTGTAGGGCTTACGGTCTTCATCAAAATGTTTTTGATCTCCCTATTGCTAATCTCCACTTGTCCTGAGGTTTGAGGATGGTACGGGGTTGCCACTTTGTGGTTGATGTTGTACTTCTTCATCAAGGATTCAAAGGGTTTGTTGCAGAAATGGCTGCCACCATCACTAATAATAGCTCTTGGGGTTCCAAACCTACAAAAAATCACATCTTTAAGAAAATTCAAAACAACCTTATGATCATTAGTTATTGTAGCAATGGCTTCAACCCATTTGGATACATAATCTACTGCCACTAATATGTATAAGTAACCAAAAGAGGATGGAAATGGTCCCATGAAATCGATTCCCCAAACATCAAAGAGCTCCACCACCAAAATGTTGTTCAATGGCATCTCATTTCTTCGGCTAATGTTCCCCATTTTCTGGCACCTATCACACTTAGAACAAAAATCAAAAGCATCTTTGAATAAAGTAGGCCAAAAGAAACCAGATTGTAAAACCTTTAGAGATGTCTTTTTGGCACCAAAATGTCCTCCACATGCCAATGTATGGCTGAACGTTAGAATGCTTTGTTGCTCACTCTCTGGGACACACCTCCTAATGATTTGGTCAGGGCAATATTTAAACAAATATGGTTCGTCCCAAACGTAGTGCTTTACCATGGCAAGGAACTTCTTTCTTTCCTGAAAAGAAAGGTCATTTCTAATTATACCACAAACAAGATAATTAACAAAATCAGCATACCATGGTTCTTTTTCTTGAATAACAAGGAGTTGTTCATCAGGAAATGATTCATTTAGAGGCAAAAGTTGTCCAACTCCATGATTTTCATTGAGTCGTGACAAATGGTCAGCCACAACATTATCACTTCCCTTCTTATCTCGAATTTCCAAGTCAAACTCTTGTAGTAAGAGTATCCATCTAATTAAGCGTGGCTTAGCATCCTTTTTTGTCATCAAGTACCTAAGGGCTGCATGATCAGAAAACACAATAACTTTAGATCCAACAAGATATGACCGAAACTTCTCTAAGGCAAAAACAATAGCAAGCAACTCCTTTTCAGTTGTGGAATAGTTAAGTTGAGCATCATTTAGAGTCCGGCTTGCATAGTAGATCACGTGTGGGAGCTTGTTCACCCTTTGCCCTAAAACTGCACCAATAGCATAGTCAAAGGCATCACACATTAATTCAAAAGGTAAAGACCAATCTGGTGCCATAATAATAGGGGTTGAGGTTAATTCATGTTTCAAAGTATTGAATGCATCCATACAAGCTTTATCAAGATGAAATACAACATCTTTAGCTAACAGATTGCATAATGGACGAGTGATCATTGAAAAGTTCTTAATGAAACGACGATAAAAACCCGCATGTCCCAAAAAACTTCTTACTCCCTTCACGGTTGTGGGAGCTGCCATATTGGTGATGATGTCAATTTTGGCTTTGTCCACCTCTATTCCTTGGCTAGAGATTACATGCCCCAACACAATTCCTTGTTTCACCATAAATTGGCACTTTTCCCAATTGAGAACCAAATTTGTTTCCTGACATCTTTGAAGTACTAAAGAGAGATGGTTAAGACATTCATCAAAAGAGGAACCAAACACTGAAAAGTCATCCATAAATACCTCAATGAATCTTTCTACCATGTCAAAAAAAATTGCCAACATGCATCTTTGGAATGTTGCTGGAGCATTGCAAAGTCCAAAAGGCATTCTCCTATATGCAAATGTGCCAAACGGGCAAGTAAAGGTAGTTTTCTCTTGATCCTCCGGAGCAATTGCAATTTGATTGTAACCTTAGTAACCATCAAGAAAACAATAGCGTGAGTAACCTGCCAATCTCTCAAGCATTTGATCTATGAAAGGCATAGGAAAGTAATCTTTTCTAGTGCTAGAATTCAACTTCCTGTAATCGGTGCAAACACGCCAACTAGCCATGGGCTTTGTGGGCACAAGCTCTTTGTTTTCATTCTTCATTACCGTGATTCCCACCTTCTTAGGTACCACCTGAATAACACTCACCCATTTCCTATCAGAAATGGGATATATGATCCCCACATCTAACAACTTCAACACTTCATTCCTCACAACTTCCTTCATGTGTGGATTGAGCCTCCTTTGTGGTTCACGGGTTGACTTTGCTCCTTCTTCCAAAAGAATCCTATGCATGCACATGGTAGGGCTTATTCCCTTGATATCTGCAATAGACCAACCAATAATTGATTTGAACTCTTTTAACACCCTAATTAGTTTATCTTCTTCATTTGGGGTGAGGTCAGAAGTTATGATAACTGGAAGAGTTTCAAATTCAGCTAGATATGCATACTTTAGATGTGGTGGAAGTGGTTTAAGTTTAAGTTTTGGTGCCTTAACAGTGGAAGGGATTAAATGTGACCTCGATGGTTCTAAAGGCTCTAAAAGAGGTAAAATATTCAAAGGATACGGTGCCAATGCTTTCAAGGCAGCTACCTCTTCCATGAGTGCATCTTCTTCATCAAACTCATCTTGAGATTGACTCAAAACAGTTTGTAATGGTTCATTAGATTGTGCCTGCAAGAACTTAGAGAAAACAAGCGAATCAAGCACATCAATGGCATAACAATCAAGAGATGAAGAATGATGTGAAAGAGACTCAAACACTTTGAATTGAACGGTCTCTCCTAGCACTGTCATAGTGAGGAGTCCATTTTGCACATCAATGATGGTCTTGGCCGTGGCCATAAACGGTCTCCCAAGCAAAATAGGCAATTCTCGGTCATGTATAGGAGCTTCTTCCATGTCCAACACTACAAAATCCGCAGGCAAGATTAGTTTATCAATTTGAACTAGAATATCCTCCACTATACCTCTTGGATATTTCATGGATCTGTCCGCAAGTTGTAATGAGATGGTGGTGGCTTTCAATTCCCCCAAACCTAGTTGAAGGTATACGGAATAAGGCATTAAGTTGATGCTAGCACCTAAGTCAAGCATCGCCTTCTCTACCTTCTTGTCTCCTATGGTGATGTTGATAGAAAAACTTCCTGGATCCTTGAGCTTTGGTGGAAGTTTTCTTTGCAACACGGCACTTACATTCTCGGACACCACTACCTTCTCATGTGGTCCATACTTGCTTTTGTAGTTGTTTAACTCTTTGAAGAACTTCCCATAAGCTGGCATGTTCCTAATGACATCAAGCAAAGGTAAGTTAACATTTACTTTACTTAGAATATCAAAAATCTCCTTAAATGACTTATCCTGCTTGCTCTTGGTAAGTCTTCCAGGGAATGGTATTGGTGGAGTGTAAGGTTTCTCGGCCTTGTGAAGATTTGGTGCTTCAAACGAGGGAGTAGCATGGCTTGGTTCCTCATTTGATTTCTCATTTTCTCCTCGAGTAACCCCTGCATTCACATGATCAGATTCATTAGTAACTTCATTGCCAACTCTATTATTGATAACCTTACCACTTTTAAGTGTAGTGATTGCTTTGGCTTGCTCTTGGTTCCTTTGGAGTATCACGGGTTGGCTTGGAAACTTTCCAACCTCTCTTTGGCTCAAGGCATCTGCAATCTGCCCCAATTGTGTCTCCATTGTGGTTAGAGCCGCCGAATGTTGTTGGAGAGTGCTATTGGTGGTTTGTTGGAATTGCAAGGTATTTTGGGCTAACAATTTAACCGTATCTTCAAGTGTAGGTTTTGGTTGGAAGTTTTGGAATTGATTGTTGTTCTTCCACGAAAGATTGGGATGATCTCTCCAACTTGGGTTATATGTATTGGAATACAGATCATTCTTTGGCCTTTGATTGTAAGAATTCATGAGGTTCACTTGCTCTTGGACATACTCGGGGTAAGCCTCCTTAGATGGACATTGATGAGTAAGGTGGCTTGGTATGTTGCAAATGGCACACACTTCACTTGCTTTTGGCACCATGTTGAGCACGGATTCAAGCTTCTTTTCTAGGTTAGCTACCTGCAAAGAAAGATCATGATTAGAGCTTGTTTCATATACTCCAACTCTCTTACCCCTTACATCTTTGTGTTGAGCATTAGATCCCAACATCTCATAAATGTTATATGACTCTTGAGCATTCTTTTTCTTCAAAGCTCCACCTGCTGCATTATCAACAGTTGATTGACATGTTTGGGTTAGTCCATCATAGAAAATTTGCATTTGTAAGTGAAGAGGTAACCCATAGTGTGGACATTGCAACAAAAGGCCTTTAAAGCACTCCCAACACTCATTGAAAGGTTCTCCATCATCTTGTTTGAAGTTGAAGATTTGTCCCCTTAATGTGGCTGTCTTTTGAGTGGAAAAGAACTTTTCCAAAAATTTCTTAGCCACGGCATCCCATGTGGTGAGTGAACCAGGTACTAGAGTCATCAACCAACCCTTGGCTCTATCTTTCAAGGTGTAAGGGAACACTCTCATCCTCAGATTTGCTTCACTTACTCCCTGTAAAGGTAAACCACTCACAACATTATAAAATTCTTTAATATGAGCTAAAGGATCTTCATTAGGTAAACCATAAAAAGAAGGAAACATATGGAAATGTGAAGATTTAAGATCATAGTTTCTAGCTTCTGTGGGCAGCAAGATGCATGAAGGTGAATTTGGTATGATTGGTTGAGCAAAATCCTCCAAAGCTCGAAGATCATCTTGGTTGCCCGCCATCTCTTCTTCTCTTTCCCAATTAAAGTGCTCAGATCCTTCACTTGTTGGACTAGACGGTTTCCCTTCCTCTTCTTCACGGACAATGGAGGAACTTGTTGGCACAAAGCTTTCCAAAGTGTTGCCCTTTAACCGTTCAATTCTTTGGCCTAATTCAGCAAGTCTATTTGACATATACTACCTGAAACAAGATAAAACAAGTTTGAATAAAAATCAGAAATCTACTTAAAATGAAAAAAACAAGGTTTAATATCAAAACAAGCAATTATAAGGGACTGAAATCAGTCCCCGGCAACGGCGCCATTTTGATTGTTGTTTTCCTTCTTCATGCTAGAATATGTTTAGTATAATGGCACAAGTAAGGGTGTCGAATCCACAGGGACTAATTGGACCTATATAATCACTTGTTTTGCAAGAACTCTTTACTAGAGAAATAAAACTAATCAATGTAGGCAGATTTGTTGTTGTAACTTGAAAGCATAAGGAAATGAAGTAAACACAAAATGAATGAATCAACAGCTAATAAAATGAGATAGTACCAATGGAGATGAAGCTAGGGATTCGATTTTACCATTGCTAACCCAAGGCCATGCTTGTTGAATCAGATTATACTCATCCATCTACCTATTTCTTGAGTTTGTTTCACTTAGATATGATCAACCATATGATGTGTGGATTTGATCAAATGTCTATAATCATGAGCCTAATTGTGATGTGCAACTTTGGTTCCTAATCAAGAATATATAGTGCACAAGAAACTTTCACAAAACCAAAGGGAACACTCGGCAGGATGTTTGCAAAACATTCCCTTCATTCATTCACATATCCACCAAGATTATGCATGATGTGTGCTTTAATCTTGGCTAAACAACCTGTGGTTAATTCAAATGATGATCAAGCATTAAAATCAACACACAAAGTCACAATTAAATCAGAGAATGAAACAAGAAATAGATGGATCAACTGAGCATTCTGAAATAACTACATGGCAATCTTGCAAGGCTACATCGAATCCCTAGAAAGAAATTAGTTACACTTCATGTTTACAGAATGTTTGATATAAAAATATACAACATGAATGAACATAGAATTAAGGAGAAAGAACCCTTGAAGCAAAACTGATGTTGAAATCCCTTAAGAGTTGCCTTCGGTGTTGGTGCTCCAAGTGTGTTGTAAATGAAGGTGGAGCGGCTAAGGTTGAATGGTTTCTGCGAATGGGAGAGTGTATGGAATGGAATGAAGCCGAGAAGAGATTGTGTAGAAATGGAATGGGAGCTTGCGGCAAAGGGGAAGATTGGATGTGTTTGTGGTGTCTTGTGTATGAAAATGAGATGATATTTTTGTGTATGAATGCATGGGTTTTTATAGGGGGAATGGGAGAATATGTGGGTGATTGTTTAAGAGTGAATGTGGTTGTTATGATTGAGAGTGCATGTGGATGAAATAATGATGGAAAAAGAGCTAGGTTGTTGGTGTGTGAATGCATGTGTTGAATTGGTGGTGCAATGATGAAAGAGTAAGTGCATGTGTGTGTGAATTGTGGTGCAATGATGAAAGAATAAGTGCATGTGTGTGTGAATGGTGGTAGCTAGGGTGAATTATGATGAATGCATGTGGAATAAAGATGGAGAAGGTGATGTAATGATGAAGGAGTAAGTGCATGTGTGTGTGAATGGTGTTTCTTGATGGTTTTGGGGTTGTGATGCATGTGAATGCATGTGGCTAAGGGTTGTTGATTGGGCTAGAGGTTTTGCATGGCTCAAAGGATTGTTTGATTGGGCTAGGCCCTTTGTTTTATGTCCAAAGTGCATACAAGGCTTTCAAATTCGTCCAACACTTTGGCTCCAAGCATATGCTATCCATTCCAAGCCCAATTTTGCTCCAAAATGCTCCAAAATGCATCTTTTTGCTTCCTTAGCCATATGAACCTAAAAACACACGAAAATGGCTTAAACTACTAAAACAATTATGAATTAACAACATAGATGCACGAAAACAAGCTAAGTAAGTCGCCTAAATATGCTCCTATCAGTATACCTGCACACGAGTTGGAACCACCTAAAGTGGTCTGTACGACAGGACTGGGTGTAAATAAATACGCTCAAGTGCTACGATCACGAATAATCGCGGGTCACCTACGAGTCGGAACCACCTAAAGTGGTCTGTACGACAGGACTGTGCACCTACCTTCGATCCAAGGTGAGCGTAAGGTACGGGAGGTGAACATCATGTGAAGGACTGTGCCCAGATGCGGGAGGTGAACATCACGTGAAGGACTGTGCCCTGACCACATGCGGGAGCACTAACACCGGGGTGCAGGTTTATGAGCTCTCAATGCATCTCAATATAACATGTGCAACTCATGGTAACCAGTACGACAGTATCGAAGTTGCCTAACCCATAACTGTAGCCACGCTATAACGCAATCGATTCAACTAATACCATAAACTCACCTGAACTTACCTGGGTGTCCTGAGTTCACCATTGCACTTGAAAGCATTCCCAATAATTATATACAAGTAATATACATATGGATATACCATGATGCAATCTAATACTCAACCATGTCGTAGCATTTTCAATTATAAACAATACGGTGTGAAGTGTACAATCAATAAAGCCCTACTCCCGAACTACTTATTTTCAGGGATAATTATCCATGGCAACCCAATTAACACTAATTTAACTAACTAATTCACAAAACTAAAACTTGCTTTTACCAATTTCCTTCGCATTACTCAATTTCCCAAGCAAGGTTTTTGTCTCAAATATTTTATGGTTGCATCTAACGTCTCGTTAGACTGCCTACGTACCCTAAACAGGGATCAAGCCATTCATAGTTCATATAGGTACTTCAAGCATTCACAATAATTATATGAAGGTAATATACCTAATCAATTTAAAAGTGTCGATAGAACTCTCAATAATATGTACGATAAAAAGGAAAAGATCCACTCACCTGGAGTCCACGCTATAATTCTCTAGCGCATGCATCGAGGCGTCCTGAATGATTGGTCCCTGTGACCAATTATCAAATCACATCTCAGAACTCTTATTCGTAGAATATGTAATTCACATAAAACACAACCTCAACGACATTCTAAAATAGTTTGAGACCCATTGACCACAAGTCAACATTCGATCAAACATCGACGGTAGGGTTTACAACCCTGTATAACTTGACCCGGAAGATCCGCATAACAAATTTCCAATCCGCAACTCCCAACGATCCACAATATGTTTCTAGAATAACATATTAAAGTTTCATTACGATCCAACGGTTAGATCTCCGCCAATTGCCTAAAACAAGTGGCCGTGAACATTTATTTTACTAACTTACAAATCCAATTTAGAAAGATCTGTAAGTCGGATTCTTGATCCATAAATTCCGATGATCTTTAAATATTACGTATTATAATGTATCCAATTTTGGTGACAATCCAACGGTCAGATCATCGATTCACATTTTTATCAAGTAACGTATCGTAACAAATTTAGGTTCCAACGATCAACCTACGTCATTCAACTGACAAACTGAATTCAAGACATTCGACATAGCCTAAAAATAGCATTGGCGGCCCACTGGCCACGCGCCGCCGCGGGTGGCGGTCGGCCGCCTCGACTCGTTGGAAAATCCAACTATTTCCAAAAATTCTCAAACTTCACAGAAATGAAGATCTCAGTGAGTGGAGCAACTTTCATACCTGCCACGAAGTCCAAAAGTGGACGGAAGATGGTCAATTTTGCCCACAAAGCCGGTGGGTGCCTAAAACTTCCCGACGTCGATTCGTCGTCTACGGTGGTCCAACGGGGTCAAGGTTGGGTGGGTTTTGCTCCTGGGATGATAGGCTACAAAGCCCAAGTGGTGGCATCGGCCATCGCTTTGCCGATTTGCCAAAAAATTGAAAAAGGTGGCCGGAGCACTATTGATTTTCGTCAACTTTCGTGGCCTCAAACCGCCACATCCCATGGTTAATCAAGGTGGTTCTTGGGTGGGTTTTTTAGAGGGGAATGAGAGCTTCAAGATGGTGGTGGTGGCATCGAAAAACTCCACCGGAGTTGGCCGGAATAGGCCTCGGAAATGGGTGGTCGTGCATGTCATTTTGGATTGGGTCACTGATGCGAGAATTATACGCACACAAATTAAACCCTCTTTTTGTCAAATTGTAGTAAGTATGGAAGTAGGGATCGTTCTGGACCGGGGATTAGGAGGGATTGTTAATCACTTGGATTTGACTCAAAAACGTAAAAACACAATATAAAACACTATACTAGACTCAAAGAATGCAAAACTAAACTTTAAAACACTAAAACAAACCAAAAGACTCAAACATCACCCCAAACACTCAAAACTGCCTTAAAAACACTTTCTGGGCAGTTTTGAGCACTTTGGTGAATTTGGACGAATTTTTGTAATAAATTGAATCAAAACACTTATAAACACAAACTAAGACACTTTCTAACTAAATTGGACAATAAAGTAAAGGGGGATTAAGATTTTGACGAAATTAAATTAAATGGACAGATTGTAATTTAAAACAGAATGTAAATATGAATTTGATGAAATGGAATGGATGTGAAGCTAGCCAAGGGGTTCATCTCCACACATGTTACACTTGCATAATAAAAAGATTTCCAATTGCATTTCAATAAACCATGAATTCTCAATGCTCCAAGTTAATTAGATCCGCTTAAATTAACTTTCAAATCTTCCTAACGTTATTGAATTGGATGATTGCATACGACAACCCAAAACATTCCCCACAAGTCCCCTACATGATTGCATAATAGAGATACAAGCAAGAATCATTACGCTCTATGAAAATTATAAGTGTTGACGAGGCATTCGTTACTATGGAATACGCATGAAACTTATGCCAAGAATTCGTTTAACGCGATTGTTTATAAGCAACCTCCACTACTTGTGAATATAAGTTCGTAACTATTAGGTGAAACTCACTTATATTCTAGCGTCATATTCATGCATGAAAATTAAGCGTGCACTCTCAATAAACATACATAAATAAGTTATCAATCAAACAGTTAAACAAATTGAATCCACAACTTATGAAACGCAATTAGAAGTAATCAAATCAAAATGCAAGCATAAACATATATTTTGAATCCCCCCCTAGCCAAGGGGGGTTTAGTTCTTCATACGTACAAAACAAAGAGAATTGAAATTAAACATTGAATTCAAAGGAAAAGAAACACCTAAACATTCCAACAACTCAAACTTGAATTGTATGAACGTTTAGGCCTGCTTCTCTTCCTCTTTGTTGTAGCACAAGGTCTAAGGTGAGTTTTGGGGATTATGGATGATGTAGAATGGAGTGGGGTGGTAGGATAGGGAGTGGTGAATGGCTGAATTTCTGGTGGTGTTTGGATTAGTAGGGAACTCACGGCACAAGTTGGTGTGTATGGATGATTTTCTGAAATGGAAGAGTGTATGAATTGTGGCTGCAATGGATGCTTATTTATAGGTGAAGAAGAGGGAATATGACAGCTAGGTTATGATGATGAATGCATGTGCAAAGTTGGTTGATTGATTATGAGTGCATGTGGCTGAAATAGCATGTGGAATGGCTGAATGTGGTGCAATGATAATGTCTTGTGGCTGAATGGATTAAAGAATGGGAGTGCATGTGGGTGGAAATGCATGTGGGTTAAAGAGTGAATGCATGTGCAATGACAGCTAGGTTGAATTAATTAAAGGGATTGCATGTGCAAGGTTTTGGTGTGAATGATTGAATGTGCATGTGGCTGATTTACGAAGAGTGAATGCATGTGGCTGCAAGGTGTGAATGATTATGGGTGCATGTGGCTGCAATGGATTAGGAATCCTTCAATTTCGTCCATTCCTTTTGCTCCAAACATAAGCTATCCATTCCAAGTCCAATTTTGCTCCAAAATGCTCCAAAATGCATCTTTTTGCTTCCTTAGCCATATGAACCTAAAAACACACGAAAATGGCTTAAACTACTAAAACAACTATGAATTAACAATATAAATGCACGAAAACAAGCTAAGTCGCCTAAATATGCTCCTATCAGTCACGGTTTTGGGGAAGCTGCCAGCTTCTCTCTCTCTTCTCCTCAATTTCTGATTGGTCCTCCCTTTCTTTTACTGATTGGTCCTTTATTTTCTTGCTTAAAGGCTGATTGGTTAGTCTTCCCACAAGGTGGGAGTTCAAATAATTTAACTACCTTTAAATAACCAATTTCAAACGTCCGTAACTATACCGTTATAATCCGGACTCGCAAACGGCTTTCACCTAGACGTTCGTACCAACGAGTACTACGAGGATATGCTAAAAGAATAAGTCCCACATCTCTCAAGTCGATGGTCAACGGAAGTCAAAGTCCTTGCCTCTAGGGCAATTTCGTAAATTCACGCTTTTAAAATAAAATAAAAACGTAAAATTTGGAACGGGTTGTCACAATCTACCCACCTTAAGAAAATTTCTTCCTCAAAATTTAAAATCATCAGTCCAATGTAGAATACTCAAAATTAAAGAGATATATGTATGTAATACATACACGAGGAAGACATCAAGTTATAGCGAGTACATAAAATAGGATGACATTCCGTCATGATCAGAGTGTAGTGACTCTTCTTTCATGCCTCCAAATTCCTACTTTCCTCTTCTTCTTTTTTTCATAAACGTGTTCAAAGCGTAACGCACTTCGAAATTAAGCATGTAATATTTTTGGGTCAAGCCCAACAACAATTAACGAATTAAATAAGTAAATACAAATATTAACGTAGAATAATCTACTTGTTTTCTTGCTTAACAACCCAACGAATAAGTTATTAATATTACGGTCTACACCCCACAAAACCGACAATTCACTGTTGTCTTGATAAGCAAGCAACAATTCCCGAGGGTGCAATATTACCATCTTGCCCCTCAATGGGAAATACACATACAAGCCTCGATCGTACTCATTCACTACCTTCTGAGGCAACATCGTCAATAACATAAATTTTCTACATCACAATCTCAATCAAATATTTGTTCGCAATAATCTGCTGTAAATCACAAGCTGCACATACAATATTTGTATTATATTTCGAAGGATACCATACTCCTAAATAGGAATGTAACCGTAGTTATCCATAATTCTAACAAAAGTATGCGTCCATTAAATATGCGTTGTGCGTAAAATCTCCATACATCAACTCCAATGATACCATAGTTAACCCGAAATTGTAACTGTGGTTACAAGTGACTAGAATGGAGATAAGGATATACTGCAACCATGCTACTGGTGGGACAAACAAGATGCAACTCGTCCACAAAGGTCTGAGTAACTCATTTCAAACTAATCGTTAATCTATGGGTAGAAATGCAATACTGAACAACTTCTAATACTCAAAACCTTCATAACGACTTCCAAAGGCTTGGAAGTGAAACATGTAACACGATGAAATATAAATACACCAAGATGATAATCTTGTCAGGTTTCTGTTTGCTGAATTTGTATAGAAGTCTAGGAGTAGTTTTCTCAAAAGTCATCGTCCTCTGGACGCAATTAGAAAATTGTAGTTGTCCTGGAAGTTTGAACTCTATATCCTAAATATCCCCACAACATTAATCAAAAGCGGGGTGCATCTAGAGTGAGGATTCATTTAGAACACATCAACGGGAGCTTTGATTTTATCTCTTCCCTTCTTCCACATTTGATCACGTCAGAAAGAGAACTTCTAGATCACATCACCCGAAGAGGTTGACTACATCCCACTTCTATCTTAGTGGTCTTCACAAGTGTCTTGTTGTTGAAATTTCAACACCCATTTTAAGGAAATAACTATTGCCAATACTTCAATTTTTAGAGCAAGAAGAATATTGTTTTCTACTTAAGTAAACAACCACCAATTGGAACATCATATAAGCGTATCATTGGTTTAGCATCACGATTAATGAATTTCACATTCTTTACATATACAACATATCTCGAACTGAGCATATAAAAAGATACTTCCTAAGTCCATTCATACAAAATGATTAAAATCATTTGAACCATTTCTTGATAGATTAAAGGTAACTCTATATCGATACTCATATTTCCCAACTAAATAGAATAGGACAGGTTGGAAGTGTGCGAGAGTAGATACACAATAGTGCACTCATAGATGCTAATTTAATTCTACTATTGCCTCTGACAGAACTTAGCTTGTTCCAAAAAGTAAATGTAATAAAAAGTTCTAAGATCAATGAAGATTTGGACACACTTTTCTACATAAGAATCCCAATCAGTTTTCCAATGAAATTAGAAATTGTTAATTCTAGGTCATAAATATGATGGTTCATCTTTAGTTGTTCTACCACCGAGAAACATGAGCGTTAACATACTAAGAAAGTCTGAATCCGAATTGACTTGTCACATCAATCGACAATCACCATGCATCATCAAAATCTCCACAGAGAAGTGTCATCTAGCCTTCAAAATAAGGTGATGACTGTTGACTTTAGGTCAATGAATAAGATGGTTCGTTTCAAACAGTTCTAATCGTGAAAAATAAAAGCAATACTCCATCATTTTGCCATACCAACTTAACAATGTGGTGGTATCCGCAGTAAGATTTTTGGGATATGACGCCAAAAATATACATCCTTGAAATGAACAATACTACTAACCAACTCTACAACACGAACTAAAAGGTCTTCACAGTTTCCTCAGCACTCATAACAATCTAACAGTGAGATATCATCCCGCATTTCGATTCTAATGTCTACCTATGGAAGTGATCGAGAGGTGGTTAGTCAAAGGGTTTTTGTTTACCTGGATAAGTGATAGGGTAAAAACAATAATCATGAGTTTACCGTCCTATTACAAAGCTTATTCCTAAGCTTCCACGATCCTAATTTATTCGGCTCAAGCGAAGTAGTTCATTGATCCTAGGAGAATTTGATGATTGCTTTTCGGATTTCTACAACTCCCAAGATATGACAACTTACATTCGCAAGCCTAATCTCACCCATTTAATAAGTACAACTACGAAAGCAAAAATCTGGGAATAGCGTTGATTGAAAAATCCCAATGCTAGAAAAAGACCTTGCTTAAGATCTACTTTCAAAAAGACTTCATCGACAGTCGATCTTCCTCCTAAAGATCCAACATGAACACAAGTACGCTTGAAGATACTAGTGCTAATAGGGACCAAAAAAAAAATAATTATCCCTCCGATGATCTTCCACGAAATGTTACTAAGAAATCAAGACTAACTAAGATTTCCAATCTCTAAAGGATCAATACTAATGGTGGTAGGACAATGATAGAATTATTTGGTAAAATCTCTGGTGATACATGATTATCAAAACATTAATTTAGGTCATCAACTTGCCTCAAATCTACACTTTCCCCCCTCAAGGGAAATCTTCGTTTTAATTCTAAGGACATGGCCAAAATGATCATCTAAAATGTCGTGAAGACAACTTAATTGTCCAAACTTAAGAAAAGTTACCATATTTTTCCATATTCGACGAGGTGGCATCATTCGAACGTCAAACACAAAAACCAAGAGTGCTCACATCACGCGTGTGATGGACACAATACTGCCCAACATATGCTTTAATACCAAACTGACACATCCCGACCCAGAAAAGTCCATTTGGACCCTGAATCGAGCTGTGCTGGCTGACACTTAGAAGGTGACGAAGCCATAAAATGTGATAGAGTGTAGAAAAAGTGAATAAATTTGAACCTAAAAATTATTAATACCAGAGTGCGCTACGAGTGGGAGTGAACCCATTTCACATGCGATGTCAGAGCATAAGTAAGGTATAGTAGTGTGGGTAAGAATCATACCCTTAAAAGTAGCCACCAATACTAAGATTAGCTATATATCCTCGTCGATACGAACTCAGTAGTTAACACCTGAAGGGGTACAAAACAGAAAGTGTGAGTAAGCAGTAAAACCAAGCTTCCCAAAACTATTACCTTTCTAACAGTAATAACCCCTCACTGTAATTCCCTTATCGTTTTCTATAGGACAGTACAACATATATACATATATCCAAACCATACTAAGAAATGACCAAAACCACGGTTTGCCATCAACTCCACCATACATTAATAAGTAGGCCAAATGAACTTAATCAATACAAAGTGATATATCAGTCAGAGTCATCTAAAATGACATGTACAACTTATCCATATCTCATCAATCATGGCTAGCATATAAGTCGGAGTCACCTATAGTGATCTGTACGACTTATCCATATCTCATCAATCCTGGCTAGCATATAAGTCAGAGTCACCTATAGTGACTTGTACGACTTATCCATATCTCATCAATCCTGGCTAGCATATAAGTCGGAGTCACCTATAATGACCTGTACGACTTATCCATATCTCATCAATCATGGCTAGCCAATAGCTCAATAAGTATACTTGCAAACGAGTCGAAACCACCTAAAGTGGTCTGTACAACAAGACTGGGTGTAAATAAATACGCTCAAGTGCTACGATCACGTGAAGACTGTGCGAATAATCGCAGGTCACCTACGAGTCGGAACCACCTAAAGTGGTCTGTACGACAGGACTGTGCACCTACCTTGGATCCAAGGTGAGCATAAGGTGCAGGAGGTGAACATCACGTGAAGGACTGTGCCTTGGCCACATGCGGGAGCACTAACACCGGGGTGCAGGTTTATGAGCTCTCAATGCATCTAAATATAACATGTGCAACTCATGGCAACCAGTACGACAGTATCGAAGTTACCTAACACGTAACTGTAGTCATGCTATAACGTAATCGATTCAACTAATACCATAAACTCACTTGAACTTACCTGGGTGTCCTGAGTTCACCATTGCACTTGAAAGCATTCCCAATAATTATATACAAGTCATATACATATGGATATACCATGATGCAATCTAATACTCAACCATGTCGTAGCACTTTCAATTATAAACAATACGGTGTGAAGTGTACAATCAATAACGCCCTACTCCCGAACTACTTATTTTCAGGGATAATTATCCATGGCAACCCAATTAACACTAATTTAACTAACTAATTCACAAAACTAAAACTTGTTTTTACCAATTTCCTTCGCATTACTCAATTTTCCAAGCAAGGCTTTTGTCTCAAATATTTTATGGCTGCATCTAACGTCTCGTTAGACTGCCTACGTACCTTAAACAGGGATCAAGCCATTCATAGTTCATATAGGTACTTCAAGCATTCACAATAATTATATGAAGGTAATATACCTAATCAATTTAAAAGTGTCGATAGAACTCTCAATAATATGTACGATAAAAAGGAAAAGATCCACTCACCTGGAGTCCACGCTATGATTCTCTAGCGCAAGCATCGAGGCGTCCTGAATGATTGGTCCCTGTGACCAATTATTAAATCACATCTCAGAACTCTTATCCGTAGAATACGTAATTCACATAAAACACAACCTCAACGACATTCTAAAATAGTTTGAGACCCATTGACCACAAGTCAACAGTCGATCAAAGATTGACGATAGGGTTTACAACCCTGTATAACTTGACCCGGAAGATCCACATAACAGATTTCCAATCCGCAACTCCCAACGATCCACAATACGTTTCTAGAATAACATATTAAAATTTCATTACGATCCAACGGTCAGATCTCCGCCAATTGCCTAAAACAAGTAGCCGTGAACATTTATTTTACTAACTTACAAATCCAATTTAGGAAGATCCGTAAGTCGGATTCCCAATCCATAAATTCCTATGATCTTTAAATATTACGTATTATAATGTATCCAATTTTGGTTACGATCCAACGGTCGGATCATCGATTCACATTTTTATCAAGTAACGTATCGTAACAAATTTAGGTTCCAACGATCAACCTACGTCATTCAAATGAAAAACTGAATTCAAGACATTCGACATAGCCTAAAAATAGCATTGGCAGTCAACTGGCCACGCGCCGCCGCGGGTGGCGGTCGGCCTCCCCAACTCACCGGAAAATCCAACTATTTCCAAAACTTCTCAAACTTCACAGAAATGAAGATCTCAGTGAGTGGAGCAACTTTCATACCTGCCACGAAGTCCAAAAGTGGATGGAAGATGGTCAATTTTGCCCACAAAGCCGGTGGGTGTCTAAAACTTCCCGACGTCGATTCGTCGTCTACGGTGGTCTAACGGGGTCAAGGTTGGTTGGGTTTTGCTCCTGGGATGATAGGCTACAAAGCCCAAGTGGTGGCATCGGCCATCACTTTGCCGATTTGCCAGAAAATCGAAAAAGGTGGCCGGAGCACTATTGATTTTCGTCCACTTTCATGGCCTCAAACCGCCACATCCCATGGTTAATCAAGGTGGTTCTTGGGTGGGTTTTGTAGAGGGGAATGAGAGCTTCAAGATGGTGGTGGTGGCATCGAAAAACTCCCCCGGAGTTGGCTGGAATAGGCCTCGGAAAATGGGTGGTCGTGCATGTCGTTTTGGATTGGGTCATGGTTTTGGGGAAGCTGCCAGCTTCTCTCTCTCTTCTCCTCAATTTCTGATTGGTCCTCCCTTTCTTTTACTGATTGGTCCCTTATTTTCTTGCTTGAAGGCTGATTGATTAGTCTTCCCACATGGTGGGAGTTCAAATAATTTAACTATCTTTAAATAACCAATTTCAAACGTCCGTAACTATACCGTTATAATCCGGACTCGCAAATGGCTTTCGCCTATACATTTGTACCAACGAGTACTACGAGGATATGCTAAAAGAATAAGTCCCACATCTCTCAAGTCAATGGTCAACGGAAGTCAAAGTCCTTGCCTCTAGGGCAATTTCGTAAATTCGCGCTTTTAAGATAAAATAAAAATGTAAAATTTGGAACGGGTTGTTACAGTTTAGGTGATGAAATATTGATATTCGTCGTGCAAAGTTTTTGAAAAATAATAAAAAAAATATAAAAATATATATATTTTAAATTTATAATATAAAATTAAATAAAAAACAAAAATAAATTGGTTTAGGCGACGAAATATTTGGATTACGTCATGCAAAGATTTATAATGTGTTTTTCATCGCGCAAGGTGTAACAGCCCGTCCCAGAAATATTACAACGTACATGTGACGAGACAAAATTGCCCCTAGTTCGATTTCTTTACGTTTATTGGTTGTTTTTTAGTTTGGTTGGCATGTTGTAGGCCACACACACTTTCCCACACACCACAACCTTTCCTCCTGTTTCCTGCACCTGTCCCGAGTCCCCATTCCTTCCCATTCTCCTTGAAACGTACGGACACACCCACAAACCTATCAAACCTCCACAGATCGAAGAAACAAAGGCCATATTCATGATTCGTGAGGCTTATAGGAGTCCAACCATACCTTTTTCAGGTAAGAACACCTTCGTTTTCACATCGAATCCACGATGCCCGATTTCGGGTACTGTTCATGCACACGTGATTTCTCACGTTTTAGGAAATTTCAAGCTTGTAGGAAGCTTGGTGAGGTCCCTAGGAGGCTCGGGGTGGTTCGTTTGAAGGTTTTGGACGTCGGGATCACGAGTTTCGAGGTTGGCCGGAGTTGGGGTGATTTTCCAGGTGAGATTTCATGGTTTTTAGCACTTGAAAGTGGTATGATTGTGTTCCTCTCGTTGTAAGCTTCATTTTGGTACCAATTTTGTGAAATTTGGTTGAAAAACGAAGAAGATATCGAAGTTTGAAATTTTCCCGATTTTCCAGCGCCGGCGACGGCGTCGGAGGCTCGCCGGAGAAGACGGCGGAATATTCCTGACGCCGTTGACGGAAACCGTTAGGGATAACGAAATATTCCCTTACGGCGTCAGTTGATGCCGTCAGCGTGCCAGGCACGTGCCTGTGCGTGGCCGGCGCGTGAGGGCACGTGCGGTGGTGAAAAATTATTTTAAAATTATGGGGATGTTCCTGAGGTTGAGTAGATCACGTTGGTGTATTCATACACCCCATTTGAGCATTGTATGAGAAGCTATTTCAAAAGGTTGGTTATGTGCTTTAAATTTTACATTTTTGTAGTTGTTTCGCATATAGGTGATACCTATCCCGAGGACGAGCGTGGTCACTCGAGGCAGGGGGGCTACGACCCTTCCACATATCAGTGAGTGGGCTTTTGGTTTTCCGTATATACCTATATACTTATATTTTCCCAGAAATTGATTTGAATTGTTATTTGTTATATGCCATGCATTACATTATCATTGTTTATGCATCGTTAGTTGCTTTATTAATCGTTTATATATATATATATATATATATATATATATGCATATTTGGTGCTGCGGACGCACAGGTAAGTGCCAGGTAAGTGTTACTCATGTTTATTTTCAGTAGTGATTTGAGATGCTTAGAGAGCTCATAACCTGCACCCCCGGTGTTAGTGCTTCCGCCCAGAGTAGGGCACAGTCCTTCACATGATGTTCACCACACGCTCAACTTGGATCCAAGTTTGGTGCACAGTCCTGTCGTACATACCACATTAGGTGGTTCTGACTCGTAGGTGACCCGCAATTATTCGCACAGCCTTCACGTGATCGTAGCACTAGAGCGTTTATATGTATTACACCCAAGCCTGTTGTACAGACCACTTTAGGTGGTTCCGACTCGTGGGCAGGTTTAGTTATTGAGATTGAGATTTGAGCTCTAGATTCAGCCGTACAGGTCACGTTAGGTGACTCCAGCTGCCAGACTATATGATATTGATATGATTTTCACCTGAGCACTTGCATTTCATTGTGAGATTTGGCATGGCATATCCTAGAGCATGATTGGTATATATATATATATATATATGTACATATGTTTATTTTCTGGGAAGTATATAGGTTTTACGGCGAGGGGTTAGAACTTATTTGTTAAATGGTTTTCGAAAAGCTTTGTTTTTGCCCACTCACGCTTTTGTTTTGCGCCCCTCCAGGTTCTAGTTGTCTAGCAGGTTTGATGGTTTCCCAGAGGGCTTTCCCGGCATTTCTGACAGACGATCACCAGCGTAGGGCCACCTTCGGGTGTACTGTTGTTGCGTCATTTTCGTTTGGACTGCTTTAGGCGTTATGCTCTGAACTTGTGTCTCATTTACGCTAGCACTTGTTTCTTCTACCTTATGTATGCTAGTTTTTATTTATTCGTACCATTTACATTATTATTTTATTAGCTTCCGCACTGTGCACATGGTTACGTCACTTCCACGTGACGGCCAGCATGCCCTGATCTCGATCGGGGTGTGTCACAAGGGGTTTTTTTTTTACTAGTGATAGTAAAATGATACTTGATGAATCCATATTAGACTATATATTTTACCCTAATCTTAGTATTAATTTATTGGTTATTTTGTGAGATTTTGATACTTTGGATTATATTTTCAATGTAAGACATTGGACTTCCTCTGTAGCAAAAAGTGATCAAATGGATCAATTTTGGGATGATTCTAATTAGAGAATGTTCGTGAGTTTCGGATTTTTCTACCAAGCCGTTTGACCTTGACAAAAAAAAGAAGGCCCAGAGCGCAGTTTTCCCAGATTAATGTTTTTAGACGTTTTGAGTATCTTGAAGGTCAAGATGACATATTTTGGGGAAGATTCTTTCTGAGGATTTGTTAAAGACATCTCAAGCTTTTAAAAAGACCTTTTGGGACCAAATCAGAGTTGCTTTGGTCAGCTAAAAGTCTGATTTTATGAGAAGTCCGAATTTCAGTTCAAGCTGGAAACTTTTTTATTTCCTAGTTATCTTATTTTATTATGTTTCCTAGTTTTTAAAAGACCTTTTCTAGGTAGGATTTTATTTTGTTGTAATATAAATAAGGCTTTTTAGCCATTTGGGAGAGCACGCACGCACTATTTTGGAGAATTTCAGACATTTTACCTACAAGGTGTTTTCTATCCATGTTCTTAATAATTTTTTGTTTTATGGTTGTTCATAACTAATTTCCGTTTGCTAGGGTGATGCCTTGAGCTTTAGCATGAATATGTAGTTTTTATTTAATTACTTATGATATTATGCATGCATACTTTGAATTATTAGTCACTGTGTTTAAACTATTTCTATATCTTAATGCTTAGCTACTATTAGGATGTTTAAATAAGTAATCGGATGCAATTCAGCCGGAATGCCACCGGAAGATTGAGTGTTGCTTCTTGTGATTGATAGTGGTAATTTCACTTAGGGTGAATGCCACATCTTAAGAGTTGCATGGTTTTTCACAAAGCGTAATGAGTCATGCATGTTTATATTTGATCTGAATACCACAGATGGATTGCATATTTAATATATGTTCTAGCTTGAATGGCATAAGTAGAATATACATTAGGCAAACCTAACCTTCAAAGTTGCATGAGTAATTCTTAAGTAATTAGTAAATCTATATAGGATTGTAAAGGGGACGGCGTAGTCAAGCGAAGAAAAACTAGTGCCGAAACATAATCGAAAATGGGACTAAACCCATAATAAAAATGAAAAATAAATTAGAGTTTTTAAGAAAAACCCCTGAATGTTATTGCTCTTCTGCAGCAATTCTCTAGTTTTCTTGCTTCTTGTCCTTTTTGGTTCCTCGATGTCTTTTTATTTTCCTTTCTACGTTGAATCATCATCAGGTTTTTTTTTCTCTTCTTAACATTTATTAACCCAGCAGCCCCATCATTAATAAGTTAATGCCAAGCAAAACTCTTTTTTCTTCTTGTCTTCCCACTTCTGCTTCATTTCCTTCTGTGTAACCGACAAAGGTTTTGAAACCCTTTTAATGAAAACAGTAAAAGAGAGGTCCATTGAATTCCTTGCTGGCCACTTTGTATGATTAAACGCCTTCATTGTGCCTCTTGAGTTTACTCACTGCAGTCACAGCATCCTTGCATCTCGCCGTCTAACTTCCAGAAAATCTGGAAGTGGTCAAATTCTGCAGCAATTGTGTATGTGTCAGCTTGATCATGGGAATAGAAGAGAAAGCAAAGCTTTCATTTTTCTTTTCTGTGCGATAAAAGGATGAGTGAGGATGTGAATCAAAGATCCCCATAATCTCAAAGGCAGCCTTCTTCTTCAAGTGGCCACGTGCACTGCATAACATTTAAATAACATGAGGTAGCCTTTGAGCTAAAAAAAAAAGGGTATCTTAATAAAACACTCATGGTACTGTTTACTTTTAACGTTGAAGACATTTTTACCTTGAAAAGTCACTCCTGATATTATTCACTTACACCTTTATTTTGTCATTTTTATTAAAACTAAAGTTTTTGAGAATTTTTTGTTAGTTTTCCTAAAAAAAAAAAAAAAAAAAAAAAAAAAAAAAAAATGTACCCTGAAACCCAAAATAGAAAAAGAATATGTGATCTTAAATATGCCAAAAACATACATAATCAATTTATTTAGACAAAATATTGAGAAAGAGTTATCCTTGACTCATTTAATTCAATAAAAAAACTAATGAGATCAAATATAATTTCTGTAATGACCAGTCCCCGATTATTACGATTTTTATAATTTTTAAATGTGAAATTACGAAAATGCCGTTCGAGGCAAAGTGTTGACTTTTGTTGACTGCCGTGTCATGTCACGTAAGGTTCATTTTCTTGGCGTATCCTCGTAGTACTCGTCGCCATGAATGAGTGGGCACAAACAGATCGTGATTTGGAATTATAATGAAGGAGATATTAATCTTTAAAGCCGAGGGCATTTTAGTAAATTGGTTATTTTCTGGAATACTCTAGATTTTTGGACTAAAATCTAGTGCAGCCACGTGTGTGGCCCAAATTTAAAGAAGAAAAGATGGGCAATGGAGATAGGCTATAAAGGAGAGAAAGGAGGGGGATGTGAAGCCAACTGGGAGAAGAGAAAGATGATGAGTGACCAATGGAGAAAGAAGAAAGGAGGGGAAAATAGAAGGGTGAGAAGCACGGGATCATGGATCACTACTGGTTCTCTACGATCTAACCCGCGGAAACTATGAAACCCATCACCTGGGAACTTCTCACCAGCTTTCCTCTTCGATTTTCCTCACAAATTAGACAGGATGTGGTCTTGGTTTCGTGAGAATGGCACCGGCGGCCCCATGGTGTTCTTGGTGGCAATTCGCCAATTTTGAAGCAAAGTCCTTCGATCTCTACCACCATTAGACTCTCCTTGAACCCAGAAACAATGTGCAATCATTGGTTAGAGTGTCTGAGTTGATTTGAGGACGAATCAAGAATCACCCTTTATAGGGTTTTCGACAGATCGAAGGGAATTTGAGGTATTTCCCGGTCAAATTGGCCTTAGCCACAGGTATGACACTTGTTCTACTTGTTGCGATCTTCATTATTGTAAAATTTGGTAATTTTTTGAAAGAGTTGAATTTTTCGGCAAGTCGGGACGACCAACCGTCACCTGCGATGGCACGTGGGCCAAGACGTTCCCTGACCTTCCTAGGTTAAATTTGAATACTCTAATTCCATTGGTGAAGTCCGATTGACGAATTTCTGTCATTTGAACGTAGTTCCATGAAAGTCTGCCGCTTGATTATTATAGCAATCGATGATCTTATTGTTGGATTGTCATCAAACTTTGATACGTTATAATACGTAATATTTGAGGATGTTAAAAACTTACGTATTGGGAATCCGACGTACAAATCTTCCCAATTAGGACATGTAAGTTATATATTCTATTGATAAGAATTCTAAGACATGATTTGATAATTGTTCTTGGCGCCGATTGTTCGTGACGTCTTGATGTTTGTGCTAGGAGTTGTAGCGCGGACTCTAGGTGAGTGGGCGTTTAGTTTTCTATATATATACGTATGTATACTTTACGTTTTTCCCAAAAATTGTTTTAAATGAAATGTGATTGAAATGCCATGTCATACTTGCGTTAAATTTTAGTATATGCATTAGTATAGCTTTGCATAATATTGCATGATGCTGCAGAGCCCAGGTAAGCTACAAGTGAGTACATTATGATGTTAGTGGTTGTGATGTATATGGTTATGCCTGGATGCATTTGGTACTCATTACCCTGCACCCCCGTGTTAGTGCTCCGCCTAAGGTCAGGGCCAGCCTTCACGTGATCGTTCACCTCCCACACCGTACGCTCACCTTGCATCCAAGGTAGGTGTCAGCCTGTCGTACAGACTACATTAGGTGGTTCCGACTCGTAGGTGACTTGTGATACTTCGCACAGCCTTCACGTGATCATAGCACTTGAGCATATTTATTACACCCAACCTGTCGTATAGACCACATTAGGTGGTTTCGACTCGTATGCAAGTTTAGAGCCGTACATGTCACGTTAGTTGACTCCAGCTGGCATATCAGTTTACATTGATTTATTTCACCTGGCTTATTTCATTGCTGAGATACTTGACATGGCATATACTTGGTTTTCACTACTCTCGATCATGATTTCTATATACATATGTATTATTATTTTTTGAGAAATTATACGGGTTTTACGGTGAGGGGTTATAATGTTTTCAAAAAGGTTTTTATTAAAAACTTTATTTTCAGGCCCACTCACCCTTGTTTTTGCGCCCCTCCAGGTTTTAGCTGCTGAAAGTCCATATCGACGAGGATTTGTGGTGAATCTCAGTATAAGTGGCTACCTCTAAGGGTATGATCCTTACCCACACTACTGTACTTTACCTATGCTCTGATGTTGTCTGTGAAACGGGCTCGTTCCCGCTAGCAGTGCACTCTGGTCCCTAGGCCCTTTTAGGTTTAAATTTATTCACATTGCCCACATCATTATACTTTATGGCTTCGTCACCTTCCAGGTGTCGGCCAACATAGCTCGATTTGGAGTCCTAGTGGACATTCCAGGTCGGGGTGTGTCAATTTCCATCTCATTAATCTAGCTAGAGAACACAAAATCATGTAATTCCTCTCATTAAAATTCAAGATGTTACAAGGATATGTAGTTTTAGGGATAACATAAGTAGTACAATTTGCGCTCATCAATGTTACTTTTTGGTTATTTTTAGAGTTCAACACACAGATAGCCGAACCATTATTGAACTTCACAGCAATTGGCATAACCTTGTCTTCAAGTTATACAACCCAAGACCAAGAGTGTTCCTTCCTCGACTAGAGTCGCTTGATTCAAAATTTAACAGCATATCTCACCACACTCACCATATTCAAAGATATCTTTCCCGCGGAGCTTGGGAGTTGAAATAAAGTAGAGGCAGGAAATAAAGGGAATTGTTATTGCCACTTCAAAAAATCTCATTTTTCACTCCAAACTTTCTATAATTAGAAAGACAAATACACTTGTGAGGAGTGTAGAATGAAATTTTAGAAGTGCTAACAACACTTCTCAAAATAAATTAATAGAAATTTTAAAGGCAAGGTTAGGGGGAAGAATTGGAACGAAGGGATGAGCATAGACTACGTCCCTAGGAGGGATTTGTTTTCGCTAAAGACAACAATCAGAAAAGATAAGAGGGAAATCGAAGAGATTTGTTTTTCTCCTCAATTTTGGATTCAATGTTATGTAACATTCAATGTTACAAGTGTTTTAGCTATTAGATTCAATTAAGTTATCTATTTCTCGTGGTGTTTTGCCTCTGTTTTGTATTTTTACAAATCCAAGTCAATGAATCTATCCCCCAATTGAACTTTACACTACATTCATTGCTAATACATTGCTATTTTTGTTTACAAAACCACACTTTTGTTTTCTAACGTTTACCCCAAAAGAAGGAAAAGTAAAAACAAGTAGCATTCGGTGATAGGGAAAGAGGACCTACCATTTGCCCTCCACAACCCTAGGGTGGGTGCCATGAGCAGCCCCTTTTCCACTACTACCACCACTACTTATATAAGCCTTTAAAACTACCCGTATATTTATGCATAGATATTAGAGGGTGAAAAGAGTCAAGTTCGGCATTGACATGAATATGAATGGAGGCTGCACTATCTCATGCACTATCATCACCAATGACAAAAACCAAACTTCCATTCATGATATCAAAGACAAAGATTCAAGCTTCTAATGTGCATAACCAACCATATTATATAATTAATGTTAACCCTTTCTTTTACCTTTTTGATTTTTCTAGAAGAACCAAATGCATATCCCCATGACAGAATTTTTTTCTTGCTGATTAAACTATTCGTCTCAGTTCATTTCTTAATTGTGATGTATGCTGCAAGTGTGGCTAGTTAGCCATTTTTTCTGAATACACTAAAGTATACGGAAAGAAATTGACTAAAACGGACTTCAAATTTCAATTGCGGCAAAATTAAAATTCAATGATCGAATTGATCAAATATTAACCATACATCATTGATATAGCAAGCAATTACCGAAGACATATTGACAAACTAATCACTTTAACAATTGGGATTTAAAAAATGATCAATTAATTTTTCCCAAAATATGATTAACATAAGGGCTGATGGGATAAACATTCAGAAATCATTTTATACACATGGATAGCGTCTCAAAATTTTAATTTCGCTTATGACTATTTAGTCTAGGAACATTTTAGTCTTCACCTTATTAGATCAAAGAGTTCTGATTTTAAATCTCATGAACAACCGTTGTTAGTTGATGAATTAAAGAAATGTGATAAAAAAATATTCCCATACAATTGAAGGGGCTTATGAAATGGATGCCATATTGCCAATGTATAGATGTGAAAGGTGACTCTTCAGCGTTAAGTACTCGTGCGGTTAGTTGTTGCAATTGCAATCCCATGTCTTGGATTTTCCCAGAAAGCAGAGACGTCACATTCCACAACAGAAGTATTAAATCATTGACCATGGTCAGTCACTCCATGACAGATATTATTGGATGGTTAACATTTGCCATGTTCAACTCTTTCTCTGTCAATGGGGTTTTAACAAATTGCACCTTCAATGGTGCTTATGAGAAGTGCCATATTTCAAATTTATGCACATGAAATATGGGACCTAGAAAAATTCTATTCAAGAAATGAAAACTCAATAAGCTTTTGCTTTCTCTGCCCTGAAAATCACATTCTTCTGCTTATTGTTTAGAATCGATTAATCAAATTCAAATTGGCTTTTGTTCTTCCTTTGCGTATTCAAATTCTTTTGCTCGTAGTTTAGATTCGATTTAATCATAATGTCGCTCCATTAAAACAGAACAAAATATTTTGCTAGAATTGTTGTACTTTGCAATGGAAATTAAAACAAGGGAAGTTAATAGAGAATGGGAACTACTCTTGATTTAATTTTAGATAAATACATACATGGCACCGCCTTTTCTTCCTTTGAAGACAGTAGAAACCAACACAAGGACACCAAGAACTAACATCAACAACACCACCACACAATGACCAAGTCTGTTTCCTTCCTTGATTAGGAGCGAACTTGGTTAATTACATTCAGCTAAATCTCAATAGCTGGCAGTGAATGGCTTGTAGACCTTGAGATCACTAACCACCCCAGCAATTGAGCCGGCGGCAGCTGCAATGGTTATTATGAGGCAAGCAACACTTAGGGTTTGGAGGCAAAGCCATCTTGTGCTCCATTTTGGAATCCTCTTTTGCACAATGTACATCTCGACCGGGAAGTAAACCGTGAGCGGCCAAAACCCAAAAGCCCCAAGAAGTCCTACAACGTCGTTGAAGAACGGGAGGATCATGGATATCACAGTGGTTATGACCACAAACGCTGTCCTCCAGATCATTCTGAAGAGATTGAGGTTGTAGGGTCCGATTCCTGGGATTCGGAGTTTGATGTCTTTCGTGATGAATTCGCTGTCCGGGAACTTTTGCGCTGCGGTTTTCTCAACAAAGGCGAAAAGGGGCTGTGCGTAGACTTGGTATGCACCAACAAGGTGGATGACAATGGCAGCGTTGGCAATGTCAAGGAGCCAATAGGGGTTGTAGAAACCAAAGCCAGTGAGGAGGTTTCCGGGGGATAAGTCTCCGAAAGCAGCGTATCCCATGCAGCCACAGAGCATGTAGAAAAGGGTTGTGACTGCCACACTGATTTGAGTGGCCTTTTTCATTGTCTTGGATTCAGATGGTGGGGATCTAATTGTGTCCTGAATTTCGATTAGGATGAGAGAGTACGAGTAGGCGAAAGCTATGTCACCAAGTGCTTGGAAGCTCCTCCACATCTTTTGGGTTGCAGTCACTGTCCCGATGCTTATTCCGGTCATACTTCCCATGATTTTTCCATTTTCTGAAATTTGACAAGCAGGAAAAGAAGCTAGAGTCAGCTTTATTAGAACCAATTTAATTAGTCAGAAAAACTAAGGTCAAATTTAAAACCATCAATATAGCTTTAAAGCTTGCTATTTTTGTACCTGCAACTTGAGCAATTCCAAGGCCGAGTCCAATGGTTGAGTAAGTGAAAGACATGACTGCAGCAACAATGGAGAGCCACCACAACTGATCGAAGTCCGGAATCTGAGAAAATATGATCTCTGTGACGCCGAAAGCGATCATATAAGGGTTGCTGTTAATACGGCATGGATTTTTTCCACCACTCTTGTGGAAGCAATTAGACCTCTTTATTGCCCTGTTTAATCAATACCAAAAGAATTAGTAAAAAATATTATCTTAAAGTCCCTAAACTGTAATCATGTTTTCTTTTTTTCTTTTTTTTTTTCAGAAGGAAATGATTTCCGCAAACGTCAGTTTATCTGTCTTTCAATTCTCCTCTAATTTATGTCGAGTGTGAGCAGAAATAACTCCTTGTTTTCAAACTTCAAACTCAAAAACTTACATCATGCTTATGGATGATGCAATTGTGTAGCCAATGGAAACTCCAAAAAGATTCAAGTATTGAACATATCCACAAATTTTAACCTTAGCTCCACCTACGAAAATCAAAACATGAAACAGAATAAAGTTTGAGCATTTTAGAACATTGAAAAAGTTCAAAAATTTTTACTTGCCAACAAGTTTAAAAAATATATTTTAGCAAAATTTACCAAGGTTGGATCTAACAGCATCCATGTACGTATAGTTTCTCTTCCCAGTGATCGAATCACCGGAACGATAGCATGCAGAGAGGAGAGTTGAAGTGTAGTAGGTCACAAAAGAGAACAAGAGCATCACAGAAGGGCCAGCAACCCATCCAAGCTGAGCTGTGGCCCAAGCCAAGGACAGAACCCCAGAACCAATCACAGCAGTAATTATGTGTGCACTTGAAGTCCAAACAGTTCCTGGTAAATTAAAGCACAAAGAATAACAAATTACTGATACTTTAAACAAAGTTAATTACTATTCATGTTTTTCTGTTAAAGATTTGAATTTATTAAACTAACTAGCCTAACTCATCTGCGAACATGAATAATGTGTTAGGAAGCGAAATTTACCGGTTCGTTTGAGACGGCCGTCATCATCAAAGCACTTGGAGCCTCCTTGTGGAGGCATATCAACTGAGAAATCAAAAACTTGGTGGTGGTGGAGCTGCTGGTTTTTCGTGGCAGTGTTGTCTCCCATCTTTTGTCACAAAAGAGAGCAAAACACAAGCCCTTTAATTTTTGTAAGAATAATAATTAAAAAGAATGTATCAGAGTTTATGCAGCTCAAAGTAAGCAAAATCTGTGAAAAATATGGAAAATAAAGAGATGAGCTTTTCTTTTCCAATGATCTATGAGCTTGTTCCACTCTCCATCACACACAAAATGCACCCAAAGAAGTGCTAGAGAAACCCAAATGAAATTTTGCTTCGAGAGAGAGAGAGAGATGCACCCAAAGAAGTGCTAGAGAAACCCAAATGAAGTTTTGCTCTGAGATAGAGAGAGAATGTGAAATTATGAATACTTGGCAATAAACTGGTGTCGGTATACGAAATTGGACTGGAAGGTGGGGGTGGGGGTATTTATAGCACTTTTGTGGGAAGATTGTAAATTCACACGTGGTTTAGAAGACCTAAAGAAGACTCATGCATCTACCCACCAATGCAATATTTGCTGGTGTTCAACACGGTCCACTGATTTTCATGCCAACTTGGAGCTTGACTTTCAAAGATTTTCCAAAATTTTCTCCCAACCTATGATTTTTCTAGTGACCCTCCCAAAGCACTTTCTTACACCTCTCTCTGCTTTTTCAAGTTTCAAATCTAATACGCAACCCCTGTTTTTTTTTTTTTTTTTCCAACAATCAATAGTCCCCAGATCGGTAGGAGCCATTGATTTGAGTCACTGAATTTTGGGATATAGTTATGGTGCTTGAGTCACAGTTGAAGAACATTTTTCTTTTTATACAAGTCATGGCTTTTGGTTCATATAGGTTGGCATCAACCAAATGTTAGGCATGAGTAAACTTACTAGATATAACATAACTGTTAAAATTTGACATAAAGCATCGCAAAAACGACGAGTTCATGCAGCAAGAAAGTTTCGACTAAAATGTGTAGCAAACAATGGTAATAGTAGCTGAAACTGAAGAACAGAAACTTCTAAACCCTTACCGTCATAAGTTGGTAGCCTTCCTTTTGGATAAATTTCAAATATGCTAATATGCAGGAAACCCGACAGCACACTCACTCTAATATATCACAAGAAATATTAGAGAAATGGGTATTACTTGTTTTGTGTTGTGCCTCTCTTTGTATCAACCAACCTTCTTATATAGCAGAACTCATAGCTACCAAAATTTGATATTTAATTCTCTCTTTAGAGGACAACCCTAGAAATAAGAATCAAAAATTTATTTCCACTTTTAAGGCTTATCATCCATCCCTTATTCCCTTATTGAAAGAGAAGAATAATGAATATGGTTCTCCCATAATAATTCATTCCCACAAACATCATAGAGAGTGGGAGTATATAATTATAAACCCATTTCAAAGCATAAAATTGACAATTATTTATCAGTCAAATGTTTCTTTTAAGTGTTATAATAATCAGAGACAACTGTGCACCAAATGACCCACTAAAACTTAATCACTCACTTGTTTTAGAACAAGAATTTTAGCATCTTTTGACTGGTATTGAAAACAGCGAATTCATTCAATTTCAGTCAAGGAATGACTTGGAATCACTATGGAGCAGACAAAGCTGAGGCCCCAACATGTAAGGTCATCTTCAACCGACCCATCTAAAGGATTATAAGGCTCAAAATAGCTCGAAATGTGTTAAAGTAGAGTCCTAACCAATCTTACCTTCCTTTGTTATGTGATACACTCCAAGTATTAATGCTGATGTATTATCAGGTTGTATTGGGAGAAATATAACCCGTTAGGACTTTTGTATAGCTGAACCATTTGTGTGTATTTATACAACAACTCAAACAACGAATGAAAACGACTTTCACAAATATTCTAGACTTTTGTTATTGGTTTTATTCTTTACCGTGCCTCTGTAGCTTTTTTTCTACATGGTATCATCCCTCCTTCTAGCTTAACAACCTTCGATCCCTGCTTCCTTCCTCGCTATGTCTTCCTCCCTTTCACTTCCCGGACCTAATGTGGCACAATTCCTGAAACTAACCGACTCCAACTACCTCATGTGGCTTCGTCAAATCAAGCCATTCCTCATTGGCCATGATTTCTGGAAATTTGTTGACGGCTCACATCCCCACGGGCGGCCACCCTCATTGTTACTGCCCCTCCTATCCCCGTCTCCTCCGACTCTGATAGCACCTCGGTGGTCACCACCACTACCATCACTTCGTCCACCATTCCCAATCCTGAATTTCATTTCTCACGTGGTATCAACAAGATCAATTAGTTGTTAGTTACATAACCTTTACATTGACGGAGCCCGTTCTCACCCTCATTGTTGGCCATGACTCTGCACAAGCCATCTGGAACTGTCTTCAACGTCGCTTTGCCCATTGCTCTGTGACCAATTCTGCCACCCTCCGATATGAGTTACTTGATTTAACCAAAGGGCCTCGTCCTGTCGCCGACTACTTGCAACAGGCCAAATCCCTTGCTGATAAACTGGCCAACATTGGCCGTCCTGTCGATCCTGAAGATTTCATAACCACTGTTCTTCGTGGTCTTGGTCCGGAATATTTGATGCTCACCATTGCCGTCATCAACGTCACTCCTTTCCCCACCTTTGAGGAACTGCACTCCAAAATTGTGGCCTTCAATCTTCAAAATCCACGCCCCTCCACCACCCCTGCGGCGGCCTCCCAAACCGCTCTCATCACCACTCAAGCTCCGCGTGGCACTCCTCAGAATAATTCACGAAACCGTGGCAACAATTAGAATGGTAATCGTGGCAATTTCAACCGTCAGAATAATAATGGTGGCTATCACGGCCAAAACAACAATGGTCATCCATCTAGACGAAATAACAACAACCTTAATTATAGAGGCGAGTGGAATGCTCCAAGTCTATGGACTGGGCTTTCTGCCTAAAATTTCTAGAATAACCCACGTGGAGTCCCTGGCCGCACTAACTCTAGTTTGCCGGGCCCTGGCCCCTGGTGCCCCATCTGTTCAACGCAGTAGCACACAGCTGCATAGTGTCCTCACCGCTTTAATGGCCCAGAACCCTTTTCCACCCTTTGCAGGCTCTCAGGTATTCCAATATCAAGATCCTAATACGTGGTTCCCCGACAGCGGTGCCACCCATCATATGGCCGGCGATGCTAGTGCCATCCACACCCCGCAACCTTATCATGGCCCCAACTCGGTTCAATTGGGTAACGGTGACTCTCTTCACATTACATCCATGTAAACACGAAAAATTTCTGAAACAATAAACAAGAATACCGTGTACAAAATATATTTTATGTTTAATGATTTTGGGGTTACAATCTCTTTGTAATTTGATCCTCTGATTCTATCTTCGTAGGGTGTAGGTTTGTGGATGAGCTGTTGATCCAAAGGGCCGTCGGGGCTTGATCTAGGGATGAACAGTTGATGAACGGATCTTCGAGGGCTTTTGGGCTTGATCTTGAAGACTGGGTGTATGGATTTCTTCAAGGGGGCCGTCGGGGCTTGATCTTGAGGGTTGATGGATGAGCGGATCTTCAAGGGCTTTTGGGTCTAATCTTGAAGACTGATTGGATGTGTGGATTTGTTGAGGTTGTTGATCCAAAGGGCCGTTGGGGCTTGATCTTAGGACGAACGGATGATGAACACTTTCTTCAAGGGGCCGTCGGGGCTTGATCTTGAGTCGGCGGAAGTTCTTCAAGGGCCGTTGGGGCTTGACCTTGAAGGAGGGTTTGACGAAGAACGAAGAGTGTTTTCTTGATCCTTCGGGATTTTGCTTGAGAGCTTTAGAGTTTCAAGGCTTCAAGGTTTTGGTGTGATGTAAATTCCCTTCCTTCTTTCTCTTCCTCTTTTTTTTCTCCTTCTGAAATGAATGCCTTGGCTTCCTATTTATAGAATTCTAAAACTTGATTTTTGGATTTAAATAATCAGATGAAATAAATCATTTCTGCCAGGTAATGACACGTGTCCTATTTGATGACCTTTCCAATTTATTTCGATTTTTTGTTGAGTCACACGCTACATGTAAAATTTATGTGACACGTGATCGTTGAAATTTTAATTATTGGTCAACATTCATTTCACCGAAATTTTGATGTCTACAAATGCCCCCACTTCAAGGCGCGTCGTAGACATGTGCTTGTCACGTGTAGAAGATACGTTTTGAAGTCCCTTAATGTAGATGTCAACCCAAGGGCCGTCGAGGCTTGATCTTGAGTTCGACTGGAAATTTCTTCAAGGGCCATCGAGGCTTGATCTTGAGTTCGACTGGAAGATTTTCTGGTTTCCTCCAATCGTTGATTTTCCACAAGCTTAATCTTGAACTGGGCTGGAGATTTCTTCAAGGGCCATCGAGGCTTGATCTTGAGTTCGACTGGAAGATTTTCTGGTTTCCTCCAATCGTTGATTTTCCTTTGTGCTACTCTTGAACTGGGCTGGAGATTTCTTCAAGGGCCATCGAGGCTTAATCTTGAGTTCGACTGGAAGATTTTCTGGTTTCCTCCAATCATTGATTTTCCTTTGTGCTACTCTTGAACTGGGCAGCAGGATTCTTTTGGTCTCCCCCGAAGGTCTGAGCTTACTCCTTTTATCTGTTTCTTTGTTCAATCTCTCCAATTCGTATTGAAGAGGGTTAGAGGATAGCTCAGAATATGCAGTTGTTGCTTGTCTCCACATGCCTCAATGTATCATTTTCTCTTGCCTTACTTGCTCCCCTTTGCAGAAGTGGTCCCTTCTCGGGAAGTGTATCAACCGTTGAAGATGACTTCTCGAGAGCAACGCTAGGTAAGCAACCAGGGAATAGATTCCAAGCAGTCGGTTCCAGATCGGAAGACTGACTCCAAGTGCCGGCTGATTGTTTCTTTCACTTTGCCATGCGAGTAAGAACAAGGACAAAGGAAAAGACAGGGAAAAAGCATGATATGAGGTACCTTTGCTTTCAAAGAAGCAGCGAATGAATCAACACATATATTTGTTGTGCTTGTCTCCACATGCTTCGATGTATCATTTTCACTTGCCTTACTTGCTCCCTTTGCAGAAGTGGTATTTCCTTATGCAGGTTTGGCATCTTCTCTTGTAGTATTTGTCCTCTGATGCAGGAGTTGAATTCAAACCTTGCATTTGAATGGACCATCACTTCTTGGTGGCAACGCAAGTTTGAGTGGAGGTTCCGACATATTGCTATCTCTGTCCTTATCCTGGCAGGTGAGAACAAGGGCAAAGGAAAAGACAGGGAAAAAGCATGATATGAGATACCTTTGCTTTCGCCCTTGATGATATGGGATACTTTTGCTTTGGAAGAAGCAGCGAATGAATCAGCACATGTATTTGTTGTGCTTGTCTCCACATGCTTCGATCTACCGTTTCCTCCTGGCTCATCTGTACTCCATGTATCTGGTATCTTCTTTGGGGAAGAAGAAAAAATTGAGTATTTCGAGAGGCTTTGCTGGGAGTGCGCCCTCAGAGGTGAGGAAGAGTTGGGCATTTTCTTTAGGTCTGCCTTGCCATAAGAGATGAAGGTCGACACATATAGGGATTTCTTAATAGCAAGTGTACGTTTCTTCGATATCTGAACGACGCCTCTTCGATTTCTGAACGAGCGCCACTTTTGACAAAGTTGCACGCGTTTTCTGAAAAGCAGAGAAAGCGTCGCCGAACTTTGCGCTTGTCGGCTAAAGACGTGTAGTTGCGATGATGGCCTCCACGTGTTTTCGACTTTGTCAGATATCTTTTGACAAAGTTGAACGCGTTTTCTGAAAAGTCGCGAACGCGTCGCCGAACTTCACGCAAGAAAATCCGGATTTTTGAATCGGTGGTCGTGTCGCTTGGCTTTTTATAGAGGTATCGATCACCTCCAACATGCACACTTTGAAGACTGCCCATTTGTGAAAATCGTCTCCGGCCCTTTGAAATTTAACTCCATCCACCCCTTTTCTTTGAACACTTTTGAAAAAATGGCAAACCCATCGAACCTTAGCTTAGAATTGAGTCTCAGCAGTGATACGGGCGTGCCGCGTCAAGGTAACGTATGGCGCCCTTCTTTCTTATCTTCTAACGGTCCTCTTACAGGTGAAGACTCCGTGATGCAGGACGCCACAACAGCTACAATAGTAGCTAGGAACCTCCTCACTCCAAAAGATAGTAGGCTGCTGTCAGGACGGTCGGATGAGTTGGCCGTTCAAGAGTCCCTCGCTCTCAGCGTTCAGTGTGCAGGCTCTGTGTCCAACATGGGCCAACGCCTACTTGCTCGCTCCCGTCAGGTTGAATCGTTGATGGCAGAGGTGGAAAGTCTCAAGCAAGAGATCAAGCAGCTGAAGTATGAGAATAAAAGTTTGCACGTGCTTGCAAATAACTATTCGACGGGCATGAAGAGGAAGCTTGATGAGCTGCAAGAGTCTGAAGGTCGGATTCAAAGTGACCGTCAAAGGTTTTCGTCTTTCCTCCAGAGGCACATTTTTCCTGGGTCTTCCAGCGTTTGGCCAAGTATTGAGGCCTCGAATGCTCTATCTTCGATGCCTCCCGCTCCTGGAGTTTTGCCACGTAGTGGGGCTTCACGTGAACAACCTTTGTGAAAGCTCCATCTTTTTTTTTTTTTTTTTTTTTTTTTTTTTTTTGTACACACTTGTAATTTCTTGGAGATTAATGGACATGCTTTATTTTATTCAGTGTATTGTGTTAGATACAAATAAAACATATACATCACTAAGATTTTTTTTTTTTTTTTTTTTTTTTTTGAAAGTGGCCAACTTGGCTATGCTTTCAGCTAGACCACAACTTGCAAATGCTTTTGGCTATAAAAAATTATAAAGGAAGAAAAGGAGAAACATTTTCCTTGTTTTGGGGAGGAAAAACAGGAAAATGTTTTTTTTTTTTTTTTTTTTTTTTTTTCAACATCCATTGGAAGCTAGACCACAACTTGCAAATGCTTTTGGCTATAAAAAATTATAAAGGAAGAAAAGGAGAAACATTTTCCTTGTTTTGGGGAGGAAAAACAGGAAAATGTTTTTTTTTTTTTTTGTTTTTTTCTTCAACATCCGTTGGTTTAAATAGCCTTTGAAGCAAAGGGAAAAGTGAAGATAGCTTATTTCGGTTTTGAAGAAAATAGAGAAGAAGAGAGAGCTCAATACTCTGTTGAGAAAAAGAAAGAAGCTGCAAATAGAGAAGAGAAGCTGCTGCTTCATTTGGTTAGTAATCATCTACCAAAGTTGTTGTTTGTAATAGCTTTGAGCTATATGTATAGAGAAGAAATTATTCATTATATTTCTTCCTCTATTTGTTTCTTTGGTGTGTGAGAGCTTTTGGGTGTATTGGGTTATTTGGGCTGTGAGATTGCCAACACTTTGTAAACTCCCATTTGGTTGATAGTGGATTATTGGGTGAGCTCCTACTGCTCCGAGGACGTACTCCAGTTACACTGACTGTGGAGGAACCTCGTTAAAAATCTTTGTGTCTTTTATATTTTGTTCTTTTATATTTTGTTCTTGCATTTTTTTTTTTGTTTTTTTTGTTTTTTTTTATTTTTATTATTATTATTTTTTTATTAATTTTTTTTATATGGTGATCTGCAAGGCTGAGGCTGCCAAACCGACGAAGAACCCATGAACGCGTAAATTGGTGGTGTAGAAAGAGTGGTGTTGTGCAAAGATTGCAAAGGGATTTTGCTGTGTAATGCCTTTTGGTCACAGTCTTCCCTTGGTAGTGACGTCGCCGTGCCTCTTGCCGCTGCTTCGAGCTTGTTGCAGTGTGTCACTTTTACCGTGTGAGGTTATGCAAAAGACTGCAGCGAGTTTATGCTGTGTAGTGCCTTTTGATCATAATTTTCCTCGGTGGTGACGTTGTTGTGCCTCTTGTTGCTGCTTGCTGCACTGTCATCGCTGCACACCATTGCACTGTCTGTTGTCCTGCTGTTCAAGTTTTGTGGCTGTTTTTTTTTTTTTTTTTTTTTTTTTTTTTTGAGATGTGACTGTACTTGAAGTTTTGAAGTTTTGAAGTTTCAAGTTGCCTACGTACCCTTGGTTGAGGAGGGATCAAGTCATGACGTAGTTCAAATGAGTGATGGTTTTTTTTTTTTTTTTTTTTTTTTTTTTTGATGATGATTTTGCCGTACACAGTTTATGCTCTTGCGGGCCAGGAGCGTGGTGCATTTGCTTTAGGGGTAGTAGCGCTTCAAAAATCTGCCGTTGATGGGGCCGATCTTCAACCCGTCTTCTGCCATGATTAAGTAGGCGCCATTGGTGTAGATCTCTTGTATTACGTAGGGTCCATCCCACTTTGATGTGAACTTGCTTTTTGTCTTATGAGTTGTAATGATAGGCCTACGCAATGCCAGCACGAGATCTCCGGCTTGGAAAGACCTTGGGCGGACTTTCTTGTTGAATGCCTTGGATAACCGTGCTTGGTAGCATTCCAAGTGTTGTTGAGCTTCGAGCCTTCTCTCATCCAGCGCTTCCAACTCCTGAAGGCGCAACTTTGCATTTTCTTCATCAGTCAAGCCTTCTTGTATAGCCATCCTTAGTGAGGGGATTTGACTTTCAAGCGGTAGAACAGCTTCTACGCCATATACGAGAGAATAAGGTGTAGCTTGGGTAGGAGTCCTATGTGTAGTCCTATATGCCCAAAGTGCTTCACTTATTCTTTCATGCCAGTCTCTCTTTGTTCGGCCGATTACCTTTTTCAGGAGGTTGCACAACGTCTTGTTGAATGCTTCCGCAAGGCCGTTGGCCGGAGCATGATACATGGAAGACTTGTGCTGCTTGAACTTGTATTTGTCGCAAAGCTCGTCCACGAGTCGGTTGGAGAACTGCTTTCCGTTGTCAGTGATAATGTAGCGAGGCACCCCATATCGATGGATGATATGCTCCTTGATGAAACGAACAACAGTTTCCTTTTTTACTTCCCTTAAAGGTATGGCTTCAGCCCACTTAGAGAAGTAATCTGTTGCAGCTAGGATGTAAGCTTCCCCTGCAGATGACTTTGGCGTAATTGGTCCTACAACGTCTAATCCCCATGCGTCGAACGGCCATGAAGCAACTGTAGGGTGTAATGGTTCAGGCGGTTGATGTATGAAGTTGGCGTGGAATTGGCAGGCTTGGCACCTTTTGGCGTGTTCCAGGCAGTCCTTCACCATGCTCGGCCAGTAGTAACCCATTCTTTTAAGCTGGAAATGTAGCTTTGGTCCAGATTGATGTGCCCCACACACACCTGAATGTGCTTCTTCCATGGCTTGATTAACTTCTTCCTCACCTAGGCATCTCAGGAGCAGTCCTTCAAAAGAGCGTCGGTAGAGTGTTCCTTTGTAGTAAAGGAAGCGAGGTGCTCGTCGACGTATTTCGGAACGGTGTCTAAGATCATCTGGAAGCTTTCCGTGCTCTAAGTAGTCGATCAGCGGCTGTCTCCACTCTTCAGCATCGACTGGAAGTACTGAGATGACATTTGTATCATCTAGTGACATTTCATTAACGAGCGGAATCACCCATCTTTGGCAAACTGGCACGTCTGCAACTTCATCTTTTCCTAGTGTCATACTCGAGGCTAGATTGGCGAGAGCGTCCGCCATTTGATTTTCCTTTCTTGGCACATGTTCTAGTGTCACAGCTTCGAACTTTTGTAGCAGTTGGGTTGCTAGCCGGAAGTATGGGACGAGATCATCCTTCCTCACCTCATACTCAGTTAAGAGTTGATTGATTATGAGCTTGGAATCGCCATATACCTCAAGAGCTGTGATCTCCATGTTGATCACCATTTGGAGCCCGATGATCAATGCTTGGTACTCAGCAACATTGTTGGAGCATAGCTCATTCAGTTGGAAGGAGTAAGGTAGTATGTGCCTTTGTGGTGACATGAATACTACTCCTGCCCCCGCTCCGTCTGCTCGTGCGGATCCGTCGAAGAACATCGTCCATGTCGGGAAGATGTCGATGTAGAACACCTCCTCGTCAGGCAAGTCGTCTGAGATTTTCCAATCAGCCGGGATTGGATGATCGGCAAGAAAGTCTGCTAGCGCTTGTCCTTTGACAGCTTTAGCTGGGACGTAGATGATCTCATATTGATTAAGAAGCAAAGCCCATTTAGCGAGTCGCCCTGTCAAGACTGGCTTAGTCATAACGTATTTGACAGGGTCGGCTTTAGCAACCAAGTGGATGGTGTAAGCATGCATGTAATGTCTGAGTTTCTGAATGGCAAACACCAAAGCGAGGCACATCTTTTCTATTGGGGAATAGTTCAACTCAGCGCCGGTGAGAGTTCGACTGAGGTAGTAAAGTGCTCCTTCTTTTTGGGATTCATTCTCTTGCGCCAAGAGCGCTCCGATTGAACTTTCCTGAGCAGCAATATACAATATGAGTGGTTTCCCGGGCACCGGTGCCCCCAGGACAGGTGGACTTGACAAATATTTCTTTATGCTTTCAAAAGCATTATGACATGCTTTGTCCCATACGAATGGAACATCTTTCTTCATAAGGCGACTAAACGGTTGACAACGCCCTGCGAGGTTGGAGATGAAGCGTCTGATGAAGGCTAGCCGTCCTTGTAGACTTTTCAGCTCGTGCAGGTTTCTTGGCTCGGGCATGCTTTGAATGGCCTTGATCTTTGATTGGTCTACTTCAATACCACGGTGCTTGACGATGAAGCCGAGGAATTTTCTAGAAGTGACGCCAAACGCACACTTTAACGGGTTCATCTTGAGGTTGTATTTTCGCAGCCTTTCGAACACTATTCGCAGATCCTTCAAGTGTTCTGATCTTTTCTTCGTCTTAACCACCACATCATCTAAGTAACATTCTACGTTTTTGTGTAGCATGTCATTGAAGATTTTCTGCATTGCGCGTTGATACGTAGCTCCAGCGTTCTTTAGACCAAAGGGCATTACCTTGTAGCAGTAGATACCTTTTGGAGTACGAAAGGCTGTTAGTTCCTCGTCTTCGAGGGCCATGCGAATTTGATTGTACCCAGAAGAGCCATCCATGAATGACAATGCCTCATGGCCAGTGGTTGCATCCACCATGATTTCAATGATTGGCAAGGGGAAGTCATCCTTTGGGCAAGCATCGTTGAGATCCCGGAAGTCTACGCAAACACGTATTTGTCCTGATTTTTTAAGGACAATGACGATGTTGGAGATCCACTTGGGGTATTGCACTTCTCGAATAAAGCCTGCTTCGATTAGCTTGTCGATCTCGACCTCAATTTGTGGGATAAGCTCAGATCGATAGCGTCTTTGAGTTTGCTTTATCGGGCGTGTTCCAGGCCTGACCGCAAGATGATGAACAGCGATGATAGGGTCCAGACCGGGCATTTCTTTGTAGGTCCAGGCAAAGATGTCTTTGTACTCTAACAACAACTGATAATACTCCTCTATCTCATATGTACTTAATAATGCACTTACGAAGATAGGTTTTGGTTCCTTGCTTGTACCTAAGTTGAGTTCCTTGAGATCATCGATGGTGGCTTGCCCTCCGTCTTCAAGCTGTGGTGGTGCAGCAGTGACATCTTCCTCGGGGATTTCGTCTTCTTTACCTTCTTGAACCGTGACGTGGAAAACATCTTGGATCTCCTCTTCGGTGCTGTCTTCTCGAGCTTGTCGGCATAAGGATTGTCTGGTGTTCTGAGAGAGGCGTTCCTCGCAATCTTCATAGGAAGGAGCCTTGACCGAGTAATTGAAGAAGTCTTCTGGGAAGAGGTCGCACATTGTGATGGGGATGGACGATCTTTGTGTCGAAATTTCATTATCTCCAACACTTTCACATTGTTCTGGAGGTTGACAGGAGCTGTTTTGCCCTCTTTTCGACTGATAAACTTGTGGACAAGATGGTTGCTGCTTGTCCAATTTCTTCGAAGCGATTTTCGGAATGCATTCCTCACAATTTTCATAACAAGGAGCCTTGATCGAGGAATTGAAGACGTCTTCGAGGAAGAAAAGATCCCGCATGAACGATCTTTGTGTTGTAATTTCATCATCCTCAACATTTTTATGTAGCTTTGAAGGTTGACGGTAGCTGCTTTGCCCCCTTTCCGATTGGTGAACTTGTGGACAAGACATATGTTTCTCGTGCAGTTTCTTCGGAGTGACATGAATCCATCCTTCATCTTCACTTGACTTTACTGACATGGTTTTGGAGCATGCCCCCAGCGGTTGAGGTGAAGACTTTGAGTCGAAAGGGCCAGAAGTGACATCTTTCTTAGGGATTTCATCTTCAGTGCCGTTCTCTTGGGTTTGTTGGCATGAAGATTTGCCAGTGTGGACGATGATGCGCCTCCTTACCTTTAGTGGTCCTTTTGTGTCAACCTCTAGGATTGCTTGGCGCTTCATCCTTGAAGGAATCAAGCTTCGAACGTCGTCCTTTTCTCCTAACCCATTGAGCTTTTCTTCCTTTGGTGTTGTCTTCCTCTTTCCAAAAGGCTTCCCATTATCTTCAAACCTTTCTGAAGTTGATCGTCGCAAAGGAGAGATAACTGTGTTGCTTTGTTTCTTAGGCTTTAACAACCTTTCAAAAACAGAGCTTTGGGATGTCGGCGCGTTAAGCCTCTTGAAGACAGAGGTTCGGTCTTGACCACCAATGCGATTAAGCACTGAAGTTCTGGAGCTTGACTGGCTCATCCTATCGAAGACTGACGTCCGAGGGAAGGGTTTAAGCTCTTCTTGGTCTTGTTCAATGCTCATGCTGACATATTGAGTGCTAGTGTTTTTCGCTTGGTTTGAAATCATCACAGGTGCATTTGGTGTGAAACCAAGTCCGGCTTTGTTGTTGTCAACTCCGTAACCATGCTCCTTCAACTTCTTTTGAGTTTTGGTGAGGTTACGTTCTTCGTCATTGACAGTGTTTGAAACCTTCTTTCCAACCATCGCAGAAAAGCGAAGTCGTACCCGGCATTTGACATGAGTTTGTAGGCGTTAGGGTCGAAACCTTCCTCGGTCCTCTTGGTTGGAAGAAAGCTTGATTCCACCTTCTTTGGTAGAGCTTTTATGAAGCCTTGTGGTAGTCTTGCGGCCTTAGCACCCCCTAGCTGTGTCAGAGGCAAAACTGCATTCGTCTTGAGCAACTTCACGTTATCCGTGTGCCACTGTGTGTCGGCTTTTCTAGTTTCGAATGGAGATTGACCATTCTTTCTTCTTGACATCGGGATATACCGGAATATGGGTGCGTTCGGTCCTTCTGACGGCATCCTACTCCCTTTGGTTGTTGCAGGTTTAGCAAGCTCGTCATCGTCTTTGCTTGAAGATGGCACGGCCTGCTCTTTTTGCTTTTTAGGCATGGCTTGCCACTCCTGCTTTTTAGGTGCTGCTCTGCCCGTGGATTTGATCTCTTCCGGAAGGGCTTCGGGTACCGTCTCTTCATCCATGTAAAACTTGGCATCTGCAAAGTGTGATTCGGCTTCGGTGAATGGCTTGGTATCACCTTGGATCACCTTCACTCCTTTTCGGTAAAATTTTAGGCATTGGTGAAGGGTGGACGGCACTACCCCATTTGCGTGGATCCAAGGTCTTCCTAAGAGCAAGCTATAAGAAGTTCTTGCATCAATCACGTGGAATATCGTGCTTGATTTGAGCTCACCCATGGTCATCTCTACTCAGATCATGCCTATCGCCCTTTGTCCTCCTTGGTTAAAACCCTGGATCAGCAGACGGCTCAGGGATAGTTCATTCACCTGGATGCCGATTATGGTCATTGTTGATTTTGGCATGATGTTTATGGCCGACCCACCATCCACAAGCATGCGGTTGACTTTGTATTCCTTTATGTACCCTGAGACGAAGAGAGGACGGTTGTGAGGCTTTGATCTCAACAGTAGGTCTTCGTCAATGAAGTTAATTACGTCATGGGTGGCACAACATGTGGCACATTCATGTGGCTGAAGCTTCGAGCCTTCGTCGTTACTTTCTTGCACTTCGTGGTCGTCGGGACCTGCCAAGATTGCTGCTAGTGCTCTTCGCATCTTTTTTGGCAATGGTAGCGCTTCCTCGATGCTAAAGTGTGTTGGCAGACCTTCTCCAGGTGTAAGGGTCTTTTCTACCTCAGTGGCGATAGCTTTGCCTTTTGAGGGCTCTTCTATTTCTACTTCAACCATGTGACAGGCCACGGTAGTGCACTGTTGGAAAAAGTCATTCGGGAAGTACTCACTCAAGGAAACGGGAATGCGTGGCTCCTGCTCCATAGGTTCCCTAGCATATGTTGTTTTATTATGCTTTATGTTTCTTTTAGGCTTCGCATTGTTGCGGCCGTGGTGATTTCTTCTTTGTTCCACCTTTGGCTGTATGACTTGTGGTCTTGGTTTCCTTGTCTTTTTGTAGGTTACCAATATCCATCCTTTTTCATCATTAGCATGTGTATCTTGGTCGCTTCTCTCCAGTGATGGTTGTGTAGGAGGTGCCGTGCAACTTAAGCATTCACGGGAACGGTCAGGTGTCATTTGAAGAGGCACAGGATTAAACGATCCAAACGCAATTGTAGTGGTATGCGTTGCGGCCGTGTCCTCAAGGTCGAGCTCAATTTGCCCTTGTTGTGCTAGCTTCATGATGAGTTCTTTGAGAACGAAGCACTTGCCAACAGGATGGCTCACAATACGATGGTACTTGCAGTACCTAGGATCGTTTGTGCGATTCATTTCTTCAGGACGCTTGCATTCTCAATCACCTTTTTTTCCAGCAAGTCATCTAACATGGCAGCCATGTCAGAGTCAGGAAAAGGGTACGTTTTCTGTTCCAATTCTCTCAAGGTGTTCTTGTATCTGTCTTGGGTGCGAGAAGGCTCGCTTGTCTTTATCTCCTTCGCTTTCTTCTTGGAGGAGATCTTGATGGGCGCTGAGGAGGTCTTGATGGGCGCTGAAGAGGTCTTGATGGGGGTAGTGTTGACGGTGAAAGCTTCCTTAGCGGGCTTCTTCCCGGTCTTGTCTACATTTGGGGCGAATACTTTCTCCTTATTGAAGTTAGTAATTGGCTCCTTTTTCCCATGATTAGCGATACTCAGCTCCATGTCGTGGGAACGAGTTGCTAGCTCTTCGAATGTTCTTGGTTTTATGCCTTGGAGGATGTAATGTAACCCCCAGTGCATGCCTTGAACGCACATCTCAATGGCAGAGGTTTCAGAAAGCCGATCTTTGCAATCCAGACTTAAGGAGCGCCATCTATTTATGTAGTTGACGACAGGTTCATCTCTCCACTGTTTCGTACTGGTCAGCTCTAGCATGCTTACAGTACGACGAGTGCTGTAGAAACGGTTGAGGAATTCCCTTTCTAGCTCGTCCCAACTGTTGATAGACTCAGGTTCGAGGTCAGTGTACCAGTCAAAAGCGTTACTTTTCAGCGAACGCACGAACTGTTTGACGAGGTAGTCTCCCTCTGTCCCAGCATTGTTGCAAGTTTCAATGAAATGGGCGACATGTTGCTTCGGGTTACCTTTTCCATCGAACTGCATGAATTTTGGGGGCTGATAACCTCTTGGCATCTTCCAAGCATCAATCTTCTTGGCGTAAGGCTTTGAGTACAGTACGGAGTCATGCGAGCTTCCTTCGTACTGTGTCTTGACAGTGCTTGCGATCATCTCCTGTAGCTGCTGGATAGAGAGAGATCCCATGAATGCTGTTGCTTGGTCTAGCTTTGGCTTCTCTTCAACTTTCTCCACTGGTGGCTCCTCTTCTTCGTCGTCTTTTTTCTTTAATAGGCCAATATTTGGGTCGACTTTCATGTCGGGCAGCGCATCTAGTTGGTTGACAAGTGCGGCAATCTGCAAGTCCTTCTCTTCCACAGTCCGTGTGAGCTTTGCGATTGCTTCATTCATCTGAGCTAGCTGCTCCTCGATTGAAGTTGCTCCAGTGGTCATAACTTGTATGGTTGTACTGCCGCTCGAATCAGCGTCGGAGAGTAGGGACTCTGAGTATTTCCTCGGGCTTTCCCTCCTTGATGCCTTTAGCGAGGCTAGGGTGATCACAGGCTCGTACCTCAGGTGCTCTTGTTCCTTTGACAGAGTTAATGCCGGGGCGGAAGCCGCAGCAAAAAGAGCTCTTGCCTTACTTCGGGTTATGATGCCCGAAATATCACCACTTGCAGCGATGATGTTCTTGTTCTTTGCTTTGATTGCAGGAACAGCTTGATCCTTTCTTGATGCCATTTGCGTTTTTCGATGATTTGAGGATAGAGATGAGAGGTAGAGAGGTCCCACCGGGCGTGCCAAATTTGTAAACACGAAAAATTTCTGAAACAAGAAACAAGAATACCGTGTACAAAATATATTTTATGTTTAATGATTTTGGGGTTACAATCTCTTTGTAATTTGATCCTCTGATTCTATCTTCGTAGGGTGTAGGTTTGTGGATGAGCTGTTGATCCAAAGGGCCGTCGGGGCTTGATCTAGGGATGAACAGTTGATGAACGGATCTTTGAGGGCTTTTGGGCTTGATCTTGAAGACTGGGTGTATGGATTTCTTCAAGGGGGCCGTCGGGGCTTGATCTTGAGGGTTGATGGATGAGCGGATCTTCAAGGGCTTTTGGGCATAATCTTGAAGACTGATTGGATGTGTGGATTTGTTGAGGTTGTTGATCCAAAGGGCCGTTGGGGCTTGATCTTAGGACGAACGGATGATGAACACTTTCTTCAAGGGGCCGTCGGGGCTTGATCTTGAGTCGGCGGAAGTTCTTCAAGGGCCGTTGGGGCTTGACCTTGAAGGAGGGTTTGACGAAGAACGAAGAGTGTTTTCTTGATCCTTCGGGATTTTGCTTGAGAGCTTTAGAGTTTCAAGGCTTCAAGGTTTTGGTGTGATGTAAATTCCCTTCCTTCTTTCTCTTCCTCTTTTTTTTCTCCTTCTGAAATGAATGTCTTGGCTTCCTATTTATAGAATTCTAAAACTTGATTTTTGGATTTAAATAATCAGATGAAATAAATCATTTCTGCCAGGTAATGACACGTGTCCTATTTGATGACCTTTCCAATTTATTTCGATTTTTTGTTGAGTCACACGCTACATGTAAAATTTATGTGACACGTGAGCGTTGAAATTTTAATTATTGGTCAACATTCATTTCACCGAAATTTTGATGTCTACAATCCACTAGTACAATTCCAATTTCTCTTAACTCTGCCCTTTTCTACCTACGTAATGTTTTTCTTGTTCCCTCTTTAATAAAAATCTTCTCGCTGTTGCTCGGTTTATTTATGATAATAATGTTGCTATTTGTTTCTTCCCTCATTTTTATAGAATTTATGATTTATGCACTGGTTCTTTATTGTTTCAGGGCCCATGTAAAGATGGCCTTTATCCATTGTCGTTTCGTCTCTTCAAGCCCTCACTGCGTCGTCGTCCATTGTTTGGCATCAATGTCTCTATCATCCATTTAGGTTCTAGGTTTATTTCTTCTAAACATTTTTATAAAAGTTGTGCTTTAGGGAAGTCCACACAACTTCCATTTGAATTTAATAACGCGAGGGCTACTACTCCATTTTTTTTATCATACATTCTGATATTTGGATGTCAACTATTAACTCTGTTTCTGGTTTTCGTTATTATGTCCTTTTTATAGATGATTATTCCCGTTATTCCTCGATCTTTCCAATGAAAAAGAAATCAGAGGTTTTTACACACTTTCAAACGTTTGTTACTATGGCTAAAAATTTGTTTAATGCTTCAATTAAATATTTTCAAAGCGACGGGGGTACTGAATACGTTAACCATTCATTCTCTGAATTTTGTCATCTGTTGGGTATCCACCAACGTTTTTCGTGTCCACATACCCCACAACAGAATGGTCTCGCTGAACGCAAGCATCGTCATATTGCCGATATGACTCGCACTTGGCTTGTTGCGGCTTATGCTTCACTAACCTTATGGGTAGAGGTTGCATGCACTTCTGTCCACCTTATTAATGTTCTTCCTACACCAACTCTCCAATGGTCCACTCCTTATACCCTTTTATTTGGTCCATCACCCACTTACTCTCACCTACGTACCTTTGGATGCATGTGTTTCCCTTATCTTGGGCACTATATACAAAAAACTAATGAACCGATCTGTTGAGTGTGTTTTTGTGGGTTATAGTCCTTCTCATAAGGGATACAGGTGGATTGATCCTACCACCAGCCGTATTTATATCTCCCGACACGTGGTGTTTAATGAGACAGAATTTCCGTTTGCCAAGCCAAAAGCCCAGCCGCCACCTACATATGTGGACCTTGTTATTCAACCCACTGCAACCGCGTCTTCCCCCATTTCTAGTAGGCTGTTGCCTACACAGATTCCTACTAGGGTCATGCTTGCTAACCCAACCAGTGAGTCTTCTCTCGCACCTCCAGAGCCTCCTGTCACCACTGATGGCACTATTCAGTGGAAAGCAAAACAATTTGGCTCCTCATGCCCTTTCCATTTTGCTTTCCACTGACGAACCAAATTGTTTTACACAAGCCAATCGCAAACCCGAATGGCGTGCTGCCATGACGGAAGAGATTAATGCTCTTTCAAAAATCCGACCTGGGTACTCATTCCACCATCTCCTTCACAAAACAAAGTTGGGTGCAAGTGGGTTTATCGAATTAAACAGAATTCCGACGGCAGCATTGAGCGTTACAGAGCTCGCTTGGTCGCCGAAGGATTCCACCAACTTGATGTGAAAAACGCTTTCCTACACGGCCACTTGCAAGATGATGTGTATATGTCTCAGCCACCTCGATTCGTTGATCCTCAAAGACCTAATCATGTTTGTCGTCTTATCAAGGCTCTTTATGGTCTTAAATAGGCCCCGCGGGCATGGTTCCACCGCTTCAGTTCTTGTTTATTCAGCTACGGTTTCATACAAAGCAAAGCCGACAACTCATTATTCCTTTATCGCAGTGGTTCTTCCCGTATGTGGTTGTTGTTGTACGTTGACGACATTGTTTTAACTGGCAGCCACTCCTTTGCTTTGCAGCACTTCATCGCATCCTTGGGTAAGGTTTTTGACTTAAAGGATTTGGGACCTTTAAATTATTTCTTGGGGATACAAGTTCAAACCATCTCTAACAGCATCCATCTTTCCCAAGCCAAGTATGCCTATGATATATTAAAAAAGGCGTGCATGCTAAAGTGCAAACCAAGTTCTACACTTATTGCTGCGAAGATCTCCCGATCCGCTCATGATGGTCCTCTTCTGTCCTCTCCTACGAAGTTCTGTATGCTTGTGGGCTGCCTCTAATATCTAACGTTAACACGTCCTGACAATTCGTTTGCTGTTAACAGCGTCACACAGTACATGAGTAACCCTCGATTGCCTCATCTTTTGGCTGTCAAGCGTATATTCCGCTATATCAAGGGTACTATTGATCAAGGTTTGCTTCTTCGACCACAACATCCGTCTGCTCGCATTTCAGCCTATTCTGATGCAGCTTGGGCAGGGTGTGTCGATACCCGCCGCTCAACCACAGGTTATTTGATTTATCACGGCACAAATTTAGTCTCTTGGTCTTCTAAAAAGCAGCCCACGGTGTCGAAATCTAGCACCGAATCCGAATATCGGGCTTTATCCCATGCCTGCGCTGAAACTATGTGGCTGACCGATTTGTTTTATGAACTTGGCATCTCCACTCAGTTCCCTATTTACCTTTATTGTGATAATCTTAGCACCACATACATGGCTGCCAACCCCGTATTCCATGCCCGCACGAAACACATCGAGTTGGACCCAGTTTGCCGAGGGGGGGTGGGGGGGTGTTAAAGTAGAGTCCTAACCAATCTTACCTTCCTTTGTTATGTGATAAACTCTAAGTATTAATGCTGCTATATTATCTGGTTGTATTGGGAGAAATGTAATCCCGTTAGGACTCTTGTATAGCTGAACCATTTGTGTGTATTTATACAACAACTCAAACAACGAATGAAAACAACTTTAAGAAATATTCTAGACTTTTGTTATTGGTTTTATTCCTTACCGTGCCTCTGCAACTTTGTTTCTACAAAATGACATGAAAATCGTCTCCAACCGAAAGGGCTCATGGGCCCCACTGAGCAAAAAATGGGAAATCAAGCCAACCGGCTGGCGCAAAGGACCTAGCCAGCCGGCCCCGGGCTGGCCCAATATTCAACACCCAACATCTACTGGGCATTAGCATGACGCCAGCTAGCAACGGCTAGTTGACGTCATGCTGAAGCCAGGTTACCATTCGATTTGAAATTTTTTTATTTTTTTTCAAACAAAATTTACAAAAATAAAAATAAAGGGGAATTGTTATTGGCACTCCAAAAATCTCATTTGGTACCCCAAACTTTCTATAATTAGAAAGAAAAATACACTTGTGAGGAGTGTAGAATGAGATTTTTGGAGTGCTAATAACAATTCCCAAATAAAAAATTCTAATTTTTTCCCTATAAATACCTAAGACATTCCTACATGATTCCACACTATCACCACTCCTACAATGGCGGATGAAGATAATGATTATAGTCTTTAAATTGAAATTGTTTTTGTCTTTAATATTTAAGTTGTAGTTTTTAAATTTAAATTGTAGTTTTTAAATTTAAGTTGTTGTAGTCTTTAAATTGAAATAGTAATCTTTAAATTTAAGTTTTTAAAATGAAGTAGTTGAATCTTTAAATTGAAGTTGTTGTAGCTTTTAATATGTCCGAAAAAAACCTTATTTTAATAAGGTAGTTTAATATAAGTAACCATATTAATTCAATTAAAATAATAAATTATGTTTGGCCTATGACCCATTGACCCCCTTGGTTGGTAATGATTTTTTGTCATAGGGCTATGTTTGGTCTATGGCTCTTTGGCCCCCTCGGTTGGAGATGGTAAGAAATATGGCCTAGCATTGTTCATTAAAATATTAATTTTTTGGAGAGTTATAGGGCTAAAGAGAACCCTCTGGCCCTCCTTGGGTTGGAGATGACCTAAGATTCCCAGGGAAAAAATGAATATAATTGAAAAATTAAATGTACATGGATAATGGGACATTCCTTTCTTACTCAACAAGATGATTGGTGAATTACCATGTGTGCAAACACATCGGAAATGGAACAAGTAGTTGGTCCTCTTTATATGATTTTGAGTTGGATACTTATATTTTATATGATACATATTTGAGCATGTCATTTTCACATGTTGTTCTAATAGCTAGACATGATTTACCATCACCTTATATTGTCCACATATATAGCTTGAGTGACGATAAGTGTAAAAGAACGTGTTGAGAGTATTAGCTCCACGTTGAGATAGAATTAATAATTTAAAAAGATCTTGGCATACCAATTGATTAATGCTCTCCTTTTAATAGGTTGATATAGCCTTGACCAAATTCTCATTAAGATGCTTATCACACAGATCAATTATTAAAATGAGTACGCTTGGAGGTCGCAACAATAGCGTGGTAATCCAAACTTTCGGTTTGGGATTACCGAAAATATGACGACGAGGTCTCGATCCTTGTACTTAATAACTGGTATTTATAGTTCTCTCTCGAGTCAGAGTTTTTCTCTCTTTTTGAGAGTATTTCTCACCTTTTCGTGTGAAGCCTCCAACTTTGAGCAAAATTGATGGCTCCGACCCTAGCTTCGGCCGGGGTTGGTCGCCATTCTCCCTTTTCTTTCTTTCTTATCTTTTTTTCCTTGCTTGTACTGTTTTTCCACCTTGGTTGTTATACGATCTATTCTGTTTCTCTTTCCCCGATTTTCTGCCATACAACCTGCTAAGATTGTGTGTAGAGCTCCGGTGTTTTCACCGACTCAGGTGTTTCTAATAGCACCACTTTCTCTTTGTTATCTACCTTTATCGACAGTGTCAATTGTGGATTTCCACGGACTTCATCTTGATCTTTGGCTTCTCTTGTTTGGTTGCTGGCTATCCTTACTATATGGTTGTGCTCGAGAAGCAGATTGGAGTTGGATGTGGCATTTGGTGAGGTGTTGCTTGGCTGTGGAAGAGGATTTGGACAGATCAGAAAGATCTAAGGCAGCGATGGAGGCAATTAGAAGCTTCTAGGTTCTACATATGTGGTCTGGTTTATGGGCCTATATGTTTCTTGGCTCTTGTAGTGTTTTGTTTAGTTTTGGCCCATGTTTTGTTGGTTATATGTTAGTTTTGGGCTATGCTTGTGTATAAGGTTTGTGTTTTGTAGTGAAATCTTACTTTTTACCCAAAAAAAATAACCAGTATTTATTCAAGAACAATTACTGAACTTTTGGGGGTTTCGATTTTGTTTTTTTTGGGTATTTGGTTTGGAGTTTTTCGGGTCGTATTCTGGATTTGGGTAAAAAATTTCCAGCCCTAAGATCCATACGAGTTTTCAAGATGCATTATCATAGTCTTTTGGAGGTTATGAAGAAGGGAACCAAATCCAGAAAAGATAAATGTTTTAGATGCAATGGATCTTGCAATTTTGGCTTGGACAATAGATGTTTGGGCAAATACAATTGAAAATTGTTTTTGACATTGTAAAACTCGGTCAGCGGATAACATGGCTCCAGAGAATTTGGATGAACTGTTAGATGGTGGAGGCATTTAAGAATTGTAAAATGTAATTAAAAAAAGTTGAATTATCATAAGGAAAGGATGTGAAGGACCTTTTGAACTACCCTAGAGAAAACACAACTTCAAATATGATTAAGATGATAAAGTTGAAGATGAACGTTCTATTGGAACCTTAAAAAAAAAAAAAAAAAACTCCCAAAGAGGTGATGACATTGAATAATTTTTTGTTGCAATATGAGAACCAAAATTTCTTATCATATTAAGAAAAGTTAGAGATGAGATTCAATCTGATATCAATTTCCAAAAGTAACAAATAACATTGATTGAGTCATATTTTAGGATTGCCTATAGTCGAATCATAAGCACAATGTATAAGGAAATTATTAATTTATATATTATTGGGACCTATAGGAATTTTTATAATGTATTATATTATAAATTTCACGAAGTATTATTTTAGCACGTTATTTCAAAGTCGGAATAGGCTAAAAATAATATAACTTAACTTCTTGTAAAATTGGGGATATGTGTGCAGTGAAATAAAGTAAGTAAGACACAATATTTATGAGGTTCGGCAAGTGTGCCTACGTCCTCAAGGTAGCAGTAGTATTTCTTTCATTATTTGAAATAATAGAGTACAATGATAATTCTCACTATTTTCTCCCTTCTCCCTAGCCTTATAGCTTACTGATATATTCCTCTTCTTTCTTTCTTTTCTCTTATCTCTCTCTTCTTTTCTCTCTTTCTTCTTCTGTTACTTTGTTTTTTATTTTTTTGTTAGTGGCCTTGGCATGATATCATTGCTTGTTCATGCATGATGCCATTCACTCAAACCAAATAATTGAAGGAAAAATTTTGTCCTAGCTAAGAACATGTAAGAACATTTGAATACATAGGCATACTAATAACACTTTAAAGTAGGCATGCATTCAAAAACAATTCATAAAACCCATGACTTTCAAAGCCTAGTATATGGTGAACCATAAGACTCTTTAACAATATTAAAGAAAATAAGAATTTAGAGATTCTTTACCCTTGAAGCTCATCCTTGATTACACAAGGGATTCACCCAAGTGGAGGGCCTTCAAGTCACCTCTTTGCTCCTTGGATCTTCCTTGTGATTTCCTCCCTTTTAGTGCTCCTTTTCTTCTTTGAGAATTTGAGGATTTGTTCTCCAAAAACACCAAAGGTTTGGTGTCTCTAAGTCTCCACACCAAAGATGTAGTGTGAAGATGAAATGGATGACTTAGGGAAGAAGAAGATTGCTAGATGTTCCTCCCCTAAGTGGCCGGCCTCTATGTAGAAAATGAGAGAATAAATTTCACCCAAATTCAATTAGAAAACCCTAATGTGAAACAAAGCTATAATGTTGATTTTATACTTCATTTCATGTGAGTGGCAAACTTGTAATTAATACAAGTTTGCTACCCCTCACCTTTATGGCCGGCCATATGTTGTTATTGGGCTTAATTGCCCATTTTGTTTTAGTTGTCATACAACTTAAACATAATGGGCCTTGTGGACCAAAACGTTTTTGTGCCCCGAAGCCCAAAACTAACTTAAACGCCCAATACGAACGTTTCGTATAATTAATTAACTATTTAATTAATCTTGACCATTCTTCAATTAAACCATTTAATTGCTTATCCATTTCATATAATTTCTTCACTTATATCCTTACTCGGTGTACGATCCATTAGGTTCCAATTAGCGAGGTAGTGGGCGATGTTACTCTTAACGATCGATTGTGAATTGAAACCACATTTCAATTCTCCCTTAAAATTAGTGTTTGCTAATCTTTAGGGCTTCCACAAACCATGGGTGACGCCTAGCAGCATGTCATGGTTACCCAAGCTAAGTAGAAGTGGTTGGAGAACCTATCCAGTTACAACTACAATGCAATACGGTCATTCTCTAATACAATACTCTTAATCACATTGTTTAAGTGATAGTTTGTTTCATGTCTACTATCCAATGTGATACTTCTCTATATGATTAAATTGAATAAGATTTGGAACAAGCTTCCTTAGTCATATTCATATGCTTTGGCCAAAGACTCTCGAATCATATCTTAGAGTATTCTCCTTCCACCATGGAAGGTTAGAGATCCCTTGTTGTGCATTCATATGCCTACATGACTAGATAGCTTGACCCCAACAATGCCGTGGACACTCCAATGGAATGCCGTTGACATAATCAAAGATCAAGGACCTAACCATTAGACATCAATGATGCCTCAGGTCAAGGAACTACTTTGCATATTGCAACTATCGAGTTCTCACATGACATGTATGTTCGAACTCTCGTTTGATCGTTGTTCAGTGTACTCGATTACTCTTTCGAGCACCTATGTGTTTGCCTTAGTGTCCAACACCAAATGACTTGAGACTAGTTCATACTCACGCTTGAGTCGACATAACACATACTAACCTTAGCGGATTGTCAATGCCCAATTGGCAATCCTATGGCTAGGAACGTTTTAGGAATGAACATAAGAGAAAGGTCTCGTTAATTTAACTAACTTAAATCACTTGTCTCTTAGATCAAATACATTCCTTGGATTCCCTTATTGCTTAAACACAAGATACTATAAATAGTGATTAACAATAAGCTTTGCCCTCTATTAAACATATAAAAGTTTAACACAATAAGTATTCCAAAAAGCTATTACATCAAATGAGTGGCTTTGTGGGCATACTTCCAACAATAATACACATCTACATTTCCAACACTCCCCCTGGATGACCGTATGTCAATATCGATTGCCTCGTTAAAACCTTAATCTATTTTGGATACTCTCCCTGATGAGTATCTTCTCCTGATTTCGAATTCTTCAATCTAACTGGTTACAAAGTTGATGTAATCTAATACCATGCATGATAATTGGAGTGTCTGCTTTGAAGGTGGATCGCATGGATTCCAAATTTTAATAGGTCACAATTATTAGCCAAACACATTCATGACTAGCTTCATGGAGATATGTATTTACGAGAGATATGAAGATGCAGCGACAAATGTTTGCCTCCTTAATAATTGTAGGATCAATCTATTTCCATATGTAAAATACAAATCTTTTTTTATAAGCGATTTGTATGCATGCTAGAGAGATATTCATATATTTCTTGTTGAATAAGAGGCTTTTGGTGAGTTATTTGTAATAGAACAGGCACATACTTGTAATTTCCTGAAGATATCAATACTTTATTTCATTTCCATACCCATTTGCTGATATTTTGCGCCACAAGAAATGCAATAACTGATTTAGTGTATTTTGCTAAGATGTGGTACTTCTGGACCAAATATCAATTCATCATTTCCCTCACGATGATGAATGATCTTTCTTAGTGCCTGAAAATTAATTAACCATTTGAGTGATCAACTCATGATCTTCAAACCATATGGTTTTTAATACCATAAACCTTTCAATGGATAAGAATTTGTTTTTAGCATATTGTTCAATTTGTAGCTTGAGACAATATTCCTTTCAACACTTTATAATTTTTTCAGACTCTTCAGGAGTCCCACTCTAATATCAACCCTTGCAAGAAATTTAGTATGATGCAACAATATCATAATGCTAGTAGTCACTAAGGCAATTTATACCACCCATTGGTATTGAGTACATAATTTGTGGTTTCCAGGGCTTAGTTTAAGGAATTTGAATCCCTTAGGGATTTTCTACACTTCATGACACATGCTCCTTTGAAACTTATAAAGAGTAATTTGCTTTTATGTATAATTGAGGGATTTACTTATGGAGATATACTTTGGCATTTCATAAGCCATCATATAATATATATAATTCTCCATTGCAATGAACAAGTTTCACATGGGAAATCACGTTTACATGAGTATATCACAATTTCAGGTTTCAACTAGGAACCATGTGTCATATCATGTGAGTGGATTTCATTCTATTACAAATGCTCATTGTAACCTTCTGGGTTCAACATCGTTTGATGATTTGTTGTATAGGTTCATTTTTCCATGTTCTTATTAAATTGTTGCATCATGTAATGGAATTGCCTTTCTCCATTTTGGCCAATAATTTTTCATTCCATCAATGAACGAAAGAACGTGGCTCAATATCAACACAGTTCATTGATGAATTTAGCAGCTGCTGTAAAACCAAAGTTAACATTGGTTATCATCAATTTGTGATCTCATAATTTTCGTGTGCATGCGCATGCATATTTTATATGCATTTCAATACTTTGGATCCTTGCCTTTTCAGGGGCTTTACATTGTCTCTTTTAGGACAATCATCTCTTATTAAATGAATTGTTTGGAGAATTTGGGTCATAACCTCCTCTAGAGCGCTATAAAGCTTGGATTTTTAATCTCACCTTCTAAGGAATTTAATCACAGGAACCTATACACCTATCATGCTTTAGGATACACAATTAAATTTCCATGTCCATAGATTGTCCTTTTGGGACTTGAATCCATACGGCGATTGACATGCTTCGGGCATGCAAAAGTTTAGTAGTGCCAAGTCCATGGATAATCTTATTGAGACTTCAATCCATGAGGTACCTTTGTTACTTGTTAATGCCTTTGGTAGTTTATTTGTAATCGTGAAGATTGTATTACCTTTTGCGCATCTAGAATATTAGTTGAAATCGTTCTTGACTTCATCATAGACTCATGTAGAATTTGCTGGGTCTATGAGGAAGATTCCCATCATTGAACTTTGGTCTTCTACTCACTTAGTCAGCCACTCATTTTCACCCTTTAAAATTCTATAGATTCGTCGTTGATCCTTCAGCTTCAGCCTCCTACACAACAAAAATGGTGCACGATCTTTGACTTTGAATAGTCATTCAAAGCATCACTTTTCAATGACTCAATCGTTTTGACAGCTTTAGTGTAAAGAGTCAACATCGTATCAACTGTTCTGCAATGTTGGTGACTTGAAATTTCGCACAAACAATAGTTGAAGATGACTACTTGAGAGCAATGCAAGGTAAGCAATCAAGCAAAAGTTCCAAGCAATCGGTTTAGGACTGGAAGTTTGATTTTAGGTTCTGACTAATTCTTTCTTTTTCCTTGTCTTGTAGGCAAGAGCAAGAGTAAGAGCGAAGGAAAAGACAAGGAAAGAGCATGATATGTGTTACTTTTGCTCTCGACTCTAATGATACAAGATACTTTTTCTTTTGAAGAAAAAAAAAAAGTTAAAGAATTTGATGTTGATGTAAAACATCTTAATCAAATATATGATTGGGCATTTTGAAGGACTTGGTTGAAGAGGTATTCTCAGATAGGAGGAAAGCAAAATATTTTGAGATGCTTAGTTGAAGATGTATTCTCGACAAGGAAGAAGAGTTTTTCGGAGGCCTGCCTTACCATGGAAGACGGAGGTCGACATACATAGGGATTTCTAAATAGTAGGTAGTGGTGTTGTTGGGACCTTGCGATCTACGCTTGTTGGCAACACTCGTGCAATTAGAACAAAGAAATTCTCACATTTTAACTTTGTCAGAGGTAATTTGACAGACCTTGATATCTAAAAGATAAGATTATGTCTAAGAAGTGCCTACAAACTTTATTTAGAAAAATTGGGCTTTTGAAAGTTGGAAAGTGGTGTCTCTTCGACTTTTGAATGAGTGGTCGTGTTGCCTTTCCTTTTATAGAGGCATCAATTGTATCAAAAAAGCGCACTCGAAAAGTTGCCCACCTATGGAAATTTTCCCTGTTGCATTTATTTGATTTCGTTTTCTTTCATCATTTCGAAAAATGGCTTGCCCATTTAACTGTTTTTTTTATTTGAATGTTGTGGAAGATGCAGACATGCCTATTTAAGATAATATTTGGTGCCTATTCTTCTTATCCTCTAATGGTCCTCTTATGATTGGAGACTGTGTGATGAAAAATGATATAAATGCCACAGTAATAGCTAGGAGCCTTCTCACTCCAAAATATAAACGAATGCTTTAAAAAAATTCTGATGAATCAGTTGTTCAAGACTCTTTGGCTTTCAATGTTACATAGGCCAATGTCTACTTGCTCGAACTCACCAACTTGAACCATTAATGGCTGAGGTGGCAAGTCTTAGGCAACAAATTAGAGGGCTCAAGCACGAGAATAGAGAGTTGCACATACTTGCAAATAATTATTGACGAACATGAAGAGAAAGCTCGACCAGTGCAGGAATCCGAAAGTCAGATTCAAAGTGACCACTAGAGGTTCTTGACTTTATTCCGAAGGCATCCGTTGCCTCCACCTTCTAGGGTTTTGTCAAGTACTGAAGCTTCATATGAGCAGCCTTTTCGAAAGCCCTTTTTTTTTCCTCTTTTTATTGTCGCGTATATATAGAAAAGTTTCCTCTCTTCTAGTCTTATATATGTTTGAAATATCTGGTTCAGTTTGTTAGATATAGGAAACTATGGAAACTTTTGGTTCCATTAATATGAATCAATTAAGCAACAATGGAAACTTCTGGTTCCATGAATATGATTCAATGAGCTTTTAAGCAAAGATGTTTTCTAATATTATATGCTTCCACATGAATTCTCGGACATTATGAGTTCATGAAAGTATCTCTTTATAAAATGTCGATGGTAACAAAATCGAGTTTTGCTAAGTTCACCATTTTATTATTCCCAAAAGGAAGGAATTCAAGTATGATGGAATTTGTGATAATTAATTCATACCATATATAACACATGTCCACACAAAATGTTAAAACATCAAGTTCTTAACATTATTCATATTTTGAACTTCAGGTCAAATCCTTATGCATATGTACTCGAAATTTGTTCTTGAGATCAACACTATTAGAACCTTTAGGTTCATATTTTTCGAATTCATGCATGTACTAATTTGTACATGGATTAAGGAACTTATGGTCCTCATTTACATGAATCAAGGAGCTTCTGGCCCTCATTTGTTAGTATGTGGACTGAGCCGCTTAACGCACGTCATGTTAATTTAGTTGAGGAAACACATTATTCTCTTAGCTGATTCAAAAGCTTCAAGTTTTAATTTTGATTAATGAACTTTGAGTCTGATCCTTTTATATGATGAGGATCAAGAAATTTTAGGTCTAATCTTTTTATATGATGAGAATCAAGGAATTTTGGGTTTGATTTTTTTATATGATGAGGATTAAGGAACTTCGGGTCTTGGTATATACTCATCATAATAAAATGTGGTACAATATGTAAATTAAAGCAGATGGCGGTATTTCCAACTATTATACACACACACACACACACACACACACACACACATCATTCACATAAATATCAAAACTTAAAGATGGCAATTGTTATTATAAGAAGGGTGACAATGTTGCGCCATTGGTTCGCGAGTGCGCGCGCGCACATACATACATACATATATATATATATGAAGGGTGAAGGTGATCAATCCGTCGCATATATATTATAATATATTATATATGATGGATGATTATAAAGCACCAATCACAATAATAATAGAATTAATAATAACAAGAAAAAAAGTAAATATTAACTTACTGTACTTTCCTTTTTCTTTTTAACTGTGGCCATGTATCAACGGTAGCGTCTGAAAATTATAGGAAGATCTAACCGTTAGATCTGACCCAAATTTAGTATGGCATGGATAAGAAGGTAATGAACAACTTCAATGAAGAAAGTGTTTGCATCCGAGGTAACAAAGTTGAAGTTTAAAAGCCATTACCATGGCTGCCAGTTTTTCTGCGAATTTCAGGTTTATAGTTGTATTTCTAATATCTTTAATGAATTAGCCGTTGGATCTTTTTAGAATTTTGATATATTATGGAAGAGAGGATAAGGAATAACTTATATGAAGGAAAACTTTATATTTGAGCATAGTAAGTTAGAGTTTCAAAGCTTGTAACATGATTATTGGTTTTTTTTTTCTTTTTTTTTTTTTTTGCAAATTTAAAGTATGTACCCATTTTGCTTCTGCAAAGAATGATATGCAATCATATAACAAGATATAGATTCGCTTTAAGAAAATTAGTCATATAGAGATATAAGGATAAAACGAGAAGATTTTCTTATCTATCAGATTCTAGCAGCAGAAGTGGGAGGTAGGTAGTGCTTCATCAGATTTACGACGTTGTACTTTCCACTGACACATGAGTTTCTCGTGTTGATAACGTGTTGTGAAATTGGAGATATGTGTGTAATGGAATAAAGTACGTAAGACAAAATATTTACAAGGTTCGGAAAGTGTGCCTACATCTTCAGGGCAGCAATAGTACTTTCTTTCATTATCTGGAATAATAGGAGTATAATGATAACTTCACTATTTTCTCTCTTCTCCCTAGCCTTATCGCTTATTGATACACTTCTCTCCTTTCTTTTCTCTTCTCTCTCCCTTCTTTCTTCTTCTCTTCCTCATTTTCTTCTTTTGTTGTTAGTGGCCTTGGCCTTCATTATATAGGCAAATGAATAAGTAAATGACAACATTACTTACACATGCATGATATTATTGCTTACACAGGCATGATATCATTGCTTGCATAGATATTATGTCATCCAGTTAAACCAAATAATGGACATCCATAGTTACAACATATCTAAGATTATTAGTTTATTAAGTATTTAAATTATTACGGATCTACTGTGCTTCCTTTCAGTATGAATGATTGTACAACTTCCAAAAAGGAATATGTCAAAACAGAAATTGAAAATAAGTAGTTAAATATTAAGACTTTCATAGTAAGAGTGCAAGACTAAAACATTGAGTACTTTAGATTCCTAAAGATAAATTGCACGTCAATTGTCTTAATTCAAATTCAGAATTACTATGGTATTTCCACTTTTCTAAGGGTCTTGTGTTCTGAATTGGAAAATGCTGAGTAAAAACAGTACAAATAAAAACTTTGATAAATTAATTGCTAGTCTTGAATGGCCTGTATACCTTGAGACTGTCAATCACACCAGTAACTGAGCCAGCTGCAGCAGATAGGGCAATTATAAGGACACAGAGACTTAGAGTTTGGAGGCACATCCATCTTGTGCTCCACATTGGTATCTTCTTTTGAGCAATATACATCTCCACAGGGAAGTAAACTGTGAGTGGCCAAAACCCTAAGGCCCCGAGAAATCCAACAATGTTGTTAAAGAACGGAAGGATCATGGAGATCACGGTGGTTAGAATAACAAAAATTGTCCTCCAAACCAATCTGAACAGGTTAAGGGTGTAGTAACTGAAGCCTGGGATCAGGATTTTGATGTCTTTTGTGACGAATTGGCTATTTGGGAAATTTTTTGTAGCTGTTTTTTCGACCAATGCGAAAATGGGTTGGGCAAAAACTTGATATGCACCAACAAGGTGGATCACAATGGCGGCGTTGGCTATGTCGATAAGCCAAAATGGGTTAGAGAAGCCTTTGCCAGTGAGAAGGTTTCCAGGGGCTAAGTCTCCAAAAGCAGCGTAGCCCATGCAGCCACATAGAATGTAGAAAATGGATGTCACTGTCAAGCTAAGTCGGGTGGCCTTCTTCATTGTCTTGGTTTCAGATGGTGGAGATTTAACTGTGTCCTGTAACATTTTATATGGTTGGATTAAGTGCTCGAATCGCCACGAAAAGTATAGCATTGTTAAATTTAATTTGAAGAAGATATAAACCTGAATTTCAATGAGGATGATTGAGTAAGAGTAGGCAAAAGCTATGTTTCCAAGTGCTTGGAAGGTCCTCCACATCTTTTGGGCAGGAGTCACAATCCCAAGGCTTATTCCAGTCCTACTTCCATTGATTTTTTCATTTTCTGGTATTAACTCCAAACAAAAAAAAAAAAAAAAAAAAAAAACACAAAAAAAACGAAAAAAAAAACAAAAAAAAAAAAAAGGAAAAAAGCTTGAATTAAATTTACCAGAACCTTTTCAATCCTAAAAACCAAGTTCAAATTGAGGCATCGTTCTCTTGACATCTGGTCGCCTAGAATTTTTTTTTCATCTTTTATCAAGTGGCCTAGGAATTATGGTAACTCAACTTTGAATTTGATATTAAGGGTAAAGAATGAATGAAGATCACTATAATGTATTGATCTCAACTTTTGATATCAAATCTAAATGTGAGTGACCATATATTTTTTAGTCATCTAAGCACAGAATAACAATTATCCACTCAAAATAGTAGTAATAAATGTAACTATTTTTACCAGCAACTTTAGCAATTCCAAGGGCAAGTCCAATTCCTGAGTAAGTGAAGGACAAGACTGCAGCAACAACGGAGAGCCAGGACAACTTATCAAAGTTTGGAATTTGAGACAATATAATTTCTGAGGTTCCAAAAGCTATCATATAGGGATTGTAGTTGATATGACATGGATCTTTTCCACCACTATTGTGGAAGCAATTAGACCTCTTTATTGCCCTATTTCATCAACACAAAAAAAAAAAAAAAAAAAAAAGGGGAGGAACCATTAGCCCAAAAAGATATTTATAAAATACCTTACATAATGTATGCTCAAGCATCACGAAATTCTTAATTCAGTTTATACACTCAACGCTTACATCATGCTTATAGATGCTGCTACAGTATAGCCAATAGTAATTCCAAAAAGGTTCAATTGCTGAACAAATCCACACATTTTGACCTGAAATTCACCTGAGAAATTGAAATTAACAGAAAAAAGATTAGCTATTGACCTTTTGAAAAAAGGAAAGGAAAAAAAAAAAAAAAAAAAACATTTGTTTGTATGTCCAAAAGATCAAAGTATGAGGCATAATTCACCAAGGTTGGATTGAACGGCATCGGAGTAACTGTAGTTTCTCTTTCCAGTGACGGGATCACGATAGCAAGAAGCCAGAAGAGTTGAAGTGTAGTAAGTGATGAAGGAGAAGATGGCCATCGCAGCAGGACCAGCAATCCATCCAAGCTGAGCTATGGCCCAAGCCAATGACAGAACTCCAGACCCAATTACAGCAGTAATTATGTGTGAACTTGCAGTCCAAACAGTTCCTTGTCCCAAAACCAACACACATGAAAAAAAAAAAAAAAAAAAATGACTAACAATTCAACATGCTTAGCAGTCTCAAGGAGAGAAAGTATATAATTTACCGGTTCGTTTGGGACGGCCATCGTCATCAATGTACTTGGAGCCTCCATTCACATTGAGTGAGACATCAAAAATTGGGTTGTGATGAAGCTGCAGCTGGTTCCTTGTGGCAGTGTTTTCACTCATCTTTTTTCATTACAATAGAGAAAGAGACCAACTCATTAATTAGGGTTTTGCTTAAAATGCAAGTCAAAACGATTCTCTAGTGTTCTATATATTCAAATAATCTCAATTTTCCAATGCAATCTATGAAAACGATTCTTTAGTGTTCTTCTCACATAAACACAAATGATTTAATATTTGATAAAATTGATACTAACCAATATGCTATTTGTTGACTACATTATTGATTACATGTAGAACTGTTATCCAATTATCATACCACATTTGTTGACTACATTCATGTATTCTATTTAAAAAGAAATTTAATTACCAAACAATTTTTGGTAATGCCGCTCTGTTGGCACATCATGTTAATAAGACGATAACTTATCAATATATTATAAAACACGAGTCACTAACACTGCGTGATGACTCAACGTTCGCACTAAAAATTCCTCTACTTTAACCATTCAAGAGAAGCCTTTAGTAACTGTACCAAATAAATTAAATTTACTGCTCATATCAACAATTTTAAGATTAAGAGAATTCACTCATGTGCCGAAGTTCCTCCGTTCGACTCCCATTTCCTATTATCACTTATAAGAGGAAAAAATAAGGGGTCTTGTATCACAATATATGAGATTATGAACCTCTCAGTGCTAAGTGCCAACTCATTTTTAATCCCAAGCTTTGAAAATCTATCCCAAACTTTGATTAGTAGCTCACCAAATTACTCTCTCACTACTCTCCTCAACACTAATAGGGTAATTTCTAATTAACTACTTGTACACAATTTTTTTCACTAAAAGTAATCAAAGATTCGCACATCAAGAGTCAACATATCGTATAAATATTGCAAATTTAAGACCAAAAAGGAGAAAGCAAAGATCATTACAATATTCATGAATATGCACACAGATGTAACATATGGTGTTTCCAAATTACAAATCATAAGTTATGTGTTCACCAAAAAAAAAAAAAAAAAAAAAAAATATCCCAAATCTTAAGTTATATTCACATATAACAATCTGAGACAAGTATTGACGGATTTAAAAGGTAAAAGTTTATCAACACAAAGCATTCTAAAAAGACTAGCTTACAGAGAGAAAATTTCTAATAAAATTAAAAGCATTAAACAAAATGTTTTGAAGTCCCTTACCGCATTCCACCCTTCTTCCTCCTCTCTGGAAAGTTTTTGTGTGTTGAGATTGAAACTACATACAGAAACTCTTATCAGTATAAATAGGGGGATGAGTATTAGTTTGTCGTTTTGGTCCTCTGGCTATTCAGTTAACTTTCCATGTATAGTAGAAATCCTATCCTAAAAAATTAACATTTTATTCTCTTTATTCGACACCTTTGAGTATAAAATTCTTACCTGTAAGGCTTCCGAAAGGGAATACGGTTGTTGTACAATTCACATAATTTACATAATTCCCATAAACAGGGAAAACATATATCCAATATTTATATCAAATGTTATCTGAGTGATCACGGTTGGCGTCCAGAACCAAAGAACTTGGAGTCTATTATTAATCAGTGTCCTGAAAGTGGAATCGCCATTGCAATTGGCCAAATAGGTTGAATGATTGACTGTACGAGAGTGTCAGTACTAAATATTATTAGTAGAAAGGTTGAGCGAATAATCGCTCAAAAACTAATATTGACTTTTTTTTTTTAAGAAAAAAAAATAATATTGACTTTTAATTGAATTCTTCTTAGTACTACACTAATTTCAATCAGTCACTTTGTACTACGTTTTAAAGGTTTTTTTTTTTTTTGCACTTTTAATTGAGAAATCTTTGGTTCGAATCTTGTAAATAAAATTTTCTATACTAATTTATTTCTCCGCCTTTAATATAAATATATCATTGTAATAAAAAATAAAAAAACTGTTTCTTTTACTTTTATATTTGTTCAACCAAGTACTCTTTTGTTAAACCAATTGCCATATTACATAAAGATCATTTATCATGCAATAATATCTCGATTGCCCCTTATTCTAATCAAACGTATTGCTACCACTTAACATTACGGTGTAGTGGTATTCTTCTTCACTTGTAAGTAAGAAGTCTTGGATTGGATTATTGCCCAAGACGAATTTGAACCACGTTAATGCTAACCCATTGAGAGGTTTAGCCCACTCATCACCCCTTTAGTGTAGATAATATCCTTTGTTCAAAAACAAAATCAAACGTATTGCTTGTATATTTTGTCTTTTAAAAACAAAAAGGTTTTATCACAAACGATCTCTTATATTTTTCCAAGTCATTAGTTTGGTTTTTTATATTTAAAACTCATCAATTTGGTCCTTCATCTATAAAACCACTCATTATTTCCACCCATTCCGTTAGGTTACATCAAAAACTTTGTTAGTGTACTTAGTGATGCCATATGTATATGTACAATATTTTTTGGAGCATACTTATGGGACTTTGTTATCTTATTTCTCTATATTTACTTTGTTAGATTCCATTAACCGTAGCGTTTTATTTTTATTTTTTGTTTGTAGATCTGACTAAGCAAAGTTGAAAATTGAAGGTTAAAAGAGCAAAAACACAAATTGGACTTGGATGGCTGGGTACGGCATGCATTAACATTGGAGCTAGACGTTTTAGAGCTCATTAAAGTGTGAAATATGTGCATTAATTTGGAGGATAGAGGTCTAAATCAAGGACGATTTGAAAATATGGCTTGGAAGACAAGGAATGTTGCAAGAAGAAGGATGATTTGAAAATAAGGCTTGGAAGACGAGGAATGTTGCAGGAGTCCTAGTTGAAGTTGAAGTCTACAAAAAGGATAAGGCAGCTGCTATGTATGTTATCTTGTCGTATGCAGCTGAAAAGAAGAGTCCTAATCATCCTAAAGTATGAGACACACACACACATATATATATATATATATATATATATATATATATATATATATCATGTGCCACATATGCAAATGCCATGTCATCAATAACTTTAAATTAAGTAATATTTGGAATACTTTGTATAAATACTCTTTCCCTCTTTCATTTGCAGTCGGTTAGTTTGTTATAAACAAAATATTATCTCTCTATGAAATACAACAAAGTCATTTCTTCTAATACAAGATTGTTCTTGATATTCATCTTCCTTACATTCATAGTTTATGCAATTCATATAAGATAGTTAAGATGTGATAGCCCATTCCGGACTTTTCGTATAGTAGGGATGAAATGACGGTTTTGCCCCTAGTATGTTTGTTTCGTTGTGTGGTCGTTTTTAGAATTTGGTTGGTTAATTTTGGACCACACACACACCCACACTCATTCCTCTCTTTCTGCCCTGTCCCATATCTGTCTCTTTGTCTCTCTCTTTATCTCTTTTCTTCACCATATGTACGGACAAGGACCCAGTCACTCGAAACCGTGGTAGATCGAGGAAACAAACTACATATTTGTGCTCATGAGGTCCTTAGGAGTTCAACCATAGCCATTTCAAGTAAGGGAACCTTCATTTTCACGTCGAACCCGAGAGCTGTAAATCGGGGTACTTTTCATGCACACGTTAATTCTTGTGTTTTTGGGAATTTCAGGTTTGTAGGAAGCTTGGTGAGGTCCTTAGGAGGCTCGGGGTGGTTCGTTTGAAGGTTTTGGACGTCAGGATCGTGAGTTGCAGGTTTGGCCGGATTTGGTGGAGTTTTCCCGGTGAGATTCCGTTAGTTTTAGTGCTTGAAAGTGGTAAGGATTTGTTCCTCTAGTTGTAAGCTTCATTTTGGTACCAATTTCGTGAAATTTGGGTGAAAAATGAGTGAGATACGAAGTTTGGAAGTTTTCCCGGTTTTTCCCACGAAGGCGACGGCGCCAGAGTTTGGCCGGAGAAGATGACGGAATATTCCGTCAGTTTGGGAGGAATATTCCTAACAGCGTTAACAGAATCTGTTAGACTTAATGGAATATTCCTGACGGTGTTAACTGACGCCGTCAGTGTGCCAGGCACGTGCCTGCGTGTGGGCGGCACGTGTGGCCGTGCCTTGGCCAGCTTGTGGGGGCGTGTGCGGTGTCAGCAAATTATTTTAAAAATATGGGGATGTTCGTGAGGTTGAGTAGATCACCTTGGTGTATTCATGCACCCCATTTGAGCATTGTATGAGAAGTTATTTCGTAATGTTGGTTATGTGCTTTAAAATTAAAGTTTTTATAGTTGTTTCGCATATAGGTGAGACCTATCCCGAGGACGAGCACAGTCACTCGAGGCAAAGAGGTTACGACCCTTCGACGTACCAGTGAGTGGGCTTTTGGTTTTCTGTATATACCTATATACTTGTGTTTTTCCCAAAAAGTGAAATGAAACATTTATACGTGTATATGCCATGCATTATGTTTTCCCGTTTAATTATGCATTATTAGTTGCATATATACATATGTTTGGTGTTGCGGACGCATAGGTAAGTTATGGTTTATGTTTATGCTTAGTGGTGATATGAGATGCATAGAGAGTTCATAACATGCACCCCCGGTGTTAGTGCTCTCGCCCAGAGTTGGGCACAGTCCTTCACGTGATGTTCACCTCCCGCACCACACGCTCATCTTGGATCCAAGTTAGGTGCACAGTCCTGTTGTACAGACCACTTTAGGTGGTTTCGACTCGTAGGTGACCCGCGATTATTCGCCCAGTCTTCACGTGATCGTAGCACTTGAGCGTACTTATTTACACCCAGTCATGTCGTACATACCACTTTAGGTGGTTCCGACGTGTGCAGGTGTAGTTAGTGAGTTGGAGATTTAAGTTCTAGATTCAGCCGTACAGGTCACATTAGGTGACTCCGGCTGACAGATTACATGGCATTGATTGGCATTACCTGAGTACTTGCATTTTATTTAGAGACATTTGACATGGCATATTTCTGACATGACTTATATATACGTATATATTCTATTTTCTGGGAAGTATACAGGTTTTACGGCGAAGGGTTAGAACTTTGTTTATGAAATGATTCTTGAAAAGATTTGTTTTTGCCCACTCACGCTTTCTGTTTTGCGCCCCTTTAGGTTCTAGTTTGGCTAGCACTTTTGGTGGCTTTATCTGACAGAGTATCACCAGTGTAGGACCACCTTTGGTTATGTTTATTTAGTGTTGTTTCTCCCGGACTGCACTAGGTCTTCCGTGCTCTGAACATTGTTTTTCACACTTTCACTTGCACATGTATGTTATTTACTTCGTGTATAGCTTGGTTTTTATTTATTCATACTTTTATTATTATTTCTTAGCTTTCGCACTATGCATATACGTCACTTCCTCATGACAGCCAACATGCCCTGATCTCGGTCGGGGTATGTCAGTTTGGTATCAGAGCCTGGGTTTGGCAATCCTGTACTTTATGAGTATTCTAATTGTTTTGGTGTCTTCTGTCAGAACTATGCCGCCTCGTAAGGAACCACTTCGCTTTGCTAAGCCTAGTTTCCTCGACGTAGCTCAGCTGGGGGAAGCTATTGCCATCGCTACTCAGTCGGCGCTCCGTCCTCCCCAGAGGACTCTTCTGGAGATTATGTACAATCTGAAGCTGGATAAATTCGAGGGCCACGAGGGCTTTGAGGGAGCAGAGCGGTGGCTAGAACTTATTGAGAAGACCTTTCGTGTTTTGCATAACCAGGGGAATCTCCCTGTTGAGAAATGGGTTGAGACGACATCTTGGTTTTTGGATAAGGATTCTGCATCCTGGTGGAAGCAGGAGGTTCGTCGTTTATCCCTAGAGGAGATGACTGAATGGGAGGTATTCAGAGAGCTGTTCAGGAGAAGGTTTGTGCCTTCTGAGTATATTGATCGCAAAAAGCAGGAATTCACTGAGTTGAGATAGGGGAAGTTGATGGCGAACGAGTATTATCGGAGGTTTACTGATCTGTCTCGCTATCATCCGGATCTTGTTGGCAATCCGGTAGAGATGCTTCGTCGTTTCCGTTTGGGTACTAAGAAGAAGTGGCGTTCAATGACGACCACTACCCCTTGTGACACCAACCAGGAGTTCTATGAGATTCTGTTGAGGATTGAGGATTCTGAGAACATGCCCAGTGAGAGTGAGGAGGAAGAAAAATATGGTAACCAGAGGAAAGATGATAAGGGCAAGGGTCAGGCATCGCTCGGACCTCGCAAAACCCAGATCTTTAAGCAGGGTGAAACCAGTTCTAGTTCTTCTAGCGGTGGTTTTACTGCCACTGGTCAGGGTCGTGGTGGTAGATTTGCTGGGGGTGCTAGAGGCCAGAGGCAGGGTGATGCTGATAGAGGTAAGGCTTCAGTTTGCCACAGGTGTAATAATTGACATTTTGGTGAGTGCAGGCAAGGCAATGATGGTTGCTTCACTTGTGGGTAGATGAGACATCGGGCTGCAGATTGTCCCCAGAGTCAGCAGAGGCCTCAACAGACTTACTTGCCACCACCTGCACCGATCCAGCAGGTTCCTGGTACTGGTAGTTATGGGCAGACGGGTCGTGGTGGTGCCTATTACTATCAAGACGATGATGTTCCTTATGCCCTAGAACAGTATCCCTATCCCTAGGATCCGTATTCTCAGGGTGGTTATCCCAAGTATTCTAGTGGCTATACGTCGTATCCTTAAGTTTCAGCAGGTGGGTCTCAATGCTATCAGGGAAGACAGCTCCAGCAGAGGGAGATTGCTGCGAGTAGTGCGGGATCTTCAAGGCAGTCTGGTCAGCCTAGTCAGGGGCGTAATGCACAGAGTCGTGGTGGTCAGACGAGTAGAGGTCCTGGTGGACGGCAGCAGACCCAGGGGCGTATTCACAATATCTCTCTGTAGGACGCTCAGAATAATCCAGACTTGATTATGGGTACGTTAAATATCCTTGGTTATTTTGCTAGAGTATTAATTGACTGTGGTGCTACACATTCTGTGATTTCTCATACATTTGCTCAAGTGACGCAACCTCACCCTACACCTCTGGGGTATGATTTAGAGTTTGCTATGCCTAGAAGGGAGAGATGTATTGTTGATTGTGTGTACCCAGGATGTCCAGTGATGGTGGAGGATGTTATTATGCCAACTAATCTTATCCCGTTGGATATTGTTGACTTTTATGTGATCTTGGGCACAGATTGGTTGCATTTCAATCATGCCAATATTGATTGTTACGGGAAAATAGTTACCTTCCGTTGTCCTGGATTACCTGTGGTTACTTTTGTTGGCGAGCAGAGTGGGGTGTGACATGGCGTTATTTCTGCTATGCGAGCGAAAAGGTTGTTATCGAAAGGTTGCCAGGGATACTTAGCTCATGTGGTGTTGGACGATGCTGCTCCTAGTAGTGTGGAAGATGTAAGTGTAGTCAGGCATTTTCGTGATGTTTTCCCTGAAGAATTACTCGGTTTGCCACCAGACCGAGACGTGGAGTTCACCATTGATTTGCTTCTAGGTACTAATCCTATATCTTTGACTCCCTATCGTATGGCTCCTGCTGAGTTGAGGGAATTGAATCAGTTGTAGGAATTAGTGGATAAGGGTTTTATTCAGCCTAGTATTTCACCTTGGGGAGCTCCAGTTTATTTGTGAGAAAGAAAGACGAAACTTTGAGGCTATGTATTGATTACTGGCAATTGAATCGGGTAACGATTAAGAACTGTTATCCATTACCGCGTATTGATGATTTGTTTGATCAGCTTCGAGGTGCTTGTGTATTCTCCAAGATTGACTTGAGGTCTGGATACTATCAGCTGAAGATTAGTAGGGAGGATGTCCATAAGACGGCTTTCAGCACTCGTTATGGTCATTACAAGTTTCTAGTTATGCCATTTGGATTGACGAATGCACCAGCTGCTTTATGGATTTGATGAATCGAGTATTCCAGCCATATTTGGATAGGTTTGTTATTGTTTTTATCGACGACATTCTGGTGTACTCTAAATCTAAATCTGAACATGTTCGACATTTTACCTTGGTGTTGAAAAGGTTGAGGGAACACTAACTGTATGCTAAGTTTAACAAGTGCCATTTTTGGTTAGACCAAGTTGCATTTTTGGGGCACGTCATTTCAGCTCAGGGTATCTTGGTGGATCCTCAAAAGGTGGCAGATGTGGAGAAGTGGGAGCAACCGCGAACCGTCACTGAGGTGAGGAGTTTCCTTGGTTTAGTAGGGTATTATCGACGGTTTGTTAAGGATTTTTCTGTGATTGTTTTACCACTGACGAGGTTAACAAGGAAATATGTTAAATTTGAGTGGGATGATAATTGTGAGCAGAGTTTTCAGCAGTTGAAGTATTATCTCACTCATGCACCTGTTGTGGCACTCTATAGTGATGTTTCCTTGAATGGTCTGGGATGTGTGTTGATGCAGCATGGTAGGGTAATTGCTTATGCTTCACGACAATTGAAACCTTATGAGTTGAATTACCCTACGCATGATTTGGAGTTAGCTGCCATTATTTTTGCGCTGAAGTTGTGGAGACATTACCTTTATAGAGAGAAATGCAAGATCTTTACAGATCATAAGAGTTTTCAGTATCTTTTCATGCATAGGGATCTTAATCTTCGTCAGCGGAGGTGGTTGGAACTGCTTAGTGATTATGATTGCATGATTGATTATCACCCTGGTCGTGCAAATGTGGTAACTGATGCACTTAGCAAGAAGTCTCAGGGCCGTATCAATGCGTTGTACACTAGTCGCGTTCCTTTTCTGGTAAACTTAAGATCCACAAGAGTGTGGTTGGAGGCAGAAGATCAAGATGTGGCTTTACTTGCTAATTTTCAAGTTAGGCCAATTTTAATTGATCGGGTGCTTGAAGCTTAGGTAGCTGATGAGGAAACTTAAGAAATAATCCAAGCAAGGAATCAGGGGAAGAGGAAAGACCTCAGAGTTCGTGAATCAGATGGCATGCTTATACAGGAGGGTAGGATGTTTGTGCCTAATAATTTGGATTTAAAGAAAGCAATTCTCGGTGAAGAACATATCTCAGCTTATGCTATGCATCCAGGAGCTATTAAAATGTATCATACCATTTGACCATTTTATTATTGGCCGGGTATGAAGAGGGAGATAGCTGAGTATGTGAGTAGGTGTGCTATTTGCCAGCAAGTTAAAGCTGAAAGGAAGAAGCCGTTTAGGTTGTTACAGCCCCTTCCCGTCCAGAGTAGAAATGGGAAAACATTACTATGGATTTTGTGTACAAGCTCCCGCGTACGCATAATGGTTTTGACGGCATTTGGGTGATTGTTGATCGACTTACTAAGTCAGCACATTTCATTCCAGTGAGTGAGAAGTATTCTTTAGGCCGATTAGCTGAGTTGTTCATCTCGAAGATCGTGAAGTATCATGGTGTTCCTGTGAGTATCGTTTCGGATCGTGACCCAAAATTTACTTCTAAATTTTGGGTGGCTTTTCAGGGAGCTTTAGGTACGAGGTTACTTTATAGTACGGCATATCATCCTCAGCGGACGGACAGTCAGAGAAAACCATTCAGACGTTGGAGGATATGTTGCGATTTTCGGTGTTACAGTTTGGTGATGCTTAGCACAAGCGATTGGATTTAATGGAATTTGCCTACAACAATAGCTTTCATTCGAGTATCGGCATGGCACCATTCGAGGCGTTGTATTGTAGATCTTGTCGCACACCCTTGTGCTGGTCAGAGGTTGGAGAAAAAGTTTTGGTGGGTCCGGAGATTGTTGAGGAGACTACTCAAAATGTTCAGGTAATCAAGTCTAACCTGAAGGCGGCCCAGGATCAACAAAAGAGTTTAGCAGACCGACATGCTACAGACAGAGTGTATGAGGTTGGCGATTGGGTGTTTCTGAAGTTTTCACCGTGGAAAGGCGTTGTACGGTTTGGAAAGAAAGATAAGTTGAGTCCTAGGTATATCGGACCGTACATGATCACTGAGTGAGTTGGTGAGGTGGCTTACAGGCTGGAGTTGCCTTCTGAGTTAGCTAAAGTACATAACGTTTTTCACATGTTTATGCTTCGACATTATGTTGAGGATCTATCTCATGTGATACCTCCTCAACCCTTGGAAATTAATCCGGATTTAACCTATGATGAGGAACCAGTGACGATTCTGGATTGGAAGGAAAAGGTTCTAAGGAACAAAACAGTGAATTTGGTGAAAGTTTTGTGAAGGAATCATACAGCGGATGAAGCTACTTAGGAAACTGAAGATCGGATGAGAGATTTGTATCCTCGGTTGTTCTTTGATCGCTAGTGGTTGCTGTGAGTAGTTGTTATGAATTTTGAAAAGAAATTTTATTAAGGTGGGTAGGTTGTGGCAGCCCATCCCGGACTTTTCGTATAGTAGGGGTGAAATGACGGTTTTGCCCCTAGTATGTTTGTTTCGTTGCGTGGTCGTTTTTGGAATTTGGTTGGTTGATTTTGGACCACACGCACACCTACACTCATTCCTCTCTCTCTGCCCTGTCCCGTATCTTTCTTTCTCTCTCTCTCTCTCTTTCTTTCTCTCTTTTCTTCACCATATGTACGGACAAGGACTCAATCACTCAAAACCATGGTAGATCAAGGAAACAAACTACATATTTGTGCTCGTGAGGTCCTTAGGAGTTCAACCATACCCATTTCAGGTAAGGGAACCTTTATTTTCACGTCGAACCCGAGAGGTGTAAACCGGGTTACTGTTCATGCACACGTTAATTCTTGTGTTTTTGGGAATTTCAAGTTTGTAGGAAACTTGGTGAGGTCCTTAGGAGGCTCGGGGTGGTTCGTTTAAAGGTTTTGGACGTTCGGATCGTGAGTTGCAGGTTTGGCCGGATTTGGTGGAGTTTTCCCGGCGAGATTCCGTTAGTTTTAGTGCTTGAAAGTGGTAAGGATTTGTTCCTCTAGTTGTAAGCTTCATTTTGGTACCAATTTCGTGAAATTTGGGTGAAAAACGAGTGAGATACGAAGTTTGGAAGTTTTCCCGATTTTCCAGGGACGGCGACGGCGCCGAAGTTTGGCAGGAGAAGATGACGGAATATTCCGTCAGTTTGAACGGAATATTCCTAACGGCGTTAACAGAATCTGTTAGACTTAATAGAATATTCCTGACGGCGTTAACTGACGCCGTCAGTGTGCCAGGCACATGTCTGCGCGTGGGTGGCGCGTGTGGCCATGCCTTGGCCGGCGCGTGGGGGCGCGTGAGGTGTCAGTAAATTATTTTAAAAATATGGGGATGTTCGTGAGGTTGAGTAGATCACCTTGGTGTATTCATGCACCCCATTTGAGCATTGTATGAGAAGTTATTTCGTAATGTTGATTATGTGCTTTAAAATTAATGTTTTTATAGTTGTTTCGCATATAGGTGAGACCTATCCCTAGGACTAGTGCAGTCACTCGAGGCAAGGGGGTTACGACCCTTTTACGTACCAGTGAGTGGGCTTTTGGTTTTCCGTATATACCTATATACTTGTGTTTTTCCCAGAAAGTGAAATGAAACGTTTACACGTTTATATGCCATGCATTATGTTTGCCCGTTTAATTATGCATTATTAGTTGCATATATACATATGTTTGGTGTTGCGAACGAACAGGTAAGTGCTAGGTAAGTTATGGTTTATGTTTATGCTTAGTGGTGATATGAGATGCATAGACAGCTCAAAACCTGCAACCTCGGTGTTATTGCTCCCACCGAGAGTTGGGCACAGTCCTTCACGTGATGTTCACCTCCCACACCACACACTCATCTTGGATCTAATTTAGGTGCACAATCCTGTCGTACATACCACTTTAGGTGGTTCCAACTCATAGGTGACCCGCGATTATTCGCCCAGTCTTCACGTGATCGTAGTACTTGAGCGTACTTATTTGCACCCAGTCCTGTCGTACAGACCACTTTAGCTGGTTCCGACTCGTGTGCAGGTGTAGTTAGTGAGTTGGAGATTTAAGCTCTTGATTCAGCCGTACAGGTCAGGTTAGGTGACTCTGGTTGATAGAGTACATGGCATTGATTGGCATTACCTGCATACTTGCATTTTATTTAGAGACATTTAACATGGCATATTTCTGACATGACTTATATATACGTATATATATTCTATTTTCTGGGAAATATACAGGTTTTACAGCGAGGATTTAGAACTTTGTTTATGAAATGATTTTTGAAAAGCTTTGTTTTTGCCCACTCACGCTTTCTGTTTTGCGCCCTTTCAGGTTCTAGTTTGGCTAGCACTTTTGGTGGCTCCACAGAGGATTTCTCGGCTTATCTGACAGATTATCACTAGTGTAGGACCACCTTTGGGTGTGTTTATTTAGTGTTGTTTCTCCCGGACTGCACTAGGTCTTCCGTGCTCTGAACATTGTTTTTCACACTTATGCATGCACATGTATGTTATTTACTTCGTGTATAGCTTGGTTTTTATTTATTCATACTTTTATTATTATTTCTTAACTTCCGCAGTGTGCACATGGTTACGTCACTTCCTCGTGATGGCCAGCATGCCCTGATCTTGGTCGGGGTGTGTCATAAGATGGTATTGAGAGCAAACTATGCTTGCGCGTTGATTCTTGGATGGGTTTTCCGCTACTCCATTCAGTGAAGTTTTCTGGATCTATCATCTTCGATTTTCAAATTCTTGTTTCTACAATTTTAGGGTTTGTTCTTTGGATCTTGAATTCTTTTTAGCATCTATACATGTTTTTTTTTTTTTTGTGGTTTGCATTCATCTATGATAAAGGACAATGCCAAGATGATGTGTGATATTGATTGATTTCTAAATATGAATTGGGGATTTCTTGTTTCTACAATTTTAGGGTTTGTTCTTCGGATTTTGAATTCTTGTTAGCGTCTATACATATTTTTTTTTTTTGGTTTGCATTCATCTATGATAAAGGTCAATGCCAAGATGATGTGTGATATTGATTGATTTCTGAATATGAATTGGGATTTCTTGAAGGCCGATACCGAGAATCTCATATAAATTGATGACTTAAGGTTGATAACTAGTGATTCATCTACTTTGTTAGTGTTTGTGATTTGGAATGTTTTCTGACAAGATTTGTATCTGAGTACTTTTCTGGGTTATAATTCTCCTTTCTGTGAATTGTTTGTTTTGCATCATGTTTGACTCTATAAAACTTGAGAATTCATTAGATATGTTAACTATCAAGTTTTGTAGATGAAGCTACCAAATTTGTATAACTCTTTCCATTAATGAATAAATCAGAGGTTTTTGGTGCATTTGTGAAGTTTTCTGCTTATGTTGAGACTCAATTTATACTAAAATTAAAGTGTTACAATCTGATGGTGGTGGAAAATTTCTGAGCAATGGTTTTTAGGATTATCTAGCTATTAAGGGTATATTACATTTCACCTTACACTCCACAACATAATGGTCTTATGGAAAGGAAGCATAGACATGTAATGGAGACTGGTATTACCTTATTAACTGCTGGTCATGTGCCACGTAGGTTTTGGTACCATTCAATTCCACATGCAGTGTTCCTGATCAATCGAATGCCTAGTATAGTCTTTGATATGATGTCTCCATTTCAAAAGCTATTTAATAAACAACCAGAGATAGCTTCTTTAAAGATCTTTGGTTCTTCCATTTATCCTTATCTTAGGCCATATAATACTCATAAGCTTCAACCCAGATCTACTCAATGTGTATTTTTAGGGTACTCTCTCGGTTACAAGGGTGCTATGTGCTATAATATTATGACAAGAAAGCTATTAGTCTCCCGACATGTCATTCATGATGAAAGTTGTTTTCCATTTACTCTTATTCAATCAAATGTTAGATCATTAACTCAAGAGCTTGTTCAATCTTCCAGTACCATGTCAAGACCTGTTATCATTCAGTTTAATAATTTTTTTCATGAGACAAGATACAACAAACTCCCATAATCAATCTTAAGGTGACTATGCATCCATAGTTTAGCTTCAATACTTTGCAATCTTCTTCAGCAGTTGATACTTATTTTGATTCACAAACTATACATGCACTTACACAAGATTCTCATCTTCAATCTCCCAGCTTTATTGCTACTTTTTCTATTCTTCCCACAATGTTGTATGTCCATTCTTCTCAACAGTTAGAAGACATGCTACCTCTAATATTTCCTTCAGTGTCTAATATCACAGATTTGCCTATCCTTCCTTAGGGGTGTTCAAACAAGACTTAGAATTGGTGTAATAACTATAAGAGATTATTCTTCACTAATTGTTGTTTTTCCTGAAGTCAAGTCTCTTATCTCTCATGAAGATGCTTCATTCTCGAGAGGTTTTACATTCATTGCAGATATCACTGATTTTGCATAACCTTGAACCTTTAAAATAACTTCTCAAAATACCTCAGTGGTAGGAGGCTATGCAAGAAGAGTTTGATGCACTTCAAACACAAGGTATATGGACTTTAGTACCTCCTCCATTTGATAACAACGTTATTGGTTGTAAGTGTGTGTACAAATTTAAAAGACATCTTGCTGGCACTATTTCTAGACATAAAGCTAGATTAGTGGCCCAAGGTTTTACTCAAGATAATGGGTTAGATTATACTGAAACTTTTAGTCCAATAGTTAAGCACACTACTGTGAGACTGACTTTGGCTTTGGCTACAACACACAAGTGGTCACTTAGACAAATTGATGTGAAAAACGCTTTTTTACATGGAGAGTTACATAAGGAAGTTTATATGAAGAAACCTCCTGGTTTTGTTGATTCTAAGTTTCCTTCACATGTCTGCAAGCTAGTAAAGTCCCTTTATGGTCTTAAACAAGCCCCAAGGGCTTGGGACGCCAAGTTTACAAGTTATCTGGCAATGATTGGGTTTCCAGCTTCTCTTTCAGACTCTAATTTGTTTGTGAAACAAGTTGGTTCTGATGCTATTATATTACCACTCTATGTAGATGATATAATACGTACATGATCAAATTCTATCTTGATTTAATCTATTGTCAATGTTTTCGGTTAAGTCTTTGAATTAAAGGACATGGGACAACTTACCTATTTTCTTTGGGTTTGCAAATTAACTACAAGTCTAAATGAGATATCTTTGTGCATCAAGAGAATATATCAAGGATTTAGTCCACAAAGCAAGCATGGATACATGTAAACCTTGTGCAACACTTTGTAAACCAAATACTTCTGTGTTTCTTGCTGAGGGTGAACTTTTATCAGAACCAACACAATACATGAATCTTGTTGGTGCCTTACAATATCTCATTTTCACCAGGCCAGATATAGCCTTCGCAGTTAATAATGTATGTCAGTTCATGAATGCTTTCCCACTGATATACATTTTGGTTTGGTTAAACGTATTCTCCAATACTTATATGGGACAATAAAGTGTGGTTTAACATTTATTGCTGGCAATGGGATTAATATTAAAAGCTATAGTGATTCAGATTGGGCAGCAGATGTTAACACTCGCCGATCTATTACAGGCTATGTTGTCTATCTTGGTGATAATCCGATTTCCTAGCAATCCAAGAAACAGAGTTCCGTTTCTCGAAGTTCAATTGAAGCTGAGTATAAGACTCTTGCACATGTTGCTGCAAATATAGCTTGGATCAGACTTGTGTTGAAAGATTTGTGTGCTGTTTTTCCTCATCTTCCACTGTTATTATGTGATAACCAGTCTGCCATAGCTTTGAGTATGAATCCTATTCATCATTCCAAATTAAGCATTTAGAAACTAACTTCCATTTTGCTCAAGAGAGATTGGAAAACGGAGACCTTGATGTGCAATATGTGCCTACATAAGATCAGATGGTTGACATCCTTACAAAAGGATTACATGGTCTTCAGTTTTTTCAGCATTGTCACAATCTTAATTTGGGATATCCCAGTTAAGATTGAGGGGGGATATTAGACATACTTGTATGTTTATTAAGGAGGCCTACTTAGAATGTATGCTAGGATTTGATGCTAGAATATAAGAGAATTTTACCTTATGATTTTGTGTTCATAAGTAGTAAAAATCAATTGTCTTGATTAAGTTAAGTAAATCCTTTGTAGAGTAACATGTTGTCCAAAGATATAAGGCATTTTAGCCAAAAGGGTCCCTGAGATTGACATAACTCCTCCATTTGGTACTTGAGCTTTGAAATCAATAAAAGCGGTCCTTGAGTTTGTCCACCATCAATCATTTTGGTCTTTCACATGAAAAATCCCTATTAAAAGGACCAAAATATGACATCCCGTCTTGAGATTTACTGTATTTTATTCTCAGTAACGGCGAAATTCCTAAAATATTCTTGTGATGCCACGTGAGCCTTCCACATGGACGTCAATTTTCCTTTCATTTTTCCAATGTTATTTTATTATTTTCGAACAATACTCTTTTTTTTTTAACGAGCACATGGTCGCAGATGAAACTCAATTCGGACTTTTAACGGAGAAGTTATACTTAAAATTGTAAAAGATTTAACTGTTGACTGATATGTCCAAATGGAGGGCCTTGTGCAGTGCACCCTACTGATATTATGGATATCATTTGGTTAGGGTTGGTTTGGTATGGGATCCCAAACCAAACATTTTCGAGACAGGAATTTGAAGACCAATCCCAAATGAAAATTTTGGTATTCCCAATTTTTTGAGATTCCCAAAATGGTTTTGGTATTTTGGGATGAATCAAGATTGGATTTTCGGTTTTGGGCTTTTGGGTTAAAATTTGAGATTTTTGGGCTATGGGCTAAAATTTGGGCATTTGGCCTAAAATTGTGTTCCTCAATTTCGTATCAATTGAAATTAGGCTTTTTACCACATACCAATTTGAAATTTCATACCAATTCATGCATACCAAGTCAAATTGATGTTCCAAAGTTCCAAACTAATTAATTTCATACTTCTATTTCTAATATAGTCTACTATCAAACTACTTAAATTCAACATTAAACATGCATGCAACCAAAATAAATATATATACTTTTTCGGTTTGATTCGGGATTCTCAAATGATTGAATATGTAATCCCGATTCTCGTACTAATCCCAAAAAATTTGGTATTATCGGTTTGAGAATTTTTTGGTATGGAATCGGGATTTTTTTAGTTTGATTTGAGATTTTCGGGAAATTTTTCCAGCCTTACATTTGGTTATGTAACGGCTCCGAATGGAGCATTTGAATTTCTTCCCAAATTTCCAACAAAAACCTTTCTTATGCGAACTAGGGGAAATTAAGTTTATTGCATTAATTATAATTAGTCTAATGACTAGGGTAGTAATTTCCCGTATCGAAGAGGACCACCCAAACAAGTACCATGGGCATAATAGATTTGGTAGTTACGACTATGCAACATGACTATGGGTGGGTCTTTTCGTTTTAACGTATATATATGTATATGTGATTTTTCCTGAGAACTGCTTTTATATACTATGATGTGACATGTCATGTTTACCTTTACAAATAGGCTTTCTTACATTTTATATTTATAATATTATTTGTCAGCATAAACCTATGGCATGACATCCTTGCATCTTATATGCTCATTATTCATGTTTGCACAATGTCTTTTAGGTATTTGTACTATCCTGGGCCAAGGACCAGCTTCACATGCACCGTTTACATTCGCTTTGGATCCAGAGTTAGGTGTTTGCCTGTTCTTTTGTGTGATGTTTTGGACTCATATGTGATACGACTAGCGAAACACACATGATGTAGTACTAGAATGTAAAACCTACACCCAGCCTATTACATTGTTTGAATATTTCTACAATGGACTTGTGTGCCTACATAAATTAACGAGCCTTGATTTCTTGTAATAACGATTTGAGATTGAATATTGAGATACCTTCTTGTTGTACCATACATCTTTTGACTCACTTCTATTGTAAGGTGCTGCATTACATACTAGTATTATAATATTTTTGGAAAACTATAGATTTGTTCTACAGTGAGGGGTTACACTTCTCAAAAATGTTTTCCAAAACTTTATTTTCAGGCACACTCACCCTTGTTTTTCACCCCTCCATGATTTTGGTGGTAGAGGTTTCATGCCGATGAGGATTGATGATAAAAGCTGATATCTAAGGGACTACTCCCAACAGTATAATTATTACTCTACTCTTATTACACTTTACTTATGCTCTAACATCACTTGTGTGATATGGGTTCAATCCCGCTCACATGTGCACTCTTGTATTAGTCACTTTTAGGCTATAATTTATTCACATTTTCCACACCACTACATTTTACGGCTTTGTCGCCATCTAGGTGTCAGCCAATACATTTCGGTTCAGGTGTCCAGGTGGACAATACGGGTCGGGATGTGTCACAAAATGACAAAAATGCCCTCAATTTAATAAACTATGGGTCAAAATGATTTAATAAAAACTAAGGCTGTTTTTTCATTTTTTTTTCTTTATTTAATGGAGATTTTTTATGGAGTAACCAAAATGATTGATGATGGACAAACTTAGGAACCAATTCTATCGATTTTCTCATGGACCAAAGTGAGAAGTTATGTCAATCTTAGGGACTATTTTGACTAAAAAACCAAAATATAATTGTTTTGTCAATGCTTATAATTTGGGGTATTGTCATTCATGATTTATAGAAGTAATAATTGGAGATTAATTTGTGTGCATATGTTTCTAGTGTGCAGAAGAATCTTTTAGCTAGCATTTTCATACACCAAACGCTTAAGCTTTAATTCACTTGCTGCCGTTTTACTTTTGTTTGGTTGTTGATTTTGGTTTACAAAATCCTCATTGTGTATTATTTGCTTAAATTAGTTTATAGTAGTTGTTAGTTTTGTGTTGATTAGCAACCCTTGTAATCCTCAAAATAGAACGATCATTGCCTACCCGTACTACAATCACATTTTTTTCAAGGTTTATTTTGAGTGTTAATTTGTAACACATCGAATTTTGGTATCGTTGTCGGGGATTAGCAAAATTGTTAATCTCAATTATGTTTTTCATTTGCTTTTTCTCTACATTTTATTTCATTGTAATTTTTTTTTTCCCAAGACATGGCAGTTGATAATCAATTAATCAAGGAACTCTCAACCTCAAGATTGGACAATGTTGTTTCTCTCTGCATTCAATATCCAGATGTGGCTCCATGAAAAATTGGTGAGTTCGACTTGAAATCTAGCTTGTTGCATCACATCCAAAATGCCATGGTTTTGCCCATTGAAGATTAGAACTAGCATTTTAAGGAGTTCGAAGTAGTTTGCTCAAGTATGCCACCTATCAATGTGGATAGGAACATTCTGAAGATGAAGAAATTTTCATTCTCTCTATTGGAAAGGGCCAAGGATTGGCTCTTTGAGTTATCACTTGAAACAATTACTTCTTAGGATAACATGAACATAGCATTTTCAAAGAAGTTCTTCCAAATTTCTAGAGTCATCTTGTTGAAAGAAAAAATCAGTGGAATTCAAGGATAATATTTTCTTGGCGTATTATGAGCGTTTCAAGACTTTGATTGCATCCATAACACTAGATGAAGGAAGAGATTTTAATTCAATACTTATATGAAGTACTACTTCCACTTGAGAGACAAATGCTTGATGCTTCAGGCAGAGGTGCTTTAGTTGACAAAATCATGTCCGCAACTAAGACATTGATTGCCAACCATACTTTAAATGCTCAAAAATATGAAGGAGCCTGAGCAAGATAGCCTACACACCCGCATCAACTTAATAAGGTAAATACTGGTTCAAATTTAGAAGCTCAAATAGCTAATATTACTTCTCTACCGTCGCAGATTCTAGAAGGGTCAAAAGTACAAAGAGTTGTCGCTTGTGGTGTGTGCTCTATGAAAGGAAATCATACTGATCGATGTCCTCAATTAATTGAGAATGGAGGTTGAAAAAGAGTCAATGTTGTGGGCTACCAAGGCCAAAGTCAACCAAGAAATAACCCAGTTTCCAACATTTATATTCTTGGTTGGAGAGATCATCCAAATTTCAAGTAGAACCTTAACAAGTTCAACATGGAGGACATTGTTGGAGTTTTTTAGTAGAAATTTTCTTCTAACTCATTCGTCCCACATTGGTCAAGTTAAAACCTTTCTCACACTGTATAACACTTTGTCCTTTTTACCAAGTGATTGGGTAAATAAACTTTGGAGAGGAAATTTAGGCTTCAACCTTGGGTTTGGGCTTTAGGGTGTGATAATTAATATATAATTATTTAATTATCGAAAGATGGTGCTTTGGTGCTCTTGGATTCGGGCTCTAATAATTAAATTCAAAAGTTAATTTTGAATTTATTAAATTAATTTTTAATTTAATTAATCTTTTTATCCTCAAAAGACTTATCCTTATGGATGAAGTTCGACGATGTTGATAAATGATGAGAAAAAGATGAAGTAGTACATCCATGTTGAATGAATAGTCAAGTCCCAAATTTATACAATCACAAACATGTATATGCAAATTAGAAATACATGCATATGCATATCATTCAAAACCAAAAATTATTCTTCCTTCCATATAAGTACACTAAGAGAACCACAAAGGACTTTGTCAAAAACTAAGTTTTCCGGTGCTGGCATACTGGTTTTAGATTGTTGAATATCGGGGAAGCAAACACCTACAAATCTACAAGCATAAAGTAGAGGTGGATTTCTTTTTCAAGGATGTGGTAAGCCTTAATCTTTAGTTATCTGTTTAATATTATTTTCTTTTATCCATTCTCTATCAATATACTCAGTTGTAATTTATTGTTTATTAGCGCATGCAAATTGATTTTTATATGTATTTATCATTGATTGTTGGTTGTTATCCAATAATCCTGAAACAAAAATAATGAATCAACAATCTGTGAATATGAATGGCACTGGGCCAATGTACATTGAGAAGCTAGAGAAATTCAAAGGGCTGAACTTTAAGAGATGACAACAAAAGATGTTGTTCTTCTTGACAAACATGAATCTTGCTTATGTTGTTAACGAAGAGGTTCCAAAGTCTAATGAGAACCCAATGACATCCTTAACAGTTTGGATGATAATCTTGGGTTTCTAAGTCATAACAGATGACAATTATAGCCTGGACTCATTCTGAGTTTTGTTGCCGGAATTACATCCTTAAAAGTTTGGATGATAATCTCTACGTCATTTATTTTCTGTGCAAGATCGTAAAGGAGTTGTGGAAATCCCTAGAGATAAAAGTATAAGATTGATGATGTCGGTTCAAAGAAATTTGTGATCTGTAAGTCCCTCAAATATACTATGGTGGATGCTAAATTTGTTTTCTCTCAGATATAACTCTGAGGCTACGAGTGGAAAAGAATTATATAAAGGCAGACTGTACTGATGGGTTTGCTGTTATTGAAGGAAATGAAAATTATGTTGAGGGAGCAACTCCAAAGCCAAGTTAAAGAAGAATAAGCCTTAGAAACTCAAGCAATTTGCTCAATTTGCATTTGCTGCTAAAAGAAAAAGTCTGAAGAAGACTAAGGGCTCCTGCTAGGTTCGTGGAAAGCCTGGTCACAAGGCACAAGATTGTCATCATCCCAATGATGGAAATTAGGTCAATGGAAACAACAATCAAGCAAACATGATAATCACTGATAAAGAGTTGGTTGTTATTGTGTTCAAGGTGAACATGCTCTTAAATGTGAGTGACTAGATGTTGGATACAAGTGCTACTAAGTACATATGCGCTAACAAAAACCTGTTCACTGAATACCATCCTACTGCTACTGGAGAAAAGCTATATCTAGGCAATTTTGGATCATCCGTAGTGGAAGGCAAAGGCAAAGTGGTACTCGAGTTCACATCTGAGAAGAGTCTGACCTTGTTGAATGTGCTGCATATTCCTGAAATAAGGAGAAAATTGGTTTCTGGACCTATTTTGATTGTTACGAGTTTTAAACTTGTTTTTGAATCCAACAAATTTGTACTTACGAGGGGTAGGATGTTTGTTGGAAAGGGATATTTGGCTAATGGCCTTGTGAAACTCAATGTAACTGATATTGATGATGCTAATAAAACTAATACTTCTACTTATATTATTAAGTCTTTTAATATTTGGCATGCTAGATTAGGACATGTTAATTTCTTTCCATGCATAGAATGGTTAAATAAGAATTATTACCCAAATTTGACATTGATTTTAATCATAAGTGTAAGACATGTACCGAATCAAAATTTGCTAGCCCACCTAGAAAGTCAACTTTTGAAAGATCAAGTGGATTCCTCAGATTTTCATAGTGATCTTTGTGACTTTAAATCCACAACAACTCGTGGAGGAAAAAATTATTATGTTAGTTTCATTGATGATTATAGTAAGTATTGCTATGTTTATTTGATTCATCGCAAGGACAAAGATTTGGATATGTTTAAGACAAATAAAGCTAAAGTTGAAAACCAACTTGAGAGGAAAATCAAAACACTTAGATCCCATAGAAGAAAATAGTATGAGTCAATTGTCTTCTCGTATTTTTGTGCACAACATGAAATTATGCATAAAACAACGGCTCCATTTACACTACAAGAAAATGGTGCTATTGAACGGAAAAATAGAACTTTCAAGGATATGATTAATTCTATGTTAAATAGTTCAAGGTTTCCACACAATTTGTGAGGTGAAGCTTTACTTACTTCAAATGGCATATTAAATAAGATTCTTAATAAGAGGACCGACGAGTCACCTTATAAAATATAGAAAGCACATAAAACCACATATAAAACCCTCAAAGTGTGGGGTTGTCTAGCAAAAGTGCAAGTTCCATTACCCAAAAGAACGAAACTAGAACCTAAAACTATTAATATTAATTGTGTATTCATTGGATATGCAAACAATAATGCTGCTTATAGGTTCCTTATAGTGAAATCTTTGATTCCTAACATGTATGTTAACACTATTAGAATCGGTGATGCATGATTCTTTGATGATATATTTCCTTACAAAGAAAATGAACCTCATTCTAACAACAAGGTGATTCATGGCCATAGTCATGATGAGGCCTTTCCTTCCGGTATCCAAGGAAATGATATGGAATGAAAGAGAGGAAAAAGGAACAAAGTTTCTAAAAACTTTGGACCAGATTTCATTGTTTACTTGTCCGACAATGAACCTAGAACTTTCAAAGAAGCCATGTCATCTTTCCAGCCTCCTTTTTGGAAAGAAGCAATTAAAAGTGAGATGGAATCCATTACGGAAAATAACACATGGAAATTGGTTGATTTACCTCCCAATAGTAAACTAATTGGTCATAAATGGATTTTCAAAAAGAAACTTAAGGTGGATGGAACCATTGACAAGTTCAAGACTTGTTTAGTTGCCAAGGGTTACCGCAAAAAAGGAAGGGTTGAACTATTTTGATACCTATTTTCTAGTTTCTCCCATAACATCTATTAGGGCGTTAATAATGATTATGGCTATTTACGACTTTGATATAACACCAAATGGACATAAAAACAACATTTTTAAATGGAGAACTATATGAAGAAAATTTACAAGGAGCAACGTGAAGGGGTCGTGCTTAAAGGAAAGTGTCTAATTAGTTAAGTTGTTATATGGACTTAAACAAGCATCAAAATAATGACACAAGAAATTTGATCATAGTTTGTTGACACGTGATTTCAAAATTAACGAATCCGATAAATGTGTCTACATTATGACTAAAGATAAATCTTACATTATTATGTGCTTGTATGTGGATGATATACTCATAATGGGAACGGGTAAAGATGTAATAAATAAAACGAAGAAAATGTTGAATTCAAGGTTTGACAAGAAAGGCTTAGGTCAAGCTGATGTCATTATAGGAATTCAAGTTAAGAGAGATAGTGAAAGATATATCCTTATACAGTCCCAATATGCAGAAAAATTATTGCAGAGGGCCAGTGATTCTCTGAGCCAGTCTCGATTTCCAACGCCTCGGGAAACTGGTCGAGATAGATGACAACACCCTTTTAAAACCTGCTACAACTCCCTTTGATGTTGGATGCAAGTTGGAGAAAAATAAAGGCAATGCCATACTCTCTATTGCACAACAACATGATGATGCTTGATCTCCCCTAATTTCTTTGACTCACCACGCGTTGGGTAGCAAAGTAGTATGGTTTCAGTTGAACCGCCAGTTTCACAGTTCTGAGGGATTGGACGAGAATTTTATTGAAGGTGTGGAGCGTAGTACTCCTGTTAACATTATCCAGGAACCCGGGATTTCTATTCAAGGATGTTAACCCATTGTCCACTAAAACGCGGTTGAGCATGGCATTGGAGATTTGGACCTTGATGAAAAAAGCGTCATCGTGGGGTGAATATACGTCTTCCAAATCTTAATCAGAGAACATGAGGATATTGGAGTCGATTGGGAGTGGTTTGTATATAGTTGCACCATCTGGGGTTTCTTGCATGCCACTTTTCTTTCTTGTGTGTCTTTCCTAGGTATTCATGTTCCCCATAAATGCAGTAGATGCTGAGTACGAGGCTTTCGGTTATATTTTGATGGTTCTTAAGCTTTTTGAGACTTCTTGTGTGAAGCCTTCAAGGCACGACGTCTCTATTTCGGTCTAGAGTTTTAGAGTTCAGATCAATGGTTCTTGCTAGGGTTTGGACAGGTGTTGCCTCTACGGTGGCTCCTAAAAGGCTAAAGATTACCTTCTCCAGCGCTTTCGCGCACCTTTTGAGGTTAGCAAACCTTGCGTGCTCTCCGTTTCATGAATCCCTTCAGAGATTGACTATGGTCTCGTAAGTCTATAGCATGCTCTAAAAAATTATGCCCATGGGTAGGGTGTCATCATTACCAAAATTGCACAGTACAGTCGTCGTTACAGTCATAATAGTCTTAGAGTGATCTAGTCGAGAGGTTCTTGAGTTCAACTCTTAGTGAAAACACCATTTGTTAGAACCAAATCCGCACATCATCGTGAATGGTAAAGATGCTTGAATCTATTCACAACCATGAGTAAGCCTAGGACTGAGGGGTGTGTCGGTCAAAGGCTTTTTAATGGTCAAGTTAGTAAGAAATATTAAGACTCAAATAAAAGACAAGACAATAAGTGTGCAAAGACTCTTTTAACAAAGATGAACCTTAAAAATGTGGAATATTATCCAATTGTGGAGAGGACCTTTTAGAATGGTAAAAACTGCAGTAAACCGTGAGATCCATGAGTATATCTAGGAAGTAGATATTGTATCCTCTTAGGGGTATGATTACTCGTAGCACATCCCAATCCTTATATTGTAAGGACTTCCGTTTTTTTAGGAAACCTGTTAATTCCTTGCTGTATTAGGTTACCGAATCTTGCAGAACAAGACTGGTCTATCTTAGAGAAGTCAACGGACTTTGCGCACTGATTCCAGAACCTGATGAAGGTGGCATCACTATTTTGTCAGCTCTATTATGGAAGTTGTTGCGTCCATGACCGGACTTCTGAAGTAGGCGTATTCCTATCTACCTTACTCCGGCCTTAGGAAGTCATGGTTCCACATGTAATTTGACAAATGTTTTGAGTTTGTGTCCTCTCACCTGAATTAAGTAATATAAGCATGGATTATTTAGAACAAACTAAGTATTAATATTACAATCCAAAAAAATAAAGAAAAACTTTTATCTTTGAGTTTTAAAAACAGTGCATATTTTAATTTCGGAATAGTGATTTTAACTTTAGTTTGGACAAATTATTGAAGATATAAATAACTAAATTACTAGTTTGGGCAAATTATTTAGAAACATTGATTTTATGATGGTGAATAAGCTTTTTTTGGTTAAAACATTTCTCGTATACCATATTCTACGAGAGTCAAATCAAATGCCAATTTAGAAAAATTACAAACAACCAAGGCAAGGTAGCCTGCGAGGTGGTCCATAATATAATGGCCTAGTAGTTGGTTTTTTGAAAGGCTTAAGGGTAAATTAAACAAAACTACTTTAACTATAGGTCGAACCACAATCTCATACATCATATTTTAAACGTTACAAAGTCGTACCTTAACTTATGAATTCGTTGAAATGTCAAACCTCCGTTAACTTTTCTATCAATTTGACTGTTAAATGATGACATTATAAAAGTGGGATCCACTCATTCGCCAACTGGAATAAAAAATTAATTAATTAACTTTTAAAATAACCCTCTCTTCTCCGACACCGTTTATCTTTCTGATGCTTACTAGTTCTCTTCCTCCTCCATCTCTCCTACTTCTCTCACCTTCATTACAGAGTTTTACAAAAACCCTATCCATAGAGTCTCTCGCCAAACTCCACCACCGCCACCAACCCCTCACCGTATTACTCAATCCCCACTGTCCATCATTCCCAAAACCCATTTCTTCCATCAGATCCCCGCGCCAATCCCCGTGATTCAACCTCACCATCTTCATTGTCAGAGCCTCATCCTCATCGCTTCTAGCGTCCTCCTCTTCCCACCTCATCAGAACTCCCAAGGCCCTAATCCCATTTCCTCTTCAAAACCCTAGCCCCTCTCGCCGCTCCTATCATCGAGAAGACCTGCCGCCATCGCTGCTGCCGAATCGATTCAGGAATTTAAGACTCCCAAAACTGACAGCGTTCCGTATCGAGAGAAGGAAAGGGTACTTGAAGAGTAATTGGCCAAGAACCTAGACGATGTCGAAGCTCTGAGGAATTTAATGGAGGTCAGGATCAAATCCCGTAAGCTGACCGAAGCGATTCAGGTGTTGGACCGCTTGATACTCCAGTCGACACCCTCTCTCGACTTCATCCCCTCCGACCCCCCGCCCCCGATTCCAGCTTCGATAGCCCCACCAATTCGAGTTGTACTCGTTTAAGGTTGTAAAAAACATATGCGAATCTTACATTGGTAATGTGTATTGGAAGCCAATCAAGATGCGAGATAGACGAGGGAGAGACAGCACCGAGGAGAGGGGAGAGGGATTTTTTTTAATTAATTAAATAATTTTATTCCAATTGGCAAAAGAGTTGACCTGCTTCTGCCACGTTATCATTTAACAGTCAAATTGATAGAAAAATTAACGGAGGTCTTACGTTACAACGAATTCATAAGTTGAGGTATGATTTGCAATATTTAAAATATGAGGTATGAGATTATGGTTCGATTCATAGTTGAGGTGGTTTTATGTAATTTACCTAAGTTTTAAACAGTGCCTTTTCTTTTGGCTTGTCTGGCAATGAAACGCAACACGCAAACAACAAACACACAAGTCCAAATTAAAGAACCCATATCCTATTCGGATCTAATGATCCTGAGCTTAAGGATCAAATGATTTGGACCGTTGAAATTTGATCCAATGGCTACAATTATTATAATTTTTAGAAGGATCCCCTGTTTGTAATCATTGAATCAAATTTCAACAATCCGGATCATTTGATCCTCAGACTCAGGATCAGTTGATCCTCAGAGGATCTGGGTTCCAAATTAAAGATGTTGATGACTGTGTTAATGCCTGCCATTGTTTCAATAACATCACTCTAGCAGCAGTGTATATGCCCGTACATGAGTTAAGAAATCAAATTACTATAATTTGCGTCTTTGGCAGGTTGCAAATTGCAGACGCGTGTAGGTGCTTATAGGGGACTCGCGCGTCAGGGGTAGTACAAACATTTCCTATGAATCAGACTAATAGTTATGATCAACCAAAAAAAAAAAAAAAAAAAAAAAAAACGAAAGACTAATTGTTCGGGCAGGAATTTCACCAAGAAGGATCCCTGGCTCGAGCATATAGCTCTCTGAGGAGTTGTTACTTTGGTTAGTTGTCGAGCTCCTGCTTGTTAAGAGGCTGCAAGAGGAGGACATAGTTAAATCTGAAAGGTGCCTTTGTGGGGCCTTAGGTGTAAGCCATGAGGCTCACAATCAGAACTAACTAAGTGCTTAGGCGTGCCACTGCTATCTCAGTATGGCAGACGTAGAACAAGTGTGTTTAAGTCAATTACTTGCGCCCCAAGTTATTCTGACTTCTTTTTACCAAAGGATTGTCGTGGATGGGTTAAGTTCATATTAAGTTCTTTTCTATGCCTTGAGATCAAGGACTTTTAGTTCATTATCTTGTATGCTTCAGAGGGTGGAAATCCAGATCTGACTAAGTCGTCAGTTCAATCCCTATTTTGGCTTTTATGATAGCAAAACTACTAAGTGAACCAAATCTGAGGCCCAATAGAACTTTTGATCATCAAATGAGTGGAAATAACTTGAATATATATTGGTGAATACATCATACTACCAGATCTACTATTTGAAAGACAAGACAAAGAGAGTCGGGCAAGATTTCACCTTGTTGGGCAAGCTTGAACGTTTTGCAGCTTCTTCTCTTTGTGGTTACAGAGGATTGTATACTAAAAAGGGGATGGATGGCAAGCAAGTTTACATGGGGAAATCGATACTACAACATTTAGAGAGGGTAGTAGAGCTTTTACACTGGACAAAAGATGTCTTTCTAAGAGAACTATTGCTAAAAATGGATTGGAAAGTACGAACTGGCTTGAGAGCAGAGTTTGTATGCTTGTTTGCTTGATTGGTTGAGGGTCCTTGTCTCTGGGCCTTGTCTTCACTTTTATAGGCATCCTGTCTTGGCTATTGCAAGCTTTGCCCGAAAGTACTTCAGTGAGTCATCATCTTTTTTACATGTTCTGCATTAGAAAGTGTTTTTGGGCTGAAAGTAGGTTGATTTCCATCGGTTGTCACTTCTCTTGTAAGCATAGAGCCTTTTCATTAATAAGGAGTCACCATATTGTCTTGAGGTGGATGGCTGGGCTTCGTGTTGGGCCTCAGGTGAGTTTTTTTACTTTAGCTTTTTTGGGCTTCCATTCCTTTAAGTCCAAAGTTCAAATACTAACCCAAACAGTGCCCCCTTCAATCGTTGTTGAGCTTGCAAACCGAGGCGCTAATAATGATTGAACAGCTGCTTTTTCATAACCACAGTCACACGCCTTTACTCATAACTTGTGCCATTTTAATGCAGCCGTTTGTGAACTGGGCCCTTACACTAACCCATGATCTCTTGTTACTAATCAACTGCGCATTACATAATCCCTTCCTAATCCCTTGGTAAAATACCTTAAGCAATTTCAAACCTTCAAATCCTTAAACTTCCCAGAATTCCTAAAATTCCCCCCAAAAAAAAACCTTTCTTGTTCTCGGCTTCCTCATTCTTTATGACTTAAATTCTTCTTATCCCTTTTCCTTTCAAGCTTAATCAATGGCTCTAAAAACCACCCAAACTCGATCAATCACTCAACCCCAATCATCCTATGAATCTAGTGAAGGTATTGCCACCCTACGCCGTTTGCTCAACACCCTTCATTGCCCTCAGGCAAGCCTGCATTTTGAACTTTTCTTTAAGAAAGGGGGTGCACTTACTAGGACCTGCATGGACTTCTCAAGTTCCAATTGCAATAGAGACCAACATGCCCAAGACCAACTGGTTTACTACGAACCCATTCCTGGCTGAATCAGGCATTTCTTCATCTAAGTGGTCACAACACCATCGTGGTTTTCCTCTGATGAATGACCCAGCCTGGATTCAGTGGATAAACAAACTTGAGCCAATGTCCAAAAGGAAATGGATGAACAATGGGATCTATGAGCTAATAACGCTTTCAAAGACTACCATGGCTAAGCCCGAGCTATTCACTACTGCCTTTCTCTTCTGGAATTCGGCACCAATACCTTTGATTTCAAGATGGGCCCCATATCCCCAACTATTCTAGATATGGCACAAGCCTTTGGGCTAAGGCCCTCAAGCAGAATCGTGGATGTCACTCATAACTGGGCTCCCTCTTCTCGCCCGACCGCTAAAAGTTTGGGCTCATCTACTTCCTTGCTTCAACTGGAATATAACTCTACGACTTTTAAGAGTTATGAGACCTCCTTTAAGGGTTTTATCCCTTTTGTGAATAAGAGTTTTGGTGCAGACTCCTTACATGCCAACATAGATCAAGAACACATGTGTTTTCTCTTGTACAGGCTTAATAAGCACGTCTTCCCAAATAAATCCAAGGGTGTGAAGGTTGAATGGATCCCTTTAGTGGAAGCTCTTCATAATTTCGATAAAATCGCCACGGGCCGTTTTCTCTTTTCTTATTTCTACCATCTCCTCTTTGAGATAACTCGGGAAGAGCCGTTTGAGACCAACCTTAATGGACCGATTTGGATGGTCTAATTATGGTTACAATGGTATTTCCCTGAGTTTTGGGCAGCAAACTTAGAGTTCTCAGAAGGCGTGGCCCCTGCCCGGATTCTGGCCGAAACTCCTCCCATAGATCATTCTACATTTGCCTGCTTCTATTTCTTCAGAGTCTGCAAGACTCGGGCAGACCTAGAGTGGGGAGCATCAGTTCTTAGGAGGTATTCCTGGTTCTTTGATCAAGCCTTCCAAGATGCACTCGGGGGAGATGTCATCCTTTTTGCAAGGAGAGATTCATCAGCTGCATCCAATCAAGGGAACTAGCCTAGGAAGTTTGCAATGATCGTTACAAACGCGAGCTAGAGTTTATCATCCAAATTTATGTAATAGGCTTTAGGCAGGCCATTCCAATCCCAATCCCATTCTTTGACTCAGTTCATTGTGGTACCTCCTACCGTCTCCATTCTCCTCCAGAAGTTACCTTTCGAGCTACCCGACGTGGCCTTGAAGTTATGAGCAAGTTTGCCTGAAAACCTTTAGCCCTTCACTTCGAATGCACCTCTACTTTCTCCATCTGTAAGAGGCTAAGTGGGCCAAGAAATACGGAGAAGATCTGTGGGATGCGCACGACCGTCTCTTTAACCAACTCTCTCTCATATCTTATCCTAGCTTAGGCAAGCTTTAAAATTGGAAAGAGATGGTATATCAAAAGAACTAGCTTCTTCTGATAGGTATTTCCCATCTTTTTAATTCGTATTCTATGAAATTATTGTGAACCTGTCTTTCTTTTAACTCTTCATTTACCTCTTTTCTTTGTAGCCTAAGGAAATACCAAAACAGCAGACATTGGGTCAGAGGAAGAAGATGCAGATGCGCTAATCCTTCAAGAAGCTGCGACAGAGGCTAAGAGGCGAGCGATTAGAGAAGGTGGGGATATTTCTGAGCTTTTTGGAGACTCGGAGGCTGACGAAGAGCCCGAAGCAAACACTCGAGCACCTAGGCGGGAACGGAAAGTCGTGGTGGAAACTTCTGATTCTGAACCTGAACAATAACCTATACCCAAGAGGGTAACCCTAACCAGGAAGAGTACAAAAGCTTAGACTTTTAAGTCCTCAAAAGCTACCTCTGCTGCAAATACCTCTATTGTTGTTGTTTCCATAACGAGCAGGTAGAAACGGCTAGCCTCCAGTAAGTGCATCTTGCCTTAATCCTCCGTTTATATTTTATGTTTGAGGGCTAACAAACTTATTTTCTTGCATTTAGGACCCTTAGCGTCCAAGAAACCTACTATTGTTTCAAAGAGGACCCTTTAGGGGCTAAAATGTATTAGTAGGCTGATGAACTTCAAGATTTATCTCTCAAAAAGCTGGAGGTGTAATCTGCCATTTCCTCAAATTTTTCCCCTACCTTCTTAAATAGCCATCCTTAATAATTCTTTGATTGATTGTTCGCTATAAGAGATTCGGGCAGAAAATATCTCACCACCCGAAGCTTCCTCTTCCCTAGCCTGATCAAGGCAAGCTCCTTCCTCTAGGCCAACATCCAATCCTTTGGTGGTAATTCCCATTTCTCAGTTTGATCGTTCAATTAAGAAGATAATGCACTATGTGGATGATGATAGTAATTCAATAAGTGCCTATTTTTAACACTCATATGTTAAGAATCCTTTCTCTTTATATTTATTGTCTTCTATTTTTTCCCAGCCTTCCCCAGCATAGGAGTTCCACCAAACACCAGCTTTTACCTTTGGGGAGCCTTTAGTCCTTAAGATTCCCCTGGTTTCATATGTAATTAGTCCTGAGGCTTCTCGAGCCGCTCTTACTAATGTGCCCAAAGCTTTTGAAGTGCCTGTTTCCCAACCTTAGGTGTTCCCTCAAGTACATCATTACTTAAACTTTCTACTTTTTTTCTTCATAAGTTAATTACTGACTTTTATCCCTACTTTTCTTCTTCAAAATGCTCGTCAGATCTTCAAGGATTGGGTGAAGAAGGACTTTACAGCCTCCTTTAGCCTTAAGATTCTTTATGACGCAGAGAAGGCCCTTATTGAGCTTTTCAAAACTCAGTTGCTGTCCAAGGCTCAGTATGAGTCTTTTCTGCATTTCTTCCAGAGTTTGCAAGCACTAAGGGATTAACATCATAAGGCGGAACGGGCATCTAATAGAGTGAAGTGTTTTCAGGAAAAACATGTGAAGACTACAACCACTCTTCAGCAGTTGGTAGAGGAAGGGTCAACGATGGAAGAGAGGATTGCAGCGGTTGATTCTTAGATCCATCAATTGGAAAAGCAACTGTCTTTACTCAAAGATGAGAAAATGACCCTTACCAACCATCTTCCCCAAAAGTAGAAGAAATGGAGAAGATTTCTCAAGAGGTTGAGGACTCCGAGGACCAACTTATGAATAGTAACATGTATCTAGGAGAAACAGGCCGAATTTTTACTATTATGCAAACTTATTTTTCCAGAATAATTGCCCTGGCTGAGGATGTAAAACTGTTAAGCTAAGATTTCTGTAATCTTTTTATGAAATGAATCATTCTTTTAGCTTTAACTTGTTTTCTCTACATTTTAGCAATAATAATCTATCTCTACCCTTCTCAACTTGTTTAGACCTTCTTGATAATGATCCCTTATATCTTTTGGAAAAGTTCAACATCTAACTGGATGTTTTTGCGAATTTTCCTCTAAATTTTCCTGATCCCATTCTAAACAGTTTTTGAACACTTCTAACAAGCCCCTTGATCGATAGTCCTCTCCCAACCGTTGGAAGACATTCCCTGAAGTCTCTCTCTCAGTTGTCCGCATGATATTCATGCGGTTTTCATGTTCTTCCTTCTTTTGATTAGCTTTTGATCAATGATGGTCCCTGCTGCTGGCACCTCTAACTCACACTTACATTGGTATTGGCTATGCAAAACTATCTTTTTTACTATGGCTGGTTTGAGCTTCTCGGGCAGCTTAAGGGTTTCGTCTGTGGGTCTTTCATTCTGCGTTTACCACTTAAGTGGCTTTCCCTCTCCCCTTCTCAGTTCATGTTAAGTTGATTATGTTGATTAGGGCTTCTGGGAAGGGATCCGTGTCAATCATCATGTTGGCCTGAGGTTTCTCTAATAGTAACTTTTCTTTAATAATGAGGTTTCTCTAATAGAGTGGTTGAAGGTGTAGTGCAACTTGCAATACTTTTTTCCTCTTTATTCCTTCGGCTTAGGTAGCTTTTTGGTGCTGTCGGGCACAAGCACTTTTGCCCACGCCAATTCCTTATAGATTTTTGCAGCCTTGGTTAAGTCAAAGGAATAGGTCTGGTATTTTGGGGGCTTCATGCGAAAAATTCCATCATCGTTCATTACCACCTTCTAATCCTTGACCGGCTTAACCAATGCTTTCACTATCAAAGGTTTAAATGGAGTGATCATCTCCGCTGCACACATGTTTATCCCTTCTCTTCCTCGACCATCATCTTTTTCTGGTTCTCCTTCAAACTCCACTTGGTGGAGGCAACTTTACTTTAGTAGAAATGTGGTGTTTTAAAGGAGTGCTTCAGTTGTTGCTCCTCAAACAACAACTTCTCATACTTATTGGCCGTAATCACTAACTCTTAAAGCTCATTCAACTGCACGCCATAAAACTTCTTCCTCAAGGGTAGTCTCAAGGCATTCTGAACAATAGTTATAAGCTCGATATGGTTGATAGGAAACTGACGTCTCATCTTTGTCCTCCTAAACCTTATAATGAAGTCTTCAATAAACTCATGCTCGTATCGCTTTACCTCAACTAGATCATTGATGGTCATTTTTGACTTCATCCTATAAAACTGCTCATGGAAGGCCATTTCCATTTGCCCCTAGTTAGCAATGGAAATTGGGGGCAACAAAGAGTACCACTTAGATGCTAAGCCCACCAAGGAGTTTTCAAACAATCTCAACTTGTAGTTAGGGTTATCTTCAAATGCCACACGATAGTTGGAGAACTTGAATATATGATCTTTGGAGGACACATTGTTATCTTCTCCACTAAATGTTGGGAATGCGGGCGTCTCGAAGTTAAAAAGAAAGGGATTTTCCTTATCAATGAACTCTGAGTAGGGTTTCTAATAGGTCCTAAACAACGGACGAACTTGTGGATGAGCGTTTCTCACCACTATCCTTCTTAACTCAACTAACTCATCTTTGAGTTGTTGATTAGCTGTTTTGATATGTGGGGTGTAAGAAGTTTCCCACTTCGGGCTATGGTCATTGCCCGATGAGGCTTCCTTCTTTGACTCGGGCTGCCTCCATTTGACATCCCCTCCCTTATTAGTCATCAGTGATGGCCTATAAGGATGAGGTTTTTCCGTAGTTTATCCTCTCATTTCTCACTGGATTCCCCAATAAACTGGGGCATCCCATATTTTGTTCTTTCCTGCCCGCTCTGCCCCCTACTGTTTAGTGAAAATAACAAGGGGTCGAGCAACTCTACTTCTTAGATTTCTCCCAACACTAGATGATCCACTCCAGATCCTTCCTCATTTTTTTTCTTATTCTTCTTTTCCTCAAACACAAGAAATAGAGGAATAACTAGTTCATTCACGGGGCTGGCTTCTCTCACCATCTTTCTAGCACGATTAGTTTCTGGGGTAGAGTATTCCAGATCTAGGTTCTTTGCAAATTCCCAATTGCTTAACATGACTATCATGGTGCCCTGCAGGTCTTCATTTGTGACATTCCCTCCTAACTTTTCAAAAGAAGTTGGGCTTTCAGTCAAGATAGGTTATTGTAGATCTTCGGGGATATTTGCCATGTTTGATTTTGGCATAAACTGGGGTGGTTTCTGCTCTGTTTTCATCCTGGAGGTTTGTTCTTTCCTTCGTCTTCTTGGCATAGAAGACTTGTGGCCCCACTGAGCGTGCCAAAAACTATGTTCAGGCATAATTTCGCTGGGAAGGGTCCCTGGCTCGAGCACACAGCTGCCCGAGGAGTTGGCACTTTAGTTAATTGTCGAGCTCCTAATTGTTGAGAGGTTGCAAGAGCAGGACAAAGTTAGTTTTGAAATATGCCTTTGTGGGGCCATAGGTGTAAGCCTTGAGGCTTGCAATCAAAACTAACTAAGTGCTTAGGCGTGCCACTACCATCTCAGTATGGCATATGTAGAACAAGTGTGTTTAAGTCAATTACTTGCGCCCTAAGTTATTCTGACTTCTTGTTACCAAATGATTGTCGTGGATGGGTTAAGCCCACATTAAGTTCTTTTCTATGCCTTGAGATCAAGGACTTTTAGTTCATTATCTTGTATGCTTTAGAGGGTGGAAATCCAAATCAGACTAAGTCATCAATTCAATCCCTATTTTGGCTTTTATGATAGTAAAACTACTAAGTGAACCAGATTTGAGGCCCATTGGGACTTTTGATCATTAAATGACTGGAAATAACTTGAATATATACTGGTGAATACATCATACTACCAGATCTGCTATTTGAAAGACAAGACAAAAAGAATCGAGCAAGATTTCATCTTGTCGGGCAAGCTTGAACGTCTTGCAGCTTCTTCTCTTTATGGTTACAGAGGGTTGTATACTAAAAAGGGGATTAATGGTAAGAAAGTTTACACGAGGGAATCGATACTACAACATCTAGATAGGGTAGCAGAGCTTTTACACTGGACAAAAGATGTCTTTCTAAGAGAACTATTACTAAAAATGGATTGGAAAGTACGAACTGGCTTAAGAGCAGAGTTTGTATGCTTGTTTGTTTGATTGGTTAAGTGTCCTTGTCTCTGGGCCCTGTCTTCTTTTTTATAGGCATCATGTCTTGGCTATTGCAAGTTTTACCCGAAAACACTTCAGTGAGTCATCATCTTTTTTACATGTTCTGCCATTAGAAAGTGCTTTTGGGCTGAGAGTACGTTGATTTTCATCGGTTGTCACTTCTCTTGTAAGCACATAGCCTTTACATTAATGAGGAGTCACCATATTGTCTTGAGGTGGATGGCTGGGCTTGGTGTTAGGCCTCGGGCGAGTTTCTTTACTTTAGCTCTTTTGGGCTTCCATTCCTTTAAGTCCAAAGTTCAAATATTAACCCAAACACTAATAGTGATGACATTGCACATATTTAATTCCTTCAATTCCTAGAAGAATTAATGGAGCACGACCATGGTGAAGGAAGAGGGGGAGAGGTGTTAATGAGAGAAACTAAAAACCCTAAAATTATGGTGTGATTAATTCATGAACTTAATATACGAAATACTGTGATTTTAAAATAAAAAAAAAATGCAATTTTTATCTTTTTTTAATGTATGTCACTTTCCATATCAATTGCCACAAAAACTATTTTTAATTGATCTGGCTATCCACCTTAATAGCCATATTAGGTAGCATAAAATTATGGTAATTTAGGCACTACCAAAAAATAGGGTTGCCCTACAAAATTTGAACCATCGAACAAAAGTTGGACTGTTGAAGGGACTTTACCCCACGATTTTTTAGTTGGTAGGGCAAAAATGGTCAACATTCAGCATTTACACAAAACCTTTACGAGACAAAAAGTGATCATAGGGCAAGTCACAATTCGTAGGGCAAAACTTTGGCGCGAAGAGGGGAAAATGGTACGCAATATTTGACGGTTTGACAGGTGAGTCTTGTGTTCGTCAGCTAGGTTGCCTTCGCCTGACAATACTGTTCATCAGCTAAGTTCTACTATTGGTGGGGAAAGACCCACAATGACATGTTTTCTTTGTACTTGCCCAACGGAGGGGTTCGTCGGTAAAACACTTATTCATCAATTATAAATATGTGCCTTCCTATTCATCTTTCTCCTAAATACCTTCCTCTTCCTCTTTCTTATCCATGCCTTCCTTTTCTTCCTTCTCCCTTCTTTGCTTCAATACCCCATTTTCCTACTACTTAAACCCTACCTTTTCACCATTTTGCACAAAATCCCCAAGTACCTTATGAAGAGCAGTAGCAGCAAAGGCATGGATATCGTGACCTGAGTCCACAACCAGTAGATGATGGGCTTAGGCCTACATGGCTAGTTAGAAGAAGAAGGTGAACCTTCAGTTATGGAGGTCTAGGGAGTAATATCGATTGTAAAATCAAAGCAATAAGTGTGACAAGAGCAAGAAGCGGAAGCCAAATTGTGGAGGTTCGCAGCAACTATAATATTTTTAATAGGAATATTATAACGAAGAGTTGGAAGGGAAATATGGATTGTGCGTGAAATAGTTGAGTAATTTTTCTACGTTGAAGAAGGTGATGATGAAGAACATGGAGAATATTCCACAGTCATGATCATAAATATCCCCAATAAATGCATGTGGCAATGCAAAATCAAATTTGTCTTGTATCACAGCATTGGCTGATAGCATCTAAATTTCTCGTATTTTCTAAGTTCTTTTTATAATGGGTTCCAAAGTTCTAAACCTTATGGTTAAGCATTTTTTTCACAAAAGACAACATTGTACTTAATGGAAGTATAAAATAAAATCTAAGTGTTTTTTAATTCCCAACAAATGTATGCATGGACAGAGGGAGGTAAGGCCCAGTAGGGGCACATGCCACCTCTCATCCCATTTCTGGCTTCGTCCCTAAATGTATGAGGTAGTGAAAAATAGGATTTGTCTTGTATCATAGCATTACCTGATATCATTTAATGCATAAGCGATGATGAGTATAAGCGAAGTACAATTTTCATCATTTCAAGGATCCTATATCCAGGTATGTAAAGAAAAAAAAACACCCCTTCTTCCTCCATTTTGCAACTCAGTTAAATCCACTGTTCTAAAAAATTCTCAATGCACAATCTAACCATTTAATGGTTTGCATATACTTCGAGATCTCCTACCCAAAAAATCACCCCCAAAACATTCATAGATTAGGTAAGGGGACGAAATCATTCACAAAATGAAAAATCACAATGTAACTGTCGTTTTAGCTCTGATTTTGTTGATTTTTTACAAATATAATCCTCAATCGTAGAAGAATAAGATGAACCAACCTGATGATCAATTTAAAATAGTGGATACGACAAAAACTTTCATTCTAATTTGTGGAAGTATATAATACTCTAAGGGTGCGTTTCTTGCACTGGACTAACTTCAGCGACTAAGTTGGATTGGCTTAGAATAGACTAAGTTAGACTAACTTAGTGAAGCGTTTGGTTCAGTGTCGAACTAAAAAACAGAATAATTAACAAATTATAATATTATATTATTTAATATATATATATATATCTAATAATATTTTTTATTCATTCAACTTTCTTTTTTTTCCTAAAAATTCTAGAACACTCTTCTACCTCTCCCTAGAGACTTCTTTACTTTTATTCCTCTTTGGTTCTGTCCCCAATATTTCCTTTTCTCCCATCTTTTTCCTGCAAATGCTTCCAAAACCAATTTTCACTTCAAAACGCTTCAAAACCATTTTTCCTGCAAAATTGTCCCAAAAACTACTCTCTCCTCCCTCTTCGTCTCTTAATCTCTCTTCGTCCCTAGCTCTCTTCCCTTCTCTATTCATTTCTCTATAGAATTTTCTGGAAAAAAGGAAAACCTTTTAGGGAATTTTTGGGAATAAGGAAGATTGTTTCTATTGAGATTGTTGTTGTTATTGTTTTGGGTTTTTTCCTTTCAAATTTTGGTGGTTGGATTTTGAGATTGAGGTTGTGAGTGGGTTTGGGTTTCATATCCGCATGCGGAGGGTGCCGGGGGGGGGGGGCAAATGGAGTTGCCCACAAGCACGCTTGCAGACTAGCAATGTTCATACGACTTGCAGATAGTTTTGAAAACAAGACTAGCAATCCCATGGTTTTTCAGGGGTTTCACCAAGACCGGCTAATCCCCTGGTTAGTCGAGGCGAGCGAAGGTTAGTGTCATTAAAGGTAGTCCCATTGGGTAACAAACATTGAACTGGGCTAACCCGTAGTCAAGTCCAGTCCAATGAGAGCGAGGGCAAACAAACGCCCCCTAAGTGTTTTTGAATTCATCCTTTACAAGGGGACATGCATTCTACGAAAAAAGTTTCCATGATCCAACCATTCTATATGTTTGTATATATTTTGAGATCTCCTATGCCAAAAATCACCCAAAAAAAGTTCAGAGATTAGTTAACTAGATAAAATCATTCAACAGTTAAAAACGAAAAATCATGATTTAATGATCGTTTTAGCTCTGATTTTGTTAATTTTTTACAAATATATTCCTCAACCCTAGAAGAATAAGATGAATGAACCCGAATCATCAATTTAAAATATTTAAAGTAGTGGATACAACAAAAAATTTTGTTCTACTTAATATAAGTATAGAATAAACTCTTTTAAGCGTTTTATAATCCTTTACAAGGGGACACACATTCTATGAAACTAGTTTCCACGATCCAACCATCAAACATGTTTGCATATACATTGAGATCTCCTATGCCAAAAAAAAAAAAACATTCGGAGATTAGGTAACGGGACGGAATAATTCGACGGTTATAAATGAAAAGTCATGATTAAAGGTCATTTAGCTCCAATTTTGTTGATTCTTTACAAATACAAACCTAAACCCTAGAAGAATAAGATGGATGAACCCGATCATCAATTTAAAATATTTAAAGTAGTGGATACAAAAAAAATTACATTCTACTTAACGGAAATAACAAACTCTTTAGTGTTTTGGAATCCATTCTTTACATGGGGACACATATTCTCTGAAACTAGTTTCCATGATCCAACCCTCAAATACGTTTGCATATATTTCAAGATCTCCTATGCCAAAAATCACCCAAAAAATGTCCATAGATTAGGTAACAAGACGAAATCATTCAAATGGTCAAAATAGAAAAATCACGATTAGCTCGGATTTTGTTTATTTTTTTTTACAAATAAAATCCTCAACCCTAGACAAATAAGATGAATGAACTTGATCATCAATTTAAAATATTTGAAAGGATTTTTATCAAAAATGGTCCTTGAAATTAACCATCATCATCAAAATGGTCCTTGAAATTGAAAACTAATCAATGTTGTCCCTACATAGGTTTTGCAAATCAATGCGGTCTTTTCGTCACAATTATGTTAAAAACTTTCGTTAAGTGCTAATATGACACATAAATGGGTCCCATAAGTTCTTTTTTTTTTTTTTTTTTCTCACAAATGGTCCTTGAAATTGACCGGCGACATCAAATTAGTTCCTGAAATTGACCTGCGGCATCAAAATGGTTGCTGACTTGAAAATTCATCAATGTAGTCCCACAAGTAAGTGTCCTAAATCAATATAGTCCATCCATCACAATTCTGTCAAAAATTTTGTTGTGTGCTGATGTGACACATGAATGGATAACACAAGTCTAATTAAATTAAAAAAAATTACAAATAGGTTTAATAATTCAATAGTTAATAAAAAGTTGTGAACTAAAAACCTAGTCATGCAATCACCTCTGATCCCATTACACACTTCGACACCCTTCACCAAATTGAACCTGGATCAAGATCACCTTTGGTGACGGCTTGGCTAATTGGCATCGACTTCTGGGAGATCACATTTAACATTTAGGCGATTCCCTGGTAGTCTGATGACTCAAAGAACGGTGAGGTTTATCTGCCTTGAGATAATAAGGTTCCAACTGAGGTGCATCTATTGTTGGTTGAAAACTATTTCCAAAACCCCTCTTAGGCCTTGTTTAAAGGCTGATTTTGTATTGTTGTGCTTTAAAAAAAAAATTGCTTCTGTTGTGTTGCAAGAATAAACAGCTGTGGAATAAAGCAGCAGAATGTTTGGTAAACTTTTTTGTAAAAGTGCTTTTAGCAAAAAAAAACAGTGTCAAAGTGTTTGATAAATTTTTAAGTAAAACCGCTGTGAGTGTGTAAAATGACTAAAAAAGATATGATGTTGAATATTATATAATAATTTTTTTATCATTTTCTTTTATTATGACATTTATAAGATTTATGTAAACTATTTATAAACAGTTGTGAGCTTTGAAGAATGTACTTTTACCTTGTTTTATTAAGATATTTATAATTTTTTTTAGTCTATTCTCTAAGAGTCGTTTCTTTACCTTGTTCCTATTTTATTTTTGCATAACCTTTGTTTATTTTATCTTCCGCCGCTCACTCCTTCTCTCCCCCTTCTCTCTCTATCTCTCTATGTCTCTCTATGCCTGATCCTAAGGAAGGTTAGGTTGTGGGGAAAGGAAGGCTGGGTCGCACCAACCAATTCACAGAAGATGGATGAACTCCGATTTCAGGACTTACCGTCGTGTTAGCGGCGAAGGCGTCAACGCTTTCCCCGTTGAGATTTTGGGTGTCAAGAAGAAGGGTGCAAATCTAGCATTCTTTGTGCAACCCATATTTTGACAAAGCTAAGAAATCCGATAAAGAAGCCCCGACAAAACCCAGAAATCCGACGAACATCCTGCCGTTCCTATCCTAGAAATCAGAAGAAGCTTAGAGTCAAAGAAGACGGAAGAGAAACGTGGCGGGGTCGGCGACTGACACACCTAGACCCAGAATGTCCACTAGGACCCCGAATCAAGCTGTGCTGGCTGACACCTGGAAGTTGACGAAGCCATAAAGTGTGATAATGTATCAAATGTGAATAAATTAAAACCTAAAAGTGCTTAAGTACACGAGTGCGCGATGAGCAGGTTTGGACCTATGTCACGCGTGATACAGAACATAGGTATAGTACAGTAAGGTAACGTAAGTAATGATAGTTAATTAAACTAGTGTCTAGTTAGGCTTATCACCAACAATTATTCCCGAAAATAAATAGTTTGGAAGTGGGGTGTTATAGATTATGCATTTCACGCCATGTTGTATATATATATATATATATATATATATATATATATATATATATATTTTTTTGGAAACACTATGTTATGGTTGAGTGTTAGATTGCATCATGGCAAATCCATATGTATATTATTTGTAGATTGTAATTCAATGACTTATTCGCTGGACTAGTTTAGCAAGTAAATATGTAGGTCTTTTCATGAGTACATAATATCCTTGGGTAAAATACAACAAACACATAAGTAAGTCACATCCCGGCCCAGGCGCCCACCACATCTCGGGCACAACTCCATCGTAGCATGATATTGTTCGCTTTGGGCCCCTGCCACGCCCTCACAGTTTTGTTTCTAGGAACTCACATGAGAACTTCCCGGTGGGTCACCCATCATGGGAATGCTATTGCCCCCAGCTCACTTAACTTTAGAGTTCCGATGGAACCCGAAGCCAGTGAACTCCCAAAAGGCCTCGTGCTAGGTAGAGATAGAAATATGCATATAAGGCTTACAAGATCCACTCCCCTGGGCGATGTGGGATGTAACAGCAACGAAGTTGACGGGTATAATGTATAATTTCTTTAATTGCTAAAGGCCATTTTGGGTATTGGAAAATTTCATTAAAGGCCTCAGCATCTCTTGCGAAATTATTTGTGCAGAAGCTGGGCAAGCAAAAAAAATCGGTTTTCCAAACATAAAAAAACTCCCAGCTTTTTTTGATACCCACTTTTTTCAGAAGCACCTCAGTACCAAACTAGGGCTAAGCCTTGTGCGTTTGAGAATTTACAGAAGAGATCTCTCTTCGGAGTAGGTCCTACTATAAGAAAAAAAAAGATTCCATTGTGAAAAAAGGTATTTAGACAAAATTTTCAATTAATTATTAAACCCGCATTAGTACATAACAAATTTTTATATAGAATTGCGGCGGAATGATCATATTGATTTGCGACACCTATTTTCAAGGACTACATTCATTGATTTAAAATTTTAGGGATCATCTTGATGGTGTGGGTCAATTTCTGGGAGCATCTTGATTGTGTGAGTCAATTTCAGGGACCATTTGTGATAAAAATCTATAAATCTTATGGGGCCCCTTAATGTGCCACATCAGCACATAACGGAATTTTTAGTAGAATTGTGACGGAAGGACCACATTGATTTGCGATGCCTATTTTCAGGGACTACATTGTGCAACCCCTAGAACCTTCTTCTTTTCTTTTTTTTTCCTTCTCACATTGTGCAACTCTCAAATCCTCTCTACTCTCTCTTTCTCTCAATCATCATTCTCTTAAATCTTAACTATAAGTCTGTTTCTCTCGCTCTCCCTCTTTTTCTATCTCTCTTTTTCTATTTTTTTTTTTTTTAACTTGTCATTTGAAATTGTTAGGATTTGATGTGAAATTGAAATTGATTATGACGTTATTTGATTTGTAAATATGTTGTGATTTGCAAGTGGGGTGGATACGGGGATGTGTATGGTAGTGAGGTACTAGTACGATGTTGGTTTTAGTGATGGTGTACGGTGTAGTGGTACAAGTACGATGTGCGATTGGGGTAGTGTACGATGGTGGAGGCACAAGTACGGTGGTGGTTGCTTCACAACCGCATTTGCCGCAAGCATGTGGTAGCCCCCACCCTTGCCTCATCCCTCCCTTCCCAAGGCAGTGCAGAGACCGAGTTAGTGGCTGTGGAGGAGGTGGGGGATGTGGCTCGAGGACTAAAAAAACTCGGGGCATTTGTAGGGGATTGGTAAGCATACAATAACTTTTTTAATTTATTAAATTGTTTTCTTTACTTTTATTTTATTTTTTTTATTTTTTATAATTTTAAGCTAAACTATTTTGTTTTTGTTTTTGTTTTTGTTTTTTTAATTTCAATCCAAATTCGAGTGGGACAAGCGGGACAAGGCTTGTCTCGTTACATAGACTGGGTGTGGAAAGCTGGTATAAGGAGTAGAAGTCTGAACTACACAATCACTATGAAACATACGCATCGCCTGAGGCAGCTCCTAAAGATCCACCCCAGGGGTTTGTGGAAAGGGTGGACGAGTGGCAATGGTTCGGCACTCATTTTCAAACCAAGTAATTAAATTTTATTTATATTTTAATTTTAGTTCAATTTGTATTTTTTTTTAATGGACATAAAAAATTGGCAACAAACAAAGGTAACCGGGAGAAAAAGACGTACCTTCACCACTTAAGTTGTCAACCCATATCTTACCAAGTCCAGGAACAGAGACGGCTGAGGAGCATTTCCAAGAGGTAGAGGTTTGGGGGGATATGCATGCAAATTATACCAACGATGTTGCAAACGAATTTTATGTAAGCATTCATTTCTTTGCTTTAATTGTAAATTTCATTACAATAAATAAGTTTTAAATTATGATATTTAATCTTAATTGGTTTTCTTTGCTTCTTTATGTTTTTTTTTCTTTTTCATTTTTCCAAAGGCTTCTATGATTCAAAAGAAGAACAAATACCTCATCAACCTCTCCTAGTAGCAACAGGATGTGCATATGGAGGAGGTTGAAGGAAAATATTTAATTTTATTAAGTTCATTTGAGCAACATCTACACATGCAAGTAACAATTAAAGGGGAAATCATGCTTGTATACATACTCACAACTAAACTTTACCCATTAAATTCAAAGGCTAGTAGTTGTGAACCAAGACTCAACTCAAATCAAAGAGAAAAGAGCTAAAATTTCTTATACCTTTATTGAATGCTCTAATTACCCAAAAGAAAGGGCCTTCATTCTTTGCTTCTATGCTCCATGGATTTCATAGAGGAGGCTCGATGAATGGATTCTACAAGTTCTCAAGAAAGGGAACCTTTATGTTTCCACACCAAGGAGGTGAAAAAAGAAGAGATGAGTGACCTTGGATGAGGATTGCTAACAATAAAACCCCTCTTAGAGGGCCGGCCTCCTAAAGAGAATAGAGAGAAAGATGGAGCTCTCTTTGCTTTTAGAAAACCCTAAGGAAGGAACGTTATAACTTCACTTATATAGCCACCCACACCTGAGTGGCACAAATTAAATTAAGTGGAACTTCCTTTATGGCTGGCCTCGTTGGGTTTGTGGGCATTATACACTTTTGTGATTTAAGTTATAATACAACATAAATCATTGGGCTTGACTATTCAAGTTCCATTGGGTTTAGAGGCCCGAACCTAACCCGAGGTCTCAAACAAACTTATTTGCTTGATTAATTAACATATTGATTAATCCTAACCATTTAATTGTCCTTATTCAACTCTGTTGTTTCTTCAATCTCTACATTACATGGTGTACGATCCATTAGGTTCTAATTAGCGAAGTAGTGGGGGATTAGAACTCTTGCTAATCTTCAGGGCTTCCACAAACTATGAGTGACATGTAGCAGTATGTCATGGTTACCCAAGCTAAATAGAAGAGGTGGATAACCTATTCAGTTTGGGATTACAATGCAATAGGTCATTCTCTAAACCAATACTCTTGATCACATTGTTTGGATGATAATTTATTCATGTCTACTATCCAATGTGATCATCTTGTTTATATGATTACCTTGAATGTGATCTGGAACATACTTCCTAAATCGTATTCATATGTTATAGCCATAGACTCTTACTCATATCATAGAGTATTATCCTTCAGCTGTTTGAATGTTAGAGATCCCTTGTTGCATACTCACATGCCTCTACGATTGGGTAGCTTAACCCCAACGATGTCCAGGACACTTTCAAATGAATGCCCTTAAAATAATCAAAGATTAAGGACCTAACCATAAGACAAATATGGTGTCTCAGGTCAAATGACTACTTTGCATTGTTCCAACCATAAGTTCTTATGTGACATGAGTATGAGAACTCTTCATTACCTGCATTCAATGTACTCATTCTCTATTGAGCAGCAACATACTTGTATTTGATGTCAATCACACCAATGACTCGAGACGAGTTACTCTTCCAGAGAGAAGACATAGCATGTACTGATCTTAACAAATCATCAATGCCCAATTGGTAATCCTATAATCAGGAACGTTTAATATATGTGTACGAAAGAGAATAGTTTCATGAATCTAACTTTTTTAGATCACATTCTCCTAATTACACATTCATTGGACTTATCGTTTAAGTATATAACATTTATATGAGACGACTTTAAACAATAATATTTGCCTCATATTAAACTTGTTTAGTTTAACATGTGAAATGCCCGTAAAGTATCATCATATGATTGGATTTAGCGCACATTTCCAACAGAGCTGACACCTGATCCAAAGCCGTCTCTCCAATTGTTGATGGACGGGGATAAGCAACAGAAAGGCAAGGAAGCTCGCAGTCTAGGAGCAAATTGTGTCTGGGAACTCAGGAGTCTTCTTGTTTAGTAAGCTCAACTAGATTGACCAAGACTGATTCCAGATTTTAGCAGGTGAAGATGGAGTTAGTGCGTCAAAAAGACGAAGGTAAGCGCCTACAAGAAGAAGCGCGCTTAGCACAAGTTGTTACGAAAGAACGAGAATTAGTACGCATGTACTTCACTATTGTAACCCAGTCCTTGTTAGCTTCTAACATCAAGATTCCCAAGCCTTCGGCTGAGCTATTTGCAGCCATTTCCCCTGCCACCCTAGTAGTTTACGTTTTTTTGTTTAGTCTTTGAAAAATAATTGTACGAACCACTTTATTCTGATTGTAAATATTATTTTATAATATTTACTACAAATAATGTTTTTTCATTAGAATTAAATAAATTATTAAATATAAATATTTTTTTTTAATTAAAAATGTCAGTTGGTCAAACCCTTCGTCACGAAAGAAATTTAATATATTTTAAATTTGGTTTCTTAAAGTTCACCCCACGATGGGGTCATTGGGTCAAGTTTATTATGTGCTAGCTGATGAGATATCATTTGTTGAGCAAGTGGATTTCAGCGGATCAATTTAGTCAACGCATGTTCGCCCAACAAAAATGTATGTCGGATTAACTGAAATTTGCCCAACTGGTTAGTGTTTCTGTGTTTAAGGTTTCAGGTTATGGGTTTTGCCCAACTAGTATAGTGAGATGGATGAGGGAATAACCAAAAGAAGAAGAGATGATTAGCTTTCTTCTACCTTAAAAGAAAGTTTATGTTTCTCTTTAAGGCAAGAAAGACACACAAAAATAATGAACATTTCACCTTAACTTCACTTTTATAGGGAGAGAGAAGTAAGCTTAACCTTTAGCTTTTCTCCCTCTTATTCCTATAGAAAGTTGTCGGCCTTTCCTTAGTGTTGGGTAGGGGTGGGCAAATAGGTATAGGAACCACGGGTTGAGGTAGGTAATCAAGGTTTGGGGCAGGTACAGGCTGATTCCAATTTTTTAATAAGAGAAACGGGGAGGGGTGGGGCGGGTTGATGAAATTCTAGAGGCGGGCCAGTTCCAGATGTATAGAAGAACATGGCCCTACATTGGCCCGTTTGTAATTGCAATGAATGGACAAGATTAAAGAGATCATCTCTCCATCCAATCTTAATCGTTAATCTTACCCTAGGTCTTCTCGTCCTCGACCTCAACTCTGGCACTCAAGTCCTTGAACACGACTCTATCTCTCCCCTATACGGTTCCACCTACACTCCATCACTCTCCGTCAATCATCTCTTCCACGGTCTACCACCCTGACATCACCGCCGTTTCTTTCTCTCTCAAAGTTTTTCTCCATTAGATCCCTAACAAACCCAGCACCATCTTCATCTCGAACCACCACAGCCTACACCCGTTGCTGCACAACCCGTCATAAACCCTCGTATGCCTGACTACCCACTGCAACCTGCCAGAACCAAAAAGCTGCACCTCCGTCGCATGTACTGTCACCTAAATCCCGGTCGTGTATGAAGGTATCAGAGGGAGAGATGGGTTGGGTTGGGAGGTTCTGGTGAAGTAATGATGGGTGCGAGTGGGGAGAAGGAATGAGGAGTCGTCATTGTCGGTCGTTGTCATTGATTTTGTCGCCATCGTCGAAGCCCAACCCATATTTTCTAGGTCTCATGGCCTCAAGCTTTTCCATTACCCATCATCATCGCCCAATAGCCTTGCCATCCCACCGAGAATGAAAAATGACCTAATTGCCCTGAACTGTGTGAAGCTAGATGACATTGGGGTTATCGACATTGCAGAAGATTTCGATCTCGCGGTAAATTTGGGGATGCACGGCTCAGGCTCGAAAAAGTTGATGAGCTCGACGACATTAAGGTAGGTGCACAGTGTGAGTTGCTGCTAAATGGGACCAGGTAATTGGACTGGCAAGGAAGTTGGAAGAGAGGTCAAGGGCCTAAAGGTTAGTGCAGTTGATGATAAAGGGAAAGATAGAGCCGCTGAGGGAAAGGTTGGTAAGGGAAAGCTTGTAGATGCGACCATTATTGCAGGTGGCACCTGATTCTCCTTCTCTCCTCCTCGATGTCACCACTGTCGCGACCGCCAACACTCCATCACCGCCGCCAGTTCAGGTGAATCTGTGCAGGTGCTGTGTTCTATCTGTACCCAAAGAAAAAGAAGGAGGACCCATATACCCAGGTTGAACCGGCCCGTTTGAAACGGGCCAGGTTAGGTCCAGTTCTTGTATTAAAATCTGTTAGACCCGCCTCGGACCGGTCCATTTCTTTTAAACCCGAGTCCGGTCTAGTCCCTTCAAAATTGGACTCGTGCCCAACCCTAGCATTGGTCTTAACTTGGCTTTTGTCATTTCAAATCACTCCATGCTTGAATTAAAAGGCTAATGGGTTTTGGCCCAATAGGCCTGAAAGAACTTGAACTTCCTTTAAACCCAAAGCGATGTTTCACAACTTCTATGAATTATTTAGGCTTTCCAACTAATCATAACACTTAATTAATCTAATTTATTGATTCCATTATCCTTTGGTTATCTCACCACACAAGTGTATTAGTATATAATCATTTTTGGTCCTAATTTTTTATTGGTATCAATCCATTGATCAGTACTTATACAATCTCTTAGTGAACTAAAACTCACTTTTAATTCTCCTTCCGCATTGATAATTACTTGTTTAATCATAAAGAATAACTTAGAGCATCTCCATTGGAGATGTCAAATTGTCTAAATCAGCAATAACGGTAACAAAAGATAGCATTAATGTTTTCCAACCAAGAAGCAAAATCTGATGTGGCATGACATCGATTGACATCTCTCCCCTTTTCTGCCAAATTTAACAGAACCTTCAGATTTTTTTAATTAATTATTAAATGCTTTTTATTAATTTTTATTGGTTTAAAATATTATCCTGTTGTTTCTTTTCATTCTCAATGCAAACAAAATATATATGAATTATTATTTTATGTTTAAAATTTGACATATTGGTTGGAGAGCAAAAGTTTAAAAGATGCCAAAGTGCCACATAAGCCTTCAAATTTAAATTTTAGGTTTAAAATTTGATATCTCATTTGGAGATGGTCTTACAAGCCAGAAGTGACTAACCATATATCATGGCTACCCAAGTTAATGTAATTTGGCCGGAGAACACATCAGTTGGAATTACAATGGAATTGAATCCTTCTCTAATTCAATATGCTCAATCATCATCATGGTATGGATACTTTATGTCAAAGCCTTAATGTCATTAATCTATCTTATATGATTCAATTGAGTCGTATAGGAATGTCTTCCATCATTACGCTTGATACTTCAGGAAAAGATTCCCAGATCATTTCTTAGAGTATTTATCCTTTCATACTGAGCATTAGAGATTACTTGTTGAACATTCACATGCGTCTGAGAATAAATCACTGACCATAAGCTTTTGGGTATTATGGTTATGTGAAGAAGGGCTCTATAGTTTGAAATCTTTAGATTACTTCTTCCATCAATCCATTGTCCATGGATTCACTATTTGGATGTATATCGTTTATTGAGATAGTCTTAATGAGTGACTTTTCCCCTTTGTTGTATTAAACTTAACTATACATTTAGATATTATCTTGAAGGCATATCTCCAACAAGGGCTTGTTTGGAAATGTTTTAAAATAACTAAAGCGTTTTTGGTGAAAATGTTTTTGAACCAATTCTTAGTAAAATCCAAGTGGATCCTAGAAAAGCACTTTAATTGCTTCTTGCAAGAAGCACATATATGGTGCTTCTTCCAAAAAGCCAAAAATCAATTTCACCAAAAGTGGTTTGAGTCATTTAAAAGCACTTCCAAACAAACCTTTAGATTAATTAGAATAGCATTACTCTTCCCTCTATTATTTCGACCCAAAACCAATATGGTATTTGAACTCGTTATTTCAAAGATGGGTATGCTTCAACTGACTGACCATATCATCATCATAATCTTATTGAATGAAAATTACTTGGGTCATACTACCCAAGACCACCTTAATTATGCATAACGTCCAATAATATAATATTTGTGCATACTTAGAGCTCGTTTGATAAAGATTTCAACTCTTAATGTTTAATGTTTAATTTTCAGTTTTTACTAATAAAACACTGAAACCTTGTTTAATAACTGTTTTTGAATTTCAAATAAAAAGAACATTAAAAATAGTTTCAAAGTTGTTTGGTAATTGTTTTGCAGTTTCAGTTTTCATTTTATGTGGAACTTACAAATGAAATTTTGTTTTGGTGGGTCAAGTTGTGAATATGAGGTAATAGAATTAAGGGACATGTAATTAAGATTCATTACTATTTTTTAGAGGGATGAATTAGTGAACTATGGGTCGCTAGGTCCCGAATCTGAGGGTCAAGAGATCAAATTGGATTTGCAATCAACTGCAAGAGTCGAGCAATCGTCGGTCGTTCCAAGTTCGGAGGTTGCGACCGAATTTTGATATTGGAGCGCAATACATGTTTTGTGACGTAGAATCGTGAATGAGAAATATTAGCAACAAAAAAAAAAATGAAAACAAATATGAAATTGGTTTAATAGATTTTAAAAGTTGACCCCTTTTTTGAAAGGGAAGTGTTATTGGCACTTCAAAAATCTCATTTTACACTCCTTACAAGTGTGTTTTTCTTTCCTAATATAGAAAGTTTGAAGTGTAGAATGAGATTTTTAGAGTGCTAATAACAATTTCCTTTTGAAAAACTAGGAAAAAAGAACTTTAAATTCACTGCTAGTGGATGGCAAAATTTTTTTTTTCTAAAGGTAAGAAATTTCATTAATCAAATAAACAAGAACATCATTGATAACATACAACAAACTCCTCAGAAGTACAATTCTCAACCACAGAATACACATGCCTAATTAACATGAAAGACAAGGTCACAAGGGCTATACCTTACAAGCCGAATTAACACTGTAAAGGTGCTGAATGTAAACACCGTACCATGACCTAAAGACCTTGCAATGACAAAACAAGAACATATAGCTATGAATCCCTAAAACTACTACAACAATACCATGAGGGAAAGACCGCACATTTTCATGATCTTGCAATCGTTAGCAAAAACAATTTTGCTAGGAGTCACCTCCAACAAATATCGAGCTTACTACTCACAACTCTTGTGTGCACAAACCAAAAAACCATCACCTCATATAACCATGAAAGATTTTAATAAAGCAAGAGAGTGACAACTACTAAAAACACAAAAGGAAAGAGAAGGGAGAGATTGCGAAGGATTGCAGCCCTCCCCAGTTTTTCTTTGTACTTTCTTGTTAGGGGCTAGGTTTTTTTTTTATTAAAAGAAGTGAATGGTATAATTGGGTTAGATCGGATGTGAGTAACAACTTATAGTTGCACTAATGCAATCTACATATTCTAAGCCTCCAAACTAAAAATTGATCATATTACTCTAGAACATACTTGAATTGGGCCCTTAAAAGTAAAAAGTGAAGAAACATAATGTTCTTTATTAATTGACCAGCTAGGCAAGAGCACAAATTATCATGGGTCATACAATTTTATACACTCTTATGCTTTATCTAAACTTCAAAAAGGTGATATTTTGTCTTCCATATAGTTACAAAGACTGATTGTTAATGTCTGGGTGCATTTAGAATGCACGATATATCAATGATTCAGCCTGCACATGTGTATATGATACATATATATGTCAACTCGAGTGAATGCAATGTACCAAACTTTAAATAATAAAAGCTAAGTCCTTATCTAAACGTCTTCCCTACCTGGCATAAATGATGATATATAAGATCTTGATAAGTTGATAAATATTTTATTGTTTCTTTTTTACTAAATCTATATAGCTACAGAATATATATATATATATATATATATGTATATGTATATATGTATATGTATATATATATATGTATATGTATATATATAATTCGTGGCCATCCCTATTTTTTATTTTTCTATAAATATGTAATTTGTATGTAGACGTGCAAATTTTCACTCGTGTCATAGGTTTCGCACATTGTCATGGGTTGTTGTCGTTGATCTCGATCACAAACAGGATCATAAAGTACACTTCATCGAAAGTGTGAAGAGATATTGTGCAAGCGGTTATACGTACCGCCACAGGTGATAAGTTATCGCTTGCAAACCAATTATAATTTGACGACATTCCAATTATTACTATTTTTCATTATTCTAACACCATTTTGCTTCGTAGATTAGAACGGCTTAAATTGTGATTAGTTTTAAATACGATAAATAACTCCTTACATAAAATTGTTGTTGTGGCATCATTATAAGTACGCGTATATATAATATATACAATCTTATTAACCAAAGGCCTTCCAATACCCAAGACTTTCTACTGGTAAAATTCCTGAGGTATGAAGATAAACAATCATTCCGTGAATACGAAAATCCTGCAACAAAGAGACAAGAATACGTGTACAAAGAATATTTGTACTAATGAGTTTGGGGCTACAATCTCTTTACAATTTGAATCCTATAATTCCATCTCCAAACATGTAAAGTGTGTATGTAGGGGTTGTTGTTCCTAAGGTCGCGTTGACTTGATCTTGGATGAACGATTGCCTCAAGGATTTGGCTTGTGGTGAGGAAAGAACCGGCACGTGTGGTGGTGGTTGATAATTCTTCAAGGGTTTTGGAGAAGAATGTAGAGGGCTTTCTGAATTCTTTTAATTTTTTGAGAGTGCTTGGCGAGTTTGAGTGCTTGGGAGATTTAGAGTTTCAAAGCTTCAGCTTTTAGGCATGAAATGATTTCTAGACCTTTTCTTTGTCTTGGAGCCTCCTATTTATAGACTCACTAAGCTTTGTCTATGGATGGATTTCGCCTTAGTTGTAGGCTTGATTAATTGACGAATGAACCAGGACTCAATTTGTGGGCCAATTCGTGATTTGACTCCATCAAGCTATCAATCGTTTTAGTGTATGGCTTGGAGTACATCAGTGCATCCCACGAAGTGCCTCCGTACTGCACTGATGTTGTTTATGATCATGTCCTTAAGTTTTTGGACGGAAAAAGAGCTTGTTGATGTAGCTTCAGACTCTTGCTTTTGTCTCCCTCCAGCCTCGTCGACATGACGCGCCTCTTCTTCGCCAGACTCCTCGTCATGCCGATTCTTGTACGGATTAAGGTGGACTTCTCTGTCATGTTGCGACTTCAATCTACTCATGAGCGTTGCGATCTGCATGTCCTTCTCCTCGACAGTCCTAGTCAACTCTGTGAAATGTGCGAGTTGTTCTTCGATGAAGGTGGCCCTAGTAGTCATAACATATGTAGCCAAAGGATGAGACTTTTTAGCAGACATTGAGGGCGTCAACAAAATCTCTTTGTGATGGTCATTCTCTTGTGATCCGTAGTATGATCTAGTACTTGAGTTGCGTCTGAAGCAGTTGACCAATACCACTCCCTCAAGTTCTTTGAAGATGAAATCTCGCTCGCTGTTTTGGGATGTCATCTTGCGTGCCACAGCAACATGCTTTAGTGCACCCAGCGAGGCCAAATAATATTTAACTTCATTAGTTAATATTTGATTAAATTAAATTAAAATTAAATAAATCAATTAATTCCTTTTCGTCAAGTGGTGACCTGGTGACTCATCTGATTTTGCTGAGTCACATCCATGTGTACGATTTGTGAGACATATGGCTCATGCCAAGTATGCCCTGGCATGTAGAAACTTTAATTGTGTTGTGACCATTTATTCACCGAAATTTCGATGTCCACAAATGTCCCCACTTCAAGGCGCGTCATATACACATGTTTGTCACGTGTAGAAGATGTGTTTTGAAGTCCCTCACATAGTGAATGTATTTGACCATAATGCTTTGAAGTCCCTCAATGTAGATTTCGATTCAAGGACCATCGAGACTTGATCTTGAATTGGGTTAGAAGTTTCTTCAAGGGTTGTCGAGGCTTGGTCTTGAACGAAACGGTACCACGAGGAGCTCCACATGGTTGGTGATCTTCAACTTTGGTGGCGTGTAAAATCCTGTTCCTAGATTTCACTGTTATAATCTACGTATTTGTATTATTTTTCGGGAATTTATATTAATTTATTTGAATTTAGATTTTAATTAAACTAGTTACGAAGTTTGAAGTTTGGAAATTAGTTATTTAAAATCCAAAGGCCTTTCGAGGTCACAATTTATATTTTCAATTAGAACTCAATCTCACGAACGCATAAGCGCAAACCGTTTGTGAAATGGAGCTATAACGAAGGAGTTATTAAAGTTTAAAGGTAAGGACGTTTTAGTAATTTTCCTTCAATCTAGAAGCCTTCAGATCTATTGGATCAGGATGAAAGGAGATGGCACCACGTGTGTGGCCAGGATAAAGAGTTGAGGAGAGAAAGGAGAGAGATGGATGGAAGGAAAGAAAAAGAAAATGAGGGGAGGGAGAGGGCTCGGCCAATCAGAGAAAAGGGGGAGGCGGAGTGCCCAATAGGGGAGAGAGGAAATGAGTGGAAGGGAGAGAGGAGAGACTCACCGGATCAGTTTGTCCAATTTCCTTCTTCGACATAACGGAATTGATGAATTCTGACGGCTTTTTCTCCGGTGAAGCAAGGCAATCCTCCACTTGGAAAACATTCATCAACTCTCCCTATTCCATTCCCACCCAAAATTAGAAGAAATTTAGTTGTAGTTTGGTGAAAAACCCATCGTGGGTGGCATGAAAAACCCTTGCCGAGATCCACCATTTCTGAAATGTCCTCTTCCAATTACCACCACCATTAGACCCCCCTTTAGGCCTAAAACAAAGGCCAAACAACTGTAGGGGCGGCGGAGCACCGAAGGGTTTTTCACAAAAAACGAAAAGTTTAAAAAAAATTGAAACTTTAAAACGTAATTTTGGGGGTCAAAGCGACCTTGAGTCACGGAGATCCATCATATGTCATAGCTAATCTATGGTTTGAAATCAGAATAATGAAAAAAAAGATATCTCGGTAACGAAAACTATAGGGCCTGTATTGGCGAGATCCAACGATGAACAGCCACCTGTTAGTGTTTGTAAGCGGTTGAAATTGTGTCAGTTTGACACAATAGAGCTTGGTTCGATTCAGTCTTTGGTTAACAATGCCGATGTTGTTCTCTTTCAGGAAAAGTATGGTGGGCCCAAATCGGAACTCGAATGACTTTTCCACTAATTCCAGATGCGTCCTTTTTGCTTTTTTTTTCTTTATTTATTTATTTTTTTTGCTGCTTGCACCTTCTTTCTTCAATCTCGATCCCAGAAAATCTCGTTTTCCATTCCAAAAGTCATGTTTTGGCTTTTGGGTTTGCATGATGCCATTTGGCTTTTGGCTGGGCTGTTCTTCTAGTCTAAAAATATAGCCATTTGGGCTTTAGTTCTTCTCAGCCCAATCTTAAACCTAGATTTGGCTTTTGGGTTTGCATGATGCAAGCCCACTGCAAACCCTATCTCTCGACCAACTCGCAACACAAGCCTAATTAGGCTTTGGTGTCCCCGTGTTCTCGCTGCAGTGGAACCCAACCCATGCAGCTGTTGTGGACTTCTTGTGATGCGACACACTGGATCCTAGCCTTGCTGGTGTATTCGTGTTCCTCGCTACATTGGACCAGTGCCCTCGTCTAGGCCTATTTTGGGCCCAATTTTCCTTGGTAGCCTGTTTGTTGCCTTAGGCCTGATCCGCCCATTCCAGGTCAATTTTGGGCCTGACCTTACGGTTTCAAATTTGCTCAGTCCATCCTTGACCTTTGGCCCATGTTTTTGGGCCCTGAGCTTAAATTTTTATAATGTTAGACAATTTGGGTTTTATATTTTTTCACCCATGCTTTAAATTTGCCCCAAAGTCCAAATAATTAATTCAATTATAATTAGGCTTATTATATTAACACCCCACAAATTATTGAACAAACCCCACATACTTAATACACCCCAGATTTGCTTTCTCACTTAAAAATTATCTTAATACACCCCACATACTTTCCCATAATACCCCCCATATTCTCAATATAAACCTTATATTTGGTACATATACCCCACATTTCTCAATATACACCTTATATTCCTCCACAACAACACATCCGCAACTGCAAGATTAATGCAATTAATTACTAATCTATGATCTTTCATGTTCGATTCATCACCATATGACTAAGGGTAATTAGCAGATCACCAATTAGGGTTTTAGCATGCATGCCAGTTTAAATGAACATTACATACCTTTCTATACATACCATCTGAGTTGATTAAACTTAATTATTTTTATGAGTGCTGTTAATTGATGATACATGTTCATCGTCACCAACTAAAATAAGATCGTGATTTATGTGGGGTTCTAACAAAATTAGAATTTCTTTGCTAGCAGTTTCTTTTTCGCTTTAAGATAGTACCAAAGATCTAGGATGTTAGGGCTGCAGTAACATTAGTTTAAATAGTACCAAAGATCTCGTATTATAGAGTTTCTCAAAGAAAAACAAAGCCCAAAAATCAACAAAACCCTAGCAGCAAAGAAACTGATGAACAGCCGCAGGGATCCTTATGATCCCTAAAAGATGAATATGAATATAGAAGTTTAAATAACGCAGCAAACGCAAGATTAAATTACCTCATGTGAAGCTTCAGAAACATCGATTTTGTGTTCCATTCGTCAAAAGCAATTTTTCTTAATCAACATATTTGTAGTTTCATTAGTTAGGGTTTTGTTCAACAATGGAGGGTGATAGGGTTTTGATAGTTGAGAGGATAAATAATACGCTAAAAGTGATTTGTTGTGTATTTAGAATTTTTATTTTTAAAATCTAATAAGGTCAAAATTGTCATTGCATAGTGGGATAAATAAATCATTTAATATTAAATATTAATGTGGGGTGCATTCAACATTTTGTGAGGTGCTAATAAAAAAAGCCTTATAATTATAGACCTGAAGTTCTATTTGCATATTTTCTTGTTATTTCTGTATATATATTTGCATTTGTCTGTAGGAACATATGAACCTAAAATTCATAATTATTTCGAAACTGAAGATTCTAAAAACGTGCCTTGTTTGCAAAACCTGAAGTTTTCCTTAAAAACATCACCCATGAAAACCCAAAGTTTCTTCTTGCGAATTTTAACCAATACATGTCTATTAGAATTGGAATGTTCTACTCATATATGAATGGGTTGATATTTTTGTCCATTACACCAATCACATCTTGTTCATCTGTTTTGTGATAGGAACATGTCAAATTTGAACAAACTCGACTTTACCGCTCTGGAGGTTCCTGGAAGGAACTACCTCAAGTGGGTCCCAGATATGAAGCTCCACCTTACTGCAAAGAATTTGCGTCCCACCATTGAAAATGAGATGGACAACACAGTTGGTGAAGCTAAGAAAGCCACTGCCATAATCTTCATTCGAAGATATATTCATGACGCATTGCAAATTGAGTACTTTGCTAAGGAGGATCCACAAGCTCTATGGGTTGCTATGGCTAATCACTTTGATCACCAAAATGACATCTTCTTGCTTGAAGTAAAGCATGACTGGCAGTATTTGCACTTCCAAGACTTTAAGTTTGTGAATTCATATAATTCCGAAGTTTGTCAAATCCAATCACTCCTTAAGTTTTGTAACGAAAGTTTGACCGAAGAGGATCTCCTAGAGAAGACATATTCGACCTTCTTTGCTACTAATATTGTCCTGTAGGAACAATATAGAGCTTAGAAATTCACTAAGTTTTCGAATTTGATCACTGTTTTACTTATCGCTGAAAAGCAAAATCAGTTGTTGATGAAAAATCATCAAGCTTGACTTACTGGGGCGACTGTTCTGCCCGATGATGTGGTTAAAAGATAACACAAAAATTAAACCCTATAATTGTAGTATGTGTAAGTAGGGATCGTTCAAGGCCAAGGATTAGAAGAGATGCTAATCTACATAATTTAAACTCTAAAACACTAAACTAGACTCAAAAACAGCAAACTAGACTCTAACAACTCAAGATAAGCTAAACTGACTCAAAACACACAAACTAAGTTAAATTGACTCAAAACAGGTACTAGAAAGTGATTTGGACGACAATTAGACTAAAAAGACTCAAAATACTAAATGGGGAGAAATTCTAACGAATTTAAACTAAACTAACACAAATAAGAACTAAGGGGGTATTTGGACGAATTTTAAACTTAAAACAAACAAACTTGCATAAACAAAGTAAAAGGGTACGAATTTGGGTGAATGAATGGGTGAAAGGCTAGCCAGAAGGTCCTTCTCCACACATGACACATATGCAACACAAATCAATTTCCAGTTATTATTCCTTTAGACCATGAATGACAATGCCCCAAATTAATTGTGAGAAGCACAAATTAACTCTCAGATTTTTCTAATTTCATTGAATTGGACTCAGCAACGCAATCAAATTATTCTTATCAAGTTCCTTATATGAACTTCATGATAGAGATACATATTAAAGATCATTAAGTTCTATGAAAATCATAAGCATTGACAAGGCATTCGTAACTATGAACTGCATGATACTCTTGCCCAGAATTTACTTAACACAATCATGACTAGTGACTTTTACTAGTTGTAAATATAAGTTCATAACGATTAGATGAAACTCCCTTATATTTTAGCATCAGATTCATGCATGCAAACTAAGTAGGCCTCCTTAATCAACATACAAGAATAAGTTATCAATCAAACAGATAAGTAAATCGCATTCATGTTTTACGAAACAATAACTGGAGGAAATCAATTCATATCACATATATGTTCATGGCTTTGAATTCACCTCTAACTAAACAGAAACTAGTTCCACATGTTCATCATAATTGAAAATCAAATTAAAATAAACATCAAAGTAAAACTATGGATAGAAAGAACCCAGAAACGCTATAACACTCCAAAGTAGGCAGCGGCACTCCCTTGGATGGTGGCAGGCATGGCATTCTTCCTCTACTTCCTTCCTTGCACGGCACAAGTCTCAAAAAACTCTCAGAAACCTGCGGCACACTCTTTGTATTTTTCTGAATTTCTCTCATGTGTGTTGTATGAACTATGTGGCAGAAATATGTATATATAGGCCTAGGGCTATGCACAATTTCTGAAGGGAAAAGGATTACACAATCCTAGGGGGAAAAGGTTAGGGTTACACGGCAAAGAATGGGCCATCTAAAAGGAATAGGTGCGGCATAGAAATAGGACCAAATAAGGCCTTCTAGAAAGGGTATTATGGCAGGTTTCTAGAAGGACAAGGGATAAGGGGGCGGCACCAAGAGAAGGATAGGGCTTCTAGAACCATATATTTAGGTGTTCTAATGTCATTTAGATGTCCTCCTTGCAGCTGGAATTAAGGTAGCAAAAGATTAGGATAGGATAAGATAAGATAAGGTTGGATAAGGTTTGGATAAGATAAGGTAGTTTGGATAATGGTTCCTTCTTCTTCTTTTTTATTCCTTATCTTCCAAGTCTTGAATTAATTTTTCCAGATGTTAAGCACATTCTTGGCCCCTCTTGAACTTCAAATTCGTCCATCCACCTTGCTCCATATGCAAGTTATCCATTCCAACCCAAAATTGCTCTAAAATGCACCAAAATGCACTTTCTTGCCTCTTTTGCCATCTAAACCTACAAACACACGAAAATAGCTTAAATTACTATAATAAATAAAAACTAACTTACTAAATGCAAAGAAACAAGCTAACAAAGTCACATAAATATGCTCCTATCAAATTCCCCCTACACTTAGCTTTTTCTAATCCCCGAGCAAAACAAAACAAACAAAATACAACCTAAACCTTCCAACAATTGCCTCAGGGATTTCCCATGAAACATGACATGTTAAAAATCACCACTCACATAGATTTTAGCCATCCTTACCCTCGAGCTTATACTTAATTGTAGTAACCACTCACTAGCTCGCATTTAATCCATTTAAAACAACATTTTGAATGTAGTAACATGTCTTAGAGAATTCACTCAATTCCTTACCGATTATACTCTCTATTTTCACACAGATTTTCTGACTACACTCCCTACACTAGGTATATGTGAGAAGATTGATGTAAACATGTAGACTAAACACTCACATATGTTTTAAACAACGAACACTCCCTACACTAGGTATATGTGAGAAGATTGATGTAAACATGTAGACTAAACACTCACATATGTTTTAAACAAAGAAAGCACTTTCTGGAATTATTAATACACCATGTATGTGATCTCATGAACGGAATGCCACTACTTAGAAGCGAGAACCAGGGATACCATATGCTCGTACCAATCTCAACCTCCACATTATTGAAACACGTAACAATCAACATAGAAGTCTAAAGGTTGTAATGGGGCTAAGGTCTTGGCTAACAAACAAAGGTTAAGGATAAACAAAGGTTCTTTAAGCAATAGTAAGCAACGTAATGAAATAAACACTTAGAATTCACTTTTGAATGCAGAAATCAACTTTAAACACCCATGGGAGATTCACACAACACTTTGGGCCAGATTGAAACTTTTGGACCCTTCTTCAACAACCAATACTTATGAGTTCATTCTCACTTATTTCTCAACTTTTTTTCTTTTTCAGATTTCCGATTTCCAACAAGAAACCTTCCCCCCCACACTTGTTTTTCTGCATAATGTAGATCAAAAGGAATTCCCTCTAAGTCATGCTTCACTATCCTTTAAGAACAAGGGTATGTATAGTCCTATTCTAGGTTAGGCAAGGATAATGTGGCTAACAAAGAAAATAGGCTAAATAAAGGCTCAAAGGGGTTAAACCTACAATACATATGCAAAGGGTAAGGCTTTTTGACTCTGGTTTAACTAAGCAACTTCATCTTGTTGTATGTTATGCACTCAATCTCATGCTTTGAATGAAACGGGTATGAGTTCTAGTATTTGGATCTATAATGATGAAAACGCATTCTAAGTAGCAACCAAGCAAAGAAATATGAGATCATGCAACGACTTTAGAAAACAAGAATTCACAAATTAATAACTCTCCAAACAAAGTTTAGGCTCAAGTCTCTCAGGGTTGTAGCGTTAGTTTGAGCTCCTTCCTTCAAGCATGTTACAAAAAATGATTTTTTTTTTCTTGTGTGATTACATGTGAATTCGTAAATGATAGCTACAACTAACCATAAACCGAAGAGCATATCAAACTTCCATCCATGTTTGTACCTTTCTTTAATAGTCATGCAATTAAAAACCAAATCCTCATCATTGTGTTGGAAGGTACCCCAAGACACAACACACAAATACAAAAACGACTCTAAAAACAACTCTTTTTGGGTTTTTCAAACACTATTTTTCAAATTTTTTTCAAATTTTCGGATTTTCTATTATAGGACACATTAAAAAACAATAAAACACTTAAAAACATTGAGTAACAACTCTAGAAGTAATAGGTGATAAAATCCCACGAAAATCAATGCAAAATCGTTTGTTTACCCCCCCTCACTTAAACCAAACATTGTCCTCAATGTTTCAAACATAAACAATCAAATAACACAACTAACAAACATGACAATGATGGCAAAGTAGAAGCAATAAAGAGTAGGGTTTAGGAACGCAAATCTAGTTGTGGAGCTGGAGATTCCTAGGTCTCTTTATTTGAACGCATGGGTTGCCTCCCAAGAAGCGCTTGCTTTAACGTCTTCCAGCCGGACGATACCTCATTTTAAGCTTCAATAGGGCCCACGGCATCGAGGGGTATTTCCTCCACGACCTGCTCGTCGAAATTCTCGTAGTAGGGCTTCAAACGGTGTCCGTTGACTTTGAATTCATGTCCCGTCTTCAAACTTTGAATTTGGACTGCACCATAAGGAAAAACATTAGTAACAACAAAAGGGTCAATCCATTTAGAACGCAACTTACCCGGAAACAAGCGAAGGCAAGAATTGAAAAGTAACATTTTCTGCCCTATAAAGAACATCTTGCTACGAATCATCTTGTCATGGAAAGTCTTCGTTTTCTCTTTGTAAATGCGAGCGTTCTCATAAGCCTCATTACTAATCTCCTCAAGCTCATTCAATTGAAGCTTCCTATAAAGACCAACTGCATCTATGTCCATATTGAACATTTTGATTGCCCAATGTGCTTTGTGCTCCAACTCAACTGGAAGATGGCACGGTTTCCCATGGATGAGCCAAAATGGAGACATCCCAATTGGTGTTTTGTAGGCAGTACGATATGCCCACAATGCATCATTCAAACGCAAGCTCCAATCTTTCTGAGTTGGTCCAACGGTCTTCTCCAAAATCTCCTTGATTTATCGATTAGAAACCTCGGCTTGCCCACTTGTTTGAGGACGATAAGGTGTCAAAACCTTATGCATGACATTATACTTCTTGAGCAATACCTCTATGGTTCGATTACAAAAGTGGGAACCCCCATCACTTATGAGCACTCTCGGCATCCCAAAATCTGGAAAAGATGTTAGTTTTGACAAAATCTGCAACCACTTTGGAATCATTAGTACGGGTGGCTTTTTCTTCCACCCATTTTGATACATAATCAACTGCAAGTAAAATATAATTAAAACCATGAGATGAAGGAAAAGGACCCATGAAATCAATACCCCAAACATCAAAAATTTCGACAAAAAAGATAGAGGTTTGCAACATTTGATCTTTTGCACCTATATTGCCCGTTCTTTGACAACGATCACAAGTCATACAAAAAGTTCTAGCATCCTTAAATATAGTAGGCCAATAAAATCCACATTCTAGAACTTTAAGTGATGTTCTTTGAGTGCCAAAATGACCCCCACATGCATAAGTGTGACAGAAAGTTAAAATTGAATTAAACTCCGATTCATGCACACACCTGCGTAGAATTTGATTAGGGTAATATTTCCACAAATATGAGTCATCCCACACATAAAACCGTGCATCCTTTTTGAGCTTATCATGTTGGTGCTTATTTAGGTTGCTTGGAACTTGTTTAGTCACTAAATAATTCACCAAATTAGCATACCATGGTTCACTTACCTCAATGGACAGCAATTGCTCATTTGGAAACTTTTCTGGGATGGGTAATGGTTCATCCTCATGTACCAAATGACTTAAGTGGTCAGCCACCACGTTCTCACATCCTTTCTTATCTCGGATTTTGATATCGAACTCTTAGAGAAGAAGCATCCAGCGAATAAGCCTTGGTTTGGCCTCCTTCTTCGTGAGTAAGTACTTCAACGCTGCATGGTCAGAATAAATGATAACTTTAGTGCCAAGTAAATAGGAACGAAACTTATCTAAAGCAAACACAACAGCAAGGCGTTCTTTTTCAGTAGTGGAGTAGTTCAATTGAGCATCATTCAAGGTTCGGGATGCATAATAGATGACATGTGGCTACTTGTTCTTCCTTTGGCCTAAAATAGCCCCTAATGCATAATCTGAGGCATCGCACATAAGCTCAAAAGGAAGACTCTAATCTGGTAGAACTATGATGGGTGCCGAAGTTAGCATCTCCTTGAGGTGTTTGAAGGCCTTCTCACATTCCTTATCGAACACAAAGGGCACATCCTTTTGGAGGAGTCGGCATAGAGGTGTGGAGATCTTCAAGAAATCTTTGATGAACCGTCTATAGAATCCTGCATGTCCAAGAAAAGAATAAACCTCTCTCACCGAAGTGGGAGAGGGTAAGTAGTGTACAAGATCTATTTTCGATTTATCAACCTTAATTCCCTTGGCCGAAACTGTGTGACCTAAAACTATGCCTTGTTTTACCATAAAGTGACATTTTTCCCAATTTAAAACAAGGTTAGTTTCAAAGCATCGTTTCAAGATCAAAGTGTGATTAGCTAAACAATCATCAAACAAATCACCAAATACGCTAAAATCATCCATGAAAACTTTAATAATCTTCTCAACAAAATCTGAAAAGATACTTACTATGCATCTTTGAAAGGTGGCTGGTGCATTACATAAACCAAATGGCATTCGACGATAAACAAAAGTACCAAATGGACAAGTAAAAGTGGTTTTTTCTTGATCATCTGGAGCTATAACAATCTGATTATATTCCGAATTACCATCAAGAAAACAATAAAAAGAATGACCGGCTAACCTTTCAAGCATTTGATCAATGCCAACTCCCCAACTTATTTGGATACGAGTGGGCACAAGTTCATTCTCTGCATTCTTCACCATGGTGACTTCAGATTTCTTTGGAACAACTTGAACCGGTGAAGCCCAATGACTATTCGAAATTGGATAAATCACTCCACATTCAAAAAGCTTGATAATCTCCTTTTTCACAACTTCCATCATTGGAGGGTTGAGCCGGCGTTGAGTCTCACGAGTTAGTTTAACCCCCTCCTCTAGAAGTATGCAATGCAAGCATGTTGTAGGGCTAATTACCTTAATGTCGGCCAAGGTCCATCCAATGACTGTTTTGTACTCTTTCAACACCCGAACCAATTTCTCCTCCTCCATTGCCATGAGTGATAAAGAGACAATGACGGGCAACGTCTCTTTTTCTCCCAAATATACATACTTCAAATGATTCGGCAATGGTTTAAGCTCAAGAATGGGTGCCTGAATCACCGAAGGTAACAACTTGTTAGTAGAAACGGAATTGGAATTGGGATTAGAGGCTTACCAATGTGTTGTGGCAATGACTCAAGTGCAGCAATCATCTCGGCCTCTTCTTCACATGTAGGCATGGCAAGGACCTCCTCGTGCATGTCGTGAGTGTGGTCCTTTCCTGCCCCTTTGTTTTTTAGTCTCATTCCTTTTGTAATGGTCATTTCAAGGGGATTCCTCTCCAAGGAGTCAAGATAGTCCTACACCAATGAATCGAATACATCAATAGAAAAACAAGAATGATCATCTTTAGGATACTTTATAGCTTTAGAAATATTAAAATCAATAATCTCGCCAACAAATTCAATTGTTAGCGTCCCCTTGAACACATCTATCTTGGTGTGGGCTGTTTTCACGAAAGGTCTCTTAAGTAGGATCGGCAATGGTGTAGAATGGGCTGAATCTTCCATGTCAAGCACATAAAAGTCTATTGGAAATATCAAATGGTCAACCTGCACCAAAACATCTTCCAAAACTCATTTCGAATATGCATTAGAACGATCAGCTAATTGAATTATAACACCATCGTTTTTAAGCTCTCCTAGGTTCATAGATGCATAAATAGAGTAAGGCATGACATTAATGGAAGCACCTAAATCTAACATAGCATGTTCAAACTTAGTATTACCAATAACATAAGGGATTGTGAAACTACCTGGATCTTTGCATTTAGGCGGTAGTTTTCGTTTCAAAACTGCTAAAACATTCTCACTTACCCTCACCACTTCTTTGTTCGAAATCCTTCTCCTTGTATAAAGCTCTTTCAAGAATTTAGCATACCTTGGAACTTTCTTTATGGCTTCAAGAAGTGGGATATTGTCTTGTACCTTCCTAAAAGTCTCTAAGATGTCTTTTTCATTCTCTTTTTTCTTAGATTGCATAAACCTACGAAGGAAAGGCACATTTGGTGGAATAGGGTTAGAATGAATTGAATTTGAACCACCCTTACCTGAATTGGACGGCTTAGGGGCATTAAGGGGCTGCAGCAAGGGTTGTTCTACCCTTACCATGGCTTTGGCATCTTCTTCTTCCTCTATCGTCCTCTTTTTAACTTTGTTTGGACACTTTAGGGTTGGTTCTAACCTTTTTACCACTTCTCAACGTGATAGCCTTAGCGGTTTCAAAACCTTCCTTCGGATTCATCACGGTTGAACTAGGTAGTTTGCCTTGTTCCCTAAATTGTCCCATGAACTTCGCCATCTGCCCTATTTGATTCTTTAATTCACCCATCTCCTTGGCTTGGTTTTGTAAGCCCTGTGTCAAAGGAGTTAGTACTTGAAGAATTTTATCATTATCTAACAATGAACCTGAATCTGTTTGGGCAGATTGTGGTGGAAGTTGTGGTAGTGCGAATGGCCTTTGATAAAGTCCTGGAGGTGGCTGTCTATATCCGCCTTGTTGATGAGCTTGTTGAGTTTCCCTCCACTTCATATTTGGATGATCTCTCCAACCCGGATTATAAGTGTTAGAGAATGGGTCATGCCTTGGTTGACTTTGGCCTTGATATCCTATGGCATTAGCACTTTCCCATCCTCCATTCTCTATCAATTGAGGACATTGATCATTGGAATGTCCTTGCATAGTGCACACACCACAAACACTTGCTCCTTGCACTTTGGATCCATCAGAAACCTTTAACATAAGAATAGTGAGATTAGCCAATTGAGATTGAATTTCGGAAATTGCACTTACCTTATGAACTAGGTGTTGCCGCGAGAGGTCTCTTTGTCTAACTCCCTCGCATTGTTGTGCATTTAAGGCCCGATTGGCTATGAGGATCTTGGCAGCAACTGGGGTTTTGTCAACCAAAGCACTACCTGCCAAACCATCTAGCATTTGTCTTTCAATTGGAAGGAGTCCCTCGTACAAATATTGAATTAGAAGCTCTTCCTTCATTTGATGTTGTGGGCAGGATGCAACTAAAGTCTTGAAACGCTCATAATATGCTGGAAATGATTCTCCTTGGCTTTGTTGAACTCCACTAATCCTTTTCCTCAAAAGAATAACTCTCGAAGTTGGGAAAATTTTCTCTAAGAATGCTCTCTTCGTGCTTTCCCAAGAAGTGACGGTTCTAAGTGCTAGTTCATAGAGCCAATCCTTAGCTTTTTTCCAAAAGAGAGAATGGAAAAGCTTTCATCTTCAAAATATTCCCATCCACATTAATGGGTGTCATACTCGAGCATTCTACATCAAATTCCTTCAAATGCTTGTTCGGATCTTCCATGGACAACCCATGGTATTTGGGAATGTGATGTTGCAAGCCAAACTTCAATTCAAACTCATCGGTCTTGTCCGAAGCTGCCCTAGGGTATTGAATGCAAATAGGCACGGCATTGTCCAACATCGAGGTTAAACGTTCCTTGATTGTTCGATTGTCCACAGCCATGTCTTGTTCTTCCTCTTCCTCTTCTTCAAATTCGGATAGAGCTAGAACTAGGTGGATTTGGTTCTGGTTGCTTCCTCTTCTTCTCGAAGTTCGTTCAAAATCGTCGTCAAACTCCAATATATATACACAAACAGGTTGAGAACGTCGAGTCATACACTAGTACCTAAAACAAGGAAAACAAAACAAAATCAGAAAACAAAGAAAAGCAAACCAAAAACAAAGGGAAGATTAGCATTTGCTAATCCCCGGCAACGGCTCCAAAATTTGATGTGGTTAAAAGATAACACACAAATTAAACCCTATAATTGTAGTATGTGTAAGTAGGGATCGTTCTAGGCCGGGGATTAGAAGTGATGCTAATCTACACAATTTAAACTCTAAAACACTAAACTAGACTCAAAAACAAAAAACTACACTCTAACAACTCAAGATAAGCTAAGCTAACTCAAAACACACAAACTAAGTTAAATTGACTCAAAATAGGTACTAGAAAGTGATTTGGATGAAAATTAAACTAAAAAGACACAAAATACTAAATGGGGACAGATTCTAAGGAATTTAAACTAAACTAACACAAATAAGAACTAAGGGGGTATTTGGACTAATTTTAAACTTAAAACAAACAAACTTGCATAAACAAAGTAAAAGGGTACGAATTTGGGTGAATGAATGGGTGAAAGGCTAGCCAGAAGGTCCTTCTCCACACATGACACATATGCAACACAAATCAATTTCCAGTTATTATTCCTTTAGACCATGAATGACAATGCCCCAAATTAATCGTGAGAAGCACAAATTGACTCTCAGATTTTCCTAATTTCATTGAATTGGACTCAGCGACACAATCAAATTATTCTTACCAAGTTCCCTATATGAACTGCATGATAGAGATACATATCAAAGATCATTAAGTTCTATGAAAATCATAAGCATTGACAAGGTATCCGTAACAATGATTTGCATGATACTCTTGCCCAGAATTTACTTAACACATTCATAACTAGTGACTTTTACTACTTGTAAATATAAGTTCATAACGATTAGGTGAAACTCCCTTATATTTTAGCATCAGATTCATGCATGCAAACTAAGTAGGTCTCCTTAATCAACATACAAGAATAAGTTATCAGTAAAATGATAGGAGCATATTCATGCGACTTAAATGGCTTGTTCTCGTGCATTTACGTTATGTTTCTTTAGTTATTTTAGTACTTTAAGCTATTTTCGTGTGTTTGTAGGTCCAAAGGGCTAAAGGAGCAAAAAGATGCATTTTGGAGACTTTTGGAGCACTTTTGGGCTAAGGATGGATAGCTTATGCTTGGAGCCAAAGTGTTGGACGAAATTGAAGACCTAATTGAAGACCAAAGTGTTGGAACCTTGTTCTCTTTAGTTCTAGGACATTTAAACCTTTCCTATATCCATTGCACATGCATTCCTTTAATCCACATTCATCACCACTTCAACACATGCATCCATAATCATTTCTCCTACCCATGCCGTGCATCCCCTCACCAAGTAATCATTCAACATTTCAGAAATGAAGCCATTCCACATGCATATTCAACCTAGCTGTCATTCCACTTCATTGCACATGCATCTTCATAAATCAACACATGCATTCACATGCTTTCACAACCTAATCCACATGCAATTGCATCACCCATTCACCACCAGAAATCACTCATTGTCGTGCACATTCACTCACCACAAACATTCCACATGCATTCATCAACATATCTAGTTGTCACTCACATGCATTTCCTTCATCATTTCCAACCCACATGTCCCTTTAATCATTCAAACATCACCCATTCACCACCAGAAATCATCCTTGCCGTGAGTTCCCATCAGATTTCCATCATATTCACATGCATTCCATCCTTTAAAACATTGCACATGCACTCCCTTTAATTAATTAACCCACATGCACCCTTTATTCTTTCATCATTCCAGCCACTCCACATCCCTCACCAAGAAATAATTCAACACATGCATCCATAATCATTTCTCCAACCTTGTGCCGTGACTTTCCCATCCAAATGCACACAAACAAAGTTCCTTGCATCATTGCACCACAAATCAGCACATGCACCACCAATTCAGCCAACACATGCTTTCACATGCATTTTCAGATTGTCCCCTTGCACATGCAGCCACATATTCATTGCACATGAAATTCCAACCCACATGCATCCTTTAATCATTCAAACATGCAGCCACATTCCCTCCTAGCTGTCATGTCCCCCCCATTTCACCTATAAATAAGCATCCATTGCATTCATTTTCATTCTTCCATACATTCAGAAATTCACCAAGCAACAAACCCCTTGTGCCGTGAGTTCCCTATCAATCCAAACACCATCCCTTCCATTTTCACCACTCCCCAAACCATTCACACCATCAAACTATCCTTAGACCTTGTGCTACAACGAAGAGGAAGATAAGAGGGCCTAAACGTTCATACAATTCAAGTTTGAGTTGTTGGAATGTTTAGGTGTTTCTTTGATTTCAATGTTTAATTTCAATACTCTTTGTTTTGTACGAATGAGGAATGGAAGAGAAGAGGGCCTAAACGTTCATACAATTCAAGTTTGAGTTGTTGGAATGTTTAGGTGTTTCTTTGATTCTCTTTGTTTTGTACGTATGAGGAACTAAACCCCCCCTTGGCTAGGGGGGGATTCGAAATATATGTTTATGCTTGCATTTTGATTTGATTACTTCTAATTGCGTTTCATAAGTTGTGGATTCAATTTGTTTAACTGTTTGATTGATAACTTATTTATGTATGTTTATTGAGAGTGCACGCTTAATTTTCATGCATGAATATGACGCTAGAATATAAGTGAGTTTCACCTAATAGTTACGAACTTATATTCACAAGTAGTGGAGGTTGCTTATAAACAATCGCGTTAAATGAATTCTTGGCATAAGTTTCATGCGTATTCCATAGTTACGAATGCCTCGTCGATGTTTATGATTTCCGTTGAACTTAATGATCTTTGTTGAATGTCTCTATCATGCGTATTCCATAGTTAGGGACTTTGATTAGGAATAATTTGGTTGTAATGCGTATTCCATTCAATCCAATGAATCTAGGGAAATCTGAAAGTTAATTTAAGCGGACCTAATTAACTTGGAGCGTTGAGAAGTCATGGTTTATTGAAATGCAATTGGAAATCATTTTATTATGCAAGTGTAACAGGTATGGAGAAGAACCCCTTAGCTATTCTATCATCCATTCATTCCATTTCATCAATTTCACATTTACATTTTGTTTTAATTTACAATCTGTACATTTAGTTTAATTTCGTAAAAATCTAAATCCCCCTTTACTTTATTGTCCAATTTAGTTAGAAAGTATCTTAGTTTGTGTTTTTAAGAGTTTTGATTAAATTTATTTCCCAATTTCGTCCAAATTCACCAAAGTGCTCAAAACTGCCCAGAAAGTGTTTTTAAGGCAGTTTTGAGTGTTTTGGGTGATGTTTGAGTCTTTTAGTTTGTTTGAGTGTTTTAAAGTTTAGTTTTGCATTCTTTGAGTCTAGTATAGTGTTTTATATTATGTTTTTACGTTTTTGAGTCAAATCCAAGTGATTAACAATCCCTCCTAATCCCCGGTCCAGAACGATCCCTACTTATACTTATACTACAATTTGACGAAAAGAGGGTTTAATTTGTGCGCGTATAATTCTCGCACCATAAAACAGATAAGTAAATCGCATTCATGTTTTACAAAACAATAACTGGAGGAAATCAATTCATATCACATATATGTTCATGGCTTTGAATTCACCTCTAACTAAAAAGAAATTAGTTTCACATGTTCATCATAATTGAAAACCAAATTAAAATAAACATTGACCTAAAACTAAGGATAGAAAGAACCCAGAAGCGTTCCAACACTCCAAAGTAGGCAGCGGCACTCCCTTAGATGGTGGTAGGCACGGCACTCTTCCTCTCTTTCCTTCCTTGCACGGCACAAGTTTCTAAAAACTCTCAGAAACTTGCGGCACACTCTTTGTATTTTTCTGAATTTCTCTTATGTGTGTCGTATGAATTATGCGGCAGAAATATGTATATATAGGCCTAGGGCTATGCACAATTTCTGAAGGGAAAAGGATTGCACAATCCTAGGGGCAAAAGGTTAGGGTTACACACCAGAGAATGGACCATCTAGAAGGAATAGGTGCGGCATAGAAATAGGACCAGATAAAGCCTTCTAGAAAGGGTATTATGGCAGGTTTCTAGAAGGACAAGGGAGAAGGGGGCAACACCAATGTAGGAGAAGGATAGGGCCTCTAGAACCATATATTTAGGTGTTCTAATGTCATTTAGATGTCCTCCTTACAGCTGGAATTAAGGTAGCAAAAGATTAGGATAGGATAAGATAAGATAAGGTAGTTTGGATAATGTTTCCTTCTTCTTTCTTTTGATTCCTTATCTTCCAAGTCTTGATTAATTCTTCCAGATGCTAAGCACATTCCTAGCCCCTCTTGAACTTCAAATTCGTCCATCCACCTTGCTCCATATGCAAGTTATCCATTCCAACCCAAAATTGCTATAAAATGCACCAAAATGCACTTTCTTGCCTTTTTTGCCATTTAAACCTACAAACACACGAAAATAGCTTAAATCACTATAATAAATAGAAACTAACTTACTAAATGCAAAGAAACAAGCAAACAAAGTCGCATAAATATGCTCATATCACCCGAAGCACACTATAGCACGAACCAATGCCCAAAATGCCAAAAGAGGCGTGGTAGGGGCGGCTAGAAGCCACCCCGTCAAGGTCAACAGAGTCAAGGCCCATCTAAGGGAGGAAACAAAGCCCAGAAGCGCCCTAACCACGCTCCCAAGGCCCCAAACTTCAAGAATAAGGGCAAAACACCTGAAACCATGGATGCAGATATGTGATATCATTATGGTTCAAATGACCATTGGTCCCGTGTTTGCCAAACTGCCAAGAAGTTTGTAGTTAAATATCATTCTCGTCATAAGAAGTTTGAATCAAACTTTATACAAGTGGACGAACCGAAAAGTACAAAGATGGAGGTTTCTGACTTTCAGGAGGCCGTCACCCCTATGGAAGATTAGAATCTTAGACATAAACTATTTCTCTAGTTGAAATTTAGACCGTAGGGCCGAATTCCATAGTAATGGTCGAACCTTCTCATGTTTTTTGGTTAAATTTTGAACAATTTTCCTTTATGTTTGGATTATTTGTTGGTGAATTGTTTTTGGATATTAAGTTTAATTAATTTTCATCCTTAAAATACTTAAAATTATTTTGAATGGATATTTGATTTTAGAACTTTTATGCATGTGACCAATTCAAATTAATTTTCATTCTAGGTATCACTATTGGGGAAATTAGTTGTCTAGCAAATAGTGCAACCATGCAAACCGTTTTACGTGAACGCATCTATTTCACTAAATTCATACCTAAGAATGCACCTCTGACAACCTTTTCTCGCTCATCCAACCTGATCGAAGGATACGATAAGGCACGTATAATGTTGTCCAATGGTACAATTTTGACCATTGATGACGCACTTTATTCTCCACATTCCGGAAGAATGTTGTTGAGTTTTAAGGACATTAGAGATAATAATTACCACACTAAAATCCACGTAGAAAACAAAGTTGAATTTATGTGCATAACTTCCTACAAATATGGCCATAAGCGTATTCTAGAAAAGATGAAGCATATCCAGAGTGGTCTGTATACTACGACCATACGTCCCATAGAAAGCCATTATGTGGCCAGCCCTACCTCTAGGACCGCGCATAAAATTACACTTTGGCATGATCGTTTGGGACATCCTGGATGAATAACGATACACCGTATCCTCAAATCATCACACGAGCATCCACTAACCCGAAGTTTAGGTTCGATCCAAGGAATCACATGTCAAACATGTGAAATGGGAAAGCTTATTACTAAGCCTTCTTATGACAAGATTCGTTCGAATCCTTCCATTTTTCTACAAAGGATTGAGGGGGACATTGGTGGACCGATTCACCCTCCATGCGGACATTTAGATACTTTATGGTTTTGGTTGACGCTTCCACACGTTGGTCAAACGTGTGCTTGTTGTCCACAAGGAACGCTGCATTCTCTAAACTGTTGGCTCAGGTTATCAAGCTTAGGGTTCACCATCCTGATTATCCGATCAAATCTATTCGATTGGATAATGTTGGAGAATTCACATCTAAATTTTTTTATGACTATTGCATGTCGATTAGGGTTGAAGTTGAACATCTTGTACCCTATGTTCACACCCAGAATAGCCTAGCAGAGGCATTCATTAAGCGCTTACAAATGATTGCTCGATCATTGGTCATATGTACCAAGCTCCCGATCGCTGCTTGGGGCTATGCAATATTACACGTAGCCATGTGGGTCCGCCTGAGGCCTATTGCAACCCAACCATATAGCGCCCTTCAGTTGGTTCGTTGCCCTTACGTAAAAAAATGGGGCATCAGCAAAGGATGGGAATCTATACCGGATATGATTCTTCTTCGATCATTCATTACTTAGAACTTTTGACAAGTGATCTGTTTACCACTCATTTCGCAGATTGTCACTTCTATGAGATAGTTTTCCCATCGTTAGGGGGAGATAAGAACGTAAACTTTCCTGATGAATGACGTAAATTATCGTGGATGACTCCCCCTTTGTTACATTTAGATCCCCGCACCGCTTAGTCTGAAACTGAAGTGCAGCGCATATTAGATCTTTAGAGCATAGCTCAGAGCATGCCAGATGCTTTCACCGATTTAGCATCAGTGACAATATCATATATTCCAGATGTGAATGTTCCTGCAAAGATGGATATACCAAAGTATGACAGACTTCCCTCCTGGATGCCAGGGACACCAACTTTGGTGATCCACGTACATTAGCTGCTAGTCAATCATCTACCCCTACACATAAGCGTGGCAAACATCTTGATTCAAATGATTCATACCCCCAAAAAAGGAAACACACGACGCAGGCACATAAAGAGCCTATCGTAAATCCGACTGTCACTTACTCATTCTATCCAACTCATGAGGAAATTCTAAATTACGGAAGCGTCCTTGAAAAGACGAATCCACCTCCTGAGAATCATGAGATTTCAGTTTATTATGCTAGCTTAGATGATGCGTGATGTAGAAATGAGATGATCATCAACGATGCATTAGCATATGCAATATCTACTGAGATCATGTTGACCAATGACATTGAACCTCGTTCCATTGATGAATGTCGACGTAGAACCGATTGGTCAAACTGGAAACAAACAATCCAAGTCAAACTCGATTCGCTTGTGAAACGTAAAGTGTTTGGACCTGTAACTCTGACTCATCCACATGTGAAGCCCGTTGGCTACAAATGGGTTTTCGTTCGTAAGCATGATGAGAAGAACGAAATTATGCATTATAAAGCTCGACTTATTACGCAAGGCTTCTCACAACACCCTGGGGTAGACTATGATGAAACTTATTCACCCGTTATGGATGTGATTACTTTTCGCTACCTTAACTGTTTGGTAGTTTCTGAAAAACTGAGTATGCAGCTAATGGACGTAGTAACTACGTATCTGTATAGGAATCTTGATACGGAATTTATATGAAAGTTCCTGAATGACTTACATTGACTGGATCAAATATTTCAAAACCCCGCAACTCGCTCTCAATTCGACTGAGGCATTCACTATACAGTTTGAAGCAATCTTGAAGAATGTGGTATAACCGTCTGAGTGAGTATTTGACTAGTCAGGGATATATGAACAACGAACTATGCCCTTGTGTGTTCATTAAGAAGTCACATTCCGGCTTTGCGATAGTTGCAGTATATGTCAATGACGTGAACCTTATCGGAACTCCTGAAAATCTCGAGAGACTTGCCGCTCACCTGAAGTCAGAATTTGAGATGAAAGATCTTGGAAAGACTCGATACTATCTCGATCTCGAGATAGAGCATCATTGGGATGGAATCTTAGTACATCAAACGAACTACACCCATAAGGTGTTACGCCGCTTTAATGAGGATAAAGCGAAGCCTTCGAGTACTTCTATGGTCGTTCGATTGCTAGATGTAAAACGAGATCTCTTCCGTCCCAAGGAGGATGATGAAGAGATTTTGGAGCCTGAAGTTCCTTATCTAAGTGTGATAAGCGCTTTATTGTACTTAGCTCAATGCACTAAACCCAACATCTCCTTCGCTGTTAATCTTTCGGCAAGACACAGTAATGCACCAACACACAGACATTAGACTGGTGTTAAATACATCTTCTGTTATCTTAAGGGTACTATGGATTTGGGCTTGTTCTATCCCTATGGATCTTTGAGTGATGCCACACCCCCCGTTTCTCGAGTTGATTCTCGCCTTATTGGTTATGTCAACGCAAGATACTTATCTGATCCGCACAAGGTGCGCTCTCAAATGGGTTATGTCTTTACCGTTGGAGGCACCACAATCTCTTGGAGGTCAACTAAACAAACCTTAGTTGCCACTTCATCTAACCATGTTGAAACTTTTGCCTTACATGAAGCAACTCAGGAATGCTTTTGGTTGAGAGCAGTTGTGGGCCATATTTGAAGCTCCTATGATCTTTACCCGATCATTGATGTCCCTACGATGATCTATGAAGATAACGCAGCATGCATCGAACAGCTCAAGAAGGGCTACATCAAAGGAGACAACACCAAGCACATTGTGTCGAAGTTCTTCTTCTCACATCAACAACAAGATCATCAGAAGATAGAAGTCACGCAAATCCGATCGTAAGACAATCTGGCCGACCTCTTCACCAAATCATTACCGAATGTGACGTTTCAGAAGCTTGTTCATGGAATTGGTATGCGTAAACTTTCTGAGTTGTAACATTGCTAGTTCTCTTTGGAATTGTGTTAAACTCAGGGAGAGTAGGATACGTGCTTGATGTTAATATACTCTTTTTCCCTATGATTAGGTGCATTTTTCCCACGGGGTTTTTGCTACCTAACTAGGTTTTAATGAGGCACCCACATTGGGCTGATCATATCCCTAATGACATCCCGTAGGCGTTTTATTTGACTTTGTATTTCTCACGCATTTTTCCTTAGACTATGGATTTTGTCCCTACTCCGGTTTTTGACATAGTCATAGGGGTTTTTAGTGAGACTTACTTCCTTATGCAAGTTCCTACCTTATTGAGAAAAGCATTGTTCCCAGAATCAGTGTCGTCGAGTCGACTTCCTCAACTTCTACCTTGAGTATTTACACACTCAAGGGGGAGTGTTGTACACTTTCCTAGTTTAAGTGTGATTGTGTAAATCCTAAATTAGATTTGATTCTAGTTATTTTTTCCTATATGGACTTGTATTCCTTGGGGATGAAGGATTTCTTCTCTCCCTCTTTTTACTATAAATAAAGGTACTACGTAGGGGGGAATAACACATCCTCTACATATTCTACAAACACATCTCTTTCTATTTTCTCTCTCTCTGTGCCGCATACCCCCTTTTCCTGTCAGATAAAATAGGCCACAACATAAATAAAAAATAAATAAATCGGGCAACTTCAAACTAATCTGAATTGTTAAATATCTTAAGAGTTAGGTTTAGATTTTACGAGTTAAGTTTATGTACTAGAGATGTTCAACTCCATCAAGTTTCGAACTTAATATGAAATGTGAGGACATGGCGAGCTTAAGTATGTGATTTTACAATGCCCAACTTGCTCAAATCATTGACATTGAAGTAAAAGAAAAAAATGGACAACAAAATTATAGTCTTCGGAATCAGTGGATTAGGTCAAAAAATGTTTCTTCTTTCCGAAAAGAAAACAACAAATGTCAATAGTGCTGTCAATTATTTCACTTGAAAATTGAAGACATACGGAAACCAGCGTCTGGAAGCATATTTGTTTGACTCTAAACTTATCATAACCGTATAGATAATTGCAAAAACAATGTAAGACTGTATATGTGTGTGTGGGGTACAAAGCAACCAATATTTTTTTTAGTACAAACAATATTTTACATTACATCTGCATGAAGAGGAAAGGGGAGGATTTGAACCCATAAGACATTGGATTGAAGATAAAAACCTTAACTATCAGAACAGTCCACCATTTACAAAACAACCAATTATTTATGAAGAAAACAACTCAACAATGAATAACTATTAAGAAATTTTATCACTCCAAGCCAATGCAGTAGTGACATTTCGTTTATATATGCACAGAATCAATACGATTATACACAACATTTTATGCTGCCTCAGCATTGTCAACAAGCTACACATTTGAAACAGAATACTTCAGTAGCTGTTGAAATTTAGGATAAAATCAGCCATAGGATTAGGGTCTTGAGACTATTTTGCCTATAATATTCCATTTAGCGTCATGGTTTTTCTGTATGTATGGTAGGAAACCCAAGACGTTGAATTATTGTAGGGATTTAATTGCACGTATAATAGGCCAAATTGAAGGGGATATTTCAATATAGAAGAAGTCAGAATTAGGTACAACCGGGTTGTTTTTTACAAGTTTCCGCATATGTTGACAAAGATTGAGAATGACAAGATCAACTTTTTATTTTTTATTTTCTAATGGACAAGATTAAGATCGAATTATTGATTAATGAAATGGATCAGAACCAAAATAATTAGTAAGGTTGAGAGCTTTGGCTTATTGCATCGTTCTTTTTGGTACCGTTTGGTACGTGGGACGGGACGGAACAGAGTGGGACAAGGCGTTCCGTCCCACGTTTGGTGCGCCTAAAACGGGTGGAACGAGCTGTTCCACGGGACTAGTTTTGGATGAATTTTCGTTCCACCTCACCCCCCTGGAACGACTCGTTCCACATCCGTGGAACACAAAATTATAACATCTTCGTCTCCTTCTTCTTCCTCCTTGTTTCCATCCGAGGGCATCTTTGCTCCCGCTCCGTTCCGTCCCGTCTCATCCTGTTCCGTCCCGTCTCGTCTGCATACCAAACGATACCTTTAAGTTGTGCATGTGATTATCCTAAATTATTGGTCTCACAATTCACTTTATACCTCAATATTTTATTACAACAAATGAACTCAAATAGTAAAATTGTGTTATCTGTTGTCATGCACACAAAAATCCAATTTGTAAAATTGTGTTATCTGTTGTCATGCACACAAAAATCCTGAACCCCCACAACCCCCCCCCCCCCCCCCCCCAACCCAAAAAAAACTAAAAAAAAAGAAAAAAACTGAAATGAAATAAGGATGACCAACAAGTGGCAAATGGTCCTCATTGGATGGTAATTAAAACAATCAAGCATGATGTAAGTTAGGGAGACCCACAGAGGACTTAATGAAAAAATAAACGATGATGTGCCAGTCAACTCATTGTGGTAGTCCATGACCCCTCATACTTTTTTTCTCATCGGTGACCCCAAACACTTCACAGCCTCACATTCTCACAAACACTTTATCTGTAGCAACAATAATTGAAGAAAATAAACTTGGAAATGTGAAGTGAATCAATTGTTGGTTAGTTGTGATGTCGGTTTACTTATTGGGACCATATATTTAGATTATATTTTGTAAATTATATGATGTGATTATTAATAATTAAATTATTATTTAAGTATTAATTAAAATATTTATTTTTTATTAAATAACATATTACATAATTTACCAATTTGATCTAAAAATTAATTTACTTAGCATTGTGCTATAGCTATACACAACATGCATGTCACCGCCCCATTTGAATCTCCGAGTCTCTCTCATTGAACAGACTATTTTATAAATTATTTAAATACTTTTAAGTTAGGATATTAATAAAGTTTTATGGGTATGTGTGCGGTTGACTGTGTTACAAAACTGCCTCCCATATTTTACTATTCATATCTTATGCGAGGAGTGTGGTGTAGACTAGGACGGGACTTACCTGGTGCGTGTCACGACTCACATTTTTCATGAGCCTTGACTACCGCACCATGTGTCACATTGTCTCATGCGTTTACTAGTTTTAATTAATTAGTAGGCATGCATTAGAGTTGTGTTAAGATTACAGAATATTATCAATCGTAAATGGATTTAAATCCCACAATAAAAATATCTTTTAATTATTCACGATTATTCACGCGTATGTTATAAACTATCGTGAATTTTTATTGTTTGGTAAATAGCACTCTAACAACTCAATTTGACAAGTGATAACTTATTTTGAAGCTTGTTGTGAACATGAACAAAATTTGAAATCAAAGTGCCAATTCTCTTTTACTTTTTGAAAATTTGCAAACTCTTAAGTAACGATGAAAACATATATATAGTGCTACGACATATTTGCTAAACTCATCAGTAGCTGGTCTTGAAAGGCTTGTAGATCTTGAGATCACCAATCACACCAACAATTGATCCAGCAGCAGCTGCTATGGTGATTATAAGGCAAGCACCACTCAAGGTTTGGAGGCAAAGCCATCTTGTGCTCCACTTTGGTATCCTCTTCTGAGCAATATACATCTCCACAGGGAAGTATACTGTGAGCGGCCAAAATCCTAGAGCCCCTAGAAGTCCAACAACATGATTGAAAAATGGCAGGATCATGGAGATCACAGTGGTGACAATCACAAAAGATGTCCTCCAAACCAGTCTGAAGAGGTTGAGATTGTAAGAACCAAAAACTGGGAGTCGGAATTTGATGTCTTTGGTGATGAACTGGCTGTGCGGGTACTTTTCTTTTACTGTTTTCTCAACAAATGCATAGAGGGGTTGGACAAACACTTGGTAAGCACCAACAAGGTGGATGACAATGGCGGCGTTCGCTATGTCGATGAGCCAGTAGGGGTTGAAGAAGCCAAAACCAGTGAGGAGGTTTCCAGGGGATGAGTCTCCAAAAGCGGCGTAGCCCATGCAACCACACAACATGTAGAAAAGGGTTGTGGTAGCCACACTGACTAGAGTTGCCTTCTTCATTGTCTTGGCTTCGGATGGCGGGGATTTTACCGTGTCCTGAATTTCAATGAGGATGACAGAATATGAGTAGGCAAAAGCTATGTCCCCAAGTGCTTGGAAGCTCCTCCATATTTTTTGTGTTTCAGTCACTGCTCCAATGTCTATTCCAGTCATACTTCCTTTGATAGTTCCAGCTTCTGGTAATTGACAAGCAAAAAATCCCAAGTCAAGTAACATGTTTTAATCCTAAAAACAAGCAATGTAACCGTAAATATATAACGACTGTCTGTTTTTTAACAAAGAACGAACATCACTTCCATAGTCGGACTAATAACTATTAATTTGTACCTACGACTTTGGCGATTCCGAGGCCAAGTCCGATGGAGGAATAAGTCAAGGACATGACTGCAGCAACAATGGAAAGCCACCACAACTGATCGAAGTCTGGAATTTGAGAGAATATGATTTCTGCTACCCCAAAAGCGATCATGTAAGGATTGCTGTTTACATGGCATGGTGCTGTGTCACCATTCTTGTAGAAACAATTAGACCTCTTAATTGCCCTGTTTAATAATTTTTTAAAAAACAAAAACCCAATTAGCCAAAAGAAGATTTAAATTTATCATCATTGTAATATATAATTAAAATCCCCATGTTATTAAGTTAGATAACTTACACCATGCTTATGGCTGATGCTATAGTGTATCCAATGGCAACTCCAAAAAGATTCAAGTACTGAACAAACCCACAAATTTTCACCTTGAAACCACCTGAAAATTTGAAATTAAAAGAATAAAAAAAAAATTGAGCTTTAGAAATTTTGATCAAAATTCTCAAACTTTTTTCATATGGGCAAAAAGTACTTAAAAAAAGGTTAAAGAAATTTACCAAGGTTGGATCGGACGGCATTGGTGTAAGTATAGTTTCTTTTTCCGGTGACAGGATCGCCGGAACGATAGCAGGCAGAGAGAAGAGTTGAAGTGTAGTAAGTGACAAAGGAGAATAAGAGCATCACAGCAGGACCAGCAACCCATCCTAGCTGAGCTACTGCATAAGCCAAGGCCAAAACTCCAGACCCAATTACCGCAGTAATAATATGAGCACTTGCAGTCCACACAGTTCCTGGTAAATAAGCAACACGAAGATCAGTAACAATAAAACTCACTACCCTAGCCAACCGGCCTAACCTACATCTGATTCGCGAACATAATAGAACATGAATAAAGTGTTAGAGAAGTGAAATTTACCAGTTCTTTTGAGACGGCCGTCGTCGTCATAGCACTTGGAGCCTACTTCTGGAGGCATAGGGACTGAGAGTTCAAAACCTTGACGGGGGTTAATCTGGTTATCACCCATCTTACTCATAAACTTAACCAAAACTCTAGTCTATATATATATATATATATATTAAAGATAGAGAAGAGAAAGATGATGGTTCTTGTTCTTTAATGGGTTATTGCCAAGTTACGAGCTTGTTCAAATCTCACTGCTATCGGACACAGATTTTTGACACACACCCCAAGAATTACAGAAACCCAGATGACCTTTCCGCAAATAAAAAGATGGGTTGGATTCAATAGACTGAAAAATTGTAAGAGAATTGAAAACCCAGAAGAAGTCGGAATTGAATTTTTGGGGTGGTGAAGAAGGAATGGCGAGTGGGGTTTATATACAAGTTTTGGAGGGAGGAAAGTCATGCCCACGCGCACGTCAACGACCAAAACAAGTTTTGTCCGTGTGACCAAACGCACCTTCAACCAAAACTCCAACTTAACTCAAAAAGATTTTCAAAATCTCTCCCAACCTTTGATATTTTACTTACTGTGTGACCCATCAAAGACCACTTTCTCTGGCCATCTCCAATCGAAAACTAGCTAGAGAGCTTGTTTTAGCCCTCTGGTCCTTTAAAAAATTAATATTTTATTAAATAGTACAGGGGTCATATTTGCTTCCATCCCCAACTGAGGGTCATAGGGCTCGTTTTAACCATGTCACAAAAAAACCGTCTCCAACCGATGATCAAAAGGCCATAGGGCCAAACATAATTTATTATTTAAATTTAATGTTGTTTCATATTGTTTAATGTTGTTTCATGTTACTTAATTTAATTTAATGTTGTATAATGTCTTACGGAAGTTATAGGGAAAAAATAGAATTTTAAAAAAAATTGTAAAAAAAAAAAAAAAAAAACCGTAAAAAAAAAATCAAAAATAACGGCTAGCTGACGTCAGCTAGCCATTGGATTCAAAAATTTGTTTAAGTATTCATGTCGGATATAACCGACATGATTAATAACAATGTTGTCAGTTATATCCGATAGCAATTCTTAAATTTTTGGCCAGCCCGAGGCTGGTTGGCTGGCTGGATTGGGCCAGCCCTTTGGCCCTTTCAGATTTCGTGGGGCCCACAAGCCCTCTGGCCTAACCCTCAGTTAGAGACTATTTTCGGCCCTCTAACCCTCTGGACCTTTCGGTTGGAGATTGCCTCACTGCCTTCCTTTTCAACATCAAGACGTAAATTTCATTTTGCTCCAAACGGCCACGACCCACCTTAGTAAGAGCCACCGTCTTGAGTTACCCTAATTTTGTAACAGTTAGACCAAATTTTCACTTAATCATTAGAGTAAGGATTGATCAGTACCCGTTGCAAATCTATAGTACTTTGATAATTAGTTCATATGTGGTCGGTGTTTAACCGTCATTAGAAGCACTCGTACATAATTAGTGGAAGTATCACGGCTCACGTAGTATTACATGTGAGCAGGACACTTATTACACTAGGAGACATTGTGGGTGTACCTATATAAGGAGAGTGGTGAAAATTGTGATAAGATTTCTTTCAATTAAAACTGGAGAATGATTCTCCCCTCTTTTAATCTCTCTCTCCTTCCATCCTCTCATATTTAAACAGTCACCATTAAATCACTTGAACATTTTGTTTTGAATTTTTTATATAGAGAAAAAAAAAAAAAAAAAAAAAAAAAAAGAAAAAGGTGTTTGGGGAGGGGAGGTAGTGTAACATCCCACATCGCCTAGGAGAGTGGATCATGTAAGCCTTATATGTATATTCTCATCTCTACCTAGCACAAGGGCTTTTGAGAGCTCACTGGCTTCGGGTTCCATCAGAACTCCAAAGTTAAGCGAGTTCACGCGAGAGCAATCCCAAGATGGGTGACCCACTGGGAAGTTCTCGTGTGAGTTCCCAGAAACAAAACCGTGAGGGCATGATCAGGGCCTAAAGCGGACAATATCGTGCTATGGTGGAGTCGAGTCCGGGATGTGGTGGGGGCCCAGGCCAGGATGTGTCAATTTGGTATCAGAGTCAATCTCTGGCCGGATGTGTGCCGACGAGGACGTCGGGGCCCTAAGGGGGTGGATTGTAACATCCCACATCGCCTAGGGAAGTGGATCATGTAAACGTTATATGTATATTCCCATCTCTACCTAGCACAAGGCATTTTGGGAGCTCACTGGCTTCAGGTTCCATCAGAACTCCAAAGTTAAGCGTTATATGTATATTCCCAGGATGGGTGACCCACTGGAAAGTTCTCGTGTGAGTAGTTTGATTTTTTTTTTTTTTTCAATTAAATTGTTTTATTTTAAAATCTTAATTAGAAAGGGGTATTTTTAGGATTAGAAAATTTCATTCTAATCCTTGGCAAATATGACTTTTAGATTAAAACTATGAGTAAGATTAAAATATAATTTTAGTCCATTGATACATTAATAACCTCATTTATTAATTACATTTGCATTTTCTAATTATTTCTCTTTTTCTTCCTAGTTTTAATGTAATAATTTGATTTCATTAGAATTATAATTTTCAGTTCATTTATCGTATTATATTTTGTTGTAAACATTTAGATAAACTAATATTTGTTATACAATATATTTCAATGTACTTTGTCTTCTTCATTTAGGTACATTAAATTCATTATAATACATTTCGGTGCATATATTTAGGTATACATATTTCGGTACATACATTTCGATACAAACATTTAGGTACATTAATTCAATATAATACATTTCTGTACATACATTTCGGTACTAGCATTTTGGTGCATACATTTCGGTACACATATTTAGGTACATTAATTTAATATAATATATTTTGGTGCATATGTTTCAATACATAGATTTCAGTCCTAACATTTAAATACATTAGTTCAATATAATACATTTCGATACATACATTTAGGTACATTAATTGAGTCTTTCAAGTTTGAAGAATGTTAATAAAATTAATAAATTTAAAAAAAAAAAAACTTTATTTTGGTCAAAAAATAATTAAAATTTGTATATTAATACATTTAAATATTTAATGGGAGACATTAAATAAAATGCACATTAATTATTTCAAATTAAGGACACATCAAGGGACTATAATCAATATGTAATCTAACATCAAGTTTATTTTAAATTTCAATTTTCTTGAATGATTAAAATTAAAAAACTTCTTTTAGGATTATGAATGATTCACTTTTTTAGTATCTTGCTTTATATACATTTTTCTATGAAATTGTTATCGGCAAACTAAAAATTTCATTTTACGCTCACTCTAAACTTTTTATAATTAAAATATATATATATATATATATATATATTTGTGAGGAGTTGAGAATGAATTTTTTAGAGTTGTAATCACAATTTCCTATTTAAAAATTATTCTATTTTAAAATCCTAATTACAGATGGGTATTTTTTGAATTATAAATGATTTACCTTTTTAACTTTTTGGCTTTACATAAATACATACATTCCAACTACTCATTTTTACCCTTGTTATGATTGTATTTGTTTTCTTTACATAAAGGTGACATTGTCAAAATAGTAGATCGATACTGTTTAGTTTCCGTCCTTACAAACTCAGTGCTTAATAACCTTTTTTTTTAGAAAAACTAATAAAAAAAAAAAACTTAGAAACTTTGAGTTTTAACGATAAAGACAAAATAAAGAGTAAAATGAATAGTACCAGGATTGATTCTTTAGTGCAAAAATATGGTTTTTCATTAAAGTGAACAGTACCGAAAGTTTTTCGTTAAAATTCCCTATTTTTTTTTTAGTGTTTGGTGATATCATGTTTGACACACCCCGACCGAGATCAGGGCATGTTGGCCGTCATGTGGAAGTGACGTAACCATGTGCACAGTGCGGAAGCTAATAAAATAATAATAAAAGTACGAATAAATAAAAACCAACTATACACAACGTAAGAACATACATGTGCAAGCGTAAGTGTGAAAAACAAAGTTCAGAGCTCGAAGACCTAATGCAGTCCGGGAGAACAATACTACAAAACACACCCAAAGGTGGTCCTACACTGGTGATAATCTGTCAGATATGCCAGGGAAATCCTCTGGGGAGCCACCAAAAGTGCTAGCCAACTAGAACCTGGAGGGGCGCAAAACAAAAGTGTGAGTGGGCAAAAACAAAGCTTTTCGAAAACCATTTCATAAACAAAGTTCTAACCCCTCGCCGTAAAACCTGTATACTTCCCAGAAAATAGAATATACATATAAATATAAATCATGCTCGGAAGTATGCCATGTCAATTGTCTCTAAATAGAATGCAAGTGCTCAGGAATGTCAAATCAATGCCATGTAATCTGTCAGCCGGAGTCACCTAACGTGACCTGTACGGCTGAATCTAGAGCTCAAATCTCCATCTCACTAACTGTATCTGCACACGAGTCGGAACCACCTAAAGTGGTCTGTACAACAGGACTGGGTGTAATATAAGTACACTCAAGTGCTACGATCACGTGAAGGCTGGGCGAATAATCGCGGGTCATCTACGAGTCGGAACCACCTAAAGTGGTCTGTACGACAAGACTGTGCACCTAACTTGGATCCAAGATGAGCGTGTGGTGCGGGAGGTGAACATCACGTGAAGGACTGTGCCCAACTCTGGGCGGGAGCACTAACACCGGGGGTGCAGGTTATGAGCTCTCTATGCATCTCAAACCACTACTGAACATAAATATAAACCATAACTTACCTGGCACTTACCTGTGCGTCCACAGCACCAATACACATATATATGCAACTAACAATGCATAAGCAAACGGCAACATAATGCATGACATAAACACGTATAAATGTTTCATTTCACTTTCTGGGAAAAACATAAGTATATAGGTATATACGGAAAACCAAAAGCCCACTCACTGGTATGTAGAAGGGTCGTAACCCCCTTGCCTCGAGTGACGGCGCTCGTCCTCAGGATAGGTCTCACCTATATGCGAAACAACTATAAAAACGTTAATTTTAGAGCACATAACCAACAACACGAAATAACTTCTCATACAATGCTCAAATGGGGTGTATGAATACACCAACGTGATCTACTCAATCTCAGGAACATCCCCATATTTTTAGAAAAATTTTCCACCGCCGCACCCACCCCCACGCGCCGGCCACGCGCAGGCACGTGCCTGGCACACTGACAGCATCAGTTAACGCCATCAGGAATATTCCGTTAACTTTAACGGATTCCGTTAACGCCGTTAGGAATATTCGATCCAAACTGACGGAATATTCCGTCATCTTCTCCGGCGAAGCTCCGGCGCCGGAAAACCGGGTAATTTTCAAAACCTTGTAACTTCTTCGTTTTTCAACCAAATTTCACAAAACTGGTACCAAAATGAAGCTTACAAGGAGAGGAACAAATCCATACCACTTTCAAGTGCTAAAACACACAGAATCTCACCGGGAAAACACCACCAACTCCGGCCAACCTTGTAACTCACGATCCCAACGTCCAAAACCTTCAAACGAACCACCCCGAGCCTCCTAAGGACCTCACCAAGCTTCCTACAAGCTTGAAATTCCCAAAAACACAAGAATTAACGTGTGCATGAACAGTGACCAAATCGGGGTATCCCGAGTTCGACGTGAAAACGAAGGTATCCTTACCTGAAATGGGTATGGTTGAACTCCTACGGACCTCACGAGCACGAATATGTAATTTGTTTCCTCGATCTGTGAAGGTTTGGATGGTTTTTGGGTGTGTCCGTATAAAGAGAATAGGAAAGGGAGAGAGAGGGAACTCGGGACAGGGATGTAGTCAGGGGAAAGGGTGAGGAGAGTGTGGGAGAGTGTGTGTGTGGTCCAAAACCTGCCAACAAAATCCAAAGACAACCACACAACGAAATAACCACACTAGGGGCAAAAACGTCATTTCACCCCTACGGTTCGAAAGGTCCGAAACGGGCTGTCACAATGTTGATATTTGGTTATTAACATAGTGTATCGAATAGTTGTTAATTGAACGATCGCCATTGGAAGCAGCCAATTAATTAGTCTTAACAATTGATGTGACCATTTTTAGAGTTACGGTCAATTAGTGATGGATTATTTTTCTTTTATTTTTTTGACCAAACAATATTATCTACACTAAAGGGATTGTGGAGTAAGCTAAGCCTCACAATGTCACTACTATAATAAACAATTTGCGCGATCAGGGAGTATTTGTCGCGCAAAGAATTTTTAGTTTGCATAACACCTATAGCGACGCAGAATTCGTCGCGCAAAGGTCATGAAAAAAGACCTTGCCCTACGAAGAGGCCAAATTCGTCGCGTGGTATAACCTTTGCGCGACTTTTTACTACTCATTGCAAGAAATGTCTACGGACGAAGGCTTTCGTCGCACAATATAAGAGGGTACAAGTGGGCTTTGTGACGAGAAATTTATGGGGACGTCTCTAGTTCGCCTCGAAAATGTTTGTGTGATGGATGAAGCAAAATTTTGAATTAATTCAATGACATTCATTTTGTCGCCTTAATGATTGTGCAAGGAAACGGTTATGACCCACGTGATTTTGCATGACAACTTATTTTCGTAGCGCAAGTGTAATTTAAAAAAAAAAATTAATAAATAGAATTTTAAAAAATATATATTTAATACAATTGGCAAAAAAAAAAAAAATTGAACAGAAATATAATTCATTTATAGTATAAATAAAAATGTACATATAACTACAAAGTTTAAAAAGAAAGCAGGAAAAAAACTAAGAAAACAATGCGGTGTAATCTACGGGCAAGTCATTCGGAGGTGCTTCGTAATCTTGCAGCTAGAACCCTAAATCTAACCCCGTAAACTAAGCACCCTAAATCTAACCCCCATTGCCCTAATTCTAACCCTTAACTTAAAATTGAAAAACCCCATAATTTAAGAACCCTAATTCTAACCCCTAATTTAAGAACCCTAATTGTAAGCCCTAATTTAAAATCAACTAACCCCTAACTTAAGAACCCTAAATCTAACCCCGTAAATTAAGCACCCTAAATCTAACCCCCATTGCCCTAATTCTAACCCTTAACTTAAAATTAAAAAATCCCCCTAATTTAAGAATCCTAATTGTAACCCCTAATTTAAGAACCCTAAATGTAACCCCTAATTTAAAATCAACTAACCCCTAACTTAAGAACTCTAAATCTAACCCTGTAAATTAAGCACCCTAAATCTAACCCCATTGCCCTAATTCTAACCCTTAACTTAAAATTAAAAAGCCCCCTAATTTAAGAACCCTAATTCTAACCACTAATTTAAGAACCCTAATTGCAACCCACTGCCCTAATTCTAATCCCTAATTCAAAAACCCTAATCTAACCCCCAATTAAGCACCCTAAATCTAACCCCCAATTTAAGAAAACTCTAATCTAACTTTACTGCCCAAAATCATTCCCCTAATTTAAGACCTAATTCTAACTCCAATTAAGAACCCTAAAAACTCTAATTTTAGAACCTAAATGTAACCCCAATTTACGAACCCTAAATCTAACCCCACTTCCTTAATTCTACCCCCAATTTCAATAAAAATAAAAATAAAAATAATTAAATAAACCCTTAATCTATAAACCTTAATTAACATGGCAAATAAAGCAAATTGAAAAAAATAATTAAGAGGAAATTACCTCTGGGAGATGAAGATGCGATGGCCTGAAAGAGGGACGAAGAGATGAGGTGAGCGACAGAGAGGGGCGAAGAGACGAGGTGAACCACAAAGAGAGGCAGTGAGAGGGTGGGAGAGGGTCTGAGGGTGAGAAAGGCTGTCAGGGAACAAGAACTAAGGGTGAGAAAGGGGCTGCAATGGCCTCGAGAGAGAAAGAGGAAGAAGAGAAAGGGTATCGGGAAAAAAAAGGAAGAGAGAAGTAAGACGATCACGAGAATAAATACATAGAATCTTGCATGACGGAGGCTTTGACGCGCAAGGTTTAAAAATTCGGAGCGCTTTTTTTTTTTTTTTAAATTTCCGCAAAAAAAAAAAAAACAAAAAAATGCCTTAATTTTCATACACTTGCGTGACGAATGTGGTGATTCCATCGCGCAAATGTCCCTTGCACGACGAAATCAAGGTATTCGTCCAGCAAGTGTTTGAAAATTAAAATTACCCATGTAAAATTAAAATGCTTGCTCGACGAGTGTTCGTTGCGGACAATTATGTTTTAAAATGCTTCTCTTTTTTTTTTGTATAATTTTGATTAAAATTTATTATAACATGCTAATAAAACAAATTTATTTACAAACTAATTCACATATAAAATGCATTAACCATTTAATGTATTTTACAAAAAAAAAATTACAAAAAAATTGCATTAATCTTCATCCAAATTATAATAACTATCACTTTCGTCGTTGTCATCATTTTCAGTGTCCCATTCCTCATCATCAATAGGTACATCACCATCATCGTTTGTGCACACTGGAGCATTGTATCGCGGAAGATTACCATGGTCAATAGTGATTTATTGAATTTGGGGTTCTAAACCAAGTCCCAATCTAACGTTCTGAGGATCAGCAGAAAAATCAAGGAACGCTCGATCGAACTCTTTCCATGCCTCCCTATCTGCAGGATGCATCATCACATCGTCATCTACCCACTTTTCTTTATGCCATCTCATGGTGGCAGTATGCGTTGACATATACAACCGCTGCAACCTAGGCTTCAAAGGCAAATAACGCATGACTTTTTGTGGGATCTTCGTTGATCTATTCTGAGATGTCATTTTAAACCTCGACTCATTGCATACAAGGCATTTATCCAACGCTTTATTCTCCTTGTAGAAAAATATACAATTTTTTTTTTCAAGCATGAATTTTTTTCATAACTCAATCCGAAACCATTCAACACCTTTTAAGTGTTTGTATGGTCTTTTGGCAAACAATTGTCCTTTGGTAGCAATCTCTTGAAAACCCCTAAAAAGTAATCAAAACATTGGTTCGACAATATTTTATATGTCATGCATTAGTTCCACAATAGTTGTGAGAACTAAAAAGCCCTCACACCCCAAGTATAACTCTTAGTTAGCATTTTTTTAATAGTTTTTCATATTGTTCGAATTCTGCACTGCCCATTGGTGTAGGTACTTCATCTTCCCCTTCCTGATTGGTATTTGTCAGCGCAAATGGAAAAGTGTCATTTATGATTTCCATGACTTGTTCATTAGGATCCATATTAGGTTCAACATTGCCCACTCTTGTCATGTTTGAAAATGAAGCATTGTCTGATTGTTCCCCGTGATGGTTTCAAATATTATAGGTCTCTACCATTCCATTCCTTACTAAATGAAATCGAACATTTTCAATAGTGTCTCTTAACATGTTGTTACAACTCTTACAATGACACCGAATTCTAGTTACACCCGGGTTGTGTGTATGCAAAGTCAATAAAATCATCAACTCCGTTCAAGTATTCTTCAGCACATCTGTTCGGGTTCTGCATCCACGTTCTGTCCATATTTCTGCAACCACAATAACAGTACAACATCACAACAACTTCAACATGATATTGTCACCTTATGCCTCCAGTAAAGGCCTTATCCCATTCGGGAATGTAAAGTTATGTCACGTAATTGAAGGCTACTTCAGATTAGATTTCGACGTGGAGAAATTTCGACAGCATCTATGTACAGTTCTTCAAGTGCATGACCAAGATATGAAATACCTATATGCCAACCGAAGAACGTAGTGAGATGATACGCGCCATAACTTTGCATTCCCAAACTACGCACCATAACTTTGCATTCCCAAACTGTCCAAGTAATGGGACAATTCAAGAATCAATTGCATTCCCAAACTAAGTTTTACTAAAATAAACACACGTACAAAGTTAATTACAATTAACTCCATACATCACAACACATATTTGTACGTCATGTACAAATTTGTACATATACAACTCAACATTATACATAATTATAACACAAAAAATTTAACAACATAATATAAATATAATTTAACAACTTAATATAAACATAACAACATAATTTCAATATAATTTATATTTTTTAAAAATAAAATGAAGAAAATACCTTCCAAATTGTTATCCACCGAGCACTAGTCACACACAATATCCTTATACACAACGAATTTTACGACGTTAGTATGAATTGAGATAGATACTTTTAAATGAAAATAAAAAATAAAAAAAATGTTTACCAAACACACTGAAATAGCTCGATCAACCTAGAGAAGATAAAGATTTAGATGGACGAAGTATTAGAGGAAGAAATTGAGAGAAAATGGTAACGACGGATGCCGAATTGAATAAAACAAAAGGGTAGGAGGTGCAGAGGTGGATTCTATAGTTTCTTCATCTGTAGCTAAAGTCACCTTATAAAGATTACTTTTGGAAGAATTACTTTGTGCAACGAATACGCTTGTTGTAATTTTAATAATTTGTGCGACAAACACCATATTTGTCGTGCAAGTTTCAATTTTTTTTTTATAATTTTCTTTTTCGTTTTCATTATAATTGATTAATGTAAACTATTTGCGCGATGAACGCTATAATCGCCACGCAAGTTGCATTATTTTTTTCCTTAATTTTTTTTTAATTTTCTTTAGAACTAATGTAAATTTTTTTTATCCAATTAAAAAACTCAAACCAAATTATATATTACCGAAATAATTAATAAAACTAATTTATTAACACAAATATATATTATAACTAATGTAAACATTAATAACCGTCCATGTAACATAAGTTTTTAAAATAATGTCAAACATAATATTCAAATATATCTTATTTCATAAATGAAAAAAAAATAAATAAATAAAGTTCACTCCTCCTCCTCTAGGGCATCAGTAGGGGTATCAGCAACTCGCATGCACTCTGCAGCCCGCTGCACATCGAACTTCCACTGCAGGAACTACATCTTGAAAAGGTCGTCCAAATACTTCCGTTGCTTCTCATCGGCTTCATCAACATCCCAATAAACCTGTAATGACAATAAAAATAAATTAGTAATCACAAAAATATTACTTTTTAACAAAAACAATTAGACATTCTTTAATACAAACTTACCGATAACTCCTGAACCATAGACTTCTTCAACTCATCAGGAACCATTTTCCAAGACTTGTACTCAGTAGAACATTGATTCTACACCAATCCCCCAATATCAAACCTAAGTTCGGCGTACGCATAAGCCCTACTTTTATCTTCAAATGAAGGCAATCGCTTATGATGGTACCACTCTATTCGCAACACAGCTTTCTTTTTTTTTTTTTTTTCTACCACAATATTTTCAAAGTAATGGACTATTAAAAAAATAATTTCAACCATATCAAATATAAGACAACTTATTCAACAATAAATTTCTTTTTTACCTTTCCTTTCATGTGAGCCTTCTTCCTCGTAATTTTTCGTTAAATCAGGAACTGAATCGACCATCGTCTTTGAAACAAAACCTTTGGAATTAAACTAGGGTTCTAAAACTATGTTTATATAAAAACCGTAACACTTGGCACGACGAACCCTTGGTCGCACAAAGTGGGTTATAAATGCGCACTAAATAGGAGCGTTTAATGGGCAACTTACCATTTTCAGCGGAACTTTGCATGATGAATATGTGGAAATATTCATCGCGCAAACTTTTGGGGCCAAAATTTTTTTCCCCGTGTTTTCTTGCACGACGAACACACTAAATCATCACGTGAAGTGTTCTTGCGCAAAGAATCTGTTCGTCGCATAAAGTTTTTTTCTTTTTCTTTTTTTGGAAGCCCTACCATTTTTTTGCGACCAGTATGTGTTTCCGTTGTGCAATTAACACTTAGGCGACGAAATTTTTTTTGTCGTGTAAAATCTTGTTGCGCAAGCTGTTTTTTCTATTAGTGTGTACTAGTAATAATGTGGTTCAAATTCATTTTTGGCGAGAATCAAATCTAAAACTCTCACTTACAAGTAAAAATGAATACCACTAGACCGTAATATGAATTAATTTAAAAGACTATTTAGATAGAAAGTTCCCACGTTTAATACCATTCATCCCTTAATGAAAGAGAATATGGTTCTTCCGTCTTAATTCTATATATATAACATATCGAGAGGTATATTATTATTAGCCATTGGCAGCATATTATTATTAGCTATATAGCAATTACATGATAAGTCAAGTTGTTGCTTCTTTTTATGTGATGGTGATATCATAATATCGACATCTAAGTGTTGGCACTGCTTCGCCCCTACGTACGTGGTCCTGCCAAATTCTACCGTATCATCATTCATTCGTTTTCGATTTTGATCAGACGTACTTAAATCCAAAAGGTTAACAATTTCGAGCTGACGAAGGCCATGACTCAGGCATATTTTCCAAACTTGGATGCTCGTCACCTTATGCATGCATGTTATGTACCATACAAAAAATTCCAAAAACCTATTATTTACTGATTGTTTGGTAACTTTTTAGTTTTTTATTTTTTATTTTCGATAGTTTTTTTTTTCTGTCAAAGAAAAAGTTGAAATACATTGAAGAAAGAAGGAACGAAGAAGAGTGAGGGAGGGTGTTGCGAGGGAAGAGGAAGAAAAGAGAGAGAATATAAGATGAGTGAACAAATTTATAAAATTGTAAAAAAGAGTTTTTGTTTTGGATTACAGAATATTTTTAATACTAGGATTGAGCTAATAAACATTTTGTACTTTTAAGGAGAGATTATTAATGAAGATAAATTTTAGCAAGTGGTATTGATCTTAGCTGGAAAATTGTTCTTATTTACCGTAGTTGAAGAGGAGAAAATTTTTTTTGTTTACCTATGATATAAAGTGGCTATTACGTATTTATTGATCTAAATCAAATTTATGTGTGTAGTTTTATTTTTATGTATTTAATTAATATGTATACTTTAACTAGAAATTAAGATGTGACAAGTAAAACCAATTAAGTGGTAGATACTGATGTAATTAACCTAATAGACATATGCTGGGAGGACCACTTGCTAGCTAGTAGCGTTATTCACTAGGATAAGGTGTGTTATTGATTACAAATACACGTACTGAATGTAGAACCATTGAAGTTCAAGCTTTTGACCACCCCACTAAGTAGTTGTATTCTATAGAAAAAGATGTTCCCTGACTAATTAAGATACATTCGACATAATTGCGGTATTAGTAATTCACTACTCCAAAAAATATTTCCGCGACCACATCAAATTGGTTGCGCAAAGTATGGTTGAGGTATTAGTAATAATATAATCTTTGAAACTAACAATTAGTGACAAACCTCAATATCTTTGTTTTATATATCTAGATTATATAGGGCCCCAGGACTAGATTTCGGATATAGCGTAAATGCTTAATCAACTATAATCTTCTTACAATGATCATCAACATCGTAATCTAAACTAAATATTAATGAAATTTTATTGTCAACCAAAATATAATGAAATTACTATTTTAATTTTCAATCAAAATTGAACAAAAATAAAAATTATGAACAATTCAGTAATTACATGAAAACGAATTTTACTATTTTTTACATGAACATCACAGTCATCTAATAATAACAGTCCTATTTAAAAATTAAAAAAAATGGCATTTGCAACTGAAGTGATTGGGGCTGGGGATTGGTGGGTATAGTTGGGAGCGATGAGAAGTGGGGATGAACGGGTGGGGGAGGTGTCTTGGGGTTGCGATATTTTATTTCTTTAAGTTTTACAGCTAACATGATTTAAATCCAGACATCCGTTGGAACCATGGTGGCACCTGTAACTATTCTTCGCGGTTCCTTGGCACGGTGTGAAACAACGTGGGAAGATGGAGAAGAGAAAGAAGCACGGATCATCTCTCTTTCTTTTCTTTTATTTATTTATTTATTTTTCTTTTGTTTTTTCTACTGTGATTTCTATTCTACTCATGATAAGTTGCAATAAAACAAAAAAAAACTAATTACACGCGTAAAACGTATGTGCTGATTGCTAATTTTTATTTAAAATATGTAGTTTAATTATGAATTAATTATTAAGTGTCAGGCCATCCAATAGTTAAATTATCCAATAATACGATTAGTTGGAGACAAATGAGTTGCACCGTGGGAATGTAGTGTCCATTGCCAAATTATATCTGAAATTTTGTTTGCTTGATTAATTAGACATCCGTCAATTTAATAATCGACGTGGACTGCTAGCCTATTTTAGAATGGTTACGGGACCTGATTGAGATAGGGAATATTTAGACACACACATATTCTATATATATATATTTGCCCTTAGCTCGAGTCCAAATAGTAGTACTTAATGTGCAATATATTTGATGCCTATATCCCAACTTTTCAGTTGATACCTTTGAGACTTTGCAAGTATGCATCAACATATGACCCCTTATATCAGAGAGTATGAACTAAAGAGAAAAATAATATTGAAGCCGTGCACGTTGAAACTAAACTATTATGAAAACAGCCGCAATGTTGAACTATATGACATTCAACGTTCAAAATTCACTTTTTTGTTGTTGACTACTTATGTTCCTAGACTATGAAATTGAATAACACGTCTATATAGAAAAACTAATACAATCATCAATGGTTCAGATGCACGATAGCATTATATACATATATATAGGCTTTTTATCTAAAGGAATCCTCATTTTTGGTAAAAATGAGGACTAGTTGTAGAGTATATTTGACGTCGAATTTTAACGATCCAAACTGCCTATTTTGTATTTCTCAATTCATAGATCATCTTTACAAAAATTCAATTTAATCCGAAATCATTTGCCTATTTAATTATCACGGTGAAATTGCATTATTTCTTATGGAACAAAGTGTTTGTCAATTTATTTAAACTCAATTAGATGTCTCAAATATTTCCGATTTGACTAATATTTTGTAAGGATAATTTATGAGATCCAACTTGAAAAATAGACGGTTTGAATCGTTAAAGTTTAATATGGTGTGGACCCAATAAGTAATCCCCATTTTAAGAAAAAAATGGGAATCTCTTCCCTTAAAGGCCTTCATAACATATACACAGTTAACAAGTATTCCAGGACACATTTTTAACACCCATTTTGATACACGTTTGGGTCCACTCAAGAGTGTATTTCAATGATTCAACGGTCTAATTTTATGTCTTACCTCAATGATCAAGTTTAGCAAAAATCTCCCAAATCTGAAACCATATGAAGGTTATATTAAATTTAATGTTTGTAGAACCTTTGACACACCCCGACCGACATCGGAGCGTGCTGGCCGTCACACAAAGGTGACGTAGCCATGTGCACGTGCGGAAGCTAATAAAGTAGTAATATAAAAGTACGAGTAATTAAAAACTAGCATACAAGGTACTAAAACAAGTGCTAGTAAGTGAGATACAATTTCAGAGCAGGTCTATAGCAGCCCAAACGAAAAAGACAACAGTAGTACGCCCGAAGGCGACCCTACAATGGGGAGTGTCTGTCAGAAACGCCGGAAAGCCCTCAGGGGAAACCACCGCAACGGCTAAGCAACTAGAACCTGGAGGGGCGCAAAACAAAAGCGTGAGTGGGCAAAAACAAAGCTCTTTGAAAACCATTTAGCAAAATACATTCTAACCCCTCGCCGTAAAACCTGTATACTTCCCAGAAAATAAACATATAAACGTATGTATAAACATGCCAAACATGCTCAAGGGTATGCCAATCATGCTCAAGATATGCCATGCCAAAGCCTCATAATGAATGTAAGTGCCCAGGTATAAATCATATCAACATCATAACATCTGGCAGCCGGAGTCACCTAACGTGACCTGTACGGCTGTATCTAGAGCTCAAATCTCAACTCTATAACTGAACCTGCCGACGAGTCGGAACCACTCAAGGTGGTCTGTACGACAGGCCTGGGTGTAACATATATATACGCTCTAGTGCTACGATCACGTGAAGGCTGTGCGAATAATCGCGAGTCACCTACGAGTCGGAACCACCTAATGTGGTCTGTACGACAGGCCTATGCACCTAACTTGGATCCAAGCTGAGCGTGTGGTGCGGGAGGTGAACATCACGTGAAGGACTGTGCCCTACTCTGGGCGGGAGCACTAACACCGGGGGTGCAGGTTATGAGCTCTCTAAGTCTCTCAAACTACTGCTGAAAGTAAATATGAATACCACTTACCTGGCACTTACCTGTGCGTCCACAGCACCCAATATGCATATATATGTATGCCACTACTAATGCGTGCAATGATGCATAAACGATAATAATAACATGCATGGCATAAGGCAAATAACCCTTTTTAAATCAATTTCTGGGAATATAAATGTATATAGGTATATACGGAAAACAAAAGCCCACTCACTGGTATGTAGAAGGGTCGTAGCCCCCCTGCCTCGCGTGTGCACGCTCGTCCTCGGGGTACGTGTCACCTAGATGCGAAACAACTATAAAAACGTTAACTTTAAAGCACATAACCAACTTCTCGTAATAACTTCTCATACATTGCTCAAAATGGACAAATGAATATACCAACGTGCTCTACACAACCTCAGGATCACAACCATATTTTTAGAATAATTTTCCTCCGCCGCACGCGCCCCCATGCGCCGGCCAAGGCACGGACCTACGCGCCCCCCACGCGCGGCCACGTGCCATGCACACTGACGGTGTCAACAGACGCCGTCAGGAATATTCCGTTAAACTGACGGAATATTCCGTTAAACCTAACTGACGCCGTCACTGCCGTTAGGAATATTCCGTTAAACTTAACGGAATATTCTCCTTTCTTCTCCGATCTAACCTCGCCGGACTCCGGCCACCGGAAAACTGGGAAAGTTTAAAACTCACTATTCTCCGTCGTTTTTCATCCATTTTTCACGTATTTTATACCAAAATGAAGCCCTAAACCTCAACTACCACGTTGGACTAGTTTTAGAGCCTAAAAACAACGGAATCAAACTTTCCAAAATATGAAAATTCGGCCAAACTTACAGTTCGTGATTTCGACGTCCAAATCCGTCCAACGATGCACTCCCAAGCTCCTTGGGACCTCACCAACACATCTACAAGCTTCAAATGTCCAAAAACTAAGTAAATTAATGTTGCATGAACAGTACTCAAATCGGAGTTTAAGAAATCGACGTGAAAACGTCGATGTTCTTACCTGAAAAGGGTATATTCGTGCTCCCCTCGACCTCACGATCACAACTGCACCCTTGGTTTCCTTGATCTGCTACGGTATAATGGTTCTTGGTGTGTGTCCGTACGTTTACAGTGGAAATGGGAGCTCGGGGGAGAGTGAGACAGGGAGAAGACAGAGGGAGAGAGATAGGGACAGTGTATGTGTGTGTGTGTGTGTGTGTGTGTGTGTGTGTGTGTGTGTGTGGCCCAACACATGCCAACACCACACCACCCACCAACAAAATAACGAAACGAACTAGGGGCTAAAATGTCATTTCACTAGTACGTTTTAATAATCCCGGGACGGGATGTCACAACCTTCCCACCTTAAAAGAATTTTGTCCCGAAATTCAAAACAACAAGCAGCAGCCCCTAGTGGCCAAAGAACAAACGAGGATACAAATCCCTCATCCGGTCTTCTGTCTCCCACGTAGCTTCCTCAACTGAATGGTTCCTCCACAAAACCTTCACTAAGTTCACCGTCTTGTTCCTCAGAACCTTCTCTTTCCAATCGATGACCGTCACCGGTTCCTCGTCATACGTCAAATCCGGATTAATCTCTAACGGTTGAGGAGGTATCACGTGAGATGGATCAGCAACATAGTGTCGGAGCATAGACACGTGAAAAACATTATGCACTCTAGCCAACTCCGGAGGCAACTCCAACCTGTAAGCTACCTCACCAACTCGTTATGTGACCATGTATGGTCAGATGTACCTGGGGCTCAACTTCCCCTTCTTTCCAAATCGCACAACACCTCTCCACGGTGAAAGCTTCAAAAATACCCAATCTCCGACCTCATACACTCTGTCCGTAGCATGCCGATCCGCTAGACTCTTTTGCCTGTCTTGAGCTGCTTTCAGGTTAGACTTAATCACCTGAACATTCAGAGTAGTCGTCTCAACAATCTCTGGACCTACTAAAACTCTCTCGCCAACCTCTGACCAACACAACGGTGTGCGACAAGCTCTGCCATACAAGGCCTCAAATGGCGCCATGCCAATGCTCGAATGAAAACTATTGTTGTAGGCAAATTCCATCAAGTCCAACCGCTGGTGCCAAGCGTCACCAAACTGCAACACCGAAGCTCGCAGCATATCCTCCAAAGTCTGAATAGTTCTCTCTGACTGTCCGTCTGTCTGTGGGTGATATGCCGTACTGTAAAGTAATCTCGTGCCCAAAGCTTCCTGGAAAGCTACCCAAAACTTCGATGTAAATCGTGGATCTCAATCCGACACAATACTCACTGGGACACCATGATACTTCACCACCTTCGAGATGAACAACTCCGCTAAACGGCTCAAAGAATACTTCTCTCTCACTGGAATAAAATGAGCCGACTTAGTGAGTCGATCAACGATCACCCAAATGCCGTCAAAGCCATTTTGTGTACGCGGCAACTTGTACACAAAATCCATGGTGATATTTTCCCATTTCCACTCTGGAACGGGAAGCGGCTGCAACAACCCAAACGGCTTCTTTCTTTCTGCTTTAACTTGCTGACAAACAGCACACCTGCTCACATACTCGGCTATCTCCCTCTTCATACCCGGCCAATAATAAAATGGTCGAATGGTATGATACATTTTGGTAGCTCCTGGATGCATGGCGTAAGCCGAGATATGTGCTTCATCGAGAATTTCCTTCTTCAAATCCACATCATTTGGCACGAACATTCTACCCTCTAGCATCAACATGCCATCCGAATCATGAACTCTGAGGTCTCGCCTCCTTCCTTGATCTCGAGCCTGGATTAGTTCTTGAGTCTCCTAATCAGCTACTTGGACTTCAAGTACCTGATCCACAAGTATCGGCCTAACTTGAAAATTAGCAAGTAGCGCCACTTCTCGATCTTCGGCTTCTAGCCTTACTCCCGTAGCACGCAAGTCCACCAAAAGAGGAACACGACTAGCGTACAACGCATTAATGCGGCCCTGCGACTTCCTGCTAAGTGCATCAGCCACTACGTTCGCACGACCAGGATGATAATCAATCGTGCAATCGTAATCGCTGAGCAACTCCAACCACCTCCGCTGACGAAGATTAAGTTCCTTCTGAGTAAAGAGATACTGGAGACTCTTATGATCTGTAAAGATCCTGCACTTCTCTCTGTAAAGATAGTGTCTCCACAACTTCAACGCAAAGATGATAGCAGCCAACTCCAAATCATGTGTAGGGTAATTCAACTCATGAGGTTTCAACTGCCGCAAAGCATAGGCAATCACCCTACCATGCTGCATCAATACACACCCCAGACCATTTAAGGAAGCATCGCTATAAACCTCGAAATCACCACTATCGTCTGGGAGTGCCAATTCAGGTGCATGAGTGAGACAATGCTTCAACTGCTGGAAACTCTGCTCACACCTATCATCCCACTCAAATTTAACATCCTTCCTCGTTAACCTCGTCAACGGCAAGGCAATCACCGAAAAATCCTTAACGAATCTCCGATAATACCCCGCCAAACCAAGGAAACTTCTCACCTCGGTGACGGTTCGCGGTTGCTCCCAACTCTCTACCGCTGCAACCTTCTGAGGGTCAACCAAAATACCCTGAGCAGAAATGATGTGTCCCAAAAACGCAACTTGATCTAACCAGAATTGGCACTTGCTAAACTTAGCATATAACTGGTGTTCCCTCAACCTTTTCAACACCAAAGTAAGATGTCGAACATGCTCCGCCTTCGACTTAGAATACACCAGAATATCGTCGATGAAGACAATAACAAATCTATCCAAGTAGGGTTGGAACACCAGATTCATCAAATCCATGAAGGCGGCTGGTGCATTCGTCAACCCAAAGGGCATAACCAGAAACTCGTAATGACCGTAACAAGTCCTGAACGCCATCTTAGGGACATCATCCCTACTAATCTTCAGCTGATAGTACCCAGACCTCAAATCAATCTTAGAAAACACACAAGCACCTCTAAGCTGATCGAACAAATCATCGATACGCGGCAACGGATAACGGTTTTTAATCGTCACCCGATTGAGTTGCCTGTAATCGATGCACAGCCTCAAAGTTCCATCCTTCTTCCTCACAAACAACACTGGAGCGCCCCAAGGCGAAGTACTAAGCTGGATAAATCCCTTATCCACTAACTCCTGCAGCTGAACTTTCAATTCCCTTAACTCCGCGGGAGCCATACGATAAGGAGTTAAAGAAATAGGATTAGTACCTGGAAGCAACTCAATAGTGAACTCTACGTCTCGATCTGGGGGTAAACCAGGTAAATCCTCGGGGAATACATCAGGGAAGTGTCTGACTACTCTCACATCCTCAACTCTGTTAGGAACAGCCTCATCTAGCACCACATGAGCCAGATACCCCTGACAACCCTTAGTTAACAACTTTTTCGCTCGCAGCGCCGAAATAACGCCATATCTCACCCCACTCTGCTCACCAACAAAAGTAACCACAGGTAGTCCAGGTCGATGAAACGTAACTACTTTCCCGTAACAGTCAATGTTGGCACGATAGAAATGTAACCAATCCGTGCCCAGAATCACGTCAAAGTCCACAATATCTAACGGGATAAGATCGGCTGACAGAGCAACACCCTCTACGATCACTGGACATCCTGGGTACACACAATCTACAACGTAACTCTCTCCTCTAGGCATAACAAACTCTAAATCATACCCTAGAGGTGTGGGGCGAGGTTGCGTCACTTGAGCAAACGTATGAGAAATTACGGAATGTGTAGCTCCACAATCAATTAAGACTCTAGCGAAACAACCAAGAATGTTCAACGTACCCATAATCAAGTCTGGGTTGTTCTGAGCGTCCTGCAGAGAAATATTGTGAAGACGTCCCTGTCCCTGCTGACGCCCGCCGCGGCCTCTGCTCGCCTGAACGCCGCGTCCCTGAGCACCACGCCCCTGACTGGGCTGGCCCGACTGTCTCGAATACCCTGCACTGCTAGTGGCAATCTCCCCATGCTGATACTGTCCTCCCTGATACCACTGAGAACCACCTGCTGGAGCTGGAGGATACGACATATAGCCGCCTGAATACTGGGGATAGCCACCCTGGGAATAGGGATCCTGAGGGTGTTGATACTGCCCCGGAGCATAAGGGACAGCATCACCCTGATAGTGGTAAGCACCACCTCGACCCGTCTGGCCGTAACTACTAGGACCCTGGATCTGCTGGAGTGGTGCAGGTGGTGGCATAAAGGTCTGTTGTGGTTTCTGCTGCTGCTGACCCTGGGGACAATTCGCCGCTCTATGTCCCACCTGTCCACATGTGAAGCAACCGTTGCTACCACGTCTACACTCACCGAAATGCCGGTTGTTACACCTGCGGCAAATAGGGGCTCTGCCTCGACCACCATCGCCCTGCCTCTGGCCTCTAGCGCCACCAGAAAATCTACCTCCACGACCCTATCCAGTGGCACTGAAGCCGCCACTCGAAGAACTCGAGCTAGCACCACCCCTCTTGAAGTTCTGAGTCTGACGGGGCCCGAGCGATGCCTGACCTTTGCCTTTGTCATCTTTCTTCTGGTTGCCGTCCTTCTCTTCATCAGTGTCGCTCGACATATTCTCAGAGTCCTCGATCCTCAACAGTATCTCATAGAAGTCCCCGTAAGTCTCGCTGTGGACAGTAGACGCCATAGAACGCCACTTCTTCCTGGTGCCCAAACGGAAAAGACGAAGCATCTCCGCCGGATTACCAGCGACATCAGGATGGTAACGAGACAAGTCCGTAAACTTACGGTAGTACTCATTCGCTGACATCTTCCGCTGTTTTAGCTCGGTAAACTCCTGCTTCTTACGGTCAATGTACTCAGGGGGCACATACCTTCTCCTAAACAACTCCGTAAAAACATTCCAATCAGTCCTCTGATCCGGAGTCAACCTACGAAGCTCCTGCTCCCACCAAGCTGCCGACTCCGTATCCAGAAACCATGCGGTCGTCTCGACCCACCTCTCCATAGGCAAGTTCCCCTGATTATGCAGCACACGGAAAGTCTTCACTATGTGTTCTAGCCAGCGCTCTGCGCCCTCGTGCCCCTCACTGCCCTTAAACTTATCCAACTTCAGATTGTACATAGTCTCCAGAGGAGTCCTCTGGGGAGGGCGCAACACAGACTGAAGAGCTGTAGCAAAAGCTTCCCCCAACTGAGTAATATCGGGAAACTAGGCTCAGAAGAGCGACGGGGTTCCCGACGAGGAGGCATAATTCTGACAGAAGACACCAAAACCATTAGAATACTCACAAGGACACAAGACTGCCAAACCTAGGCTCTGATACCAAACTGACACACCCCGACCGAGATCGGAGCGTGCTGGCCGTCATACAAAGGTGACGTAGCCATGTGCACGTGCGGAAGCTAATAAAGTAGTAATATAAAAGTACGAGTAATTAAAAACTAGCATACAAGGTACTAAAACAAGTGCTAGTAAGTGAGATACAATTTCAGAGCAGGTCTATAGCAGCCCAAACGAAAAAGACAACAGTAGTACGCCCGAAGGCGACCCTACAATGGGGAGTGTCTGTCAGAAACGCCGGAAAGCCCTCAGGGGAAACCACCGCAACGGCTAAGCAACTAGAACCTGGAGGGGCGCAAAACAAAAGTGTGAGTGGGCAAAAACAAAGCTCTTTGAAAACCATTTAGCAAAATACATTCTAACCCCTCGCCGTAAAGCCTGTATACTTCCCAGAAAATAAACATATAAACGTATGTATAAACATGCCAAACATGCTCAAGGGTATGCCAATCATGCTCAAGATATGCCATGCCAAAGCCTCATAATGAATGTAAGTGCCCAGGTATAAATCATATCAACATCATAACATCTGGCAGCCGGAGTCACCTAACGTGACCTGTACGGCTGTATCTAGAGCTCAAATCTCAACTCTATAACTGAACCTGCCGACGAGTCGGAACCACTCAAGGTGGTCTGTACGACAGGCCTGGGTGTAACATATATATACGCTCTAGTGCTACGATCACGTGAAGGCTGTGCGAATAATCGCGAGTCACCTACGAGTCGGAACCACCTAATGTGGTCTGTACGACAGGCCTATGCACCTAACTTGGATCCAAGCTGAGCGTGTGGTGCGGGAGGTGAACATCACGTGAAGGACTGTGCCCTACTCTGGGCGGGAGCACTAACACCGGGGGTGCAGGTTATGAGCTCTCTAAGTCTCTCAAACTACTGCTGAAAGTAAATATGAATACCACTTACCTGGCACTTACCTGTGCGTCCACAGCACCCAATATGCATATATATGTATGCCACTACTAATGCGTGCAATGATGCATAAACGATAATAATAACATGCATGGCATAAGGCAAATAACCCTTTTTAAATCAATTTCTGGGAATATAAATGTATATAGGTATATACGGAAAACAAAAGCCCACTCACTGGTATGTAGAAGGGTCGTAGCCCCCCTGCCTCGCGTGTGCACGCTCGTCCTCGGGGTACGTGTCACCTAGATGCGAAACAACTATAAAAACGTTAACTTTAAAGCACATAACCAACTTCTCGTAATAACTTCTCATACATTGCTCAAAATGGACAAATGAATATACCAACGTGCTCTACACAACCTCAGGATCACAACCATATTTTTAGAATAATTTTCCTCCGCCGCACGCGCCCCCACGCGCCGGCCAAGGCACGGACCTACGCGCCCCCCACGCGCGGCCACGTGCCATGCACACTGACGGTGTCAACAGACGCCGTCAGGAATATTCCGTTAAACTGACGGAATATTCCGTTAAACCTAACTGACGCCGTCACTGCCGTTAGGAATATTCCGTTAAACTTAACGGAATATTCTCCTTTCTTCTCCGATCTAACCTCGCCAGACTCCGGCCACCGGAAAACTGGGAAAGTTTAAAACTCACTATTCTCCGTCGTTTTTCATCCATTTTTCACGTATTTTATACCAAAATGAAGCCCTAAACCTCAACTACCACGTTGGACTAGTTTTAGAGCCTAAAAACAACGGAATCAAACTTTCCAAAATATGAAAATTCGGCCAAACTTACAGTTCGTGATTTCGACGTCCAAATCCGTCCAACGATGCACTCCCAAGCTCCTTGGGACCTCACCAACACATCTACAAGCTTCAAATGTCCAAAAACTAAGTAAATTAATGTTGCATGAACAGTACTCAAATCGGAGTTTAAGAAATCGACGTGAAAACGTCGATGTTCTTACCTGAAAAAGGGTATATTCGTGCTCCCCTCGACCTCACGATCACAACTGCACCCTTTGTTTCCTCGATCTGCTACGGTATAATGGTTCTTGGTGTGTGTCCGTACGTTTATAGTGGAAATGGGAGCTCGGGGGAGAGAGAGACAGGGAGAAGACAGAGGGAGAGAGATAGGGACAGTGTATGTGTGTGTGTGTGTGTGTGTGTGGCCCAACACATGCCAACACCACACCACCCACCAACAAAATAACGAAACGAACTAGGGGCTAAAATGTCATTTCACTAGTACGTTTTAATAATCCCGGGACGGAATGTCACAACCTTATTCTTTTTTCTTTTCTTTTTTTTTCACTACAAATAAATATCTTACTAATTTTGAATTTGTCTAATTTTTTGTAAAAATAGTTTATAAATAATGAATTAAAATATTTTCAGATGTTTAAAAATTAAGGAATAAAAGCTACAAAAATGTGTTTAAATATGTGTCTTAGAATTCTATCCTAACCTATACGTATATGTCAAATAAGTGGGCAAGAAGTTGGATCTATCCCTTTTAAATGAAAATGTAAAGTAGCGTAGCCAACTAGTGCAGAGTCTCAAATGTCACCGTGTGAACTTGACTTTAGGTTTGATGCTCCATCGAAACAGGTTACAGAATTATTTGTGGCATGGAAAGGTACTAATCAGCGGATCAGGATTCTCTCCTAATCTAAGAATGAGAATTCTCATGATCAAAAAGTATGGATCATTGGATAAAAATCCAACGGTTATAAACAGGGGGTCCCTTTAAAGTTATAATAATTATAACCATTGGATTTTCATCCAACGGCCCACGCTCCTTGATCATGAGGATCCTCATCCTTAGATCAGGAGAGGATTTTGATCCCTAATCAGCGGCTTTGTGAAAGTCACATCATTTTTCTAGGGATCTTAAGACTTTCGTAACCAGAACCGTCCATCATATACCGTGTAGTCAGAAATCATTTTAAAATTTAAAATTAAATATAAATAGTACTTAATAAAAACTGATCGCACGATATACGATAAATGATCGATATCATAGTAACCCAAAGATTCAGTAAAAGGAGGCGATGATCCTTTTCCTTTGTGAAATTCTTTTCTTTAAGATGTGAGATATTTTTAATCTAATCTGACATCAGTCAAAGGTCTCCTTGAGTGTTTAAGAGAATAACCTTCCTTAGCTGCAAAAGTACATTGGAATATGGTGGCGGATCCAAGAAATAATATTAGAGGGATTAGTAAGAATAGTGTGTGCAGCGTGCAAATTTTTTTTATTAGAAATAACATGCATATCGCTATTTCATCGAGTCTTGGTAGGTCTGGAGTTATTTGGAAATGCATATTGCACACCTGTTAATGCTTCATTTGCGAAGGTAACTAACATGTTCCAATGTTGCTCTCATATGAATGCTTAACAATGGTTTGGAGGGCATGTATGAAGTTAACTCTAATCTTCAAAAGGACATTACCTAAGATATCTATAAACATTCATCGAAGTTTAGTGGGTCAGCAACCAAGATATCTATGATGTTTGGGAGATCAGCTGACATCCCCACCCCCACCCCCAACCACCCCCCCCGGCGCGCCCCTCAATGCATCCGCCTTGCAAGTGTATATTTTTTTTCACCCTCTTTTCAAGTAATCACGCTTCACTTTGTAAAGGTATTTTTTTTTTTTTTTTTTGGCAGCTGATTTAGCTGATTTTTTCACATCTTTTTATATTCTTACACATTTATTTATTTAATTAAAACAAACAAAAATAATAAACATAATTAAAAGTACGTGTTAGGAGAAAAGTTGTCATTCCCTTGTGCTCATTGTTTAAATACAAGAGAATGATTTTTGCACATCACTTTTTTTCTTTTGCACATATGGACTTATCTTTTTATGTTTACTTGATCTAAAGGCTGAAAATCAAAAAAAAAAATGGGGTAGAGAAAATGTTCTACTATTAAACACTCATGTTTTTTTTTGTTTTTTTTTTGTTCTTAAACTTTTGTTTGTTTTACTCGATTAAACAATCGAAAATGAATATATATTCATTTCCATATATAATTAGATACAAAGTGATGGTTTCCTTTTTTCCATTTTTTAAGTTTATTCCTTTGATCATCTTGCTTTCCAAGCCACGTGCATATGAAAAATCAGGATTCTTCTTAATATCTACCCTACTAGCTAGAATTGTTTGAACCCTTCTTCATCTCTAAAGTTTAGGTGCGTGCCACTAGACTAATTAACAACAAAAAGGTTTAAATTGATAGGCTACATATTATTTAAATGAAAAACCATAATTTTTATGATTAGTTACAATTGGATTAGGTGGTTGCTCTCTAGATGCCTTATTGTGTCCAAGATTTCAAAGGAAATATCTCTTGTAATGACTTTGCAATCCTTCAATGCACCTGCCTCGGTTTTTCATGCCCCAAAACCCTCTGCAAAATCTCCCAATTTACGACACTCAAATTATTGGGCATGCATTAGCTAGTTAAAATATTGATTTATTAAGCCAATGTGGTGAGGATATGTAGGGTGATTATTAGGAGCATGTTAAGTTGGGGTTTGATATTCTTCAATATTATTAAGATTTTTCATATTGTACTTGTATTGTAAACGAGGCGATTTATATTTGATATTAGGATAGGGAACTATTACTGTCAATCTAAATATTTAATCATGCATTCCTTATAAGAGTATTTTTCTTTCTAATTTAAAAAAAAAAAATTAAACTGCATAATTAGATTTTAAAGTACCAATAACAATTACATATCTAACTATTTAACATAATTAAATATCTCCTTTAGGTGACGACACATCCTTCTAGTCAATATAAATATAATCAGCTAACACTCAGGAGCATCCATTTCAGGATCTTACCATTTTTTATGTGTTCTCATGCTTATCTAAAACTAAAAAGGGAGGATAGACGTATCATCCTGCGTTAGTTTTCTATTTTCTTGTATTTTCTAATGTGTGGGTGCATCAAAGCATTATCAATTAAAGCACATGGTTGTTGTTTGTGTATATATACTGAACTTGAAGCAGGTCCTTATCTATCTGCAGTTTGCATGAGTGAAATATGTATATGTAGTATATACATATAATATTATTGTAATTCCTTCCTTTTTGAACAATTAGCTTGATACGTGGATACATCGGCATGCTGTGCATGCATCAATGTATATCAATGTAGTTAGAGCCTAGAAGTACAGATGAAACAATATCAACCAATTAATGACAATTTATATTTGATTTACACAAAATTAAATCCTAATCCTAACAATTGTCGATGTAATGAAGTGTGTTTAACTACTGATGAAGAATTACAATCCCCACTAATCACAAACATGTCAAGTAAAGTGAAACGGAAAAGTCTAAACCCTGATCAGAGTACATATATTAATGTTCAATGGTCAAAAAGTCCTTTTCTTTACAACAATATGGTTAACTTTTAATAAAAGGAAACATGCAAAGAAGACATATCGCTACGCAAAATGTACCGCGACAAGCGCCCATTGACCATTGTGCTCTAATATTTTAATTAATTGAAGAAATTCGGAACCAAGTGTCTGGAAGTATGTCGACTTTGAGAAAAATAGGCTTCCTTTGTGTCACGTACGTCATGTAAGACCTTAGTAATAGATATAAACTCATAGTTTCTATATATGTAATTAACTACAAATTAGTTAAGCCATGTACAAAACCAGTCTTAGTTTAGTTGTGTCGACAGTAATATATATATATATATATATATATATATATATATATTTGTAGGAAGTCTTTAAGGAAAGGATTACCAATTTTTTATAAAAATGGGGATTAGTTGTGGGGTTCACACCACATCGAACTTTAACAATCCAAACCATCTATTTTTTAAGTTGTACCTCATAGATCATCTTTGCAAAATATTAGCTAAATCGGAAATATTTAATACATCTAATTAGGTTCAAAGAACTGAACGAATACTTTGTTATAAAAGAAATAATGAAATTTGATCTTAATAATTAAATAGGCAAATGATTTCGAATTGAATTGAACTTTTTCAAGGATGATCTTAGAATAGAGATTTACAAAATAGACTGTTCGGATTGTTGAAATTCGATGTAGAGTGGATCTCACACCTAATCTCAATTTTTTTTTTTTCAAAAATAGGAATCCCTTTGCATAAAGGGCCTGTATATTTCTCTACGTTTGAGAAGAAATGGAGACATAATTGTTTGAATATATGGAATAAGAAGAGTAAAAAAGGGTTGATATTTTTAGTCTAGAAAAAGAGAGAATTAGGCACTACCTAATAACCTAGTTGCTCAATTTTCACAAGTTTCCGCATAAATATATTGAAAAAGGAGTGTCAAAATCGAAATCATTATTAATGAAAAAAAAAAAGAATATTTTTGCTCACCCATTTTATTTATTATCTTTAGATTAGTTTAAATTAAAAGATTTGTAAAGTAGACAAACACAAATAAACTCATAAATAAAATAGTAAATATTACCACTAATTGAGTGTGATGAGCAAAAATACTTGTTATGTTGACATGATTGGAAAGGAAAATAAATGTTGAGGATAATGTCAGGGAGACTATATTTGTAAACAAAATTTTAGAAATTAAAGGACATTAAAGTTGTTTGGTTTATTATTTAAACGTTGATAAACGTTTTCATTTCTATTACTGATCCATCACTTAATTTATAAATTTTTTCTCCAACTTAATCTTTGTAACATTATCCAAATGTTGAAAACAAAAGGCTAGAAAGTTACAGGGCTGCTGCCTCATTAAAGGGTAATTACAAAGTCAACGGTGACGCAATATAAAGGACCTGCAGAGGCAGAGATAAACGAAGATGATATTTGGTGGTCAACTATGGCAGTCCATGACCCATGCTACTGCTATTGATTTCTTTCTTCCACATCTCATCATCCATCGTGTTATGTATTTAAACAATAATATTGCGATGAAAGGACCATGAGAATTTAAGATAAGGGGAGAAAATGAATCATTGATACGGTATTACATTTCATATGGCAGTACAAATGATCGAGTTGCTAATAATAGTTACCTGAATGTGAATGGTGCAGTGTAATTCGTTATGTGCGACTGATGTTAGTACATCTCAATAAAATTTTGCAAATTATACTATGTATTTAGTTTACACCTTAGATTATTGGATGATTTGTAATAAGTTATTCAATAATGTTAGAGTATATTATGTATGTGTGTGAGATTATGACACTTGGCAAAAGATTAGCTAGGCAGTTAGAGTAGTTGTAATCTTGTATTCTCTATAAATACCTTGTATTGAGATTACTTACTAAGAAAGTAATACATCAAAGAATACATTCAACTCTCTCTCTCTCTCTCTCTCTCTCTCTCTTCTCTATGAAGTTTCTTCTTCTTCTCTCTGTTTATACACAAAACTTGTGTTTCTCTCTCTAGCTTAACATGGTATCACGAGCCGCCATGGCTACCGCTTCTTCGATCCTTCACAAGCTTCCGCTCTTGTTAATGATTGCTGCAAAATTACAATGCAATTGCTGAATTGTGCATTGCTTCTTTGATTTCTTCTTCTACAAGATTCTAGGGTTTTGACGCTCTACATTTTTCTGTTCGAAATTCTTCCTTCATTGTCTTCATCATTCTTGCACTCCAGGTGTTTGTTAATTCACCGCTGAGAGTTATCTTCGTTTTTTCCAAGATTTTGTAAGTTGGTTTCTTGCACAATGGTTACTGCAAGTCAATTGCAATTGCTCCAATCTCCGATTACTGCACTTATTTCATCGCTTCCTACTTCGGTGAATGTTAAACTTGATGATTCCAATTACCTTAATTGGCACTTTCAAATGCAATTATTACTTGAAAGCAATGGTATCTTGGGATTTATGGATGGTTCTATTCCTTGTCCTGCTCGATGTGCATCTCAATCTGATGATTTTGGTCTGGATTTGTCAAATTCGTCTCCTTCTCTTGCTTCTGATGAATATTTGGTCTGGATGATGCATGATAAGGCTCTTATGCAGTTAATCACTGCAACTTTATCTCCAGTAGCTATGTCATGTGCTATAGGCAATACTAGTTCTCGAGATCTTTGGACTCGATTAAGGGAACAATTCTCTACTGTTTCTCGAACTAGTATTTTTCAATTAAAACTGAATTTGCAAAACATTAAGAAGGGTACTGATACGGTGGCTCAGTATCTGCAAAAGATGAAAGTTGATAGGAATTATCTCATTGTCGCTGGTGTTTCTTTTGTTGATGAAGACATAATGATTTGGCTTTGAATGGATTGTCGGCTGAGTATAATACATTCTAGACTGTTATTCGAGGAAAAGAACAAGTCATTTCTCTTAAAGAATTCAGGTCTCAGTTGCTTGTTGAATCAGCCATTATTGATTCGAGTACAGCTGCAATGGTTGCTAATAATTCATCACAGGCACCTAAAGGCCAATCTCAATCTTTTTCCAATGGTTCTGGTCAGTCTAATTTTGTTCAAAGTGGTTTCAAGCAATTCAATCAATATAAAAACAAAGGCAAAGGCAAGTTTAATCAAGGTTCCATAAACTTTAATCCCATATCATTTTATCAACCTCAAACTCTTGTGTTTCCAACTCCTACCCCAGGAGTACTTGGACAAGCTCCACAATCCACTTATGAACCTTCTACTCCAACATTTGTTACATGTCAGCTATGTAACAGTGAAGGTCACACATCACCATTTGTGGTTCTACGCCCCTTACCAGACCTCAATGTCATATATGTGGCAAAACAAATCATGTAACATGGTTTTGTTTTTACAATGAGAAAGGACCTAACTATATTGGTTCTAGTTCTCACTATTCTTCCATGTCTAGACAGCACTATGGCTCTCATACTGGATAGCACTATGGTTCTTTTTCTCAAAATTGTGGTTCTGCTTATAGTGTGCACCAATTTCCATCACAGCCACCAATGCAGGCTATGCACACTGTGGTTACTCAACCATCACAACCCTCTACATCACAGGCTACCTCTCATATTTGGCTTACTGATTCCGACGCAACCAATCACATGACAGCAAACTTGAACAACATGTCATTGGCTTCACCCTATCCATTCAATGAAACAAATCAAACAGCTAATGGTGAAGGTTTGAAAGTGTCACATATTGGCAATACTATGCTTAACACTTCTATGCAGCCTATAAAGTTGAATTATGTGTTATATGTTCCCAAATTATCACAAAATTTACTTTCAGTTCACAAGATCTGTCTGGATAATAATTGATATCTTATTTTTATGCTTTTTGCTTCTAGATTCAAGACAAAGGCACATGGAGGATTCTATTCTAAGGGCTATGGAGTAATGAACTTTACCCCATTCATTCCTTAGCAACTACCACTATTGGACTTTCTCAACCAAAGCTACAAGCTAAAGCCTTCCTTGGACAACTTGTCAACTCTACTATCTGACATAGTGGATTAGGTCATTCTTCTAATTCCATTGTTTCTTTGATGTTGCATAAGTCAAATATTTCATGTGCCAAAGATTATGTACTTGTTGTGTGTCAAAGTTGTTTAGAAGGAAAATTTTGTAAGCTACCATTTCAATCTACTATTAATAAGTCTGTCATTCCCCTTGAAGTAGTGCATAGTGATCTTTGGGGTCCTGTACTTTGTACATCGATTAATGGATATGGGTACTATGTTACCTTTATTGATGAATGTACTAGATACACGTTGATATTCCTACTTATCAATAAATCAGATTTTTGTGCCACTTTCACTGCTTTTTATGCCTATGTGTTGAATCAGTTTTCTGCTACTTTGAAGATTTTACAAAGTGATTTTTTTTTTTAGGGAGGGTGGGTGGGGGGGAGTATTGTGGTACTAAGTTTCAATCTTTTCTTGTTGAGAGAGGTATTTCCCATCATAAATCATGTCCATATACCCCTGAACAAAATGGGGTGGCTAAGAGAAAACATAGGCATATCATTGAAACCACAATCACTTTGCTTCAAACTGCTCAAATTCCTTCTCATTTTTGGAGTTTTGCTTGTCAAACAGCCACTTATCTTATAAATAGAATGCCTACTCCATTACTATCCAATAAGTCTCCTTTTGAGTTACTATATAGGAGTGTTCCAGTTCTTTCTCACTTAAGAATTTTTGGGTGTGCTTGTTTATCCTATTCTTAAGCCTTACAATAGCACCAAATTACAAGCCAAGACAACTAAGTGTGTCTTTTTAGGATATGCCTCCAAATACAAAGAGTTTCTATGTTATGAAGTTGGTAGGCAGAAAATATATGTATCAAGGCATGTATTTTTCTGTGAACAGGAATTTCCATTTGCAAACTTATTGGCAGCATCTAAAAAGGTTAACTTACACAGTTATAGTGTTTCATTGTCCACATCACCTGTGTCTTTACCAACACCAGTTGTTACATCAAACAACTTGGTTGTTTCATCTATACCTGCCTCACATCCTTCATCACCACCAGTCACATAGTTCATTTCATCTCATATGCATTCAAATCATAGTCTGTCACTTCATACATCACAATCTAGTTCTAGTTCTTTAGATTTTGTTACTTCGATCCCCAATTCACCATTACCCTCTTCTAGTCCCAGTTTACCTCAGTCCATTACTGTTGCAGCAAATGACAATGTTGAGATCCATATGGCACCTGTCCGTTGTCTTGAGACTCTTCAAGTGGTATTATCCATTCAATCCACACCCTATGCAAACTAGAAGCAAAAGTGGGATCATAAAAAAGAAAGCACCTTTATTAGCTCTTCAGTTATCTAATGCTATAGATCTTTCTCTGGTTGAACCTACAAGTCGGCTCTAAAATATCCAGTTTGGGTAGAAGCTATGAAGGAAGAGATTGATGCTCTTCATAATCAGAAAACTTGGAGTTTGGTGCCTTTTCCTAAGAACAAGAATTTGGTTGGTTGTAAATGGGTGTTCAAGATTAAGAAACACTCTAATAGTACTATAGCAAGACATAAGGCTCGGTTGGTTGCAAAAGTGTTTAGTCAAGAACCTGGGATTGATTACACTAAAACTTTCAGTCCTGTTGTTAAACCCACAACAGTAAGGATAGTGTTGGCTTAGCTACTCATTTTAATTAGTCTCTAAGGCAGTTGGATGTCAAGAATGCCTTCTTACATGGCCTCTTGCAAGAAGAAGTCTATATGGTGCAACCTCCAAGATTTGAGGACTCTACTTATCCTAATTTGGTCTGCAAGCTTCATAAGTCTCTTTATGGTTTGAAACAGGCTCCTAGACCCTGGAATGAAAGATTCACTGCTTTTCTTCCTAAGTTGGGGTTCAAGAATACTTATTCTAATTCTTCATTATTTGTGAAGACTGTTGGTTCTACACTGGTTATTCTGTTGCTCTATGTAGATGATATTATCATCACTGGCAGTGATTCTATGGCTATTCAACAGGTTATTCAATCTTTGACTTCTAAGTTTGATATCAAAGACTTAGGACCTCTGCACTATTTCCTGGGCATTCAAATTTCTAAAATTGCAACTGTTTTGTTTCTCTCCCAGCAAAAGTATGTCCATGATTTGTTGGTTAAAACTAAAATGGTTAAAGCTTCTTCAAGATGATGGTGAACCCTACAACAATCCTACTCATTATAGGAGTGTTGTAGGTGCTCTGCAATACTTAACTTTTACCAGGCCTGATATAGCCTTCTCAGTTCATCAAGTGTGTCAATTTATCCAGTGTCTTATAGTCTTACACTATACTGCAGTCAAACTAATTCTTAGGTATCTCAAAGGAAATATGGATTATGGACTGTCTTATTCCAAAACTAATTTGGACATTAAAGCATTCAGTGATGCTGATTGGGCAGGAGATCCCAATGATAGGAGATCTACAACTGGGTTGATTGTTTACTTGGATGGAAATCTTATCTCTTAGTCTTCAAAGAAGTAGCAAACTGTCTCCAAATCTTCCACAGAGGCTGAGTATAGGGCTTTGTCTTCCACGGCTACAAAACTCGATTGGATTAAGCAAATTCTGGGATTTTTGCACATCATTATACCTTCTATTCTAGTTTTATTCTATAATAATATGTCAACCGTTGCCTTATCCTTCAATCCAGTTCAACACCAAAGAACAAAGCATATAGAAGTTGATGTTCACTTTGTTCGAGATTGAGTAGCTAAGAATCAACTTCATGTTCAGTTTGTTTCTTCCAAGGAACAGTTTGTAGACATTTTAACTAAAGGATTGAGTGCTCCTTTGTTTCACACACATTGTAGCAATCTCATGCTCAGATCATCCAAGCATGAGTTTGAGGAGGGATGTTAGAGTATATTATGTATGTGTGTGAGATTATGACACCTGGCAGAAGATTAGCTAGGCAGTTAGGGTAGTTGTAATCATGTATTCTCTATAAATACCTTGTATTGAGATTAGATACTAAGAAAATAATATATCAAAGAATACATTCAACTCTCTCTCTCTCTCTCTCTCTTTCTTCTCTGTGAAGTTTCTTCTTCTTCTCTCTGTTCATACACAAAACTTGTGTTTCTCTCTCTAGCTTAACAAATACTTGTCTGATATATAAAACACTTATGACGTACGGTTATATATTATCTCAAGTGTTAGGTATAATTCTGATGAGTGTACCTATCCAAATAACGATCGCACATCTTTTGTTCATATGACACATTTTCCCATACGTAGATTGTATGTATGGGTATGTGGGGTTTGTTAAAATTAGTGGACCACCAACTAATCATGAGCACAATGCACCAGATTAGACCCTAGTTTAATAAACAAGCTTTAGGTTGTTAATGTTAGTCATGTAATAATGCTGACTCTTGCATATATGGATTGAGATGTAATTCTTTATGTATAAATACATTTTGCACTCATTCATTCAATGTTAATGGAAATATTATCTTCAAGACTTCAACTCAATCTCTCTTTACAATCTCTATCTAACAGTGAGTTCTCACTTTCTACGGGGTTGGCTTATTTAGAAGTCTAGCTTCAATATTTTCGTAGCTCGTGGGCAATATACACATGGGGGTCCTATATATCCTGATAAGGAGGACTCAGACTCGTCACATCACTTATATAACTCACGTGGCGAATTGGCCTGGTAGTGGGATTGGTGGTGTGCAATCTCGATTAGGGTTTCATTTCGTGCAATGCATGGACGACTGATGGCGACTCTTGAGTCTTGACCACCACATGTGTCTCATTCATGCACAATATATTATGGTTTAGTAGGTATACATGACCAGCAATGATTTCAGTCTCCCTCACCAGAAAAACCTCAGTAGGTATATGGCCAAGAAATCATTTTCGGTTTTTAATTACTAAAAGGATAATGAAATTTGTTCTTATGTCAAATTCCCTATACTTTGTATGGCTTTGGAGAGTTAATATTTTCACTCTAACATTAAGTACCATGAGGCCCCGTTTGTTGCATGGTATTAAGTGGGAGTGTCTTTAACTGGGACTATAATCCTATATATGTTTGGTGCGGGTGTGGACTAACTTTAATGACACTAGCTCAAACTCTGCATGGACTAAGTGCATCATCAATAACGGGGTATTATAAATCTGGTGCATCAGCATGGGATTGCTAATGCAGTCTCCAACACATGTGTCTTTTGCACACCTGCGTCGTCTGCAACCCCAACTCTCCACCCCTGCCCAGATCTAAAACCCAACCACGATCATGATTGGCAGCCAAATCAAACAATGGGATTGCTACACTAGATGATGATTCTAGTGACCAAAAAGGCCAATATTTCAATTCCAAAATAGTTTCTCTTTGTTGTCCGTCCCTCGACTCCCACTTGTTACTCCCACTTGATAACAAGTATCATTAGATGTTGATTTTGCGCATCTAATGAGGAATTTATTGGAAGACAAAAATATCCAGTTATAAAACTTCTCCCTTTTGAAAGATATATACAAGATTAGTCTCCGTTATCCTTCCGACTCCAAGCAGAAAAGATCAAGAAGGTAAGATATTTTATTTATTTATGCATTGTGGGCTTGTGTATTTGCAGAATTTAGGCATAGCCCAACTTTTGAACCAGAAAACTTCAAAAGCTTTTTCTTGGTTGGTTGCGATCTTATTGGATTCTTTAACCTTTCTCCCAGTAGGATCCAGCCACATTGCAAAGTTATCTACCTTCCAAAAAGTTGGAGAAAAAGCTATTTTACATAGTTGATGGAGATGATGCCACCATAAAAAGCATTGAGGATACACAGCATACAAATTCCATCCAATTGGTAAGCTAGTCACAGATCCAAGTTGGTCCAAAATATTATGGTGGTTACTCAATATTGTCCCAAACTGAATCAATATCAATATTGTCCCAAATACAGTAACAACATCATAATTAGGCTAGGGTGAGCCCCATCCCAATGTAAAGTTTAAGTTAATCAATTTTCTGGTGCTAATTTGTACGAAGTTCATCCATTTAGTGGAAGTTACCTCAGCAAAAATTAGCCACTCCACCTAAATAGAAAAGTACAAATTATAAACGAAAAAAAGTAAAATAATAGCACAATCATGTGATAATTTCTAGCTCCACTCTTGCCCAAACATAAACACCAAACTCTACTACAGTAGTTTCGATGTGGGATTATGTCAATCCACATCTACAGCTAGTATCAAGCCACAGCCCTAAACCAATGTCATTGTTCAAACCACCATCCCCCTAAAAAAGTTTGTTAAATAAATAATTTCATATTTTGGCATAGGTCAATGGTCATTTAATTATCTAAACATAGGTTAACAGGAATATTTTTTCTTTTCTTTTTTTTTAAATAGGGGATAACTGGTGGTAAGCCACGGTTATCCACCCCTTTGGGACCTAAAGAGGCTATAGAGAATTTGACCCTGCCAGTGGGCACAATAAAGCAGGTCTCTTACCACTAGACCACTTATGTGGTTGAATATTTTTCTCTCAACTTAGGTCAAAAAAAATGATTTTCTTCCCCAACTATGATCAATAATACTTGCTAAAATTTTTCTTTGTTGATCTCTAGCAAAACAAAAAAAATTCATTGACCCAATCCTAGTATTAAAGATATTTTGTGACTTCAAACAAATTGCCCCTACGTGGGCAAAGTTTGTGTTGGAAGTATGCCCACAAAGCCACTTATTTGATGTAATAGCTTTTGGAATACTTATTGTGTTAAACTACTATATGTTTAATGAAGGGAAAAACTTATTGTTAATCACTATTTATTGTATTATGTGCTTAAGTAATAAGGGAATCCAATGACTGTATTTAATCTAAGAGAGAAGTGATCTAAGTAAGTTAGATTAGTGAGACATTTCTCTTATATTCATTCCTAAAAAGTTCCTAGCCATAGGATTACCAATTGGGCATTGACAATCCGCTAAGGTTAGTATGTGTTATGTTAACTCAAGCATGAGTATGACTAGTCTCAAGTCATTTAGTGTTGGACACTGAGACAAACACATAGGTGCTCAAAATGGTAATCGAGTACACTGAACTACGATCAAAAGAAAGTTCGAACATACATGCCATGTAAGAACTCGTAAGTTGCAATATGCAAAGTAGTCCTTTGACCCAAGGCATCATAGATGTCTAATGGTTAGGTCCTTGATCTTTGATCATGTCAAAGGCATTCCATCGAAAGTGTCCACGACATTGTTATGGCCAAGCTATCTAGTCATGTAGACATATGAATGCACAACAAGGGATCTCTAACCTTCCATGGTGGAGGGAGAATACTCTGAGATATGATTCGGAAGTCTTTGGCCAAAGCATATGAATATGACTTAGGAAGTTGGTTCCAAATCATATTCAATTGAATCATATAGAGAAGTATCACATTGGATGGTAGACATGAAACCAATTATCACTCAAACAATGTGATTAAGAGTATTGTATTAGAGAAGGACCGTATTGCATTGTAATTGTAACTGGATAGGTTCTCTAACCACTTCTACTTAGCTTGGGTAGCCATGACATACTACTAGGTGTCACTAATGGTTTGTGGAAGCCCTGAAGATTAGCAAACACTAATCTTCATCAAAGGGAGCATTGAAATGTAGTTTCAATTCACAATCGATTGTTAAGAGTAACAATCGCCCACTGCCTCATTAATTAGAACCTAATGGATCGTACACCGAGTAAGAATGAAAATGAAGAAATATAAATGAGATGGATAAGCAATTAAATGGTTTAATTGAGAATGGTCAAGATTAATTAATTATACGAAGGGCTTGTATTGAGCTTTCAAGTTAGTTTCAGGTCTCGGGGCCCAAAATGGGCAATTGGCCCAATAACTAAAGGATGACCGGCCATAGGGTGAGTGGTACTAAACTTGGCATAATTGCAAGTTTGCCACTCAAATGTGGGGTGCTATAAAAGGAACTTTATAGCTTTACCACATCAAGGGTTTTCTTTGAGGCAAAAGAGCAAAACTCTTTCTCTCTCTTTGTCTTCCAAAGAAGGCAGCCACACTTAGAGAAAAATAGCTAGCAATCTTCCTTCCTCTAAGTCATCCATTTCATCTTCACACCTCATCCTTGGTGTGGAGACTTAGAGACACCAAACTTTTGGTGTTCTTGGAGTTTCTTTCCTCAAATCCTCAAGGAGTAAAAGAGAAGCAAAGAAGCAACCATCCAAGGAGTAAAGGAGGTGACTTGAAGGCCCTCCACTTGGGTGAATCCCTTGTGTAAACAAGGATGAGCTTCAAGGGTAATGAAACTCAAACTCTCTTTTCTCTTTAAGTTGTTAAAGAGTCTTTTGGTTCACTATTCACTAGTCTTTGAAAGTCATGGGTTTTAGAATTGTTTTTTGAATGCATGTCTACTTTAACGTGTTATTAGTTTGCTTATGTGTTCAAATGTTCTCACATGTTCTTATCTAGGCCAATTTTTTTCCTTCTGTTTGTAGGTAAGAGAAGTTAGAACTTATTTTTGTTACAAATCACAGTTTAAATAGATGCAAGCACAATATTACAGACTTCATAGTCGTCCATGATAAAACAACAAGAAGTTAACAAGTTTAGTTTTCTGTCAATTTATCTACCAGCAAGTTAATTGCAGAAATCATATGGCAGACTAAAAGATTAACATCATGTCTTTTTTATTAAAGGCTAATTGGCATTGATGAGTCGATATTATACTATATATTTTACACTAATTTTAGAATTAATTTATCGGTTATCTTGTAAGAAGTTTCATACCTTGAATTATATTTTCAATGTAAAACATTCGACTTCCTATTGAACAAAAAGTGATCAAACAGATGAATTTTGGAGTGATTATAATTGGAGGATGCTTGTTAGTCTCTCAGCTTGTTTTATCAAAGTTTTATATTTATCCAAGTGACATTTTGGCCTGATTTGGGCTTTTTGGCATCCAAGATGGTGTCTTTTGCTATTGGGTTCTTCGTAGAACTTGGAGAGGATGCCCTAGGGTTTAATTCAAGTAGTTTTGGGCTTGATTTGGAGCTCTGATGGTCCAAAACATGGTTATTTTGTGGCTGGACAGATTTCCCATTATTGATTAGGATTATGTTTCCTAGTTTCTCTTAACTTATTATGTTTCCTAGTTTTTAGAAGACCTTTCTAGGAATAATTCTATTTTGTAGTAGTATAAATAAGGCTAATTAGCCATTATGGTTCACTACGCATCAATTAGGGAGAACGCACTACTTTGGAGAATTCGATTTAGAGAGCTTTTGACAATTCAAGTTTATTTACAAGGTGTTTCCTATCCATGTTTTTAATTATATTTGTCTTAATGATTGTGCATAACTAATCTTTTTTGTTAGGGTGAGGCCACGAACCTTGGCAAGAATATGTAGTTTCTTTTCAATTTTCCTATGATATTATGCATGTAGGTTTTGAATTATTAATCACCGAGTTTGAAACTATCTAATTGTCTTGATGCTTGATCACCATTAGGTATTTAGAAAAGTATTGATGCAATTTTGGTCAGAGGTTGGTCCATGAAATGACAAAGGCTTCTTGTGGTTCGTAATTGTAATTTCACTTAGGATGAATACCACGTCTTAAGGGTTGCAATATGATTTTTCAAATGGTTTTCACAAAGCTTGATGAGTGTAGCATGTTTAGATTTGATTTGAATACCACAAACAGTTGCATGTTTGATATACGTTCTAAATGGGGCTCTAAGTAAAGCATACCTTAGGAAAACCTAACCTTCAAAATATGCATGTATAGGTAATAAATAATTAGAAGAACTACATAGAATTGTTAAGGTGACGGCGGAACCACAGTGCTTAAATTGATTTTCAAAACCGTTTTCTTTTGTTTTCTTTACTTTGCTGAATTCTTTCATTGTTTTTATTTAAATTTGTTTTTATTATTTTAGGTCATAAAATCAACTTTTTCCAAAACTTTGTTTTAAATAATTAAATTATTAAGATTTGGTTTGACATAAATTGTTTTCAATAATCTATGTGGGAACGACCTTGCATGAACATTCTTACTACAACTACATTGTTCTTGTACAAGTATTTTTAAGTGTTTCTATCTCTACTTTTTAGGAGGTAAAAATCCTATCGAAGTCACAGGTCGGAATTGAGCACAAAATCTTAGCAATTTGCATTCCAAGTATGCAAGACACATCATGTATTTTTTTATTAAAGGTTACGTATCTTCCGATGATGTTTTTATGGGAAGGGGTCACCTACTCATAGAAGACACTGCAAAAATTTTGCAAATTTAGAAGACAAAGAATATGATTCATGAAAAAGGAAATGAGAAAGTGTGACAGACTCAAGTTTGTAGCAGAAGCTGCATTGAATCTGTTAAAGTCAATGATACAAAATAGGATAGTAAATATTGTATATTAGCCTAGTTATTTACTTGCCTTTCTGGTTCACATCAAAGCTTGATTATAGGCTTTAGTTTGGGATTTAAGTTGTATAACTAGTACATAAGAAGACAGCAGCATTGTTACTGAATATATTGAAAAGTTATTCACCAAATATTTTCTCTTGATGGTACTAGAGCAAAGGATCTTGGTAACCTAAAGAAAACCCTAGCCTTCATCATGGGAGACATTATAACCAACATCATGGGAGGCAACATCGATCCAAAGAAGCCAACTCAATCGAGCATGGCTTCCAAACTTGATAATCCTAATCACCCATTGTATCTACATCATTCAGATCAGCCTGGGTTGGTCCTTGAACCACACTTCTCACTAAGGAAAACTATAGCACATGGAGTCACTCCATGATTATGGCCCTAACAATGAAAAACAAACATGGCTTTGTCGATGGATCTGTAAAGCCACCAAGTGACGATGCAACTAATGAATTGCTGCAATGGAACCGTTGCAACAATTTGGTTAAGACATGGTTGCTGAGTTCGATCTCCAAAAAGATTGCAGCCATTGTATTCTATTATGTTGAAGCTCAGGCAATCTGGACTAGGTTAACCTCCCAGGTAAACAACATTTAACTCTTCCATTTTGAGAATGAAATACTTGATTGTGTTCAAGGAACTATGTATGTTGGGTCATACTTTACCAACTCAAAGGATTGTGGGACGAAAAGGATGTTCTCTGCCCTATCTCATCCTGTCATTATGGAACTACAAAAGAAAAGTTATCCTATCAAGAAACGCAGAAGACCATCAAGTTTCTCAGGGGATTAACTGAATCATTTGCCATGATACTTGGGCAAATATTAACAATGGATCCTTTTCAGAAGGTCAGCAAGGTTTATTCACTTGTGCTCAGACATGAACGGCGGCGAAACGTATCTACTGAAAAGGGAACGTCTCAACTTGATGCAGCAACCATTGCAATCAAAGATCTAAGCAAGAAAAGTGGTCACTCCAAATGTTTATTCCAGTTAGACTTTAACCAAAACAACTTGATGTTACTTTGAGGTTAAAATTGGATCGTTTCACAAGTTCAAAGTGTTATAGCTACAGAATTATCATTTTATATTCCAGGGAGAAGGAGTTGTTACTTAAAACATGCATTGCAACATGCATGTCTCGTGTCTGTCAAGGAAAATTTGTACGAATTTCCGTTGTCGGTCATAGTAATTTTCCAATTTTTGTGAGAAGAATTACTTGAATAATTACAGCAAAGGGAAATTCAATGATTTCATAATATAATTACTTGTATTGAGTAACAAGTATTTAACCAACAATTAATTTATGCCTCGTATTTATTGAAAAACTAGTTATGAAAGGCAAAATAAGAAAGCTGCTGGAAGTTGTGTCATCACTTGAGGCAGTACACTGAAACCATACATAAATTGCTCATTTCCAAATCAAGTTTTTTATTTTTATTTTTTAGTCAAAGGGGAAGCTTCGTTAGGGACAAGCCCATAAACAAAAATATATACAAGGAAAGGGAAATAAACAAAGAAACATAACAAAGCACCAGACAGAAAAAGAAGATGGAGGAAACCAAAAGAAATCTCGCCCAGAAGCTAAGACGTGGGAGAAGAGTAGATGACACACCGTGACCCCAATAACACAAGTTACGAGGCCATGATGTGCTGGCCATCACCAAATTGACCATATGACCTCATCGGAAGATGACATCATAAGCCAGCTCAATGATGTAAGCCATATTAAGATATTCGTGATGTGCAAGAATTTGAACGAAAACATTCATTAATAATTAAATCCAAAGCTGCTACAAAGTTGACTTATCAACCTCCCAACTTGGGGACACATGCTTAGGGATAAAATCTTATTATTCACATCACATCAGACCATCTAAAAGTTTCGCATAACAGTAAACACATAAAAGTGCAGTGTCGTGCATAATCAAAAGTATCATCATGCAATTATTACAAACTAGCATAAACTGCAGTAAAAGAATCATCACCCAAAGTCCAAAGGATGGATGCCTCATTGCTAAGCCCACTCGTCACCACTGAGGTTCTCCTTATTGTTGCTACGTCCTGAAGGGGTTAAGGAACAAAGTGTGAGTGGATCAAGTTTATCTAGTTAAAATTGTGTGAATATATTAATCCCCGTTTTAAAATCACAAATAGAGTGAAAAACAACATACATAATAATACTACACAACAGTTATCATATTCATATCACATAGCTCGTCATATCAAAAGACGATCAAGGGCTTCCCCGAGCTCCAATTTACAAGTTTTGAATCCAAAATTGATCTCAAAGATCAACAAACTCACCTAAGCACTTTCTAGGCGGAGTGGAGGTAGAATTGATAGGAACATATTTAGGCGACTTACTTAGCTTGTTTTTGTGCATTTATATTGTTAATTCATAGTTGTTTTAGTAGTTTAAGCCATTTTCGTGTGTTTTTAGGTTCACATGGCCAAGGAAGCAAAAAGATGCATTTTGGAGCATTTTGGAGCAAAATTGGACTTGGAATGGATAGCTTATGTTTGGAGCAAAAGGAATGGACGAAATTGAAGGATTCCTAATCCATTGCAGCCACATGCACCCATAATCATTCACACCTTGCAGCCACATGCATTCACTCTTCATAAATCAGCCACATGCACATTCAATCATTCACACCAAAACCTTGCACATGCAATCCCTTTAATTAATTCAACCTAGCTGTCATTGCACATGCATTCACTCTTTAACCCACATGCATTTCCACCCACATGCACTCCCATTCTTTAATCCATTCAGCCACAAGACATTATCATTGCACCACATTCAACCATTCCACATGCTATTTTAGCCACATGCACTCATAATCATTCAACCAACTTTGCACATGCATTCATTATCATAACCTAGTTGTCATGTTCCCTCTTTTTCACCTATAAATAAGCATCCATTGCAGCCACAATTCATACACTCTTCCATATTCGAAAACACCATAGAAATTGGTCCCTTGGGGCCGTGCCCATCACACCATAATTCCATCCATATTTCAACCATCAATCCATTGCATCCATAATCCCCAAAACTCACCTTAGACCTTGTACTACAACAACGAGGAAGAGAAGAGTGCCTAAACGTTTATACAATTCAAGTTTGAGTTGTTGGAATGTTTAGGTGTTTCTTTGATTTCAATGTTTAAATTCAATTCTCTTTGTTTTGTACGTATGAGGAACTAAACCCCCCTTGGCTAGGGGGGATTCGAAATATATGTTTATGCTTGCATTTTGATTTGATTACTTCTAATTGCGTTTCATAAGTTGTGGATTCAATTTGTTTAACCGTTTGATTGATAACTTATTTATGTATGTTTATTGAGAATGCGCGCTTAATTTTCATGCATGAATATGACGCTAGAATATAAGTGAGTTTCACCTAATCGTTATGAACTTATATTCACAAGTAGTGGAGGTTGCTTATAAACAATCGCGTTAAACGAATTCTTGGCATAAGTTTCATGCGTATTCCATAGTAACGAATGCCTCGTCAACACTTATAATTTTCATAGAGCGTAATGATTCTTGCTTGTATCTCTATTATGCAATCATGTAGGGGACTTGTGGGGAATGTTTTGGGTTGTCGTATGCAATCATCCAATTCAATAACGTTAGGAAGATTTGAAGGTTAATTAGTGCATCACGGTTAACTTGGGGTGTTGAGAATTCATGGTTTATTGAAATGCAATTGGAAATCATTTTATTATGCAAGTGTAACATGTATGGAGATGAACCCCTTAGCTATTCTATCATCCATTCATTCCATTTCATCAATTTCATATTTACATTCTGTCTAGTTTATTAACTTGTTTCGTTATTTCAACTTTCGTCAAATCCTAAATCCCCCTTTACTTTAATGTCCAATTTAGTTAGAAAGTGTCTTAGTTTATGTTTCTAAGTGTTTTGATTCAATTTATTACACAAATTCGTCCAAATTCACCAAAGTGCTCAAAACTGCCCAGAAAGTGTTTTTAAGGCAGTTTTGAGTGTTTTGGGTGATGTTTGAGTCTTTTGGTTTGTTTTAGTGTTTTAAAGTTTAGTTTTGCATTCTTTGAGTCTAGTATAGTGTTTTATATTGTGTTTTTACGTTTTTGAGTCAAATCCAAGTGATTAACAATCCCTCCTAATCCCCGGTCCAGAACGATCCCTACTTACATACTTACTACAATTGATAAAAAGAGGGTTTAATTTGTGTGCGTATAAATCTCGCATCAAATTTTGGCGCCGTTGCCGGGGATTAGCAACTTTGCTAATCCTTTGGATTGTTATTTTCGTTTTCTTATTAGTTTTAGTTTTAGTTTCTGTTATGTATTTTAGTTTTAGTTTTTTATTTGTGTTTTGTCCTAGAGAAGCACAACATGGCACTTGATAATGCTTCTCTTTTGTCACATCTCATGGAAGGGTCCCAAATGCAAAGCGTTGGTACATTTGATCTTCAATCAAGGAATAACGTGTTTTCCAATACTTACAATTCTGAGTGGAGTGATCATTCAACTTCTATGTGGTGGGAACCTCAAAATGTTCAACAAGAAGGATATTGGCAGCCACCTCATATTCAATATGCCCAACCAAACTCAAGTTCGTCAATAGATTATAATCAAAAGCTTAATGAATTAATTTGTTTGGTGCAGGGCTCACAAAATCAAGACAATGAGGCTCAACAAGAAGGATATTAGCAGCCATATGAGGAGTTCTATTCAACGCCTATGAAGCCACCACAACCTGCCCAAAGTAATGTAGGTAATTCAAATGATAATGATACGATTTTTCAATTACTTACTACTTTGACGCAGGGAATCCAAACTCAAAACAAAGAGAGGGAAAATCAAGACAAAAGGTTGGACCATTTGGAAAAGCAAATTGGGCAGATCGCGGAGTTCGTAGGACAGTTTCGAGACCAAGGCGAACTCCCTAGTTCAACCATTGCAAATCCGAAGGGACAATTTGAAACTGCCAAGGAAATCATGTTGAGAAGTGACAAGGAGGTTGGAACGGACCCTCAACCATCAAAATCAAATCACAAGGAAGAGGAATACACCCAACCCACGGCAAGAGTGGAAACACCTTTGCCGGAGGCACCTATTGCTCCTACGCCATCTAATTCAAGTAAGGTTGTTCCAAATTTAATTAGTTCTAACCCCATTCCACCTAATATCTCTATTCCTTGCAGGTTCATGAATTCCAAGGAAGAAGAAAGTGAAAAAGACATCTTGGAAGCCCTTCCAAAGGTGCAAAGTAGGGAATTTCATGAATTCATCAAAGAGGACGTTCTTGAGACAACAATTCCCAAAGAAGTTGGATTTTATGACAAGGGACAAGTCATAACTTTCAAAGAGGTGTTTATTCTTAAGTTCATGTCGGAGCACAAAGGTAAGCCGCCTCCCCGAATTTCAATTTTCTTTTATACTAATATGTTGTTAATGATTCAGGCATCCACTCTAGAATTTAAACCATTACCGGATCATTTCAAGTATCACCGCCCATTCAAAGATCAATTTCATGCCGTGCAATAAAAAAAAAATAAAAAAATAAAAAATAAAAAAAATAAAAAAAAATAATAATAATAATAATAAAGCAGATGTAGCCTTCACAAAGGTTGTTTACGTGAAGACCCACTATGTGGTAAAACTCTCGGAGCGGAAGGCATCGGAGCGGAAGGCATCAGGGCGGAAGGCATCGGAGCGGAAGGCATCGGGGCGGAAGGCATCGAAGATAGAGCATTCGAGGCCTCAATACTTGGCCAAACACTGGACGACCCAGGAAAAAGGTGCCTCTGGAGGAAAGACGAAAACCTTTGACGGTCACTTTGAATCCGACCTTCAGACTCTTGCAGCTCATCAAGCTTCCTCTTCATGCCCGTCGAATAGTTGTTTGCAAGCACGTGCAAACTTTTATTCTCATACTTCAGCTGCTTGATCTCTTGCTTGAGACTTTCCACCTCTGCCATCAACGATTCAACCTGACGGGAGCGAGCAAGTAGGCGTTGGCCCATGTTGGACACAGAGCCTGCACACTAAACACTGAGAACGAGAGGCTCTTGAACGGCCAACTCATCGGACCGTCCTGAAAGCAGCCTACTATCCTTAGGAGTGAGGAGGTTCCTAGCTACTATCGTAGCTGTTGTTGCATCCGTCATCATGGAGTCTTCACCTGTAAGAGGACCGTTAGAAGATAAAAAAGAAGGGCGCCATACATTACCTTGACGGGGCGCAACTGGATCGCTGCTGAGACTCAAATCTAAGCAAAGGTTCGATGAGTTAGTCATTTTTCTAAGGTGTTCAAAGAGAAGGGGTGGATGGAGTTAAATCTTAAAGGGCCGGAGTCAATTTTCAAGAATGGGCAATCTTCAGAGTGTGTATGTTGGCGGTGATCGATACCTCTATAAAAAGCCAAGGCGACGCGTCCACCGATTCAAAAAAACCGGAATTTCCGGCGTAAGTTAGGCGACGCTTTCTCGGCTTTTCAGAAGACGCGTTCAACTTTGTCAAAAGATTTCTTCTTTTCAGAAAACACGTGGAGGCCATCATCGCAACTACACATCTTTAGCCGACAAGCACAAAGTTCGGCGACGCTTTCTCTGCTTTTCAGAAAACGCGTGCAGCTTTGTCAAAATGAGCCGCATCCGCACTACTATGTGTCGTTCAGAAAGCGAAGGGGCGCCTGCTCAGAAATCGAAGAGGCGCCTGCTCAGAAATCAAAGAGGCGTCGTTCAGATATCGAAGAGACGTTTGTCGACAAGGGTAAAAGAACAGTACCACCACTTGATATTATCTCTATATATGTCGACCTTCATCTTTTATGGCAAGGCATACCTGAAGAAAATGCCCAACTCTTCCTCACCTCTAAGGGCGCACTCCCAACAAAGCCTTTCGAAATACTCATTTTTTTCTACTTCCCCAAAGATGATACCAGATGCCTGGAGTATAGATGACCCAGGAGGAAACGGTAGATTGAAGCATGTGCTGATTCATTCACCGCTTCTTCAAAAGCAAAGGTATCTCATATCATCAAGGTCAAAAGCAAAAGTATCTCATATCATGCTCTTTCCCTGTCCTTTTCTTTGTCCTTGTTCTTACTCGCATGGCAAAGTGAAAGAAGCAATCAGCCGGCACTTGGAGTCAGTCTTCCGATCTGGTTCCGACTGCCTGGAATCTATTCCTAGTTGCTTACCTAGCGTTGCTCTCAAGTAGTCATCTTCAACGGTTGATACACTTCCAGAGAAGGGACCACTTCTGCAAAGATTGAACAAAGAAACAGATAAAAGAGGTAAGCTCAGACCTTCGGGGGAGAACAAAAGAATCCTGCTGCCCAGTTCAAGAGTAGCACAAAGGAAAATCAACGATGGGAGGAAACCAGTTCAAGAATGAGCCTGTGGAATCATCAAGATCAAGCCTCAGTGCAATCACCAAGGAGAAGAGGGAATTTACACTCCATAACCAGATTTGCGTCCCTAAACTCTTCTCTTTGTTAGTTACATTCTGCCATGTTTATTTTATTTAGTTGCTGTTTTTATGTTTACTTTTGTTTGGTGTGATTTTAAGCTTAAAACATTGAGGACAATGTTTCATTCAAGTGTGGGGGGGTAACTAATGTTGTTGATGCAAATTCGTGAGATTTTATCACCCATAACTTCAAGTGTTGTTCCTTGTTGTTTTAAGGTGTTTTTAAACTGTTTTAGTGTGTTTTGTTTTATAACTCCGAAAATCACATAAAAATTTGAAAAACATTTTTTTGAAAAGCCTTAAAAGAGTGTTTTGAGTTGTTTTTGTGTCTTAGGGTACCTTCCAACATAATAATGAGGATTTGGTTTGTAATTGCATGGCTGTTAAAGAGAGTTATAAACATGGATGAAAGTTTAATTTACTCTTGGTATATGCTTGGTTATGGTTATAATGTATGACTTCACATGCAATCATAAAAGAAAAATTCGTTTTTGTAACATGCTTGAAGGAAGGAACTCAAACAAACGCTACAACCCTGTGAGACTCGAGCCATTACCTTCTTTGGAGAGTTATAATCTGTGATTCTTTGTTTTCTAAAGTTGTTGCATGATCTCATTATTCCTTGCTTGGTTGCTACTTAGAATGCAATTGTATCATGATAGAACTAAATGTTAGAACTTATATCCGTTTCATTCAAAGCATGACATTGAATTGCATAACATATATCAAGATGAAGTTGTGTAGTTGCCACCATAGCCAAATAGCCTCACTTCCCATATTTCGTATATGTTGTAAGTTTTACCCCCGTTGAGCTTTGTTTAGCCTTTATTCTTTGTTAACCCACATTATCCTCACCTAGCCTAATTTAGGACAATCCACACCCTTGTTCTTAAAAGATAGTGAGCATGACTTAATTGAATTCCTTTTGAGTTACATTATGCAAGAAAATGAGTGTGGGGGAGGGAAAGTTTGTTCTTAAGTTTATATGTTTTGAGATTCAAAAGAAAAGAAAAAAAAAATTGTGAAAAACATATGAAAAAGAAAAACAGAAAAGAAAAGAAAGAAAGAAAGAAAAAAAGAGCTTGTTCTCCCTTTTCGTTCAAAAGTTGAGTTTTCATTCTAAAGGGAATTCTAAGTGCCTAATTCAATACTTTGCTCACTATTGCTTTAAGAATGTTTGTTTATCCTTCACCTTTCATTGTTAGCCAATACCCTAGCCCCGTTACACCCCTTTGACTTCTATCTTGATCGTTATGTGTTCAATAATGTGGAGTTTGGAATTGATATGAGCTTATGGAATCACTGGTTCTCATTCTAAGTAGTAGCATTCCATTCATGAGATCATATTCATGTCATTATCGTAAATCCAGAAAATGCTTTCTTTGTTATAACATATGTGAGATACTAGTTAATGCGAGAATTATACGCACACAAATTAAACCCTCTTTTTGACAATTGTAGTAAGTATGTAAGTAGGGATCGTTCTGGACCGGGGATTAGGAGGGATTGTTAATCACTTGGATTTGACTCAAAAACGCTAAAAACACAATCTAAAACACTATACTAGACTCAAAGAATGCAAAACTAAACTTTAAAACACTAAGACAAACCAAAGACTCAAAATGCTTTAAAGCATAAACTAAATTGATTTCTAACTAAATTGAACAATAAGGTAAAGGGGGATTTAGGTTTTGATTAAACTAAATGACAGATTGTAAATTAAAGCATAAGGAAATGAAGTAAACACAAAATGAATGAATCAACAGCTAATAAAAAGAGATAGCACAAATGGAGATGAAGCTAGAGATTCGATTTCACCATTGCTAAGCCAAGTCCATGCTTGTTAAGTCAGATTATACTCATCCCTCTACTTATTTCTTGGGTTTGTTTCACTTAGATATGATCAGCCATATGATGTGTGGATTTGATCAAATGTCTCTAATCATGAGCCTAATTGTGATGTGCAACTTTGGTTCCTAATCAAGACTATGTAGTGCACAAGAAACTTTCACAAAACCAAAGGGAACACTCAGCAGGATGTTTGCAAAACATTCCCTTCATTCATTCACATATCCACCAAGATTATGCATGATGTGTGCTTTAATCTTGGCTAAACAACCTGTGGTTAATTCAAATGATGATCAAGCATTAAAATCAACACACTAAGTCACAATTAAAACGGAGAATGAAACAAGAAATAGATAGATTAAATGAGAATTCCGAATTAACTACATGGCAATCTTGCAAGGCTACATCGAATCCCTAGAGAGAGATTAGTTACACTTCATGTTTACAAAAGGTTTGACATAAAAATATATAACATGAGTGAACATAGGATTAAGAAGAAAGAACCCTTGAAGCAAAACTGATGTCGAAATCCTTTAAGAAATGGGAGAGTGTATCTAATGGAATGAAGCCGAGAGGAAGTTCCTCATGGTACCAAAACAAAGAGAATCAAAGAAACACCTAAACATTCCAACAACTCAAACTTGAATTGTATGAACGTTTAGGCCCTCTTATCTTCCTCTTCGTCGTAGCACAAGGTCTAAGGGATGTTGTTGGTGTGTTGAATGGATTGGGGAATTATGGAAATGGATGAGGAGTGGTGTTTGGATTATAAGGGAATGGTAGCTCACGACAATGAGGGAAGATTGGATGTGTTTGTGATGTGTTGTGTATGAAAATGAGATGTGATTTTTGTGTATGAATGCATGGGTTTTTATAGGGGGAATGGGAGAATATGTGGGTGATTGTTTAAGAGTGAATGTGGTTGTTATGATTGAGAGTGCATGTGGATGAAATAATGATGGAAAAAGAGCTAGGTTGTTGGTGTGTGAATGCATGTGTTGAATTGGTGGTGTAATGATGAAAGAGTAAGTGCATGTGTGTGTGAAAGAGTAGGTGCATGTGTGTGTGAATGGTGGTGCAATGATGAAAGAATAAGTGCATGTGTGTGTGAATGGTGGTAGCTAGGGTGAATTATGATGAATGCATGTGGAATAAAGATGGAGAATGTGGTGTAATGATGAAGGAGTAAGTGCATGTGTGTGTGAATGGTGGTGCAATGATGAAAGAGTAAGTGCATGTGTGTGTGAATGGTGTTTCTTGATGGTTTTGGGGTTGTGATGCATGTGAATGCATGTGGCTAAGGGTTGTTGATTGGGCTAGAGGTTTTGCATGGCTCAAAGGATTGTTTGATTGGGTTAGGCCCTTTGTTTTATGTCCAAAGTGCATACAAGGCTTTCAAATTCGTCCAACACTTTGGCTCCAAGCATATGCTATCCATTCCAAGCCCAATTTTGCTCCAAAATGCTCCAAAATGCATCTTTTTGCTTCCTTAGCCATATGAACCTAAAAACACACGAAAATGGCTTAAACTACTAAAACAATTATGAATTAACAACATAGATGCACGAAAACAAGCTAAGTAAGTCGCCTAAATATGCTCCTATCACTAGTCTTTCATGTTTACATCAATCTCTCACATATAACTAGTGTAGGGTGTGTAGTCAGAAAATCTGTGTGAAAATCGAGTGCATTCTAGTAAGGAATTGAGGAAATTCTCTAAGGCATGTTACTACATTCGAAATGTGTTTTAAATGCTTAATTGTGAACTAGTATGTGGTGACTATGATTAAGAATGTACTTAAGTGTAAAGATGGATAAAATCTGTGGGAATAATGATTTTTAACATGTCATGTGCATTGGAAATCCATGAGACGATTGTTGGAAGGTTAAGGTTGTGTTTTACTTGTTTAGTGTCGTTTTGTGTGTTTTGTTTTTCTGTTTTGCTCGAGGACGAGCAAAAGATAAGTGTGGGGGAATTTGATAGGAGCATATTTAGGCGACTTACTTAGCTTGTTTTCGTGCATTTATATTGTTAATTCATAGTTGTTTTAGTAGTTTAAGCCATTTTCGTGTGTTTTTAGGTTCATATGGCCAAGGAAGCAAAAAGATGCATTTTGGAGCATTTTGGAGCAAAATTGGACTTGGAATGGATAGCTTATGTTTGGAGCAAAAGGAATGGACGAAATTGAAGGATTCCTAATCCATTGCAGCCACATGCACCCATAATCATTCACACCTTGCAGCCACATGCATTCACTCTTCATAAATCAGCCACATGCACATTCAATCATTCACACCAAAACCTTGCACATGCAATCCCTTTAATTAATTCAACCTAGCTGTCATTGCACATGCATTCACTCTTTAACCCACATGCATTTCCACCCACATGCGCTCCCATTCTTTAATCCATTCAGCCACAAGACATTATCATTGCACCACATTCAGCCATTCCACATGCTATTTCAGCCACATGCACTCATAATCATTCAACCAACTTTGCACATGCATTCATTATCATAACCTAGTTGTCATGTTCCCTCTTTTTCACCTATAAATAAGCATCCATTGCAGCCACAATTCATACACTCTTCCATATTCGAAAACACCATAGAAATTGGTCCCTTGGGGCCGTGCCCATCACACCATAATTCCATCCATATTTCAGCCATCAATCCATTGCATCCATAATCCCCAAAACTCACCTTAGACCTTGTACTACAACAACGAGGAAGAGAAGAGTGCCTAAACGTTCATACAATTCAAGTTTGAGTTGTTGGAATGTTTAGGTGTTTCTTTGATTTCAATGTTTAAATTCAATTCTCTTTGTTTTGTACGTATGAGGAACTAAACCCCCCTTGGCTAGGGGGGGATTCGAAATATATGTTTATGCTTGCATTTTGATTTGATTACTTCTAATTGCGTTTCATAAGTTGTGGATTCAATTTGTTTAACCGTTTGATTGATAACTTATTTATGTATGTTTATTGAGAATGCGCGCTTAATTTTCATGCATGAATATGACGCTAGAATATAAGTGAGTTTCACCTAATCGTTATGAACTTATATTCACAAGTAGTGGAGGTTGCTTATAAACAATCGCATTAAACGAATTCTTGGCATAAGTTTCATGCGTATTCCATAGTAAATTAATGCCTCGTCAACACTTATAATTTTCATAGAGCGTAATGATTCTTGCTTGTATCTCTATTATGCAATCATGTAGGGGACTTGTGGGGAATGTTTTGGGTTGTCGTATGCAATCATCCAATTCAATAACGTTAGGAAGATTTGAAGGTTAATTAGTGCATCACGGTTAACTTGGGGTGTTCAGAATTCATGGTTTATTGAAATGCAATTGGAAATCATTTTATTATGCAAGTGTAACATGTATGGAGATGAACCCCTTAGCTATTCTATCATCCATTCATTCCATTTCATCAATTTCATATTTACATTCTGTCTAGTTTATTAACTTGTTTCGTTATTTCAACTTTCGTCAAATCCTAAATCCCCCTTTACTTTAATGTCCAATTTAGTTAGAAAGTGTCTTAGTTTATGTTTCTAAGTGTTTTGATTCAATTTATTACACAAATTCATCCAAATTCACCAAAGTGCTCAAAACTGCCCAGAAAGTGTTTTTAAGGCAGTTTTGAGTGTTTTGGGTGATGTTTGAGTCTTTTGGTTTGTTTTAGTGTTTTAAAGTTTAGTTTTGCATTCTTTGAGTCTAGTATAGTGTTTTATATTGTGTTTTTACGTTTTTGAGTCAAATCCAAGTGATTAACAATCCCTCCTAATCCCCGGTCCAGAACGATCCCTACTTACATACTTACTACAATTGATAAAAAGAGGGCTTAATTTGTGTGCGTATAAATCTTGCATCAAGAATCCACCTTGGATTCGAAGATTTTTGCTTCGAAAAACTCATCAAAAACTGCAGCAAAAAACGGAAAGCATGCATGCATCAAAACAGAGGCTAGCAAAATGAATTTCATCTCAAAAATCTCACGATTAACTTTGGGAACTACGAAATTGCATTGCATGAGGTTTTGGGAAGAAATGAGCTTTGAAATTGCCGAAGTTTGTCTTCCTTCTCTTATCAAAGACTGAAAACAAAGATGAGTATGCATGCATGGATTATAGTTGCATTAGTGCACCCGAAACCCTCTTATATTCATCAATGACAAGATAAAGGGAGATTAGAGGTACTGCAAACCCTTACCGATTTCGAACAATTGCCAGAATTCGTCGCCGGAGATTAACATGCATGCACAGATGAATTACAAAGGTTAGAACCCTCGAATTTTAGTCCAAAATAACAGAAACTCATCCCCAATCAGGATGGAAACCCAGAAAGGAAGAAACTAACCTGAATTTAAGGTTAGAGCTCAGAGCTCTCATATTTCAATGAAACTGCACCTCAGCGTTCATCGATGGCGCATGAAAGACCATCATTAGGTTCCCTGAGTCTCATTAATGTCGAAAATGTAGGTTTGGAATTGGAGTTTGATTTGTGAAGAAATTTGGGTGGAAGTGAGGGTTCTCTCTCTCCTAGTGTTATAGAGAGAGTTAGTTCGAGAGTGCAAAGAGAGTTTAAAGAAGGAGAGAATGTTTTCAGTTGAGGGAAGAGAGACCAAAAATTAATGTAAGCCCACTTAAACCCCATGTAAGTGAAATTACAAAATCACCATCCATAATTGTTAAAATTACAATTATGCCCTCATAACTTCGATTCATATTTCATTTTGGACGATACATTCACGTATATGAATGTGGTTAGGAAAACTCAAGAAAATATAAGAATTTGGTGTTCGAATCGAGGCTCAAAAACCAATTAGAACACCCACTCAAGGGGTAAAATAGTCATTTCACATGTCTCGGGAATAAGATCCAATATTTTAAAGAACATGTTGTAATAGAAGAGCACGATAAGAAGCTAAGCTATGGTCTAATTTGCTATCCTCACCCATCTCAACCGCCCAAAGCTTAAGGGAAACCATCTTTGGCTAATGTGGAACTTTTGGGGTGTATATTTCATATGTTAACCATGTACATGAAGGTGACTTAATATAGGAGGAAAGAATGAGGGAAACAACCTTCAACCCATTCCGATAATCACTTCTTAAATTACTCCTAATCTATTTACAATAACAAGAATATCATGGTTCCTTAATTGTAGGTTAAACACAACAAAAGAAGGTATTTGGACAAAGTACTAAACCCTAGCCTTGTATTGTATACTGGGTAAAACCCTTAAGGACTATGACAAATGAATGAGTTGTATCAATAGGACTCCCAATAGCCTCCAACTTCCAATACTCCCCCTCAAGTTGGATCGAGGAGATTCCTTGAGCCAAACATGGACAAAATGCTAAGAAACTGAACAGTCGGAAGTGACTTGGTAAAAATATCGGTTAACTGATCATGATTGCTTGTGTAGTGTGTGTTGATGACCTTTGATTGCACTTGTGCTTAAACATAATGACAGTCTACTTTAATATACTTTGTTCTCTTGTGAAAAGTTGGATTTGAGGCAATATGCATCATAACTTGATTGTTGTAGAACAAGGACATGGGTTTCCTATCTTTGAATTGGAACATGGGATGGTGGCTCTAGGAGTTGAGATGTAGGCTCAGGGGATAAAGCTAGAGTGTCATGCATTGTTTGGTTGTCTTGGCAATGAGGAACACTAGGCAAAGGAAACAAGTCATGTAAGAACTCACCCTGACCTTCATTAAGAAGTAGGGAGTTGTTTCATCAAACCAAACATCCCTTGAGACCATAAGTTTTCTAGTGACTAGATTGTAACATTTATACTTTTAGTTGCTCTAGGATCAAGCTTGTCATGGTGAAGTGATTGGGCGTGAACAAAACATGTGGATCCAAACACCCTTAAGTGAGAGAAATGTCAACCTTTCTATCCTTCAACACTTCATATGGAGATTTGGGACCTAGCATTTTACTAGGAAGTCTATTGGTAAGATAAGTGGTTGTAAGTACTCATTGTGATCAGAATTTCTTTGGTATATGCATATGAAACATGAGAACACCATTGTGTTGGGGTATGCCAACACAAGATGTGTTGATGTAAGATGCCATGGGTGCTTAGATATTAAGATATGTTATGGGACATATATTCAATACCATTGTCGGACCTTAATATGTGAATTTTAGATTAGAATTGAGTGCCAACAAGTTCATGAAAATCTTAAAAAATAGTTGCAAGTACTCCTAAGTTTCAAAAGATACAACCAATGATCCTTGTAAAATCATTAACAAAGGCTACAAAATACCTATATCCATCAAAGGACTCAAGTATATCTAAGTGAATGACTACAAAAGGATTACTAGCTCTAGACATAGAGGAATCAAAAGGCAATCTAGCAAGCTTAGACAAGTGACACACATCACAATGTAACTAATCTTTATACATTTTTTGGAACAAAAAAGACATCACTTTCTCATAATGATGTATTGGTGCCAAAGGTTGTAGTCTTAAGATACAATGGAACTAACTTGAAAAACCTTGGGGTCTTTGGAGTCTTTAGCTATGTAATAGAGTCCACTAAAAAGGACCTTCACCAATCGCCCTCTTGGTGATGTCTTGAAAAACAACATAGTAAGGGGAGAAAATGGCTAGGCAATTTATAGAGTTTGTGATGGTTCTAACTGATAACAGTTGAAAAGGAAAGGAATGAACATAAAAGGCTACTGACTCTATGTGGTTTGAAAGCAAGTTGATTTTTCCTTTCCTAACAATTGAAGCACCTTTCCCATTAACTATTAACACTTGAGATGGATTGGACAACTTTTTAAAATCATGCAGGTTAGTGATTTGGTTTGTCATATGATTTGTGGCACCTGAATCTATAATGCAATAATCATTTTCACCACTGGCATTAAGGGCAGTTAAGAAAGCACTTAATATACCTAGGATATCTCCATGTGGGACATGATCATTCTCAGCCAGAAAGCAGCAAATTTTCCTAATAAGGCAGTGTGATTCTTTCCTTGACACATATGAGCTTCTTCATAGTCATTATGCAATTGCTTTTTGCGAAGATAAGTTGTAAACTCATTGATCAATGCAATAGGATTGGCTGTGAAGTTTAACATTCCCTCAATTGAAGAAGTTGATGCATGGTTAGCCTTATAAGGAGAGTTACTCAAACTCTTCTAGGGACCCTTAGTCTCCTTTGAGAACTTGGGTTTTAACTCTGGGTGAAAGGGCCAACACCTATCTCTAGCGTGCCCATTAGTATCACGATAATTGCATTTTAAATCAAGTATTTTTTTTTTCCTTGTAGACCCTGCCTTCAACAATTGTTACTACAAACATAAACTTTAGTTTCAAGAATACTAGCCTTAGTCTTTAGGCTCATCACTTTCTTCCTTACTTCTTGTGCTAGTTCTTTTTCACTAGGAAGAAGATCCAAGCAAGGTTATGTCAGTGGTGTTATTGAGGTGCATGAAACCACTTCTCTTGCCTATGAGTCGTTGTTGTGTAAAAACCAGTTGATCATGTCTAGGTTGCTTAATTCCATAGAGCGTAGAATTGCTAAAATCTTCAGCTATTCAAAATCATATATGGAACCAATTCAAAGAAATGTATGGCAATGAAAATAATGTTGCACGTGTCTTTCAGCTCAAGAAAGACATCTCAAGTTTACAACAAGAAGGGAAGTCTTTTGTTCAACACCTTGGTAGCCTAATAAGCATGTGGAATGAGCTCAATGTTTATCGTCCTCATACCACTAATGCTACTATTTAATAAGAGAGTCGAGGATGATAAGATCTTTCAACTTTTGGCAAGTTTGGGTACAAACTTTGAAGATATTAGAAGCCACATTCTGATGAACTCTTAGCTCTCTTCCTTCTTTCACGTCTGTGAGAAGGAAGATAATTGAATTCTTTCAACAAGACATAAATGAGGCGTTGGTTGGGGTTAACTTCAACATGAAATTGAACTAATGCAGCCAATGAGCTTTCATCTTTAGATAAATTTTCTTCAGCCATCTTGGCATGAAGAGAAAAGAAACATAGCTAAAATAACAACAGAGTCAAGAATTTGGGGTTCCCGTTCTGATACCATGTAAAAATTTTTAGGTGTATATTACATATTTTAACCATTTTTCATGAAGGTGACTTATATAGGAGGAAAGAATGAGGGAAACCTTCAACCCATTCCAATAATCACCCCTTATATTGCTCCTAATCTATTTACAATAACAAGACGAACATGGTTTCTTAATTGTAGGTTAAACACAACATAAGAAGATATGTTGGACAACGTACTAAACCCTAGCCTTATACTAGGTAAACCCCTAAACTGTAAAGGACAATGACTAATGAGTGATTTGTATCAATGAGACTCCCAATAGCCTCCAACTTCCAATAGATAAAATGTGAACTAGAGAGGATGGGGGTCTTATGACCTAAACATCTAAATTAGGGGTGGTTCGGTATGGGATCCTAAACCGAAAGTGGGATCCCGAATACCAAACCGAAAATTTTCAAGATAGGAATTTGAAGACCAAATCCAAACTGAAATTTCAGTTTTCCCAATTTTTGGAATTCCTGAAATATTTTCGGTATTTCGGGATGGATAGGGATTGGATTTTTGGTTTTAGACTTTTGGGTTTTTGGGTTGAAATTTAAGTTTTTTTACCTCATATTAATTTGAAATTTCATACCAAATGAAATACCAATTCATTCATACAAAGTCAAATTGGTGTTCCATACTACTTCATGTTATACTTCTATGTCTAATATAGTCTGCTATGCATGCAACCAAAATAAATAAATATATATATATATATATATATATATTTTCGGATTGGTTCGGGATTTCCAAACCGTTAAATATGTAATCTTGATTCCCATACCGAAAGGTTCGGAATCGGTTTGGTATGGATCCCGAAAATTTTGGTATTATCGGTTTGGGAATTTTTTGATTTGGGATCGGAAATTTTTTTTGTTTGGTTTGGAAGTTTTGGGAAAAAATTCCAGCCCTGCAAAATGCATCCCTCTCTTACAATGCGAAAACCCAACCGGGTGCAAAATTAGATTGACATGGAATCCACCACAAGCTAATCGAATGAAAGTGATGAGTGAGATTCCGTATTTGGATTAACGGGGGAAAGATGGCCTACTCTCCTTTCTTAAAGTCTGGCTAAACAGCTCTAGAGAATCTGGTTCAAAGTCCACACCCTGGAAATTGTTATCGTTCGCTGAACGGACAATAATAGAACCGCTGGAGGTATGGAAAAAAAGTCCCGAACCAGAATCATGGTTTTCCTTTGCCCAGGCTCCATCAAAATTAGCCTTTATCAGACCAAGCGGGGGATGAGACCAGAGAGGTGGTGAAAGGTTGTAGTTCGGAAATGGTAACATCATAACCCTCAGGCCTTGAAATTGCTTGGTGGAAATCCGAAACAGCTCAAGAACCTTCGCAGTAGTATTTGCATCTTGATTTCCATATTTCCCAGCATACGAAAGAATATGTAGTGGTATATACCCAAGCTTGATTATTAGAGGGAGACCAAATTTTTCAAATCAAGTTTGCAAACTAAATGATGTGGTTGTAGATAATTAGATTATTAGTTAAAGTCGATAAATGTGCTTGTTTTTTATTGGTAACACATGATTTGGTTTATAATTTTAATCTCCCTAACATTACCCATAAAAAAGAGGGCCAGCTGCACTCCTTAAAGCCAAAAACCAATCATCAAAAGTTGTGATGCTCGCAATGTTAATTCCGTAGTTCAGTAAACTTGCAAACTAAACACCGATAGATTTCGGGAACTCGTTACAAACAAGTTGAGCGTAAGCTTTTTGTTCAACTTGTCTACTGATAGGAGCATATTCATGCGACTTAAATGGCTTGTTCTCGTGCATTTACGTTATGTTTCTCTAGTTATTTTAGTCCTTTATGCTTCTTTTGTGTGTTTTCAGGTTCTAAGGACAAGGTATGTAAAAGGATGCCTTTTGGAGCCTTTTGGAGCAAATTAGAGATTGGAATGGATATCATATGCTTGGAGCCAAGAGGATGGACGAAATTAAAGACTTGAAGTAGGAAAGTTAAATCCTAAAAGACCTCATGTTTAAGCATCATTGAAGACTCCTACGCATTTTAGAACACAAAAACAACATTCCTTGCAACCTTAGGACATTGTCGTGTGTTTCCTTGTGTCTCCCTTCCTTGTCATGCAAGGAAGGGCTTTGTTCCCTATTTTAAACACTTAAAGCATTCACTTATCATATCATTCACTTATCACTCACCACATATCATTCATTTATCACTTAACATATCATTCATTTATCACTTATCACTTCCACTCACTTATCACTTATCAAACCATTCACTTATCACTTCCACTCACTTATCACTTATCAAACCATTCACTTATCACTTCCATTCACTTATCACTTATCATACTCATAATCATCTACACATTTCAACCATTTAAACATATGCATTTCAACTCACATGCACACCCACCTCTTTCCACCTAATCCACATGCATTCACACACATGCACATCATTCATTCTTCTTCTAGCCGTGCATCCCCTTAGCCATTTCCAACCACATTCTTCCACTTCCCACTTCATCATTACACCACCTAACCCTACATGCATTATTTATTAGCATCTTCACATGCATTCACACACACTTCACACAAACAACAAGTCTTTGCCGTGCCTTCCACACCAATTCCAGCTTTTCTTCATCATTGCAGCCACTTTGCCCTTTTATTTATGCATTAAACCTATTTCCTTTCCCTAAATTGCAGCCACAATCCACACCTTTCCAACCTAGCTGCACCCTACATACATTAATTAGTCATTCTTTTCATATTGCACTCACATGCATTCACATGCATTTCAAGAAGCAAAACAACATTGTGCCGTGAGCTTCCCTTGCATTTTCAGCTTTCCTCCTTGCATTCACATGCATTTCCAACCTAGCATTCCATTCTTTAATCATTCCTAGCTGCCATTCACATGTTCTCCCATCCATTCTCTCCCTATAAAACCATGCATTGCATTCATACAATTCATTCATTCACTCCCCAATCCATCTCTCCATTTCTCACACCACAACTAACACAAACACTTCCCCTTAGAATCCAAAACCGTGAGTCCCCCTTCCACCATTCCTCATCCATTTCCATAATTCCCCAAACCTCACCTTAGACCTTGTGCTACAACAACGAGGAAGATAAGAGGGCCTAAACGTTCATACAATTCAAGTTTGAGTTGTTGGAATGTTTAGGTGTTTCTTTGATTTCAAAGTTTAAATTCAATTCTCTTTGTTTTGTACGTATGAGGAATGGAAGAGAAGAATGCCTAAACGTTCATACAATTCAAGTTTGAGTTGTTGGAATGTTTAGGTGTTTCTTTGATTTCAACGTAATGAGGAACTAAAACCCCCTTTAGCTAGGGGGTGATTCGAAATAAATGTTTATGCTTGCATTATGATTTGATTACTTTTAATTACGTTTCATAAGTTGTGAATTCAATTTGTTTAACTATTTGATTAATATCCTATTTATGTATGTTTATTAAGAATGAACGCTTAATTTTCATGCATGAATATGACGCTAGAATATAAGTGAGTTTCACGTAATAGTTATGAACTTATATTCACAAGTAGTGGAGGTTGCTTATAAACAATCGCGTTAAACAAATTCTTGGCATAAGTTTCATGCAATCATAGTAACGAATGCCTCGTCAACACTTATAGTTTTCATGTTGCTTAATGATTCTTGCTTGTATCTCTATTATGCAATTCATGTAGGGAACTTGTGAGGAATGCTTTGGATTGTCGTATGCAATCATCCAATTCATTAACTTAAGGAAAACTTGACGGTTAATTTAAGCGGACCTAATTAACCCGGGGCGTTGAAAATTCATGGTTTATTGAAAAGCAATTAGAAATCGTTTTGTATGCAAGTATAACATGTATAGAGATGAACCCCTTAGCTAGCTTCCCATCCATTCATTTCCGTCAAATCCATATTTACAATTTGTTTTGTTTCCAAGTATCCATTTTAGTTTAAATTCGTCCAAATCCAATTCCCCCCTATTTCGTTGAAGTCTTAGTCTTAATCTTTCTTATTTTTAGTTTTGCTTTCTTCGAGCATTAAATAGTGTTTTATATTGTGTTTTTACGTTTTTAAGTCAAATCCAAGTGATTAACAATCCCTCCTAATCCCCGGTCCAGAACGATCCCTACTTATACACTTCACTACAATTTGACAAAAAGAGGGTTTAATTTGTGTGCGTATAAATCTCGCATCATCTACACCAATAATGGACAAATAGTCTAACATATTACAATTTTAATATTGTGCATTTTGTCATGTTAATTGTATATAATATAGAATAGAAAGACTAAAAAAATCACACAATCATTCACCAAAGTAAACAAAAATCAAACAAATTGAATAAAATTTCAAGTCTCAAGTGAAAAATTGTTACGTGGGTTTATGCCGATGATGAATCCAAACAAACAGACAAACAGTGGGCCCACTATGAAAATGACTCCATCTGCTGCCCACGTGGCACATTTCACTCCTCTCCCCTCGGATCCTGCGTTATCTCCAAAACGCCTCCAGTAATTCGGACAACAAGAACGCTCAATCATCGCTCATCACTCTCTCTCTCACTCGAATCCCGATAAATCAAGCAAAACATGAATCCCAAATCAGTTATCTGTTTTCTGCTCCATTTGGCGGCGCTCTGGTTGTGTACGGCGGCGGACCACGACGGCTCCAGCATCGTCTTCACCACACTTGGCCGATTAGACTACAACTTCGACATCTTCACCCTCCCGATTCGGGGCCCACCGTCCTCCACCACCGAAACCCAAATCACAGACGGCAAATCCGTCAATTTCAACGGCCACTTCCCCAACAAAACCCGAATCCAATCCCCCACGCGCTCCGACCCCTACCTCCAGCTCATCTACGTCACCGAAAGAAACGGCTTCTCCAACATATTCTACGACGCCGTTTATCTCAATTCCCCGACGGCGAGCAGCGGAAGACGGTCCACCCTTGAAGTATCGGACCGGGTTCAGGTCCCCCTGTTAAGTTTGGAGCAGGGCCAGAATCGTCTTTCCATGAAGGACAGGCCGACTTTGACGGGGGATTATTTGGTTTACGTCTCCACTCACGAGGACTCGGGTGTGCCAAGGACGAGTTCTGCCGCGGTGTACTCGACGCACCTGGACTCGGGTGTGACTCGGAGGCTCACTCCTCGCGGCGTCGCTGACTTCAGTCCCGCCGTGTCACCGTCCGGAATCTGGACGGCGGTCGCTTCGTACGGACCGAGAGGCTGGACCGGCGAGGTCGAGGACCTGAGTACGGACATCTACGTGTTTTTGACTGGGGACGGGACTAGGCGAGTCAAGGTGGTCGAGCACGGTGGCTGGCCGGGTTGGGTCGACGATTCGACGATTTACTTTCACAGAAGAGGCGAGGATCAGTGGTGGAGTGTTTACAGGGCAATTTTACCGAGAGAGGGTCCGAGCTCCACCAAGTCGGTGGTGGTTCAGCGAGTCACTCCGCCGGGTCTCCACGCGTTCACACCCGCCACGTCACCAGGGAACCACGACTTCATCGCCTTGGCGACCAGAAGACCCACCTCGAGCTTTCGCCACGTGGAGCTTTTCGACCTGGTGAGGAACGAATTCAAGGAGCTCACTCGGCGCGTCTCCCCCCATACCCACCACTTCAACCCGTTCATCTCGCCCGATTCGAGTCGGGTCGGGTACCACAAGTGCAGAAGCAACAGAAACAAACAAGAAAAGTCCAAGCTTTTTCTTCAAAACATCCACAGCCCAATTCCGAACCTGTCAATCCTCAGAATCGACGGTTCGTTTCCTTCGATTTCACCCGGGGGTGATCTCATCGCTTACGTGAACTTCCCGGGTGTGTATGTTGTGAACCGGGACGGTTCGAACCGGCACCAGGTATATCCTGGAAACGCCTTCTCAACCTCGTGGGACCCGGTCCGTAAGGGCGTCTTATACACTGGTGGCGGACTGGAGTTTGCACCTGAGACCGCGGAGGTGGATATCATTGCCATCACCATTGATGATGTTGACCGAGCGACCTTTAAGAAGTTGACCACAAATGGGAAAAATAATGCTTTCCCTTCACCCTCACCAGACGGGAAACAAATCGTGTTCCGGTCTGGTCGTACAGGTCATAAGAACTTGTACATAATGGACGTTGAAGTTGGCGAGAGTGGCGGGCTCTACAGGTTAACGGAAGGTCCGTGGACGGACACAATGTGTAATTGGTCTCCGGACGGAAATTGGATTGCGTTTGCGTCGGACCGAGAGGACCCGGGTAGCGGGAGCTTCGAATTGTACGTGATTCGCCCGAACGGAGCCGGCCTCCGGAAGGTGATCCAAAGCGGGACGGGCGGGCGGACCAACCACCCGTGGTTCAGCCCGGATAGTAAGAGCCTAGTCTTCACTTCAGACTATAGGGCCATATCAGCTGAGCCCATCTCAAACCCACATCACTACCAGCCTTATGGGGAGATCTTTACTGTGAAATTAGACGGCTCTGATCTTAAGAGGCTGACACAAAATTCCTATGAGGATGGGACACCGGTGTGGGTCCCCCATTTCATTAGGCCCACGGACGTAGAGTGGCCCATCGATAGGCCTGGGTGCGAGTTTGAGGACTTGCACTGGCTCAGTGAGGTTCCTAGCTACGGTGTCTTGAACATGCATCAATGTGGTGTGTAATTACAACAGCTTTGCTCACTTGCACATTTTATTTCACGTGTGAACGGTTGAGATTTAAATAAATCTTATTTAGTTAAATCTTAATCGTGTGAAAGAAAATGTGTTGTGGTTTTATTACTACTACTGTTACGACTGTGTATAAATGTAGTGGATTTACCAGGCTACTTTAAACCATGTAAAAAGAAATAAATCCATATATTCCTTACCGTCCTTGTTATTTGTACGGTGATTGTAAAAGAAAAACGTATGTGTTCTGGTTCATTTAGAGTCAATTTGGTATTGACAATGAGTTGTGAAAATAATCACTTTTCGACTCTTTTTTAATTCGCTGAGATGAGAAGATGTTGGTAGTTAAGACGATGAATTTCTACTAACCACAGGGGTCAATTTTTGTTCCATCCAGAAGTAAATTTTGGGATAAAACCCCCAATACAACAGTAAAAATACACCAATTACCATGCACAAACTAAGGCTTGCTCCAACATCAAAGATTCCCCAGATAAAGTAAAAAACAAGGAAAAATTTACATGGCATGGCTTGAAACTAGCTCTGCTGGCTGCTGCTACCACAAGTTAAGTCACCAGAAGCCTCCCATCCAACAAGAACATTGGAGTCGAAATGTAAAGGTCTCCGATCCAGCGCCATTAAGTTTGGTACTTTGAAGGGATTGTTGGCGGGCAGTGCATCTTCGCGACGTATTTGTACTGCGACAGAAATCAACAATGATAAATGTCATTTACACATGAACAAGCAGGCATGTGAGAGAGAGAGAGAGAGGTTGAATGTTTGATAAATTTTGCTCATACCTTATGCTGACTGTATTTCTCTCTGATAGCAGGTAAACTAGAAGTCTGGCTATCGCAACACAAGCGATGAAGAGCATTGATGCAGTCGCGCAAATCAGATGGCTGGTAGAGCGTGTAATGATGCAAGGTGGCATTCTGTTTCCGAAAACAACAGATGGAAACCGAAAAGAATGGATGGATAAGTGTAAGTTGTATTGGAGTTTAATCAGTAAAATTGTATAAAATATTAACAGGACACATACCCACGGTCTCTTCGAAGGAAGAAGTATGTAGTTGGCCAGGAAGATTGCAGAAGCAGCTATAAGTGATGGAGCATAACAAAGCATGCTGTACTCGAGAAGGGATAATTCCGCAATGTAGTTTGCTAAGCACTCCAACTGCATCGACGTAACCTAGTAAATACAGAAATAAAATCAGCAAAAAGAACCAATGTTTCTCATAGAAGTAAACAAACGGACGAACGGGACATTCAAAAACTCCAAAAGTACCTCATTGGCCCCTTGAGCAGCCCGCAAGAATCGCCTTAAGAAACATTTAGTTGTTGGGGCTGTCATTTCAAACTTCAAGTAATTCAAAACATCGGATTCCATTTGCAAAACCTGCAGCAATGAAAGTTTATGTTTATGTAGCTTAGAAAGGTACGAGTAACTCACGGAAAAATCTTCTAAAATCCAGAGTTCAGCAGAAGCAGGATGAAAACCAACCTCGTCTTTGAAATATGTGTTGTCAGTAATGTAACAAAATTCTTCCACCTGCGGTGCACATATCTCTTCATATTTGCTGAAATGTAAATAATTTTTCTTGTCAGTAATTCAAAACTGGTGATCATGAGAACAGAGAGAGAAATAATAACATAACACGCTACAAATCGGGGGCATAAATTCTTACGATGCAATCATCATACAGGCAACACCGAGTAACTGTAATCGTTGCCTATTCATTGGATTCCCCGAAAGATATCGATCTACATAGTTCACAGTCAGATATAATGTATCGGGTACAAGCCTGTATTCTTCAGCCACCTGCAGTTGGAATTAGAAATTTAGCCTCACAGGATTGAAAGTAAACATTTGAAAAACATACAGACATAAGACAATGGTAAAAGGTGATCAAGTAAACCCTTGAATAACATGTCTATACTAAATATGTGACGCTTCAAGAAACATCAATTACCTCCACAAGCCAATCAATTAGTATAGCGCGCATGCTGGGATTGATGTCTTTCTGAGTTTTCTCCATGAAATCTGTAGCAGGCCTTTTCTTCACCTAAAGTTCATGGTAATTGAGCATACATCAGACACAGATAAATCAAAACCAATAAGACGGTGGACTTCAAGTACGAATCCAGAAAATGTATTGATGTAGAATAATCTCAACACAAGAAGTTTTGATTATATGCGTATATACATGCCAGAAGAAACTGTATGTTAAGTATTCTGCAAAACATACAAGTTCCAACAACGTTGTATTTTATAGTGTCAGAGATATGAACAGATGTCACAAACCTCAGATGAGCGCAAGTGCTTATAAATATCGCAAGCAAATGTTGCACAAAGCTGTGGATCCATGAAATTGTTATCCAGATCAACAACTTTATCATCTTCCAACTCCGCAAGTACTTCTCTTTTGCAGCCAATCCCTGAAAGCAGAAACAAAGCAAAAATGGATTATTGTAGTTCAAAATGATGGACTTAAATACAAGGGGCCAGGGCAAGGGAAATTCAAAATTTAGCTAAAATATGCCACCTGTTGTTTCGGCATTGTCTGAAATGTAGAGGTTGCTGAATGTCGTCCGGTTAATAGAATCAATTGCAGGAACATCATTGTTGTCGACGTACTCAATGTCCGGACTCTTAAAAGAATCGCAAGTTGACATTGTCTCGTCCATAGAAACTGAGTTGCCATCCGATTTACTTGGAGAAACATCCATGCTGCACGGGCCAGGTATAGCGAAAGTGCTAGGGCCATTGCTTGGAGCAGATTCATCCTTTCTCGGGCAAGATGTAACCTTTGGAAGAACAGGTAGATTTGGTTTAACACAGAAGGGTGCAGGTGGGTTACTCGCTGACACGCCTTTGTTACCAGTGCAAGCAGGAGGTCCCCTTTTCACTTTGGCAATCTTATTTGTGGATGGCACCTTAAGATATGAAATCAATTGATCAAATTCGGGAAACATTAACGGTTAAGACCAAGTGAAACTTCAAATTACATGTATGCGGATTTTGTTCAATGCAATTAGCATTAAGAAGGGGAAGTAAAATCTTCTGAAATTTTACTTCCTATCATTTACAAGCACACATCCAGCACATAAAATAGGACGATTAGAAGATCGAACGAGATAGAAATACACACGAACCAAGCCATCACTTCAAGTCCTAAGCATTTTTATCTTGCTATTAATCCAATTACTAGTAAACTTTAAGAAAACAACAGAGATAAAAGTAGAGAGATATACATCAGTCAATGCATAAAAAAACAAAAATTCAAAATTTTATGACAAACCGAAAATACAAAAAGCGAAACCAATTATTAGCACATACCAAAGCGCACAATGATCCTCCTGAGCTCCGTAGACCGTTGTTAGGCACGCTGTTCCTATTGGTCAGGTTACTCAGAGGCGCTCGCTTCTTTCCCAAATGCGGCTCAGCTGCCACAGCCTTCCCACCATTCCCCGAAGCCGAAGACGACGATGACAAAGCCTGCCGTTTCGCCAGGGATGAGGGGAACGCTGAACGACGGTTCTGGTTCGACATTTCGGATCAAACCCAATTCAAATTTTTAGTCCAAGAAGCTCAGACCCAAGAAAAAAAGGGGCTTCTTGGAGAGAGAGAGAGAGAGAGAGAGAGAGAGAGAGAGAGAGAGAGAGATTTTTGTGGCTCTCTGGTTTTCAGCAGAGAAAGTGTGCGCGAGACTGATGTGTGAGAATTTGAGTTAATTATACTTTTCAGGCGGGGAGATTGGATAATTTGAATTGGGAGACGATCTGGGCCGTCCGTTTGGCTCGGTATTCGTTAGGAGCGGACAAGGGTGGGACCATGTGAGTTTTGAAACTTAGACTTTTTGTTTTATTCGGATGAGCCTGATTCGTCCGTTATTTGCGATGTATGTCACAGGCTGTCGATTTTAGGTTTGTTTGAGCTTTTTGAAAATTCAAATTCAAACGGTCGTCAAGGCTTCAACCCTAAAATGACCTAATTCGCCATGTCATAGACGTGAAACAGTGTACCGGATTTCTATCTTTGTCACAACAATTTAATTTGTGTACGGTCTCCAAATTCAAATTGTAGATCCATTTAATTAGGATGGTGTATTGTCCAACACAATAAAAAACATGATTCAAAACAAACATGAGATTAATAGGTTTGATTGAAGCTAAATGATAGACCAATGTGAATAAACTCATAATAGTCTGGAGGCGAATGTGACCTTAATTAACAATCAGTTCATACTCAATGGTTCCATACGTACATGTCAAATTTTTTGTATGAGAATTGTATATACCATAATGAGAAAGCTTTACAAGTTACAATGAGATATATATGAGATTGAGAGTGATTGAGGGAGTGCATGGACTGACGAGCAACACACCTCAACCTTCTCCTCAAATCAAGCCCTAAATTAGAGGCCTGAAACACCAATTACAAGAAACAATCAGTTACTCTAAATCATAGAAAATGTGGTAATCACAACTCACAACTAGACACTTACAAGGAGATATAAAGGCAACTTTATAGCCTTAACCTCATTAGGTTTTTTTAGTAGAGATGAGAGAACACAAGCTCTCTCCTTCTCTCTAAGGGGCTGGCCATGTGGGAGAACACATCTTCTACCTCCCACATCACTCATTATCTTCCTTCCTCTCATCCTTGGTGTCGAAACTTAGAGGTCTCTAACTTTGGGGACTTTTGGAGAATCATTCAAGCATCCAAATCCAAGAATCCAAGGAGGCTACAAGATGAAGATGAAGGCCATGGAATTCAACTCAAGGAGAGGAATGAAGGCCCTCTCATAGGTGATTAGCCCTTACTCATGCAAAGAGGAACTCCAAAAAGGTATAAAGAAATCTCAATTCTATCTCTCTGATTTAAGTTGAGTCATGGTTCACCACCACTACTAGGGTTTGAATTTCATGGTTTAGGGTTTGTTTTAAAGTGCATACAAGCATACTATACTTCCGCCATTTAATTGTTAAATGCATGCAATATGTTGCTTAATGAACTTAGTTTTTCAAATATTTTCCTTCAATTCTAAGTTCATCAAGATGAGACTACAAAGATTTTCATATTTACATTAGTACGTTATATATTTATATGAATGGTTTGGTTTCTAGGTGAAACACATTGCAAGGATCTTCGATGCCCACGAGGTGGGTTCAACCCAAAGACATGATTTGTGAGTGGGTCTTTACTTTTAAATATTACATATTTATTTAGTTTCCATTTATATATTTAATAACGAATTTTCTACGCACACCTAAATTATATTAACATTTATGAGAATTAGCGTATTGAAGGAATTTACGGAATTTTGCTAAATCCTACGGGATGCACAGGTAGGCGAACTATTATGGGATTTTATTTATGATCATGATTAATATTTTATTGATTAGTATTATGTCCATGTGAATTATTGATTTACCATTGCATGATAGTATTTACATGCTCATCGTGTGTTGCACTGGTGTTAGTGCTCGTCCAGGCTAGGGCTAGGCTTCACATGTATGTTCACATCATATGGTACGCTCACTTTGGATTCACTGTAGGTGTTATTCATGTCCTAGATTGCTATAGGCAATTAGGACTCGTATGTGATGCACATAGCACCAGTCTTCACGTGATTGTAGTACTAGAGCGTAAGTCACTGTTTCAACCAGTCTTGTTCATGTCAGAATGCCTCTGCATAAACTCATGTGTCAGCATATGTCAATGAGCATCCGATATTATATCTTTGTTCATTCGAGTTATTGTGATTACCAGTTGTCATGCATATTATATGCTAAATATTGTGAATTGTTACATTCTAGTGATATTACAGTTTAAGATAAATGTTTTCATACTATATGTAATATATATATATATATATATATATATATATTTGGAAACTATACTTGTTTTACGGCGAAGGATTATTACATTTCGAAAATGTTTTATAAAGCTTTATTTTCAGGCCCACTCATCCATTTTTTCGCCCTTCCAAGTTCTCATTCTATTTTACTATACTTTACTTATACTCTGACGTTACGTGTGAAATGGATTCATTCCCGCTCACAAGTGCACTCTCACATTTAGGCACTTTTAGTTTTAAATTTACTCACATTTCCATATCACTACACTTTATGGCTTCGTCACCTTCCTGGTGTCGACATGCATAGCTCGATTCGGAGTCCAGGTGGACATTCTGGGTCGAAGTGTGTCAAATTTGTCATCTCTCCCTAACTCCATTAAGTTTTCCATCCAATATAAGTCATGTGCCTCGCACATGACTTGTGTTTAGGGTTATTTCGGTCATTATAATACCTTACTTCCCTTTTATTAATTGTATTCGACAAAAACCTGTAGGGTTTCTTAGGCAATGGAACATTATTTTCTATATGATAGCAATGAAATGGTCATGCAATGCACTCTCTTCTGGTTATTCCAAATATGTAATGATACACAAATGGGAGTTTGCATTTTAGCATGTCACAAAGACATAATGTCATACAGGCTCTATAAATGAGAAACAGGTTGACGTTTTGTGCCATAAATGGAGTTGTAGATGCATATGTGCTAAAGAAAAGTAAAAAAATTAAGGGTTGAACTAAGTAAAAGTAAAAAAAACTTGTGAAAAGATGTTAAAATAACCTAAATAACCCTACACACAAGTCATGTGCGAGGCACATATGACTTATATTGGATGGAGAACCTACCAGATTTGGGTTGAGATGACAAATTCAAAATTTTGTAAAGTTGGTATGACAAATTGCTTAAAATTTTAGTTTATATGACAAATTGAAAAGTATGAACAAGTTCATATGACATTTCAAAAATTTTCCCATCATTTTAATATGTAGTGTGTTTATATTTGGTAATTAATCAAAGTAAGCCCTTTTAGTAGAACATCTTATATCATTTTATGTCTTAAGAATTAAACATACAATTAAAATGGAGGAGGACCTTTGAACAAAATTATGTAAAGAAAAAGAATTAAAAAAAATAAAAAGAGAGTATAAGTGTGTTTGTTGCACCGGATTATCTCAAACTAGACTAGCTTTAAGGACTAAGCGGACTGGCTTAAACTAGACTAAGTTGGACTACCTTTGTGAAGCGGTTGATGCAGTATCGGACTAAAAAGCAGGATAATGAAAATAATAATAATTAATTCTGTTTTTTTTTTTCTTCTTTTTCTTTTTCTTGTTCTAGAACACTCTCTAGATTAAGAAACCTCTCTCTTCCCTCAACCCTTTTTCCATCCAAATTCCCCAATTCTGGACTAAGAATCTCTCTTCCCTCTCCCTTTTTTCGTCCAAATTCCACAACTTTCAAGAATCTCATCTCCTTGAGAGAGAGAAATTGCACATCCAGGGAGGCCAATGTAGCAACCAGATCGGCTTCAAGTTCTAGAAGGTCATCTACGACGAGCACGACGTTGACCCAACCGAAAGGTACCGCGGAGACGTCGGCTCCGATCTCCAGCTCAAAATGATCAACATCTACTACAATGAGGCCTCCGTCCTCATGGATCTTAAGCCCCGTACCATGAACAACATCAGATCTGGCCCCTTCGACCAAATCTTCCGCCCTAACAACTTCGACAAGTCAAGTCAAGTTAGTTTGTGCTTATTCTGGTGGTGTGATTTCGCAGGATAGAGGATAGAAGAGAGGACGCGAGGAGAGGGAGATGATGTGATTCTAGGACGTGAGCAGCCATGAGGGAACAAGAGAAGTAGATAGAAGAGGTGAGAGCAGAGTGAGGCATCTTAGCTAGTCCCATGGTTTTGGAGGGGACACGCTAAGACCAGCTAGCCCCGTTGTTAGTTGAGGCGAGTCCGCGCTAGTACCACTAATGTTAGTCCTGAGAGCAAACAAACATGGATTGCACTAAATCTTTAATCCAATCCAATCCAATCTAGTGAAAGCTAAAGAGGGCAAACAAACACCCCCTAAGTGTTCACAAGTGAGAAGAGTGGCAAAATTTGGCTCAAATGAGTAGCTATTTTTCTCGTGGGACCCACTACTTATTGGGGCTAAATGTTGCCTAATTTGTTGCTACCAAAGAAAGGAAATTACTAGCCCAAATGGTAAGTCTAATCGGAGATGAAATTTCTTACTTGAGCTTCATATAAAGCCCCCATTGGCATCGGCCTGTAAAGCAAGCACATCAGCATGGCATACAAATTCATCACATCCATGTCTCGACCTGAGACGAAGAAACCCAACGATAAAATCAATCGGTGAAGTAATGCTTTATCCAGTCCAGACCAACAATCTTTTCGTTCTAACTCCTAAGCAAAACATAATACACAAAAATACACAAAAAATGAAGGGATCTCCTACCTAATTTGATCTTTGAATTAGAACAAAGTATCAAACAAGAACTACATTTGTACAAAATTCTACAGTAGGCACCGGCATGGAAATTACAGGATTCTAGTTGCTTAAATCCTGGAAGAACTCTGGAGGTATTGATGGGGGACAGTACTTCTTCGCCATGAACTTGTACTGAAACAGATAGAAATGTCTCAGATTGGATCAAAATATTTGAACATGCCAAATTGATTCTTAAATTCACTAAAATGCCGTAATTGATTCTCAAATTCTAAAGATAATATAACTTCATGAAAGTAATGTGGTTGTCAATTATAAGGTATCCCTACTTAAAATCGTTTTCTACTAATATATAGATATTCAGTTTAAATAATACACTTCGGTTTTTTATTTCTCGCTTATCTCATCATAGCATGTTTGTAGAAACGCGATCATCAAAGGAAATCTAATTTGAAAGAAGACAGAGAAGCAATCACAAGGGGCAGTGCAACATGTTCTAAACTTCTTATTGCGACTTCACTTTAAGAGTTGAAAAAGGAGAGAGAGGTTCTTGTCATACCTTATGTTGACAGTACTTCTCCCTAACTGCAGGTAAGTTTGAACCACAGCCATTACAACACAGTTGATGCAGCGCTTTGACACAATCAAACAAGTCAGAGGCTTGGTAACATGTGTAGTGTCTCAACGTAGAATTCTGGAACATAAAACAAGTGTATAAGACACGACAGTTAAAAATGTCGCAGCAAGAATAGAAAATACTTTTTTTCAAATACTCTCATATGTAACAGCATACCCAAGGTTTTTTCAAAGGGGAAAGAATATACTTTGCCAAGAAGGCAGCAGAAGCAGCTATTAGAGATGGGGCATAACAAAGCATGCTATATTCTAGAAGAGACAACTCTGTGATGTAGGAGGCCAAGCACCAGAAATGCTCTGATGGAACCTAGGAAAAGTTGTACATTCAACAATACACATTATCAGGATTTTATCAGCACCATAAGACAAAAAGTCTCAGTAGTACTAAAATTTAGTAAAGCTAGGTATATAAAACACAATGACATCAAAAGACATCAGCAGACAAAACATTCAATTATCCTGCGTTCAAGACAAATTCAGATGGGAAAACAACTTCAATGGTCAATGAATAACGATTTGTAACAAACTTCATAACCTAAAGCATGTTCGGACATCTTATGATTGAAGGAAATTAAACAAAAAAACACAAGTCGAAGACAAATACCTCACTGGTCTTTTGAGCAGCAAAACAAAATCGCCTGAAAAATTTATGATCCAGAAATCAATATCCATAGGGAAAAAGAAAAATAAAAAGAAGCAAACTATCTTGTTTGAGTGAAAGTAACAAAGCTACACATCACCTCAAAAAGCACAAGGCAGTTGGAGCTGTCATTTCAAACTTCAAGTGATTCAGGACAGAGGATTCCATTTGCAAAACCTGCATCCCAGTAATTGATCAGTATTATTTAGAGTCAAAAGCCAACTCAAACAAGCACCTATCACTCCATCTAAGATTAGCAAAAATAAAATCCCAACCTCCTCTTTGGTGTATGTGTTGTCCGTGATGTAACAGAACTGTTCCACCTCGGGAGCAACAATCTCCTCGTATTTACTGGACAGATTGTCATCATTAAGTTATAATGCATCATTCATATACTTTTATATATTTATAGAGTCAAACACATCCGCATGCCCAAAGACAATATGAAGTAAATGAAAATCTTACGCTGCAATCATCATGCAGGCAACACCCAGCAACTGCAATTGTTTCCTATTCATCACATTGCCAGAAAGATAACGGTCTACATAGTTGATAGTCAGAAATAGTGTTTCTGGTACAAGCCTGAACTCTTCAGCAACCTATAAGTCATGATCACCATCAATCAGACAGAAATTCATGATATTGACAGATGAGATTTTTTTTTTATAATGCAAGGAAAACCCACTGTTCAAGATATGCAATGGTTCTTTCACATTAAACAAATCCAGACAGTGGGTTTACCTCTACTAGCCAATCAATCAGAATAGCACGCATGCCGGCATTAATGTCTTTCTGGATTGTTTCCATAAAGTCCATGGAGGGCCTTCTATTTTCCTGAAACCCGAGAAATCGAACCAATCGCATTACACAAGCGGATGCAAGAAAGGGGAAGTTATAAATAATTTGAAAAGATTGTTGCAAGAACTTATTCTACAGACAAATTTGTACATAAAATGTGCAGACTAATATCCAATTTGGAGATGGGGTTCAAATTAAACAAGTTAGCTAATTCACTAATTGGATTTTAATGCAATAATACTACAAGAAAATAGGTTACCAAAATACAGGACTATGTCCTAGATCATGAAATTCTTGTCCAAGTGAATACTCATTTCATCCATCCATACAATTTTCCGATTATGTCAATTTTTTTCCTTTTGACATTCTGTAGACATAATTTCTTAAAGTAGCATAGACAAATCTTATAGTGAGATTTAACATTATTTTACAGTTAGAATCCACCAAAAAAAATGACAAACAAAATGACCATGTATCGGAATAATTGACAACTAGTTTATAAGATATTGATAAAGTTTGTCGGTTTACAATAATAACTAGAATCTTAATTTGTTAGGAAGCAAATAATATGATGTTTATTTTCTGAAAGATCTCAAGAGTGGGGTTCTGATCTCCCATGTGAGCCTCTTTCCACCGGTACAGAGACCAAAGATGGAAATTCAACATTTTATAGAGAGGTTGCAACTGCACTGACTAGAACTCAAGATCAACTATTCCAGTAGCATGTTAAATGATTTGTTAGGATGTAAGCCAACTACTATTTTATATACTTTACCTAAAAAGAAAAAAAAAGTCATGCATGTACAATTTAATGCAATTCCATAAAAGTAACCTATTGCATACAAGCATTTCATATCCCACTTTAACAGTCAGTTAATCACGTTGGCTTCCAAATAGCTGTTACTAAGGACATGCTCTAATTTTTACAACCAAAAACCAATTTACCCCTTAAGATGTTAGCTTCGTTAAAGTAATTTACAACATCATGCCTGTTTAAACTGGTTGTGCTTACAATCCAGAACTAGTAAAACTGACAGAATGAAAACTATGCTGCTGCAACTACAGATATCAAATTGTGTTAACATGTTTATGAGACCCTTGTCCAACTGCAACCCACTAAGAATAGCATGTAGTAAGCATGTCATTTCTAAATGACCCAACAAATATTAGCAGATTCAAAGAAAAACTTCATAAGAAGGTAAGTAAATGTATAGAAAGTGGTTACAGTAATATACAGGAAGCTTACAAAATTATAAGCAATTTTTATATACAGGATCATTCATACTAGTTCGGAAAGCAGTGTCAAACCTCAGCTTCACGCAAGTGCTTGAATATGTCAGGAGCAATGGTTGCACAAAACTGTGGATCCATAAAATTGTCATCCATAGCAACGACTTTATCTGTTGCCTCCATATCGAAAAATATATCTTTCTTCCAGATGTTGGCTGAAATCAAGATTCAAAAATGATATATTTTAGAGGGCAGAAAATAATTTTCTTGATAAAAAAAGGTTAAGTAATGTATCATGGCTAACAACCACACTGATCATGATGTATACCATGTCTCTTTTAACAAATTAAATGAGGGAGGATCCTCAACTAAAACAAATAGCAGAGAGAGAGAAGAAGAAGAAAACAACGTTTAAAAGAAGAAACCTTCTTTTCCTGGAGAGTTCGAAATGAATAGGCTCTTAGTTGTTTTCTTCTCGATCCATTTAACATCTGAAACATCCTCATTGTCAATATATTCAAATTCTGGACTCTTTAACGAATCACATGTAGACATGCTCTCATCCAAAGACACTGAAGCACTAACTGATCTGCTTGGAGATGCATCCCTGCTTCTGAATGCATGATTTATGCAACTGAGAGCAGGAAGGACAGTACCACTGCTGCTTGGAGAAGGATCAGTTTGAATTACTTCGATAGCCAGATCAGTTCCTGAGAATGATGTATCACTGAAAGGAACCAGGATGTTTGATTTTGCACTCAATGATGCTTGAAATACATTCCCTGACAAGCCAGTATTACTCGTGCAAGATGACACTTCCTTTGTCATCTTAGCAGTCGTCTTATTGGCAATCGTCTTAGCAATTTTATTTGTACATGGCACCTTCAAGTATACAACACAGTCAATCTCTTTATCAAAAAATTATTGTCAATACACCTATATACCCGGTAGTAAGGTCAAAAAGCATTGACTTCTCCATGTTAACACAAATTGAAATATTACAAAACTTTGCTATATCCATAAATTGAAGGGCAATTTGATGTAATCACTCTACAAACATTTTGTGTCGAAAGTAGACAAAGATAGGTATTTAATTATTTAACCAGCTGCTAAATGGAACCAAATTTATACATATATGAATGAATTAAAATTATACATTAAACTCTAATCTGCATTTCGAACATTCCTAGAAGAATTACCTTGACCTAATTTATGTGATTTATGCTATCAAAATTGATTAAATATACATTAAAATGAAGATTAAGCATCTTGAACTAGATACTGTTTTTTTTTTTAAGAAATCAACGAACCCATTTTACTAAACCAATCAAATCGCCCCAATTTCCTGTAGAAACTCAAAACCACTTCAAATAATTTATCAATGAACAAAAAATAATTCAACATTTGGGTTACGTAGAAAGCAATATTCAAGGTTCAGGTAATTTCAACATTTTCTTTTTATTTTTTATTTTTTTGGTCGAAGACTTTATTTCTAATTCTGAGTAAACAAGAAATTCAACATTTCAAGAAACAGAATCAAATAATAATTAATATATTAATTAATCAACGTAACGAGGACGAAGAGTAGACGAACCATGGGCTTCGACGAAGCTAGAGTCGGTGGAACGCTTTGACACCTATTCCTCTGGTTCGTGACGTCAGCGAGAGCAGTTCGCTTCTTGGGCACTTGGGTCTTGGCCGCCATGGGCTTCTTGTTCGGATGATGCGAAATCGAGGGCTTCTTTGCCTCCGACAACGAGGATGACAATGGCGGTTGACGGCGATTCCGGGTCGACATTTTCAGGCCAAACCCTAATCGAATTGCGTTGCAAGGAAGCCAATGTGGTTTAACTTCTCAAAGAAGTCACAGAGAGAGAGAGAGAGAGAGAGAGAGAGAGAGAGAGAGATTTAATTGAAGCGCGAAGTCGTAGGGATTTCAAAGGCGGAGTGATCGTGACCGCCTGATGATTGTTGGCGAAAAATGCTATGAAGGTCAACGTCTTTATCAAATCTTTTTTTAAGGGATCTTTAACTCGGTACGGTTTATTTTAACGAAAAATTATATTTTTATACTAAAAAATTAATTCTAGTACTATTTATTTTATCTTTTATTTTGTGCTTATCGTTAAAACTCAAAGTTTTCAAACTTTTTTCTATTAGTTTTCCTTTTTTCAACTATTTTTTTCTTTTTCTTTTTTTTTTTTTTTTGTTAAAAAGAAAAGAAAAGAAAAGCCTGAAAACGAGAAACCTTGAGTGACACACCCCGACCCAGAAAGTCCACTTAGATTCTGAATCGAGCTGTGCTGACCGACACCTGGAAGGTGATGAAGCTATAAAATGTGATAGTGTATAAAAAGTGAATAAATTTGAATCTAAAAGTGTCTAAATACCAGAGTGCGCTAAGAGTGGGAGCGAACCCATTTCACACGCGATGTCAGAGCATAAGTAAGGTACAGTAGTGTGGGTAAGAATCATACCCTTAAAAGTAGCCACCAGTACTAAGATTAGCTATATATCCTCGTCGATACGAACTCAGCAGTTAAAACCTGAAGGGGTACAAAACAGAAAGTGTGAGTAAGCAGTAAAACCAAGCTTCCCAAAACTATTACCTTTCTAACAGTAATAACCCTAATTCCCTTATCGTTTTCTATAGGATAGTACAACATATATACATATATCCAAATCATACTCAGAAATGACCAAAACCACAGTTTGCCATCAACTCCACCATACATTAATGAGTAGGCCAAATGAACTTAATCAATACAAAGTGATATATCAGTCAGAGTCATCTAAAATGACATGTACAACTTATCCATGTCTCATCAATCATGGCTAGCATATAAGTCGGAGTCACCTATAGTGACATGTACGACTTATCCATATCTCATCAATCCTGGCTAGCATATAAGTCGGAGTCACCTATAGTGACCTGTACGACTTATCCATGGCTAGCATATTGATGCGAGATTTATACGCACACAAATTAAACCCTCTTTTTGTCAAATTGTAGTGAAGTGTATAAGTAGGGATCGTTTTGGACCGGGGATTAGGAGGGATTGTTAATCACTTGGATTTGACTTAAAAACGTAAAAACACAATATAAAACACTATTTAATGCTCGAAGAAAGCAAAACTAAAAATAAGAAAGATTAAGACTAAGACTTCAACAAAATAGGGGGGAATTGGATTTGGACGATTTTAAACTAAAATGGATACTTGGAAACAAAACAAATTGTAAATATGGATTTGACGGAAATGAATGGATGGGAAGCTAGCTAAGGGGTTCATCTCTATACATGTTATACTTGCATACAAAACGATTTCTAATTGCTTTTCAATAAACCATGAATTTTCAACGCCCCGGGTTAATTAGGTCCGCTTAAATTAACCGTCAAGTTTTCCTTAAGTTAATGAATTGGATGATTGCATACGACAATCCAAAGCATTCCTCACAAGTTCCCTACATGAATTGCATAATAGAGATACAAGCAAGAATCATTAAGCAACATGAAAACTATAAGTGTTGACGAGGCATTCGTTACTATGATTGCATGAAACTTATGCCAAGAATTTGTTTAACGCGATTGTTTATAAGCAACCTCCACTACTTGTGAATATAAGTTCATAACTATTACGTGAAACTCACTTATATTCTAGCGTCATATTCATGCATGAAAATTAAGCGTTCATTCTTAATAAACATACATAAATAGGATATCAATCAAATAGTTAAACAAATTGAATTCACAACTTATGAAACGTAATTAAAAGTAATCAAATCATAATGCAAGCATAAACATTTATTTCGAATCACCCCCTAGCTAAAGGGGGTTTTAGTTCCTCATACAAAACAAAGAGAATTGAAATTAAACATTGAAATCAAAGATACACCTAAACATTCCAACAACTCAAACTTGAATTGTATGAATGTTTAGGCCTTCTTCTCTTCCTCTTCTTTGTAGCATAAGGTCTAAGGATAGATGGTTTGGGGGAATGGAAGTGTGGAATGAAGTGAGGAGTGATGGAAGTGGAAGAGGATTGGTGTTTGGATTAGTAGGGAGGGGGGACTCACGGCTAAGGAAAGAATGGAAGTGTTTGAGGAGTGTTGTGTTGTGAATGAGATGTGATTTTTGTGTATGAATGCATGGGTTTTTATAGGGGGAATGGGAGAATATGTGGGTGATTGTTTAAGAGTGAATGTGGTTGTTATGATTGAGAGTGCATGTGGATGAAATGATGAAGTAGGAAGGTGGAAATGCATGTGTTGAATTGGTGGTGCAATGATGAAAGAGTAAGTGCATGTGTGTGTGAATGGTGGTGCAATGATGAAAGAGTAAGTGCATGTGTGTGTGAATGGTGGTAGCTAGGGTGAATTATGATGAATGCATGTGGAATAAAGATGGAGAAGGTGGTGTAATGATGAAGGATTAAGTGCATGTGTGTGTGAATGGTGTTTCTTGATGGTTTTGGGGTTGTGATGCATGTGAATGCATGTGGCTAAGGGTTGTTGATTGGGCTAGAGGTTTTGCATGGCTCAAAGGATTGTTTGATTGGGCTAGGCACTTTGTTTTATGTCCAAAGTGCATACAAGGCCTTCAAATTCGTCCAACACTTTGGCTCCAAGCAAATGCAATCCAATCCAAGCCCAATTTTGCTCCAAAATGCTCCAAAATGCATCTTTTTGCTTCCTTAGCCATATGAACCTAAAAACACACGAAAATGGCTTAAACTACTAAAACAACTATGAATTAACAACATAGATGCACGAAAACAAGCTAAGTAAGTCGCATGAATATGCTCTTATCACATATAAGTCAGAGTCACCTATAGTGACCTGTACGACTTATCCATATCTCATCAATCATGGCTAGCATATAAGTCGGAGTCACCTATAGTGACCTGTACGACTTATCCATATCTCATCAATCATGGCTAGCCAATAACTCAATAAGTATATCTGCACACGAGTCGGAACCACTTAAAGTGGTCTGTACAACAGGACTGGGTGTAAATAAATACACTTAAGTGCTACGATCACGTGAAGACTGTGCGAATAATCACGGGTCACCTACGAGTCAGAACCACCTAAAGTGGTATGTACGACAGGACTGTGCACCTACCTTGGATCCAAGGTGAGCGTAAGGTGCGGGAGGTGAACATCACATGAAGGACTGTGCCCTGGCCACGGGCGGGAGCACTAACACTGGGGTGTAGGTTTATGAGCTCTCAATGCATCTCAATATAACATGTGCAACTCATGGCAACCAGTACGACAGTATCGAAGTTGCCTAACACATAACTGTAGTCATGTTATAACGCAATCGATTCAACTAATACCATAAACTCACCTGAACTTACCTGGGTGTCCTAAGTTCACCTTTGCACTTGAAAGCATTCCCAATAATTATAGGCAAGTAATATACATATGGATATACCATGATGCAATCTAATACTCAACCATGTCGTAGCATTTTCAATTATAAACAATACGGTGTGAAGTGTACAATCAATAACGCCCTACTCCCGAACTACTTATTTTCAGGGATAATTATCCATGACAACCCAATTAACGCTAATTTAACTAACTAATTCACAAAACTAAAACTTGCCTTTACCAATTTCCTTCGCATTACTCAATTTCCCAAGCAAGGCTTTTGTCTCAAATATTTTATGGCTGCATCTAACGTCTTGTTAAACTGCCTACGTACCCTAAACAGGGATCAAGCCATTCGTAGTTCATATAGGTACTTCAAGGATTCACAATAATTATATGAAGGTAATATACCTAATCAATTTAAACGTGTCGATAGAACTCTTAATAACATGTACGATAAAAAGGAAAAGATCCACTCACCTGGAGTCCACGCTATGATTCTCTAGTGCACGCATCGAGGCGTCCTGAATGATCGGTCCCTGCCACGAAGTCCAAAAGTGGACAGAAGATGGTCAATTTTGCCCACAAAGCCGGCGGGTGCCTAAAACTTCCCGACGTCAATTCGTCGTCTACGGTGGTCCAACGGGGTCAAGGTTGGTTGGGTTTTGCTCCTGGGATGATGGGCTACAAAGCCCAAGTGGTGGCATCAACCATCGCTTTGCCGATTTGCCGGAAAATCGAAAAGGGTGGCTGGAGCACTATTGATTTTTGTCAAATTTCGTGGCCTCAAACCGCCACATACCATGGTTAATCAAGGTGGTTCTTGAGTGGGTTTTGTAGAGGCGAATGAGAGCTTCAAGATGGTGGTGGTGGCATCGAAAAACTCCACCGGAGTTGGCCGGAATCGGCCTTGGAAAATGGGAACTCGTGGTGGTGCGGGTGGACGGGAAGCCACTTCCTTTTCCCTTTTTTTTTTTTTTTTTTTTCTTTCCTCCATTTCTGATTGGGCTTCACCCCACAAAGTGGGGATTTAATTTAAATAAACACTAAACCTTGAATAACCAATTTCGAACGTCTGTAACTATACCGTTATAATCCGGACTCGCAAACGGCTTTCGCCTATACGTTCATACCAATGAGTACTACGAGGATATGCTAAAAGAATAAGTCTCACATCTCTCAAGTCGATGGTCAACGGAAGTCAAAGTCCTTGCCTCTAGGGTAATTTCGTAAATTCACGCTTTTAAAATAAAATAAAAACGTAAAATTTGGAACAGGTTGTCACATCGAGTATAGCTAGTTCTAGTACAATAAAAAAGAAAGTATTCCTATACGGCTCACTTGATTTTTTATGGCGTCAGAGGCATTCCAGTACAATAATGTAAGTAGTCATTTGACCTAAGACGTCATAGTTGCCCAATGGTTAGGTCATTGATTTTTATGGTGTCAGAGGCATTCCATTCGAGAGTGTCCACGACATTATTATGGTAAAGCTGCCTAGTCATGTAGACATGTGAATGTTCAACAAGGAATCTATAATCCTCAGTACGAGGGGAAAAATACTCTAAGATATGATTCAGAAATCTTCAGTCGAAGTATCAAGTGTAATGACGGAAGGCATTCCTATACGGCTTAATTGAATCATATAACAACATAGTATAATCACACTAGGGTTTTGACAAAAATTATCCATACCCTAGTAATGTAATTGAGAGTATTGATTTAGACAATGATCGAATTACATTGTAAATCCAACTGAATAGGTTCTCCAACGAAATTTTATGTTAGCTTGGGTAGCCATGATATATGGTTAAATGTCACTCATGGCTTGTGGGTCCTTCTAGATGATTAAATAAGTAGTCATCAAGGTAGAAGAAGAATTAAAAGTAAGTTTTAATTCACTAAGTGATTGTATAAGTACTATTCAATTAGATTGATACCAATCATCTCATTGCCTCACTAATTGGAACCTAAAACGATTGTACACCAATACACCTGTGTGACCCATGTGATGAGATAACTAAAGGATGATGAAATTAATTAATTAATTAAGTTTTATGATTAATTAGAAAGCCTAAATAAATCATAGAAGCGATGAAAGATCATGTTTGGGATTCAATATAGTTCGGGTTCTTTCGAGCTCATCGGGCCCAAACCACAAGCATTGGATGACTTGGAAAAGAAAAAGGCCCAAGAAGAAAGCCTAGCACAAGGGGCCGGCTGCCTTAAGACAAAAAGTGTGAGAGATTGACTTTCACTTCACCTTATAAAAGGTGTGTTAAGGGACCATGTGATGAGATAACTAAAGGATGATGAAATTAATTAATTAATTAAGTTTTATGATTAATTAGAAAGTCTAAATAAATCATAGAAGCGATGAAAGATCATGTTTGAGATTAAATATAGTTCGGGTTCCTTCGAGCTCATTGGGCCCAAACCACAAGCATTGGATGACTTGGAAAAGAAAAAGGCCCAAGAAGAAAGCCTAGCACAATGGGTCGACTGCCTTAAGACAAAAAGAGCGAGAGATTGACTTTCACTTCACCTTATAAAAGGTGTGTTAAGGGAAAAAGTTCCTTAGGGTTTTTGTGTGTGTCTTTCTAGCCTCAAAAGAAAACAACTCTCTGTCTCTCTTTTCCCACACAAGGTTGGCCACCAAAGGGAGAGTTAACTAATCATCTATTTTCCTTTTGGTTATTCATTCATCCATCTCACTACACTAGCGGGTGTGGATCTTTAGAGGTCTTCTACACTTGGAGGGTTAAGGGTACCGTTTGGTACGTCCCACACTTGGTGCGCCAAATTGCTTGGAACGCATTGTCCCGTGGAACGAATTATAGTTAATTTTTTGTACCACCCTCCCCCTAGAACAGACTTGTTCTAGCCCATGGAACACAAAATGATGGTTTTTTTGGACAACAATACCTGTTCTCTTTTTCATTAATTCCACTGTCTACTTTATCTCTCCCATCGCCTCCCTCTGTTTTACCCTCTGTTCTACCATCTCTCTCTCATGTAGCATTTTCCTCCACCACAAACCCAGCAACCCAACCATAGCTAACCCAATCCTAGAAAACCCATATGAACCCAACCCCCACGTTCCTCTCGCCGCCTCCCTCATCCCTGCCGCCACCCACTAAAAAGACGTGGTCGACACCGTCGCTTGACAATACCCCGCTGCTTCTCCAACTCAACACCCCTTGAAGTCTTGATTCAACATCAAGAGAGGAGGTATATCTATGATTGAGTACATAAACAAATAATTAGAAAATTTATTTCTTCAAAAACTCTCGAATTCTGCTCCAATGAAGATTGAATTGAAAGTTTCGATTGGATGACAGAGGTTGCGGTTTCAAGCGAGTGGTCGAAATTTTTATGGGCCGTGGATCTGGTCCCTTGATGCTAATAGAGAATCTAGATAGCCGGGGAGAGAAGGAAAGAATATTGCGGTCCTGCAGAGGAAGAGAATGGAGAGAAAGATCCAAAGAGGTCTTAGTTCGAGAATCTAAGATATGGGGATCAAATCCCTGGGGTTGAGAGGATGGATACGCTTGTCATTTAATCCTTCATGCCATTCTGCCATGCGCGTACCAAACACGGAATAGAACAATTGTCCAATCCTGTCTTGCACATACCAAACGTAGCATGGAACTTCCGTTCCATTCCATTCAATTTCGTCTCGTCATTGTTTGTTTAGCTCAAATCATATTTTACAATATTAGGAATTAATTTTTGTAAATAATAATTTGTTTAATAAAAACAAGTAGCATATGTTGGATTCAGTTTTGGTCAATTATCCGAGAACACACAACCATGAACCAACAGGTCATGTTGACACATAGTTTATAACTTAAGTAATTAGAAATATTTATTTTGTACTTTTATAGACTTCAATTCTATTTATCTTATTTTGATATCGCGCGAGTAACATTTAGGCTAAATATTTACTTAAAAACATGTCGTGTTAATCGAACTGACTACAATAATTCTAAGTAGTACAATCTAATGGTGTAATGCTCACTCAATGAGGAAATTTGGAAAATAAGCATATTTTGGATTCTAAATAAAATTATAACCACATTTTAAAGTTTACTAGCATATGGGCACACACAAAAGTGTGTGAGAAAATTTTTTATTTTTGTTTTTGAAATAGAAGGAGAGAGGAAGGAAGTGATAGAGAACGTGAGGGTGGGCACACATAAAAACAGCAAAATTTGGTTGTGTGAAATTACATTTTGCCCATATTTCTTATTCATGTTCTATTTTAATTAGAGAGTTAAACTGGTAATTTCATAGAATTTTGGTTGACAATGAGTGTTTTATTAATTAGTAGAGATAATAATTATAACCAAAATTGGATATGTAAGTACTAATATATCTTTAATGATTAAAATCCTCATATTTTGCTCTTAATGGTGAACTAAGGGTTTGTAACTGTAAAGGTCTTCTTAGCCTAACAATACTTGGCTACTCAAAGATGAGTAGGAATTCTACTAAAAAATTTTCAAAATTGGTCGTTGTTAATTTATAAAACTTCGTGTTTATAATCATAACCGTTCATATTATAAATCACCATACAAAGATCGCATCTGCAAAAAATCAATTAAAACTAAGGTTGTTTAGTCATCAAACTATTTAAAAACAAATGAACGGTATTGGTAAAAACATTATGAATCGTCTATGTATTTGTTACAATAGATTGAATAAACGACATTAGTTTTAATTTATTTTTTGCAAAGATGTTTTTTACAATGTGATTCATAGTATGAACGGTTCTGATTATAAGCACAAAGCTCCACTATTAAAACACTAAGAATTTTGAGTAGCAAAGTATTGTTCTCCCCAGTCGCCGCCACGACTTTAATTATTCTACTGTATGAAACTGAATTTTCATACAGTTAAAGAAAAAGAGGAGGAAAATGGTTCGTATTTGGGCGTTGGAGGATAGTAGGAGAAGGTTGGTGTTTGGAAATAATACAAAAGGTTGGGGTGGCAGCGGCATTTGGTGTCGTGGCGGCAGAGCACCAACCAGACTCAAAGGGGGACTCAGATTCTCTCCGAAACTCTTCCAAACCAATCAATATCAACCGATCAAGACCAATTGTGCAGTCAAAAATAAAACTTTTGTTTTCATAAGGGGTGTGATATCCACACACCCATTTTTACTTTTCACACACCCTTCTAATTTTCGCCCGTCAGATCGGATGAAATGAAGAAGAACAACGGACAAAAATTAACAAAAGGTGTGTGAGAAGTAAAAAGGGGTGTGTGGTAGCACACCCCCTTTCAAAGCAATTCCATCCCTAAAGACTTTGCGCCAGCACCCAGCTCATTTATCCACTCAAGTGAACAGTAATAGACCAAAGCATCTCCACCCCTAACAAAAAATAGCCTAGTCAATTTTATTAAAATATTATTAATTTTTATTATAAAATAATAAAAAATAATAATTTTATTTTTAATTTTTGACTTTAATCTCTGTAAGCACTTTGCAACTTCTTCTTTCCCAACCTCACTCCCACACTCCAAAACCCAAATCAACGGCGTGATAATCCCAGCTCCGATTAGAACAACCTTGTACGAACGAAGCCCAGAAATAACAGAAACAATCTTTGCAGACAACCTCATGTCGTCTCTGCAAGCTCTGTTGCTGGACCTCGAAACGACGATCACGAACCGCTATGTCAAACGCCGACGTTCTAAACCTCCGATAGGTTTCTTGCGTGAATATCGAGTCTTGCGGAAAGCATGTCCAAGTCGCTCTGCATCAGGAGCTTCCCGCTGTACCAAAGATTGACGCAACAACGAGCTCCTCTCCCTCATTCTCCCTCCGTGGCTCCTTGCCCTCCGACGCCACGCTGGCTTCAGCAGTGCGTCACTTAGGCCAGTCCCAAGGTCTGTCAATTTCGGGCAGACCTGGAGATCAGCTTGGGTTGGGTGCCAATCAATAGAACGGGCTGGAGTAGATTGGCTGAGTGCGAGCCTTATTTTTTGGCAGAGTGCCGGCCTAACCACCCCCGGTGGAACTGCTCTCATAAAACTTTTGAAGGACCTGGATCCTCTTCGGCTCCTTATCTGCGGATCTCGTAGTGATCAATTCATCTAAACTGTTGGCTACACATCCTACGGGCATAATTCGTTTTGAATATTTTATTTTTTTTCCAGCTTGCACGCACCATGGAAGGTTTCTTTTTGTTTCATCATTTTGGTCGGTTGGTTGCCTTCTTCATCCCCATACGTCTGCATTCCTTTTTATTTTGTTTGCACCACCTGGGGCAACATAGATCTTGGTCAAGGGTCGTAATGAAGTTTCCGGTGTTTTGGCCATCTAAGTAAATTTCAGATAAACTCTAACTGCAGGGCCTTCTCCCCCCTTGACCCATGCCTTGCGTTCTCAAGAACAATTCGACTGTTGGTTCAATTTTGACATGGAAGAACTCGTGCTGCTTAGTTTGCTGTGTATTTGAGATTTGGGGAGAGAGATGAGAAGGAAAGAGAACAACAAGTGCTACCGGAAAAATAGAGAGCAGTGGGAAGCCATGATTGCTGGAAATGAATTAAAAAGAGCAACAACGTATCACCAGAAAAGAGAGTGCCTCGTTTTTGTGAGGAGCAACAAGAGAGCCGTAGAAATCCCATGTCAAATTATAATAGTCAAATTAATATTGATGGCTAATGTAACAATCTAAAGTTTTATGTCAAATTTGATACTTCTTCAATCAAATTGTCAAATGTTATTTTCTTATTAAAATATAATTTTAAATGGTTCTAGTTATTAGAAAATAATTTGAAACAAAATTTTTATGTGAGTTTTCATGAAAATAGTTTGGGTTAAGTTTATTTTAACAAAAAAATTATGCTATAACTTTATTTAATGAAAAAAAACATAAATTTAACGAAAAACCCTTAAATTTCAATAAAAGGACAAATGAACATAAGTTTTAATGAAAATAACACAATTTTAATATAATTTTTTTTAATAAAATCTTAACGCTTGGGATCCGTGCGTTCATTTATGAAACTGAATAATACTACACTATTTATTGTTTCAGTTTTATAATAGTGTCTAGTTCAAGGTCAACTTTCATAAATAGTGTCTAGTTCTTGGTTATATTTCATAAATAGTGCCTAGTTATTAGGTCCAGTTTCATAAATAATATATAGTAATTGGTACAATTTAATAAATACTGTCTCTTTCTTAGTCTAGTTTCATAAATATTGCCTATTTATTGGTCCACTTTCATAAAGAGTGTCTAGTTCTTGATCATGTTTCATAAATATTGTTTAGTTCTTGGTCTAATTTCATAAATAGTGTATAATTCAGTTTCATAAATAATTTTCACATATTGGTTTAGTTTTAGAAATAGTGCCTAATTCTTGGCTTCCACTTATTGGTCTAGTTTCATAAATAATGTCTATTTATTGGTTTAATTTCATAAATAATGCCTACTTACTGGTCAAGCTTTATAAATAGTATCTCATTCTTGGTTCAATTTCATAAGGTTTGAAACTTAGGCCGTGTTTGGTCATGTAAAAGTACCCATTGCGCTGGAAATGATGAGCCCAAAAGTGATATTTTCAATCAAAACCTTGAGAAGATTACGTTTTCAGTAATTATATTAAAAAAAACTGTTTTCAATTGCCAAATTAAAATTCCCTCACATTTTTTACATATTTACAATAGTTAAATGCAGCTTTCCATCCAATTTCTTAAGCTTGGATGTCATCATAGAGAAATTTTTCCTTATACCCGTAAGTGGGGGGAAATTTTATTTTTTATGTTATTAATTTTTTAACACAAGAATCTCACTATTTGTATAGAAACACATGGTGTATCGAGTTCCGAGCACATTGAAAAATCTCTCGTCATCTTGGCTACCATTGGAAAACAATATCACAAAAATAAAACTAAAGAATGTAATTCAATTTGAAGTCTTTTTCTTATTCTAAGCAAAAAAGAAAAGAAAAAAAAAATCTCATAATAATAGTTGATAATTCAAGAGAAATGCAAGTGATAATTAAAAAAGAATTTGGATCCCATCTAAATTCAAATTGTGGGAATCCTAGGGATCTTCATATCTTAATCATTCATTGTGTATCGTGCGGTTATAAATGATTTAACTTTTTTTATTTTAAATTAAACACAAATAGTAGCTGACAAAAATTGACTACACGATATACGATAAATGATTAGGAAACAAAGTGAATCCGGAGAGGATTCTCTTTCATTAAAAAAAGCGAGAAGTTGCAATGGTTGTTTGTTTCCAGCAAATAAAACATTGGGCTTAGACCACTCGCTAGTCCCCTCACGCGAGTATGGTAAGTTTTTTTTTTATTTTTTTCCTTGTCTTTATAATTAAATAAAATTATTAGATGATTTTTGGTTAAAATGTAAAGTTTTGAAACTATTTTCATTAGTTTTCTTAATTTTTATTGGTTGAATTATTAGCGGAATAAGGAACCCAACACTAAAATTAATTAAAAATAAATTTGACATTAATGTTAAATTTGATTCTAATCACAAATGCTTCAAATCGAATGAGCAAATAACACTTCTATTGAAAAGATTTTTTATGCCAAATATGCATAATGACATTTCAGCTAGAATTCTAACATCTCATTTGAATATGCTCTAAGCAGCTCCTTTCTGTTTGTGAAATAAATTAAAAAGCTTACTAGCCGCATGATTTGCGTCCACTTTGAATTAACGGCCACGATGATGTGGTCAGCAGGCTCCCCATAGAAAGATCCGGAGAGGATCTAGACCTAATTTAATTGGTTTAATTGGACCTTAAAACAGTACGTTTGTTGTTCCTCCTCTTCCGTCCCCAAAGCGGGAAAAGCAAAAGCCCTACTCAGTATTGAGGCGGGACTGCCTTTCTGAAAAACAAGACATCCATGGCGCCACTGGTTCAGAGCTCTCAACCATGGGTCGAAAAATAGTACCATTCCTCTCTCTCTCTCTATCTCTCTCTCTACAATTACATTCCAATTTAGGGCTTAATTTTGTTGATTTCAATTTTGAATGTTATGTAATTTGTCAGTCGGCCGAGGCAAGTGAAAGATGTGGCGCAGCAGGACGAGGTGGTCCGAGTCCTCACCAATACCCTCGAGACATCAAATGTAACATCCGTGAAGCTTCAATTTTCAAAACCCTAATGCACTTACTCCTATTTCTTCATCTGTTTAGTTCTGTGACTTGGGGTTTTTTGTTTTGTTTGCAGTGTCCTCACATGCTCTTCTATGGTCCGCCGGGTACCGGAAAAACCACCACCGCTCTCGCCATCGCTCACCAGCTTTTCGGGTTTGCCTCCTGCCCACTTTATTATTTATCTGAAATTCCAAAGATTGTGTATTTATGTGCTTTCAGCTCTTTAAAACTTGTTTTCCCAAATTGCATTGTAATTTGATGCCATGATTCTCGAAAGTCTTCAAATGGGTTGAGTGATTCCGAAATTCTTTCGGGCTGACTAGATTTAGATGGTACTAGGAGGGACCATGATGACTCTAGACATGGCTTTATGGTTTCTTATTATTTTCGGGTAGTTAAATTGAATGATGTTATTTGGGGTGTTTCAGCATACGACTGAGCACTATCTATCACATTTTACTCTGAATTCAAATTCTTTGCATCGGGTTTTATTCATTGTACGCATTGCTATAAAATTTTCACTGTTTTAATCACAATCTTTTTGCAGACCTGAACTCTACAAGTCTAGAGTGCTGGAGCTCAATGCAAGTGATGATCGTGGGATCAATGTTGTTCGGACAAAGATCAAAGATTTTGCTGCTGTTGCTGTGGGTAGTAATCAACGTCCAGGGTATATTCTCATATCTGAGAACTCTTATTTTCAATTTTACTCATATATTCTCCGTTTCCATTGTTTATGGGTATGTATTCCCTTTCCTCAATGCTGCAGGGGTTACCCATGTCCACCATTTAAGATCATAATCCTTGACGAGGCAGATTCAATGACAGAAGATGCTCAGGCACGTTTGTTATCTCTTCATTGCCTAAAAAGTACTAGGAATGCCCTCTCACTTACTCTCTGCTATGCAGAATGCCCTAAGACGTACAATGGAAACTCACTCCAAAGTCACCCGATTCTTTTTTATATGCAATTATATCAGCAGGTGCACCTTCCGTACTTTTTTATTTGTTTAATTAGGCAATATGCAATTCCTTTTTATATGTTTGGTTCACTTAAACTTTTGGTAACCCAGTTTCTTCCTTTATTTTATTTTGGGGCGGGTTTGATAAAATACAGTTGAAACTTGGTTTTGTTTGGAGGGGTTTAGAAACCTTGATCATTTTCACTCTTGCATTGTAAGAGTATCCTGAGATGTCTGAGGGAACACAATTGTTTATTTTAAAATACCTTCTTTAGGAACTGTTCGTGTATAATAATGTCTACGTAGGAAATGTCACTGAAATGCAGTGAAAGGAAGGTTTCAAATAATAACAGTTAATTTAAAATGTCTTTAGGTTCTGTCATTAAATTGTAATATACATGAATCAAGGGCAGGCTTTGCACTTGATGATCAATGAGTTTGTTGTTTTTGTAGGATCATAGAGCCACTTGCTTCGAGATGTGCAAAGTTCAGGTTTAAGCCACTTTCAGAAGATATCATGATCACCCGCGTATTGCATATTTGCCAAGAAGAAGGCCTTAACCTGGATCCAGAGGTGTGTACATCATAGCTGAAGTATTGTACTGCATATTGTGGTTTGTTGAAAATGGAATCTTTGAATCAGTTTTGGGGTTTTGACATCCTCATACAAAGTGTTGATCTACATTGTAGGCCCTGTCAACACTAAGCTCTATCTCACAAGGTGATCTTCGTCGGGCTATTACATACTTGCAGGTAATTGGGGGTTAGTCAAGAAAAATTGCCTCTTTTCTTGTTCATCTATTTTCTCCCGAAAGACTTGTTAGATAACCACCATCAGTATCTATTAAGGCTGTACTTCAGTAGTTTATACATTTTTGGCTGCTTAATTGATGATGTGTTTTTGTGAAGCATGATGTTAATTGAAATTGTGTTGGAAATTCTTTGGCTTTAAGCATCTTGAAAGTTTAGCACCCAACTTTTGGGTGTCCGGGAATGATGATATTGAGGAATATTGTTGAACTGGTCAGTGATCACAGTATCCCTAGTGCAAGTAAAATGCTTTGGTATTTTTGTTGTTTGTTAAAATCTTGTAGTTATATGAAATGCTCTTGGTTAGCCCAGTGTTAGTTAAACTTAATATATCCAACTACTTTGAGATTTTTCTCCCATTTCTGCGTTCATCTAAATTAGACCTTTACAGAAGTTTCGTGCTTCAAATTTTTTTCCTTTTTTTTCCTTGTTACTAACGGACTTGTCCACATTGGTAAGGCATTAACATTAGATCCTGCTAAGTCTCTCATTGTTGAATTTTAAGTTGTACTTTCGAAATATTGCAGTCAGCTGCTCGCTTATTTGGATCTTCTATTTCTTCAAAGGAGCTGATTAGTGTGTCTGGGGTAAGTAACAAGACAGTTAAATTTGATGATGATATAGAAACTTGTTTCTTTATTTTTATGCATGTTAGGCAGTAACGTTAATGTTATATAGTTATAGCATACAACTATGTGTAGTTGCAACAAATGAGAACATAGGTTTGCTTTGAGATTGAGCACAAGATGCTTGAAGTTATTTATTATAACTTATAACTTGAGCAACTGAAGAACTATATTGTAGCGGGTCATTTATGTTCTTCTGACGTCTGTCATTTCCCACTGTTAGTCTCACGAAATTGGGGACTTAGGTACAGTGGAATCCTATGTCGGGAAATTTGTGTTTGATTCTAGCATTGAGCATTAAAATGAAATGGCCCCTCTTAAGGTTGAATGTGTTTGGCATCCCAAGGGGTTTTTGTTTACATCAAGTCCCTGCTCCATCCTGATGTCCAATAATTGCGTTCTTCAGGTAGTCCCGGAGGAAGTTGTCGAGGCATTCTTCTCTGCGTGCAGGGGTGATAACTTTGACTTGGCAAACAAGGAAGTCAACAATGTAATTGCAGAGGGATATCCAGTCTCTCAAATGCTTTCACAGGTTTTAGTTTCACCCTTTTAATCGAATCACCTATTAGTTCATTATGATTGTCGTCATCCATATGAAATAAGCAAAAGTAATACAAGATTGCTTCTAGTTATTTGAGGTGGTGGTTCAGGCAGATGACATATTAGATGAACAGAAGGCTAGAATATGCAAGAAATTGGGCGAAGCAGATAAGGTAAGAGAGGTTAACTACCTTTCATAGGCATGTCATATGTTGTGCAAAGTTTTAATTTAGCTTATTAAGTTCGATTAATCAATATCTTAATAAATTAAGGCAGGCTTATCTTGTGCAAAATTTTAATTGAGCTCCTATTTATGATGCAGTGTCTTGTGGATGGGGCTGACGAGTACTTGCAGCTGCTTGACGTGGCCAGCAGTATGATGCGAGCTGTTTGTAACATGCAGGAAGATTTCTCTTAGGAATGCTGAGCTAGTTTTCGGGTTAGTTTCAGAACCCAAATGCAGATTGATCCGTATGCGGCTAGATCTGGTAGAACCAAGATGTTTAAATTCCGAAAAAATTGTTATGTTGTGAAATAGACCAACCACTTGCTGATAGTTATTTTCGGTTTGACACGCCATAGCTAATTAATTGGAATTCGCAGAGCATTAGGTGGAAAACATGATTAAGGGGTAATGATTATGATTTCTAGAAGAAACATGATTTGAGTCCTTTCACGTTTGGACAATGAAACGGCCGGTCACCCTTATTGGAAATGTACACCATCTTTTGTCCGGGAAATTGGACCGAGATTGCGGGGCAAAAGGGGAGATTTTCACGTACTAGAACACGGTCGCGTAATGTTATAGTTTGAGTGGAATAATAATTCCATATGATGGTGTTTCGAGCCGATCCAAATATTATTCAGGACAAAAATCCGTGAAGGAGCTAAAATTTACTTAAAAGAGTCGAGTAATGTTATAGTCTGAGTGGAATAATAATTCCATATGATGGTGTTTCGAGCAGATCCAAATATTATTCAGGACAAAAATCCGTGAAGGAGCTAAAATTTACTTTAAAAGAGTCACGAGTATGAATATCATGGAAACGTAGGCAACTTTCTTCCATGGCTAACTGTGAACCCGTGTCCCAAAGTGTCACACCCAACCATGCATCAATAAATTCTATCCTCAGCTATTTGCCCGTGAAGTATCTTCTTTAATAAATACAAGAAAGAATAGGGAAGGTTGAAATCAAAGGACCTGGCTTCTCTGCCTTCTCAATTACACTCATATCTTCTCTTATTTGTACAGTCATGGTTAAGCCACGTCAATATTTTATATCATTATTGCCTTTTGTCTTATTCTCTATAAAAAAAATCAATATAAAATATCGATGTGGTTTAACCGTGACCGCACAAAATAAGAGGGGATGAGAGTGTATGAGAACTAGGAGGGCAGAGAAGCCGGGTTCGAAATCAAATACTCACTTAGGGGTAGAACTGTTTATGTTTTTTGAGATCCATGATTTTGACAAAAAATGCTTTTATTTATTTATTTACCAAACACAATTTTAGCCCTAGCTTTTTTAAAAAGCTGTTTTTAAAATAATTTCAGCAATACCAAATCAGCCTTAAGCTACAAAATTTTAAGAGTAATGCTAGGTAGATCAAACCAAACTTGTAAACCATATGATGTGTCACTAATAGAAAATGAGCATGTTAATCAATACTGAAGTAATAATTCAATTGTAAATGACCACATCAAACGGTTTCACAAATTGGATTTACAAGTTTGGTCTCATTAACATTCATCATAAATGTTTTCTTAGTTACCAGATGACAAATGAATGCGCACTCCTATTATTGTTCATTTAATAGATATCAAAGGAAGGTTGATAATAAAAATATTAAAAAAAATACATCTATATTTCTCCACTTTGAGATATCAAATTTGATCACGGAAACGGAACTCGATGCGGTTTGATGAGAGTCGATAGTGTTTTAATTTCCCTCCAAATGCGCCTGAAAATGGAAGCACATGTTATAGTGACTCATTCAACAAGCAAAAAAGTCAGAGCGCGATTGAATTATCCTTTTGGCATTTTTCCAATTTTCTTGGGTTCTATAATTACGATTCTTAATTTATTTGATATATTTAGATAATTAAGTAATTTCATATTAATGATTTTTTATTTATTTATTTATTTTATTTATGAATGATATTCAAATACATATTAAAGACTTGCATAATTCTAGTTATAAAATTTATTCACTAAAAACTCGATATTGGTAAGAAGTGAGACATGTGCATTTTTTATAATACACAACTATTATCCAATTAATAATATCACGTGTCGTTGTGACGGGAACCATTTAAAGTCAAGTACATGATTGGATTGGACCCTTCTTAGGATGGCCCACCTACCCAACTTAATGCCTCTGATCCCGGCGGGACCAACCTTCAATTTTCTTCAATCCCCCGCACTCCCTCCTCTATATATTCCTCTCGGTTGCAGAAATTAATCATAGAAAATTCAAAAAAATGGCAGTAGATGATTACGATGACCATTCTTTCACTAAACCAGGAGCAATCCCATTTCAGTGGGAAATTAAACCCGGCGTCCCCAAAATCCAATACCAACAACAAAAACAATTACCGCCACAGACGCCGCCGCCGTCACAGTCGCATTCTCACAAACACCTTCAGCTCAAACCCCCGCCATCCGGGTCAATCTTTCTGCCTCCGCCGGAGCCCCACACTCGGACCCGCTCCTTCCGCTCCCCTTCAGCTTCTCGAACCCGGTCCGAGCGCTGGCGGTTTGAGCAACCCAATAACTTCCTTTCAAGACGATCAGAAGCCATTTCGTCGGCCGGTTGCTTTATGTCTCCTCTTCTGAGGGGGAAACCGAGCAGCAAGAGCAAAAGGGGGAGCGGTGGTGCTAGGACGGTGCCCGTACCCGAGTCCGAACCCGATTACACTTTGGACCTTGAGACACTGGCGCGGTGGTCTGTGTCGTCTCGGAAAACGCTGCTCTCGCCGTTCCGTTACTCACCCGCGTCGACGTCGTCTTACTCGTCTAACAGGTCTTCCCCGCGACCCGTTAGTGATGCTGAATGGGCCGGGTTTGGACTCTTTTGAATGGGCTATAAATGGGATATGTAATATCCAAGGGCAAGGTGGGTATTCGGCTGTTGGGTAGCTTTAGCTCTCTGGTCATACAAGACTAAGAAGAGTACTTCGAACTTTTATTTTTCTTTCCAAATGTTATCAAATATCACTATTAATGTAATAAATAGCGTTATTTCTAGTGAGTCTGTTTCACTGTGGTTATGAAGCATGATAAAATTCTCATAAATTGGGATTGAAAGAGGTAGATAATCGTGATTTGTCATCAGTTGTCTCCTTTTTTAAATAAGTAAGAAAAAAACAAATAGCGCTATTTTATTATGTATATCGGTAATTCAATATGTTATTGACAAATATTTTATTGAACTTAAGATCTCACTTATAAGTGAAGAAGAATGCCATTAAATCATAATATTAATTTTTTTTTTTCTTATTAGAAGGCCAAGATCACAGGTCTTGTTGATACTGGATCTTGGATGTAGTTGTGTGGATTGGAATATGCGAGGGAGGACTTTTCTTTATAATTTTATAATTTTTTTTACAAATAAATATATAAAGATGAAAGATGTTTTATGAATAATTTAAGTCACTCAGTACTACGGTTTGGTAATATTCTTCTTCATTTATAAGTGAGAGGTTTTAGGTTTGAATCTCGTGAATAATGAATTCGATGCCAAATTAGGTTGCTAATTATATGACTTTGCCAAATTTCTCTTTCCCTTAATGTAAAATATACCATTGTACTAAATTTTTGTAAAATATTTTCAAGAAAATTCCCACAATCTGTGCAAAAGATGTTGGGTGTGAAAGAAATCGATGGAGACACTAAGTTGGCTTTGTTTGTAAAGATAACTTTTGCTTTTGGATTTAATAGCATTCTGCCATTAAGAAAGAGAGAACTTCAAGAAAAGCTTCGAGTACTGTTTACTTTAATAAAAAATTATATTTTTACACTAAAAAATCAATCATGGTACTATTCAATTTACCTTTTATTTTGTTATTATCATTAAAACTCAAAATTTTCAAACCATTTGCATTAGTTTTCCTTAATAAAAATGCTTATACATGAGTGAGGCAAAACCTACGTCATAAGCATGATCTATATAAGGCAAATTTAGTAAATAATAACACACAATTAGAGAGGAAAAACAACTCATTACTTGAACTAAACATATGCTCGTCGAGGACTTTCTGATGATGAGCTTTATTGCAACAAGTGTTGAAAGTATAAGGCTCGTCTTCGGGAAAGTGATGTGGTAGAAACTAGCACACAAATTAAACCTTATAATTTTAGATGATTGTAGTATGAGCAAGTAGGGATCGTTCTAAGCTGGGGATTAGGAGGGATACTAATCAACACAAATTAAACTTAAAAACTGAAAACTAAGCTAGACTAACACAAAATAAGGATTGAGGGGGCTTTTTGACGAATTTTAAGAAACAAAAGTATATAGCAGCAATTAAATTGAGTTGTAAAGGGAATATAGGCAAAAAGCTAGCTAGAGGATTCTTCTCCACACATGAAACATATGCACATAAATCGATTTTCAGTTATTCTTTTTATAAACCATGAATGACAATACCCCAAATTAATTGTGAATGCACTAATTAATTCTCAGACTTTCCTAAGTTCATTGAATTGGACTCAGCGACGCAACCAAATTATCCTTCTCAAGTTCTCTAACTATGAAAAGCATGACAGAGACACATATCAAAGGTCATTAAGTTCTGTGAAAATCGTAAGCATTGACAAAACATTCGTAACTATGAAAAACATGATACTCCTGCCATGAATTTACTTAACTCAATCATGACTAGTGACTTTTACTACTTACAAATATAAGTTCATAATGATTAGGTGAAATTCCCTTATATTCTAGCATCAAACCCCTGTATGCAAACTAAGTATGCATCCTTAAAAACATACAAGAATAAGTTATCTATAAAGTAGATAAGTAAATCACATTCATGTTTTTACAAAACAATAACTGGATGTAATCAATTCATATAAAACATATGTTCATGGCTTCAGATTCTCCTCTAGCTAAAAAGAAATTTAGTTATGCATGTTCAACATAACTGAACAACAATCTAAAATAAACATTAAAACTAAACAAGGATATAAAGAACTCTGAAAACTCCAATGGTTGAATGGCAGCTTGCGGCACAATCTCTCCCTTTGGCTCTTGTAGGTTGAGGCACCAATTTGGAATAGAACATGTGGCACCAATTTTTCTCCCCCTCAATTGCTGCGGCAGAAATACATATATATAAGGTAGGGTTCGGTAGAAACCAAGGAGAAAAAGGATTAGGATGTTTAAATGGATTATGACTCCTATAATTAGATGGGAAGTATTTAGAATAGGATAAGGACTCATTTTGCAGCTGGAGATAATATGAGATAATGTTGAATAAAGTGGAATAATGTTTGGATAAGATAAGATAAGTTTGGATAAGGTTGGATAGGATAAGTTTGGATAAGATTATGTCTTTCCTTGTCTTCCAAGCTTCCAAATTTGATTCCTCTAGATTTTAGCATATTTAGCACATGTTAAACACCAAAAACGTCTAGCCCCACTGCTCCACACACATGCTATCCAATCCAAGTCCAAAACTGTTCCAAATTGCTCCATTTAGCCATTTATTGTCATCTTTACCAATTGGACCTACAATAATACGAAATTAACTTAAATCACTATAATAAATAAAAATTAACTAAGTAAATGCAAAGAAATAAGATAACAAAGTCGCATAAATATGCTCCTATCAAAAAGTCCAATAACCTCTCAACCTAGGGACCATCGAACTCGAATGCCACATTGGCAAATTTTTAGCTTTGTATTTTACTCGAGTCTTTTTGAGATATTTTATCAAACATCTTGTTTTAATATGGTTACGTACAACTGTTGAATAAATATTAGTCAATTTCCTAAAGTAAGCAATTGTGGGAAATTACACTGGACTCTAGGCGAAATTACATGTTGTAATTGTGTTCCTTTCACTTAGGAGAGAGATGTATATCCATTGTAACAGTTCCAAGTCAGAGTGAGTCAATTATCACAGAGGGATTGAGTTTGCAAAGTACGAACTCGCCTTGTCCTCCTTAAGCTTTGTAACAGCAGTGTAGGGGGCGACCCCTTAGCATTGTTGCAGCGTCTTTCTTCTTGTACCTCCCTACACTGCTTGGCCTTAATTCTGCCTAATTATTTGCTTGCTTCACTGTAGGTTTTCATTGTACGTTTGGCATTTTTGACCTGGTAATGAACCTTCCAGTTTCCAAACCAAAAAAAAAAAAAAGTACCAACTCGCCGTACAAGCTCCAACCATGATAAGATCCAAATCTTAGTCCTTATTCAACCTTAACAGATATACAGAAATGGGGGTGGAAGGAAGAAGAAGGAGCAGAACTTCAACTCGTTCTCATGAGAAAGCTCCAAATACCTAGTAATAGGGTGTGAACTCCCTCCCTTCACTGATGGATTCAACTCTTTCTCACGAGAAAGCTCCAAATACCTAGTAATTGAGTTGATGGCATACTCTAACAAATTATCCATATTTGGTGGATTTTGGAGAAATGCATTATCTACCACAGTTTCTACACCTGCTTTTCTAAGAAAGATTACTCTTTGAATTGCCATCAACCTGTCTTTACAACATCTTCCAGAGGAGTAAGGGGAGGAAGCAAATCCCAGTAGCGATTTTTAGGAACCAGTAGTGACAATCGATTTGGATCTCTCCTTCTGAAATGAAAATATTTTAGAAGGTTGCATTGTCTCAGACTACAAAAAGTCATTCACTGCTTCCTCAAAATGTAAGTCAAAAAGCAAGGGAAACCCTACTTGTGATGATAAAATGAGAGCATCCTTTGATAATTCGCCCTCGCACTCAAGATCCTCCACCAAGAAGATGGCTTCCTTGAAGTTCTTTTTTCTCAATAGATCTTTAATTTTCGATAGCAAACAACCTTGGCGGCGGTTGTAACAACGACAAGTTTTCCACTTCCATCTTCCTTATCTACAACAATGCAATGCCCTCCTACCCCTCCACCACCAAAAGTGATATTTTGAATATCCTTTGCAAAACCCATACATGAAGATATCTCCCTAATAGAATCCAGGTTATTATGGAACACCAAGCTACCATCAACTGGCTGCCGATGTGCATTAGTTATGATGCCAACATTGTCCAACTGCAAAAGCACATTCCATCCTTTACACAACAATTTATGTTGTGGCAGACTAGAAACATCCGGTAGTGAAAATACACTCTGTCTGATAACACATGATGTCACGCCTTGATCCCGACATATGTCTAGGATCAACGCGCAACTGTCGGCTGTAGGGGGTGCGAGGAATACAAACATTATACACAAGGGAACTGATACTGAAATTCTTAAATACAAGTAAAGTGGTGGGTTCTCTGTCACAAATACAGCAAAGCTACATGCTCATAGGCTCTCAAAAAGAAAGTCTAAACGAAATACAATGAAGGTTACACGAGCAACCTAACACTCCAAGCTTTCTGACCTATGTCTGTTACCTCAAGGGCTCCTCGTATCAACTAAATTATGTCACCTGCATAATCGCCCCTGCGCTATGGGAATTGTGCACCGGGCAAATCAACAACTCGGATAAGCTGCGAAGTTTGTAGAGTGACAATAATGTGACAGCCCGTCTCGAATTTTTCATACCGTAGGGGTGAAATGACGGTTTTTCCCCTAATGGATAATTGTTGTTTGTGTGGTTGCTTTGAGTACTTGGTTGGCTGCATCTTAGCCACACATCCATCATCATTCTCATCACCCTCTCCTGTTTACCCTCTCTATCCCGTATCCCTGTCTTTCTCTCTCCTTTTCTTTTCTTCCTTGTACGGACAAGAACCAAAGGGCTCGAAAACATTACGGATCGTGGAAGAAAATGGTACCTTTGTGCATGTGAGGTTCTTAGGAGTTCAACCATACCCATTTTAGGTAAAGGAACCTTCGTTTTCAAGTCAAACCCGAGAGGTTCATTTTGGGGTACTATTCATGTACACGTAAATTCATGTATTTTTGGGAATTTCAAGCTTGCAGGAAGCTTAGTGAGGTCCTTAGGAAGCTCAAGGTGGTTCGTTTGAAGGTTTTGGACGTCGGGATCGTGAGTTGCAGGTTTGGCAGGATTTGGTGGAGTTTTTCCGATGAGATCTCGTTGGTTTTAGTGCTTGAAAGTGGTAAGGATTTGTTCCTCTAGTTGTAAGCTTCATTTTGGTACCAATTTCGTGAAATTTGGGTGAAAAACGAATGAGATATGAAGTTTGGAAAATTTCCCGGTTTTCCGACGACGACGACGGCGACGGCGCCGGAGGTTGGCCGGAGAAGACGACGGAATATTCCGTCAGTTTGGACGGAATATTCCTAACGGCGTTAGGTTAACTTTAGTGGAATATGTCAGAGTTAACGGAATATTCCTGACGGCGTTAACTGACACCGTCAATGTGCTTGCGAGTGGGCGGCGGGTGTGGCCGTGCCTTAGCCGGCGCGTGGGGGCGCGTGCGGTGTCAGAAAATTATTTTAAAAATATGGGGATGTTCGTGAGGTTAAGTAGATCACGTTGGTGTATTCATACACCCCATTTGAGCATTGTATGAGAAGTTATTACCTAGTTTGGGTTATGTGCTTTAAATTAACGTTTTTATAGTTGTTTCGCATATAGGTGAGACCTATCCCGAGGACGAGCGCGGTCACTCTAGACAAGGGGGTTACGACCCTTCTACATACCAGTGAGTGGGCTTTTGGTTTTCCGTATATACCTATATACTTGTGTTTTTCCCAGAAAGTGAAATGAAGCGTCTATATGTTTTATATGCCATGCATTATGTTTGCCCGTTTAATTATGCATTATTAGTTGCATATATATATATATATATATGTTTGGTGCTGCGGACGCATAGGTAAGTGCCAGGTAAGTTATGGTTTATGTTTATGTTTAGTAGTGATTTGTGATGCATAGAGAGCTCATAATCTGCACCCCCGGTGTTAGTGCTCCTGCCTAGAGTAGGGTACAGTCCTTCACGTGATGTTCACCTCCCGCACCACACGCTCATCTTAGATCCAAGTTAGGTGCACATTCCTGTCGTACAGACCACTTTAGGTGGTTCCAACTCGTAGGTGACCCACGATTATTCGCCCAGTCTTCACGTGATCGTAGCCCTTGAGCGTATTTATTTTACACCCAGTCCTGTCGTACATACCACTTTAGGTGGTTTCAACTCATGTGCATGTATAGTTAGTGAGTTGTGGATTGAGCTCTAGATTCAGCTGTACAGGTCACGTTAGGTGACTCCAGCTGACAGATTTCATGGCATTGATTTGACATTACTTGAGTACTTGCATTTCATTTAGAGGCATTCGACATGGCTTATTTCTGAGCATATTTTATATATATGTGCATATTCTATTTTCTGGGAAACTATACAGGTTTTACGGCGAGGGGTTAGTACTTTTGATATTGAAATGATTTTGAAAAGCTTTGTTTTTGCCCACTCACACTTTCTGTTTTGCGCCCCTCTAGGTTCTAGTTTCGATAGCTCTGTTGGTGGCTCTCGAGGGATTCACGGCATATCTGACAGATTATCACCAGTGTAGGACCACCTTTGGGTGTGTTTATTTAGTGTTTGTTTCTTCCGGACTGCACTAGGTCTTCCGTGCTCTGAATATTGTTTTTCACACTTACGCTTGCACATGTATGTTCTACTTGGTGTATAGCTTGGTTTTTTTATTTATTCGTACTTTTATTATTATTTCTTAGCTTCCGCACTGTGCACATGGTTACGTCACTTCCACGTGACGGCCAGCATGCCCTGATTTCGGTCGGGGTGTGTCAATAATCCGACGTACGTGATAATAAAAAACTAGTCCATCAATCACAGTTTATAAACAACATTCATAAAATCATAAACAATCCACTAAAAACCTTGAAGGAGTCACCCAGACATCCATCAGCCTTTCAAAATCAAACCATAAAGGTTATCAAATATATGTTTCATAAATGCATTAAAAACTAGGGTTATAGTGACTTAGTTCAGCCGAAGCCTATCTCTTCTAAGCTTTCATATTCTATATCGAATCCATGGGATCAACGAACCAACAAAGACAAGGGATGCAATTTTGGACAACTCAACGAAATCTAACGAAAAACAGGTTTCAGACCACTCAACGGAACTAAAAAGGATATGATTCCAGACTACTCAATGGTATTGCAAAGTAGGAGGGATTACAGACCACTCAAAAGAATCCATACAGGGTAGGGAACTAGACCACTCAATGGAACCTAGGTCCGAACCACTTAACGGAATTGAGCAAAATCCAAGGAACGTAACTCAAAACAGTTCAATGAAACAAGAAATGGTACAAGGTTCGATGCAACAACTCCCCATCCTCTACTAGCCCTCTCGTTTCATAAACATTTCAAACCACATTTCATAAACATTTCGAATATGCAAGTCAAATCACATTTCATAAAAGTAGGTCAATGGCTTAATATAAAAGTAATATTTAGTAGAAAACACATTTATAAAACCATGCCATATCTACTAATTAAGTATACTAGCATGGGGGTTTCATGGGTAACCACCATATCACATTTGTTAAAGTCACTCACCTGGAGTCCGCACTACAACACCTAGAACAATATATTGAGGTGCCAAGTACAATCGTTGCTTAAAACAAAGTACAATTCTCATCGTCAAATATCTAGTGATAAAACACATAATCTTAGGTCGTACACATCCTCTAGGACATTCTAGATGGATTCGGAACATGTTGATCAAAAGTCAACCGTCGATCAATGGTCAACAATAGGGTCGACAACACTACGTAATTTAATCCGGAAGATCCGCCCACCGGATTTCCGTTCTGTAACTTTCTAAGGGTCACATTATGATTCAAGAACAACGTACTAAAATTTCATGTCGATCCGATGGTTGGCTTTCCTTCAATTGCAAAATTAAGTGGTGGCAAACTAGAGAACTAGGTTAAAACAATGGAATTTCACTAAACGGATGCCAAAAATGTATTCGGGGCATCAAAATAAGCTAAGTCGAGAGAGATTGAAAGCGTGAAGAGAGAAACAAAGAGAAAAGAATATGTTTTCAGAAGTATAGGAGGTGGGCCCCACATGCACACCAAACAAAACCAAAAAATAAAACCACATATGACTAAATAATGGCAAATTACAAAAATACCCTCGGCATTCCAATGCTTGTAATCTTCGATATAGCTTAGAATTTCATGATGCTTTCACCCACGTGTTCGTATTGATGTGTACTATCGAAATATGCCAAGAAATGTGGTGAAACACAAAAGGGTCAAGTATGTTCTCTTAAAATTCTGTTTAGGCCAATAGGGGCATTTTTTCGTTCTTTTACTTATCGATAAAATTCTAAGCCGCAAATATAAACGGGTCGAAATTATGAAATACTGTAATTAAATGGTGAAATTTGGGGATGGGATTTCACACATGAAAACAAACTATATCCATTAAAAATACTGACAATTATCGAATCAGTGAGCCATATCCGTTAAAAACAAACTAGATAGATATCCGTCCTGATAAATACTATGGCACATGTGTATTTATAGGGATCTTGAGAGTCTTTGTAGGAAAACTAACAATCTTCATCAAATCGGGAGACTATCTAGGAGGAAATTTAGGATAAGATTCTGATGCCTAGCTTGCAAACAAGCTTGGATGTCTCTCTCTCCTCTCTTTCTCTCTCTTCAAGTTATTTGATTTATGAGTGGTTTGTGGTTTTGAATTTTTCTTATTATTTTTAGGCACATTGAGCTTGTCTACGTTGAATTTTATCAATTAATCTGAACAAAGTTTTAAGTAGCAGTGCAGTTAATGCTCGAATCGAACCTGGACTAACAAGTAAAAGGCTTGTAGAATTAGGATTTCAGACTAAATATTGAACCCCAACCGGATTAGGTTCTTAGTGCACAATTAAGTTCTTCCTTAAAATAAAAAAAGTTTCTTGATCTGCTTTAGATGGTTGCAAACTTGCATTCCTTATAACCAAACATTGGTGAGCGTAATGTAGTTTTTCTTTTGGTGTGCTTTCTGAATCTGTTAAGTGTTTATGACAGACTATTCCTCCGTCAGTTCATGAATCATCTGGCCTTTCTGACAAATCCGTCGTGGCTCTTAGAGATCCATTTGGAGGAAAATGGCCGGTGCAGATAGCAGCATGGAATAATAACAGAGCTAGAGATGGATCTTTGACACTTCATATGGCTCTAAAGAAAGGATGGAAACAGTTGTATCTTGTCAATAACCTGAAGGAGGGAAGCTTGAGTATTGCTTTACTATTGCTTGAGGGCGGCTTGAGCACTGCTTGAGGTGTGTCGAAAAGCCAGCTACAAGATCGTGCGTGCGGAGGTTGTAGATGTCAACACAAACCAAAATGACGGAATTAGATCATAAGTGGCACATTGCAAAATAAAATTGATTTAATTTGACTCTCCACCGACTATAAACGGGTTAAATTGAAACGTTTAATTAAAGCATACAGAGTCATCAACTAACATAATGTATTTCATACACCGATGCATCGTACAATTTAATTCGAACTTGTAAGCAGGAAACTGTGACAATATTCAAGCGTCACACCTTTAATTTTCCCTTGAATGTTGGATGAGCCAAGCCCAACCGCCTGAACCCAACCAACCGAAAGCGCAACTAATTTTACATTCCTCCCTCCCAGGAACTGCAACAACTCCATCAATGGCATCCCATCATACCCTCATCCCATCTAACCCAGAAACTATTTCCCACCACCGTTGATTCTCAACCAATCTCCCACACAAAAGATCAACAGAAAATTTCAAAACATGAACAGTTCAAAACCTTTCAAACCCATAGTCAACCAAGTCCTCGCCGCCATGCTAAAAAACCAGCCCTTCGATTCCAATCTCGCCGCCTCCGCCGCCGCCTCTCAGCCGTGGACTGCGGACTCGGTTTCCCAAGTCCTAATCTCCATACCCAGATTCTTCTTCCAGTCCCCCCGCTCCGTCGGCTGCCAAACCGGGTTCCGCCACCGCGCTCCATTGAAGCAACGCAACCTCAGGCAAGAATCTTACAAATTCCACAACAACGTGCTCGTTCTCGGCCCGGCAGCCCACAGAGATCTCGACAAAGTTCAGCTCGGGTCGGACAAAGCACTCGAATTCTACTACTGGGTCGAAACCCGTTGCAGGTTTGCCCACAACGAACGGACTTGCAGGGAGATGGCGATTGTTTTGGCCAGAGGGAATAGGTTGAAAGCCCTTTGGGATTTTCTCAAAGATATGTCGAAGAGAGGGAGCGGCGGGCTTGTTACCACAGAGAGCGTTACCTGTTTGATGAAAGTCCTAGGAGAGGAAGGCTTGGTTAATGATGCATTGGCTGCTTTTTATAGAATGAAGCAGTTTCATTGCAAGCCGGATGTGTATGCTTATAACACCATTATTTATGCTCTTTGCAGAGTTGGGAATTTCAATAAGGCCCGGTTTTTGTTGGAGCAGATGGAGTTGCCGGGGTTTAGATGCCCGCCGGATGTGTTCACTTATACGATTTTGATTAGTTCTTATTGTAGGTATGGTTTAGAGACGGGGTGTAGGAAGGCCATCCGGAGGCGGTTGTGGGAAGCCAACCACATGTTTCGGAACATGCTTTTCAGAGGTTTTGTTCCTGATGTTGTCACTTACAATTCTTTGATCAATGGTTGTTGCAAAACTTACCGGATTGAGAGGGCGTTGGAGTTGTTTGAAGATATGAACAAAAGGGGTTGTACCCCCAATCGGGTTACTTATGATTCGTTTATTAGGTACTATGCTGCAGTTAATGAGATTGATAAGGCTGTTGAAATGCTATGGAAGATGCAAAATTTGAAACACGGAATGCCTACTTCAAGTTCATATACTCCAATCATTCATGCCTTGTGTGAAGCAGGAAGGATCGTAGAGGCCCGAGATTTTCTGGTTGAGATGATTGATGGAGGCTCGATACCTAGAGAGTATACGTATAAATTAGTTTGTTATGCACTAAATTCAGCTGGAGAAGTCAATTTGCTTGACGATGATGTGCGTAAAACAATAAAAGACGGTATAGTGAGCAGGTATAGGCAGACAATGAAGGTGAAGCCAATGATGAGTCGCAAAGGATATGATAGCATGGTGGAAACTTGATTTAGCGAAGAAACTAGTTATGTTAGAGCCCCACTTATTGATGATTCTTTTTATCATGCTACAAATCTGTGTAGCTGCTGTGCTGTTTAAGATGTGTTAAATGTTTGAAGCAATTTTCAGCCACTGTGAGTTGGAATTGCCGAGGCCTTAGGAATTGCAACATCTATTTTCTGAAAGGACTCGGCAAGTAGATAAACTCTTTAACTTTGGCTGTGTCAAGGAACATTTGCTAAATTTTAAATTCAAGGAATGATGGCCCTTCAAGTTGCTGATGAGCTGCAAGCTTAGGTTACTGGCCTAGACTATATGCTGGAGCTCAAGGAACATGATGATTGTGCTAAATTTTACTTTCAAAGAATGATGGCCCTTCAAGTTGCTCAGGAGCTGCAGGCTCAGGTTACTAGACTAGACAATATGCTGGAGCTCGTTAATCAGGAAGATTTTTGGCGTGATTTGTCTTCTGCTGTTATAATGGGGGAAGACTTGAACATTGTGCGACGAAGAAGAAAGTTAAGGTTGAAATTCGCCAACTTATGTCATGAAGCCTTTTCTGAGTTCTCACATTGTGGTAAATGGTCAGGTATTTGGAGAGAACATATTGCTTGGTTAGAGGGGATGGCGCTCCTCTTACGCACATGAATTTGAATCCACATGGCTGCAGTTTAGATTAAATTCTTCGTTTCCTCCACACAACAGAACAAGGAAGAAGAAGGAAAGAAAGCACAAAACTTCTGGGCACTGCACGCTCTGCGTTTTCTGGTTGGATCTAGTGGTTTTCTACTGACACATAAGTTTTGTATGCCGTGCAAGCTTCACACAAGGCAATGCAAGGGGCTGCATGGTTCACACCTAAACCCGTCAAATTTGATAGTTCTTCAGCGTCTCTGACTACCCCTATAAAGATTGACAGCATATGAAGTAGTAGCTTTTTAGCTCTGAGTTCGATCTCTTCATTCATCCTTCCCAGTAGTTTATTTCCTGTTGCAAAACTTGAGAGTCCTGTCATTGTCACTGTAAGTAATTAGCTCGATCCATCGAGATTGATGATCGATCAGTAAAATTTGAAATTTCCCTCTGATTTTCTTTTTATCTCTTAATTACTAATTAATGAGAATAGATATGTTCTAACTGCAGCTCACACTGGTGGCATCGGCAAGGCAAAGACATGCTACTGCTTTACTTTCCGCCTCTATTTCGGTACTGGAACTCCGTCCTCCTGAACACACAAATGCCAAAATCTCTCTGTCAACTTGTCCAATCAGTTTTTTATTTTGAAAAAAGAAAAAGAATACATGATTGAAAGTGGATTTGTCTCCATAGGTCGAATATAAACTACGAATAAAATTTTATTAATTGAAATGAAAGAGTGCTACAAGTTTGCCGAGATGGCTACGTAACTCGTAAAACTATATTGTGACTAACTTATTGAAATAAACTAATATAAGCTCTATTATATAGTGAAAATTAAAGCAAAATCCTCATCCTTAACAGGCAAGAAACTGTAATATCTTTGGCCCACAAGAATACCATATATAATAATAACTAATTTTGCAAACAACCCCATCAAACTCATGGCGGTACACGTCATGAGTTTGCCAACAAGTAGATGTGGATGCAAGCTCCGTTAGACGGACACGACAAGGCAAGCTCTGTTAGGTGGACACACAAGACAAGTGATTTAAGAGAGCTATTGAAGCAAACAATTCATGCGAGCAATTCGAATAAACAATTCAAGCGATTCAAGTAAATGAGCAATTCAAGCGATTCAAGTAAATGAGCAATTCAAGCAAACGGATTTGGCCAAACGATCTAATTAATAACCAGGTGCATAACGTCACTCGAATGGTCATTAGTCTAAGCACTCAAACGATCATCGTGTTGATGAGCAACGACAAGCTTCAAAAACTAGCCCAATAGCGCATACGTGGGCCCCAAGGACTTAAAAATGGCCAATTTTTTTCCTTCCATTTTTCCTTCGTTCTTTTTTTGTTTTTTGTTTTTAGTTTTTTTTTTTGTTTTGAAAAACGTTCTTTTTTGTTTTTTGGTTTTCTTCTATGCGTACAAACAGGAGCAACAAGCTCCTTTTCTTCGCGGGTGTAGGATGGTGACGGATCCAGATGCGGGGTAACGGCGACTGGTGTGGGCAGCAATGCAACAAGGACGGAGACGGTCAGGAGAGGTTCAGGCCTAGGAGGCGAGGCTGGTCTCATGCTTCAGTGTGTTGGTGCTTAAGTTTCAGCAGCTGCTTTTGATCCAAGTTTCTTATTTCCTTTCAATTTCGAAGTGTTCGTTTTTAGTTTGTAATGTAGGGCTGAGATTAAAACAAAGCTAATAGGCTAGATGTGTGCCACAAGTCATAACAACTCACTTATGGTTGAGCATGTGCTATGCATGTGAGTGTGTGTGAGTTGGATAAGTGAGTGAGCCTCCAACGGCTATAACTCACTCTCCATTTCCATTCTCTTTGTAAGCATTAGTTCAGTTACATCTGAATTGAATTCAAGGAGCTACAACTCCAAGTTTCTTGACCTCCATTCTTTCATGCTCTTCGAGTAGAGATCATCATCTCATTAATTTTTTGCTTGAACAAAATTGCTTTGATACCCTCATTACCCCACACACAGACCATAAAACACTAACATGGTATCAGAGTCAGGTTTATCATTTTAATCTGGGCGTAAATATGTGATTTCTGTGTTCTTTAGCGAATTGCTTTCATCGAGCCTCATCCTGTAGATTTGTGTTTTGGAAACCTGTGAAAATCGGAGATCCGAGTCTAATATGGCTGGATCAACGAGTTCCGAGCTTCGCACTTCAATTTTCAATGGTGAAAACTATGAATTCTAGAGAATCAAAATGCGAACAATTCTCAAGTCTAATAGACTTTGGGAGCTTGTAGAAACTGGGTTTACTATCCTAGGATCATCTACAGAGAGTGTAGTAGCCAATGAAAAGAAGGAGAAGGGTGTGGCTACTGAAACCCCAACAAATTTTGGGGAAATTATATTGAAGGATGCTAAGGTTCTTGGGTTAATCCAAGTAGCTGTGACTCATAAATTTTTTTCCAAGATTTCTGGTGCGTGATTTATACGCACACAAATTAAACCCTCTTTTTGTCAATTGTAGTATATGTATAAGTAGGGATCGTTCTGGACCGGGGATTAGGAGGGATTGTTAATCACTTGGAAACTGACTCAAAAACGTAAAATAAAGTTTAAAACACTAACTAGACTTAAAGAATGCAAAACTAAACACGTAAAGCACTAAAACAAATCAAAAACTCAAAATGCTTTAAAACATAAACTAAACAGATTTCTAACTAAATTGAACAATAAAGTAAAGGGGATTGAGTTTTGGACTAAATTAAACTAAATGCACAAATTGTAAATTAAAGTAGAATGTAAATATGAATGTGATGGAAAGTTAGCTACGGGGTTCATCTCCACATATGTTATACTTGCATAATAAAACGATTTCCAATTGCGTTTCAATAAACCATGAATTCTCAACACCCCAAGTTAACCGTGATGCACTAATTAACCTTCAAATCTTCCTAACGTTATTGAATTGGATGATTGCATACGACAACCCAAAACATTCCCCACAAGTCCCCTACATGATTGCATAATAGAGATACAAGCAAGAATCATTACGCTCTATGAAAATTATAAGTGTTGACGAGGCAATTGTAACTATGAATGCATGATACTCTTGCCAAGAATTCGTTTAACGCGATTGTTTATAAGCAACCTCCACTACTTGTGAATATAAGTTCGTAACTATTAGGTGAAACTCACTTATATTCTAGCGTCATATTTATGCATGAAAATTAAGTGTGCACTCTTAATAAACATACATAAATAAGTTATCAATCAAATAGTTAAACAAATTGAATCCACAACTTATGAAACGCAATTAGAAGTAATCAAATCCAAATGTAAGCATAAACATATATTTCGAATTACCCCCTAGCCAAGGGGGTTTTAGTTCCTCATGGTACAAAACAAAGAGAATCAAAGAAACACCTAAACATTCCAACAACTCAAACTTGAATTGTATGAACGTTTAGGCCCTCTTCTCTTCCATTCCTCATTCGTACAAAACAAAGAGTATTGAAATTAAACATTGAAATCAAAGAAACACCTAAACATTCCAACAACTCAAACTTGAATTGTATGAACGTTTAGGCACTCTTTTCCTCCTCTTCGTTGTAGCACAAGGTCTAAGGGATGTTGTTGGTGTGTTGAATGGATTGGGGAATTATGGAAATGGATGAGGAGTGGTGTTTGGATTATAAGGGAAGGGGGACTCACGGCTAAAGAAGGTGGAGAGTGAATGTGGTGTGTTGTGTATGAAAATGAGATGTGTTTAGGTAATGGGAATGCAAGGGTATTTATAGGAGGAGTGGAGGTGTATATGGCTGTTTGTTTAAGGTGTTTGTGTGGAGGAATGATGGAAAAACAGCTAGGACAACATGTGAAAGCTGGAATTGCATGTGAAGATGCTGGAATTTCAATGTGAAGTGCACGGCATGGGTGTTTTGGTGCATGTGTTGGCTGTTTTGTTTGTTGGTTAAAGCTTGTGTTTGCATGTGAATGTTGTTTGTGTGAAGTGTGTGTGAATGCATGTGGATTAAAGAGTGAATGGTGGCTGAAATAATGATGGAAAACAGCTAGGAGAAGTATGGAATGCATGTGAAATGTAAAGGGAAAAGCTGGAAATGGCTAGGAAGGTCACGGCATAGACTTCTTTGGTGCAGAAATGGGTGTTGTTTGCATGTGAATTGAAGTTAGGGTGAATGATGATGAATGGATGTGGATTAAAGAATGAATGGTGGTGTAATGATGAAGTGTGATGGCTGAAAATGGCAAGGGAAATGCATGTGTTTGCACGGCAAAGAGGGAATGTTGGTGTTTTTGTGTTGGTTTGAATGGTTTAATTAATGGGAGTGCATGTTTGAATGATTAAAGTGCATGTGGGTGAATATGTGGCTGATTTATGAAAGGAATGCATGTGTTGATGAAGTGGAATGACAACTAGGTTATGAGGGGAATGCATGTGATGCATGGCAAGGTTTTAGAATGGGCTTAAAATAGGGTTGTTTTTGATGGAATGGATGGTTCTTTGCATGGCTATAAGGGAGAGAATAAGAGAGAATGGGCTAGGCCCTTTGTTGTATGTCCTAAATTGCATAAATGGCCTTCAATTTCGTCCATCCTTTTGGCTCCATGGATAAGCTATCCAATCCATGCCCAAAAATGCTCCAAATAGCCTCAAAATGCACTTTCTTGCTCCCTAAGCCCTTAGAACCTGAAAACACACAAAAGAAGCATAAAGAACTAAAATAACTAAAGAAACATAACGTAAATGTACGAGAACAAGCCATTTAAGTCGCATGAATATGCTCCTATCAAATACCCCCACACTTAGCTTTTGCTAGTCCTCGAGCAAAACAGAAAAACAAAACAAAACAACAAAAGAACACGAAACTAGACAAAACGAACAAAACACCACCTACACCTTCCAACAATCGTCTCACGGATTTCCAATGCACATGACAAGTTAAAAATCATTATTCCCACAGATTTTAGCCATCTTTACACTTAAGTACATTCTTAATCATAGTCACCACATACTAGTTCACAATTAAGCATTTAAAACCATGATTTGAATGTAGTAACATGCCTTAGAGAATTTCCTCAATTCCTTACTAGAATGCACTCTATTTTCACACAGATTTTCTGACTACACACCCTACACTAGTTATATGTGAGAGATTGATGTAAACATGAAAGACTAGTATCTCACATATGTTATAACAAAGAAAGCATTTTCTGGATTTACGATAATGACATGAATATGATCTCATGAATGGAATGCTACTACTTAGAATGAGAACCAGTGATTCCATAAGCTCATATCAATTCCAAACTCCACATTTTGAAACACATAACACTCAAGATAGAAGTCAAAGGGGTTGAAACGGGGCTAAAGGTGTTTGGCTAACAAAGAAGGGATATGGAAAACAAAAGTTCTTAAAGAAATAGCGAGCAAAGCATTTGAATTAACTTAGAATTCACTTTTGAATGAAAACTCAACTTTTGAACCACAAGGGGGAACAAGCTCTTTTTCTTTTCTTTTCTGTTTTTCTTTTTCATATGTTTTTCACAATTTTTTTCTTTTCTTTTGACTCTCAAAACATATATAAACACTTGAGAACAAAACATTCTCTCCCCCACACTTATTTTCTTGCATAATGTAACTCAAAAGGAATTCATTTAAGTCATGCTCACTATCCTTTAAGAACAAGGTTATGGGAAAGTCCTACTCTAAGCTAGGTAAGGATGATGTGGGTAAACAAAGAATAAAGGCTAAACAAGGCTCAACGGGGTTAAAACTAATATATACGAAATATGGGAAGTAAGGCTATTTGGCTATGGTGGCAACTACACAACTTCATCTTGATATATGTTATGCAATTCAATGTCATGCTTTGAATGAAACGGATATAAGTTCTAGCATTTAGTTCTATCATGATACAATTGCATTCTAAGTAGCAACCAAGCAAGGAATAATGAGATCATGCAACAACTTTAGAAAACAAAGAATCACAGAAAATAACTCTCCAAAGAAAGTAATGGCTCGAGTCTCACAGGGATGTAGCGTTATTTGAGTTCCTTCCTTCAAGCATGTCACAAAAACAATTTTTTTTCTTTTATGATTGCATGTGAAGTCATACATTATAACCATAACCAAGCATTTACCAAGAGTAAATCAAACTTTCATCCATGTTTATAACTCTCTTTAACAGTCATGCAATTACAAACCAAATCCTTATCATTGTGTTGGAAGGTACCCTAAGACACAAACACACAAAAACGACTCAAAACACTCTTTTTAGGCTTTTCAGAACATGTTTTTTTTTCAAATTTTTATGTGATTTTCGGAGTTATAAAAACAAAACATACTAAAACACTCTAAAACAACTTAAAAACACCTTAAAACAGCAAGGAACAACATTTGAAGTTATGGGTGATAAAATCCCACGAATTTGCATCAAATATACTTAGTTACCCCCCCCCCCCCCGCCACACTTAAATCAAACATTGTCCTCAATGTTTTAAGCATAGATTCACACAAAACATAAGTAAACACACAAAAAGCAACTAAACATACTAAACATGGCAGAATGTAATTAACAAAGAGAAGAGTTTAGGGACGCAAATCTGGTTATGGAGTGTAAATTCCATCTTCTCCTTGGTAATTGCATTGAGGCATTGATCTTGGTGATTCCACAGGCTTACTCTTGAACTGGTTTCTGCCCATCGTTGATTTTCCTTTGTGCTACTTCTTGAACTGGGCAGCAGGATTCTTTTGGGTCTCCCCCGAAGGTCTGAGCTAGGTTTGAGCTTCCTCCTTTTATCTGTTTCTTTGTTCAATCTTTCCAATTCGTATTGAAGAGGGTTAGAGGATAGCTCAGCATATGCAGTTGTTGCTTGTCTCCACATGCTTCAATGTATCATTTTCACTTGCCTTACTTGCTCCGTTGAAGATGACTACTCGAGAGCAACGCTAGGTAAGCAATCAGGAATAGATTCCAGGCAGTTGGCTCCAGATCGGAAGACTGACTCCAAGTGCCGGCTGATTGCTTCTTTTACTTTGCCATGCGAGTAAGAACAAGGACAAAGAAAAAGACAGGGAAAGAGCATGATATGAGATACTTTTGCTTTTGACCTTGATGATATGAGATACCTTTGCTTTTGAAGAAGCGGTGAATGAATCAGCACACTTCAATTCGCCGTTTCCTCCTGGGTCATCTGTACTCCAGGCATCTGGTATCATCTTTGGGAAAGAAGAAAGAATTGAGTATTTCGAAAGGCTTTGCTGGGAGTGCGCCCTCAGAGGTGAGGGAGAGTTGGGTATTTTCTTCAGGTTTGCCTTGCCATAAAAGACGAAGGTCGACATATATAGAGATAATATCAAGTGGTGGTATTGTTCTTTTACCCTTGTCGACAAATGTTTTGATCCCGTAAATCCGGCTTTTTGAAATAGTGGCGCCTCTTCGATCTTTGAATACGCCTCTTCGATTTCTGAGTAGGCGCCCCTTCGATTTCTGAACGACGTTCCTTCGCTTTCTGAACGACACGTGGTAGTGCAGATGCGGCTCCTTTTGACAAAGCTGCACGCGTTTTCTGAAAAGCAGAGAAAGCGTCGCCGAACTTTGCGCTTGTCGGCTAAATATGTGTAGTTGCGATGATGGCCTCCACGTGTTTTCTGAAAAGAAGAAATCTTTTGACAACGTTGAACGCGTCTTCTGAAAAGCCGAGAAAGCGTCGCCTAACTTACGCCGGAAATTCCGGCTTTTTGAATCGGTGGACGCGTCGCCTTGGCTTTTTATAGAGCTATCGATCACCACAACACACACACTCTGAAGATTGCCCATTCCTGAAAATCGTCTCCGGCCCTTTGAAAATTTACTCCATCCTTCTCTTCTCATTGAACACCTTTGAAAAATGACTAACTCATCGAACCTTAGCTTAGATTTGAGTCTCAGCAGCGATCCGGTTGCGCCCCGTCAAGGTAATGTATGACGCCCTTCTTTTTTATCTTCTAACGGTCTTCTTACAGGTGAAGACTCCGTGATGCAGGACGCCACAACAGCTACAATAGTAGCTAGGAACCTCCTCACTCCAAAAGATAGTAGGCTGCTGTCAGAACGGTCCGATGAGTTGGCCGTTCAAGAGTCCCTCGCATTTAGTGTTCAGTGTGCGAGCTCTGTGTCCAACATGGGCCAACGCCTGCTTGCTCGGTCCCGTCAGGTGGAATCATTGATGGCAGAGGTGGAAAGTCTTAAGCAAGAGATCCAGCAGCTTAAGTACGAGAATAGAAGTTTGCATGTGCTTGCAAATAACTATTCGTCGGGCATGAAGAGGAAGCTTGATGAGCTGCAAGAATCTGAGGGTCGAATTCACAGTGACCGTCAAAGGCTTGCGTCTTGTCTCCAGAGGCACCTTTTTCTTGGGTCATCCAGCGTTTGGCCAAGTATTGAGGCCTGGAATGCTCTAGCTCCGATGCCTCCCGCTCCGATGCCTTCTGCTTCTATGCCTCCCACTCCGATGCCTTCCGCTTCTATGCCTTCCGCTTCTATGCCTTCTGCTTCGACGCCTCGTAGTGGGGCTTCACGTAAACATCCTCTGTGAAGGCTCCATGTTTAGTATCTTTTTTTTTTTTTTTTTTTTTTTTTTTTTTTTTTTGACATAAATAAAATCAAACGGCATGGAATTGGTCCTTGAATGGAAGGTGATACTTGAAGTGAACCGGCATTGGTTTGAATTCTAGTGTAGGTGCCTGATTAAAAAAAAACAGCAAGTTAGTATAAAATGTAATGGAATTTGGAAAAAAAGACTTACTTGTTTTGTCCGATAAGAACTCAATGACAAACACCACTCCTTTGAAAGTTTCAGGGATATTGGACTTGGCCAGATTGCAAGTGATGGTTATGACTTGTCCAATGTCATCAAATTTAACTTCTTTGGATTTTGTGGTTTCAAGAACGTCCTCTTTGATGAATTCATGACATTCCCTACTTGTCACCTTTGGAAGGGCTTCCAAGATGTCTTTTTCACCTTCTTCTTCCTTGGAAGTCATGAATCTGCAAGGAATAGGGATACTTGTTGGAACGGGGTTAAAAATAATGAAATTTGGAACAACCATACCTGTATTAGATGGCATAGGAGCAATAGGTGCCTCCGGTAAAGGTGTTTCCACCCTTGCCGTGGGTTGGGTGTATTCCTCTTCCTTGTGATTTGATTTTGATGGTTGAGGGTCCGTTCCAACCTCCTTGTCACTTCTCAACATGATTTCCTTGGCAGTTTCAAATTCTCCCTTCGGATTTGCAATGGTTGAACTAGGGAGTTCGCCTTGGTCTCGAAACTGTCCTACGAACTCCGCGATCTGCCCAATTTGCTTTTCCAAATGGTCCAACCCTTGTGGTGGCTGCATAGGCGTTGAATAGAACTCCTCATATGGCTGCCAATATCCTTCTTGTTGAGCCTCATTGTCTTGATTTTGTGAGCCCTGCACCAAACAAATTAATTCATTAAGCTTTTGATTATAATCTATTGACGAACTTGAGTTTGGTTGGGCATATTGAATATGAGGTTGTGGTGGCTGCCAATATCCTCCTTGTTGAGCATTTTGAGGTTCCCACCACATAGAGTTTGAATGATCACTCCAATCCGAATTGTAAGTATTGGAAAACACGTTATTCCTTGATTGAAGATTAAATATATCAACTCTTTGCATTTGGGACCTTTCCATGAGCTGTGACAAAAGAGAAGCATTATCAAGTGCCAAGTTGTTCTTCTCTAGTACTTGAATTCAACAAACAAAACACAAATAAAAAAAAAAAAAAAAACTAAATCTAAAATACATAACAGAAACAAACAATCCAAGGGATTAGCAAATTTTCTAATCCCCGGCAACGGCGCCAAAATTTGGTGCGTGATTTATACGCACACAAATTAAACCCTCTTTTTGTCAATTGTAGTATATGTATAAGTAGGGATCGTTCTGGACCGGGGATTAGGAGGGATTGTTAATCACTTGGAAACTGACTCAAAAATGTAAAATAAAGTTTAAAACACTAACTAGACTTAAAGAATGCAAAACTAAACACGTAAAGCACTAAAACAAATCAAAAACTCAAAATGCTTTAAAACATAAACTAAACAGATTTCTAACTAAATTGAACAATAAAGTAAAGGGGATTGAGTTTTGGACTAAATTAAACTAAATGCACAAATTGTAAATTAAAGTAGAATGTAAATATGAATGTGATGGAAAGTTAGCTACGGGGTTCATCTCCACATATGTTATACTTGCATAATAAAACGATTTCCAATTGCGTTTCAATAAACCATGAATTCTCAACACCCCAAGTTAACCGTGATGCACTAATTAACCTTCAAATCTTCCTAACGTTATTGAATTGGATGATTGCATACGACAACCCAAAACATTCCCCACAAGTCCCCTACATGATTGCATAATAGAGATACAAGCAAGAATCATTACGCTCTATGAAAATTATAAGTGTTGACGAGGCAATTGTAACTATGAATGCATGATACTCTTGCCAAGAATTCGTTTAACGCGATTGTTTATAAGCAACCTCCACTACTTGTGAATATAAGTTCGTAACTATTAGGTGAAACTCACTTATATTCTAGCGTCATATTTATGCATGAAAATTAAGTGTGCACTCTTAATAAACATACATAAATAAGTTATCAATCAAATAGTTAAACAAATTGAATCCACAACTTATGAAACGCAATTAGAAGTAATCAAATCCAAATGTAAGCATAAACATATATTTCGAATTACCCCCTAGCCAAGGGGGTTTTAGTTCCTCATGGTACAAAACAAAGAGAATCAAAGAAACACCTAAACATTCCAACAACTCAAACTTGAATTGTATGAACGTTTAGGCCCTCTTCTCTTCCATTCCTCATTCGTACAAAACAAAGAGTATTGAAATTAAACATTGAAATCAAAGAAACACCTAAACATTCCAACAACTCAAACTTGAATTGTATGAACGTTTAGGCACTCTTTTCCTCCTCTTCGTTGTAGCACAAGGTCTAAGGGATGTTGTTGGTGTGTTGAATGGATTGGGGAATTATGGAAATGGATGAGGATTGGTGTTTGGATTATAAGGGAAGGGGGACTCACGGCTAAAGAAGGTGGAGAGTGAATGTGGTGTGTTGTGTATGAAAATGAGATGTGTTTAGGTAATGGGAATGCAAGGGTATTTATAGGAGGAGTGGAGGTGTATATGGCTGTTTGTAAGGTGTTTGTGTGGAGGAATGATGGAAAAACAGCTAGGACAACATGTGAAAGCTGGAATTGCATGTGAAGATGCTGGAATTTCAATGTGAAGTGCACGGCATGGGTGTTTTGGTGCATGTGTTGGCTGTTTTGTTTGTTGGTTAAAGCTTGTGTTTGCATGTGAATGTTGTTTGTGTGAAGTGTGTGTGAATGCATGTGGATTAAAGAGTGAATGGTGGCTGAAATAATGATGGAAAACAGCTAGGAGAAGTATGGAATGCATGTGAAATGTAAAGGGAAAAGCTGGAAATGGCTAGGAAGGTCACGGCATAGACTTCTTTGGTGCAGAAATGGGTGTTGTTTGCATGTGAATTGAAGTTAGGGTGAATGATGATGAATGGATGTGGATTAAAGAATGAATGGTGGTGTAATGATGAAGTGTGATGGCTGAAAATGGCAAGGGAAATGCATGTGTTTGCACGGCAAAGAGGGAATGTTGGTGTTTTTGTGTTGGTTTGAATGGTTTAATTAATGGGAGTGCATGTTTGAATGATTAAAGTGCATGTGGGTGAATATGTGGTTGATTTATGAAAGGAATGCATGTGTTGATGAAGTGGAATGACAACTAGGTTATGAGGGGAATGCATGTGATGCATGGCAAGGTTTTAGAATGGGCTTAAAATAGGGTTGTTTTTGATGGAATGGATGGTTCTTTGCATGGCTATAAGGGAGAGAATAAGAGAGAATGGGCTAGGCCCTTTGTTGTATGTCCTAAATTGCATAAATGGCCTTCAATTTCGTCCATCCTTTTGGCTCCATGGATAAGCTATCCAATCCATGCCCAAAAATGCTCCAAATAGCCTCAAAATGCACTTTCTTGCTCCCTAAGCCCTTAGAACCTGAAAACACACAAAAGAAGCATAAAGAACTAAAATAACTAAAGAAACATAACGTAAATGTACGAGAACAAGCCATTTAAGTCGCATGAATATGCTCCTATCAATATCCAACGAAGAAACTTCAAAGGGAGCTTAGGATATCTTGCAGCAAGAGTTCAGAGGTGACAAACAGGTTAGAAATGTGAAATTGCAAGTTTGCATAGAGAATTTGAGTATACTAGGATGAGAGATGATGAATCTTTATCTGCATACCTTACTAAACTGTTTGACATTATGAATCAAATGAGAGGCTTCGGTGAAGAATTATCTAGGGAAAGAGTTGTCTAGAAATCGATTATAACTTTGCCCAGAAGCTATGATACAATTTATGCTGTGATTGAGCGTTCAAAAGATATTAAAACTCTTGAAATCCAGAAGTTGTAGCTTCTCTGAAGGGTTATGAACAAAGACTAGATATGCATGTTGAAAGCTCCACTGAAAAGGCATTTGCTAGTCTAAATGTTGGTTCTAAACTTCCAAAGCCTAGTGGGTTATCTGGTAATCCAAAATCAAGGAAGAATTGGAAAAACAAAGGGAAAAAGTGGGATAACAAGCCCAACTTTGCTCCTAAGCAGAATAATACTCATGATTCAAACGTAACAACTTGCAAACATTGATAAACTACATTATGGAAAATGCTGGTTTGAAGGAAAACCCAAATGCACAAATTGCAATAGGTTTGGTTATGAAGCTAGAAACTGCAATGGAAAAAAGATGGTGTAGAAGGATAATTATACAAATCAGGTTGATGAAATGGGAACTCTATTCTATGCTTGCAACTCTGTGACTCAGGTGAAGGTCAATAATACTTTTGGTATATTGATAGTGGTTGCAGTAATCGCATGACAGGAAATGAGAATTTGCTTGTGAATATGAACAGAAATCTAATGCAAGAGTAAAAATGGGAACCAGAGAAATTGTAAGTTTAGTAGGAAAGGGCACACTTGACATTGAATCCAAGTTAGGTAGAAAACACATACAAGAGATGATGCTGGTACCTGGTTTGAAGGAAAATCTTCTAAGTGTAGGGCAAATGTTGGAACATGGTTACTACATGTTACTTGGTGGTGATGCAGTTTGTATTTATGACAGCTGGAACTTGAATGGCTTGGTTGCTAAGGTTCAAATGACAAGCAATAAAGGTTTCCCTCTAACTATACTGCCAGCTACATCACTGGCACTGAAAACATAGAGATGAATTTCCAAGAGAATCAACCTAAAGAACTAAATTCCCACTAGAACTAGTTCACATAGACATTTGTGGTCCCATGCAAATTGCTTCAAATGCTGGAAACAGATACTTCATTCTATTCATAGATGATTGCACTAGAATGACATGGGTTTACTTCATGAGATATAAGTATGAGGCATTTGAGTACTTCAAAAAGTTCAAAGCAATGGCAGAATTGCAGTGTGGACACAAAATAAAGTGTCCAAGAAGTGATAGAGGTGGTGAGTTTATGTCCACTGAATTAAGTGATTTTTGCAATGTCATTAGAATTCAAAGACAACTGACCATGCCATACACACCACAGCAGAATGGTGTGTCTAAAAGTAAAAATAGAACTATGGTGGAAATGGCAAAGACTATGTTGCATGAGAAAGGTATGCCGTATCAGTTTTGGGTAGAAGCCGTGCACACAACAGTGTATCTACTCAATAGATGCCCTACTAAGTCTTTGGATAAGATGACTCCCTTTGAAGCCTACAGTGGAATAAAACCAGAAATTGCACACTTGAAGGTCTCTGGTTCAATATTTTATGTTCGTGTTCCATTGAATCTAAGACAGAAGCTTGAGTGTAAAAGTCACAAGTGTATTTTTGTGGGATATGACACTAGTGAAAAAAGATACAGGGTATTTGATCCTATAACTAAGAAGATTATCTTGTCCAGAGATGTAGTATTTGATGAAAATGGTAGCTGGAATTGGGAAGCAAACTTTGAGAAGTATTTCAGTGTACCAATCACTGCTGATATTGCATAAATTGAATCAACTCAAACTCTAAAAGAACAAGAAGAGTTGGCATCTTGTGGGATTGCTCCTACCATTCCACAGGAAGAATTAAGTTCAAACATTGATTGTCCAAGTTCACAAAGGGACTTGAATCTATCACAGAGTTATGACTTCACTTCAAAGAAGTGGAGAACACTGGATGAACTTTTGGCTCAGTTCAATGTATGCATTATAGAACCTGAGAATAATGAAGAGGTAGCTTAGGATGATTCTTGAAAGAAGGTTATGCAGGCTGAGCTAGACATGATTGAAAAGAACCATACATGAATGTTGGTTGATAGGCCCTCTAGCAAACCTGTCATAGGTGTGAAATGGGTGTACAAGACTAAGTTAAACCTAGATGGGACAATACAAAAGAACAAAGCTAGATTGGTTGCAAAAGGTTATTCACAAAAGCTAGGTATTGATTTTAATGAAATCTTTGCACCAGTTGCTAGGCTAGACACCATAAGAATATTAATAGCCCTTACAGCTCAAAAGGAGTGACAACTATTTCAATTGGATGTCAAGTCTGCTTTTCTTAATGGTGTACTGAAAGAGGAGGTTTGTGTTGATTAACCTCAGGGTTTTGTCATTCAAGGCAAGGAGGATAAGGTGTACAAGTTGAATAAGGCATTATATGGCCTTAAGCAAGCTCTAAAGGCTTGGTATGATGGAATTGATTCATATTTTAGGAAGGCTATTTTTCAAAAGAGTTCATGTGAAGCCACCTTATGTACATTGGAAGTAGTGTCACAATGCTTGAGGAGTTAAAAAATGACATGATGTAGCATTATGAGACGACATATTTGGGGTTGCTGCACCATTTCCTTGGTATGAGAGTTGTATAAACAAATAAGAGCATCTTCATTCATCAGAAGAAGTATGCAATGAAGTTGCTGGAGAAATTTAGCCTATAGGATTGTAAGTCTATGGGAACATCACTTGCAGTAAATGACAGGCTATACAAGAATGATGGAAGTGAGGCTGCAGATGAGTCTGAGTATAGAAAATTGGTAGGAAGTTTGTTGTACCTTACTACCACTAGCCCAGACATTACGTTTGGTGCTAGTTTCTTGGCAAGATTCATGCATGATCCAACTAAGAAACACATGGGAATAGCAAAAAGAGTACTAAGATACATTCAAGGTACTTTGGATTTTGGCATTGAATATGTAAAGGGAAAATCAACTATTCTTATTGGATATTATGATAATGATTGGGCTGGTAGTGAGGATGATATGAGAAGCACATTAGGGTATGCTTTTAATCTGGGCTCAGGTGTGTTTTCTTGGGCTTCAATCAAGCAAAGCACAATGACACTATCCACTGCAAAGGCTGAATACGTGAGTGCAGCAAAAGCAACTTCACAAGCCAAGTGGTTGATTTTTGTTTTAGAAGATTTTGGGCAAGAACATGTTGAACCTTTATTGCTAATGTGTGATAACACTTTAGCAATAACAATGGCCATGAATCCAGTGTTTCACCAGAAAACAAGGCACATCAGTAGGAAATTTCACTTTATTAGGGGAGCAATTCAAGAGAAGGAAATTGATCTTATTTACTGCAAATCTGAAGAACAAAATGGCTGATATCTTGACCAAGGCACTACCAAAGGACAAGTTCAACGACTTCATAGAAGTGTTGGGAGTCAAATCAGCTGCTAGCTTAGAAGGGAGTGTTGTGCTTAAGCTTCAGCAGTTGCTTTTGATCCAAGTTTCTTATTTCCTTTCAATTTCGAAGTGTTTATTCTTAGTTTGTAATGTAGGGATGTCATAAAAACAAAGCTAATAGGCTAGATGTGTGCCACATGTCATAACAACTCACTTATAGGTGAGCATAAGTTGTGTGCGTGAGTTGGATAAGTGAGTGCACCTCCAACGGCTATAATTCACTTTCCATTCCATTCTCTTTGTAAGCATCAATTTAGTTACACCTGAATTGAATCCAAGGAGCTACGACTCCGAGTTTCTTGTACCTCCATTCTTCATGCTCTTCGAGCAGAGATTATCATCTCATTGATTTTCTGCTTGAACAAAATTGCTCTGATACCTTCATTACCACACACACAGACCATAAAACACTAACACAGTGGTGCTGGTCTACAGCAGATCGCAGGTGGCTCTTGGGTTCTGAGGTCCTGGAGTAGCAGTGGTGGTCGGTGGACGGTGCGAGTTCAGGCTGGTGGTCGGCGAGGAATGCGATGTCGAGGGTGAGTTCGCGTTTAATGACTAACAAATAGCGGAGTTGAACGGCTCCAGTGCGGCTCGGCTTTGGTGGCTCAATTCCGACATGGCTTCAGACTTCAATTTTAATAATTTTTTTATTAAAATAAACCGAACAATAACAAACCGTAAAAGATCAGGCACAAATCTAACTAACAACGAAGAAGCGGAATAGAGAAGTGACATACAGAAAAATTGATATCCAACTGAAGCAGATTAAATCTCGAATGATCAAACCTGTGTTAATACCAAGTTGAACATCGAGTACGTGAAGAACAAGTCGACCATAAACTATGAATAAAATTTTATCTACTAATAAAATTCTATTAATTGAAACAAAAGAGAGTACTACAAGTTTGTTGAGACGGCTACATAATTTGTAAGACTACATTGTGACTAACTTATTGAAATAAACTAATAAAAGCACTACTATATATAGTGAAAACTACAAAACCCTAATCCTTAACGGGTAAGAAACTCTAATATTATTGACTCACAAGAAAATCATAAATAGTAATAAAATAATAACTAATTTTCCAACAATAGAAGAGTTATTTTGAGTTATATATATATATATATATATATATATATGCATGTGTTTATGTGCATTTATATGAGAGCCACAACTTATAACAATATCATGCTTTATTATTGGCACTCTACAAAGGATTGCATTTGCATTCCCCATTTGCGAGTGAGAAATTTTATTTGAACCTATGTAACCTCTTTCTATACCCAACTTACTCTTTATACCCATATTATTTTTAATTAAAGAATTAATATCTCTTTAAACCCAATTTACTATCTGAACTACCATCACAAACCCAATTCAAAATGTGAATTTATCTTTACGCCCATTTAAAAAATAAAATCCCAAAATTGAATAATTTGGTGAAATTTCTACTTGTTTATGGGAATGAAATATTTCTGAAGTTCAACTTTCGTGGATAAGTTGAATAATCTTTACACCTATACTGCGAATTGGACATGTAATCCTTTTGACTAACATCCTACACTAGGAGAATTGTTAGGGACATCCAAAGTGACGGGCATCAGATAACACCTTGGATAAGTATTCTGTTGACTCTTTGTAGCCCTTCTCGTTGTGCACTCCAAATTGAGAGCAGCTAGGTTATTTTACGAAAAATCAAGAGGGAAATGCATATGTACATACACAATTGAAGTTAACATTTTTGTAAGTGGAAATTCGAGAACTTCTCTTGCCATTCTTTGTTCTTCTTAGTAGCTGAGCTATGGATTCACAACCCTAATTGATATCTAATTAAGTTGGGATTAAAAGTTTTATTTTTTCATTCTACTTTCTGCATTTTCTGAGTAGGAGAACAAAGTTGATGGTAATTATGTGAACCCCAAAACTATCAATTCAACTCAGCTTGCTTTTAATTATTACGTGTGGGTTTATTGATAAATTCAAGTTTTATTGCTAATTTCATCTTGTACTTTATGATAATTATGCAACAATGTAAAAAAGACTATTTATGTTTAAAGTTTATAATCAAAACTATTTAATTTCTTAATCTGTATTTGAAGAAATGTAGGAGATGCTTTTAGTAGTTATTCACTCCGCACTTGGCTACCCAGCATTTACCATGGGCATGATAACTGGTACACCCTCTAGTGCGTCAAAAATCATTTGAATTAGAGATTGTTTAGTCATTCAAAATATGATGGACGCCTCATAGTGAATATGTGCTACTTGGTACTCAGATCGTCGATTTATTCCATAAATTTGAATTCAAGCATAAACCATTTCAGATTTGAATGATTTTTCCAAAGAAGATCATTAAATGAAGATTAAGAATTTAAATCCTATTATGAATTTTATAAAGTGAAGATACTCAACACATTTTCTATAAGTTTCTTGTCCCGCAAAACTCCAAGTCGATCCCCTTCTCATTTAGCAAACTACGAGATATATTTCACATATTTTCAGTAAAACCAAGGTATGTGGAAGCGAATATAATTAAGCAGACCATTCAGGAATGTGAAAGTCAGGGCGTTAAAGGAGAAGAAAAACAATGTGCCACCTCTTTAGACCAACTCCAAAGTTTTTATTTAGAAAATTGATGTTTTAGTCTAGAAACAGTTTTTCTGTTCCAATGGTTATAAATTAAAATTTTAGCCCAGGATTACTAAAGAATGAATTTAAACTAATTTTTTTTTAGTAATTTTCTTAAAATAGAATTTATGTACTTTATCATAATTTATTTTTATAAACATTTTAATCTAAAAATATTTATATTGTAATAAAAATTGAAAATTCACTAAACTGACCCCACAAAACTGTATTTATAGAGTTTTTGGGTAAATTTTGATTTCAATAATTTTTGTAATTGTTTTAGCCATTGGATTTAATTTTGTGCCATAATATTTTTTTTACCATTAAATTTGATCATATTCGATCTCAATTTTTGGATTTAATATAGATTTGCATAGCTCATCATTTTGGTCCCTTAGATTTGAAATCAATAGAAGTGGTCCCTGAGTTTGTCTATCATCAATCATTTTGGTCATTCCTTGAAAAATTAAGGACTAAATGATAAAATACCCTCAATTTAATAAATAATAGGCCAAAATGATTTGACACAAATTCAGCGTGTTTTTGTCATTTTATCTTTATTTAATGAAGATTTTTCAAGGAATGACCAAAATGATTGATGATGGACAAACTCATGACATCTTCTATTGATTTCAAATCTCAGTGACCAAAGTGATGAGTTATGCAAATCACATGGACCATTTTGGTTAAAAAGCCTTTAATATATTTAAAATTTTAAGATTAAAAATTAAGGGGGCTAATCTTTTAACCTTGGCTTAAATTCTGGGTTAAATTTGTCCAAATTGTAGGTTTTAAACTAAAACTTATTTTAAGCCAAACCATTACAGAATGATTGGAGTTTAGGTTTTAAGTAAGGGTTGAAGATGGTCTTAGAGTCGATGATTGACTACCACTTCCTAATTCAGAAAAAATATCCAAGCAATCTCCACTGTGGTGGAAAAAGGAGCTGCAAGATCATTAGGTTAGGGTAATAATTCAGGTAAGGCATGTTTGTCGCAACGGACATTGATAATTGTCCAAATTGTTGTGTTGGCTCCGAAACCTGCACACAAATCCCTTTCTTAATTAGCACTATTTTCAACTTGATGTAATGCCCATTTATATAAGTATGGTGGAATTCATTATGTGCAATTTTGGTATGTAGTTATTCAAGAGTAGAGAAGAATTAATACAATGGGCTCGAAAAGTTGGGAAGGTCAATGGTTTTTTTATTGTGACGTTACGATCCGATCAAGGTGGAAAAGATAACAGGAGCCCTAGACTTACATTGGGTTGTGAAAGGAATGGACAATATGTAAGTCGAATTCACAAAAAAGACATAAAGGATGGGGATAGAAGGAATTATGGAACGAAAAAATGTGGATGCTCGTTTCAATTAAAGAAAAGCTAGCAAATGATGATGATTGGATATTGAAAGTAGTTATCAGAGCAAGGATTCACTTGGTGGTCTTTATCCTGAAATGAGTTCAAAACAAAAGAGGCTACCAATGGAGAAGGGGCATCATGCTCGTTCAGTTAAGCCAATTGATTTAACTAGTGCATTTCCAGTAGCATTGAAGCCATACATTATTCTTGTGAAAGATGTGGCAGCTGATGGACATTACGGTTTCAGAGCAATTGCACCATTATTGGGTTATAATGAGGATGGATGAATGGGTACTAGTGCGAAAAGATTTATTACAAGAGTTAGAGACTTACTCAAGCTGCTCCAAGCTATATGGGTCTGAAAATAGGGTCCATGAGTTGAAGCATGCATTGAGATATTTTGAAACTCATGCAAATATTGATCGTCGATAACTATGCCTGACATGGGCCATATTATTGCATCATGTTATGGTGTGGTACTTATCCACCTATCGGATGCACAATGTCTTACATTTTTACCTTTTAGAATAGGACCACTAGCAGCACATAAGGAGATCATCATCAGATTCACCAATCATCATTTTGTGCAGGTATGGTTATAATGATTTATTGTTGGAAATTTTTGCAGGTGATCTTATAAGGATTGAATGCATTTACTTTAAGTTTAAGTTATAAATTTCTTGTAGTCTAGTTTAATTGAGTTGTACTTTTATGTAGGTGTTCTTGAAATCAGGTTATCCAATTCCTCCTATAACAACAAATTGGGAAATATATTGTAAACCATGGTGTTTAGAATGGGCTACTCTGTACGTTGCTCGTATACAACATTTCAAATCCATTTTAGGGTCTACTGTTATAACTAGAAAGATCATGGAGCTTAACGAAAATTGAAGTTGGTAAGCAGCGCCGCCATGCTTATAAGTTGGACAATTCCAAATTCTATTCATAGTATTTTTTTTCCCAATAAACTCCCGCGTTTTGATGCTTTATAGTATTTTTTCTGACTAAATTGCTCTTGGTTTGTTCCTTAGGGAATATGAATTGAGATTTTTTCTGTCTTGTTTTGCTTTAGTAATTCGTGCTCTTCTTTTAAATCCACGTCTAAGGTTTAATGTTTTTTTTTTTTTCTAGAATAATTACTAAAATATTTTTATCCCTAGGATTTTGGTTGCCCAAATCAGAACCCACCTCTCTGCAACTCCTATCTGCCTTGCCTTAATGGAATTTCATAAAGCATTCTCCATCATCATCTAGCATAACCCCCACATACATGTGTTCCTTGTGAAAAAAACCCCAGGGGTTCGGGCTTGAGAGATGGTTTACTTGAGTAAGCTTCTCTATTTTCAATCCCGACCAAACATGTACATCAGGTAGAAGATTAGAAGACCCCAATTATTTTTTTTTGCTAGCTTCTAGAAGAGACTAATATTATTTGTTTATATTCTTTTTTTAAGAGAAAAGTTTATCTCTAATTATATATATTTAAGGGTTATTTTAGGAATAATAGTGGGTGAGGAAATAACATTTTGATTTTGTAACTTTTTATAGTGGGTGTCAGGGGCACACCGACTTAGGGGCAAAGGGGTCAGCTGACCCTCTGAACTCTAGTGAATTTCTATGGACGACTTAGGTGCTGCCCCTTTGAAGGTTGGAGTTGCCCTTCATATATGCCTTTCAACTGCTTGATAAAATGCGTTAGAGAGGTGTTGCCCCTTTGCAGTCTAGTCCTAATATTATTTACCTCTAGCTTGTTTGTTGGTTGTGATTACAATTGTAGGGAGAAGAAAAAGAACCATGTAAAAAACTATCCAAAAGATGCAAAGTAAATGAAATGGTGATCTCAGAGAATAACAAAGCATCATCATTCTTGGACGAACATATTAATGGGATGCAATGATATCAAACATTGTAAGTGTGTTCAAGATAAGTGTGTTTCTTTGTGAAGCATTCATATGGGAGCGGCCTTGGAACATGTTAGTTACACATGCAAATGAGGCATTAACAAGTGGACAATATGCATTTTCAAATGACTTCAAACCTACCAAGACTCGATGAAATAGCAATGTGCATGTTATTTCAGTTAAAAAAAAATTTGCTCTGCCACTGGTGGGTGTAAATATAACGTTGGTAGGGAAATAAGACAGCGAGGTGGGTTTAGTAACTCTCTAAAACTATTCCGTAACAATCATATTAACTGCGGAGTAATCCTATTTATCTAACAAACAAGTCATTTTTACGTGCCTAAATAACATTATAGTTAATTGCAACAGTGAGAGAACTCATTAGCAACATTGAAATTCAAGGAACGATGTTGGATTTGTCACCTGTTGATATTCTAATGAGGGAAGACTTGAACATTTCACGACCAAGCTGCAAATTAAGGTCGAAGTTCGCCAACTTATGCCAAGAAGTCTTTTCTCAGTTCTCACATCGGTGTACATGGTCAGGTATTTGGAGAGTACCATGAGAAAGACCCTCATTTTTCAAAACAAAAATAGACAGTTCGATATGTTGAAATATAATGCCGCGCACGTGGGCTTGGCACATGGTCCCCAAGTTCTACAACAAATGAGGATCTTTCTCCTCAAGACTATCCCAATGCAAGGTTATTTTGAACTATTCATCTATATGTATGAGGTCAAAGTATTTTTTTGGGAGTTTTAATGAAACACTTCCAGTACTGTTCATTTTTAAAGAAAAACCACATTTTACCTTTTTCTGGTACTATTCACTACACTTTTATTTGTCATTTTTCATTAAAACTAAAGTTTTTTTAGAGTTTTCGTTAGTTTTTTATTTTGCCCAACGCACGAAGACTCAAAATTTGGGTCCCCAACCATATTTTGTTTATTTTTAATTTTTTTCTTTCGATTAACTGATTTTAAGTTACTGTTTGTAGTTTTCTATTATTATTTATGAGAACTCAAAACTTTGAAAAAAAATAAAATATTATGAGGTATTTTTGAGTTGGTTATCTTTGTATTTCATATCAAAATTATTTGGCTTTTTATCCAAAATGGTCCCTGAGATTTGAGTAACTCCTCATTTTGGTCCTTAAGATTTGAAATCGATAGAATTGGTCCCGGAGCTTGTCCACCATCAACCATTTTTGTCTTCTCGTGAAAAATCTTCATTAAATAAGGATAAAATGGTAAAAATACCCTCAATTATTGTCAAATCATTTTGGACTATTGTTGGTTAAATCGAGGGTAGTTTTATCATTTTAATCTTTATTAAAATAACTATTCACGAAAGGATCGAAATAATTGATGGTGGACAATCTCAAGGATCATTTGTTTTGATTTCAAATCTCAGGGACCAAAGTGAGAAGTTATGTAAACCTCATGGACCATTTTGGCTAAAAAGCCAAATTATTTTATTGACATAATGATAACTCGTATATTTCATACATTTATACCATCCATTCCTAGTCCCTTTATGATATTTTTGAGTTAAGCTAGTTGCATTTTACCCTTTTTTGTGTTAGTATGCAGCTAATTGTATTTTGGAGCTCAGTTGAGGACAAATAAGGCAAAAGTTGCTAAAATTGGAGAATTGAATAAGGATGCTGATGTAGACAAATAATTAAAAGTGGAAACTGAATATGGTGATGAATATGGCTCTTTATAAGACCAATAACAACAAAAAAACATGAGAATTAAATGCCCAATTACTGGGATGTATTCAATCTGTAACAGCCTCTTTAACCTTATAAAACTGAGAGTTCCAGCCACTTTTATATAAGCTTCCCCTTGGGATTGCCCATAGCTCTCTCACTTCTCTTTCTTTGGCATTCCTTCCAGAAACAAAATCCTTTCTCCATTCACCATCCGCAGCCACCAAAGAAACCACGCAGTCGCGCTGTTCTTGGAGAAGTTCAACATCAGAATTGCTTCAAGGGGGTTTTTTCTATGAACTTTAATTTCACTCATGTTGTTCTTGATATTTATATATTGTGTATTCATGTTGTGTAATTAAGTTCATAGCTGGGGATTTTGATGTAGCCTTACAAACATACTCTATGTTATTAAGTTAAAGTATTCAAATTACCAATCTGTGTTCTTGTTTCATTCACTGATTTTATAGTATAATTTGTTTGTTAATCTTAATGTTTGATCACCATTAGGGCTACTTATGAATTATTTGATCAAGGTAATAGTACACATCATGCTTAATCTTGGTAGACATGTGAATGAATAAAGAAACTGCTATACATACATCCTGCCATGTGATTTCTTTGGTTCTTGGAAGTTTTTTTTTGTTCTTAATGGATTCTTATTTGGTAATCTAAGTTGAACATCACAACTAGGTTGCAGATTAGGAGTACTTGATCAAAACCACACATCAAATAGATGATCATAAATGAAGAAAATGAACCCTAGTTGCAGATTGGAGAGTTGAATGCATTTTGACTTCATTTTCATGGAATTGACTTGTAATGGTGAAATCGGTATCCCTAGTTCCGTTCATATTGTTTCTGAATCAATCTATCATTCATCTTTATCTTGTCTTGCATTTTAAGTTACTTTAGCTTTCAAAATGAAAATCTAAATTCAATTTTCATTTTCATTGCTTAGTTAGGGTTCACATAAAACCAGTAATTTGTAGAGTTCTAATAAGTCCCTATGGTTTGACACCCTTACTTGTGCCATTATACTATCCTTATATTTGCACTTGAAAGGAACATAACAAAATTTTGGCGCCGTTGCTGGGGACTGATTTCAGTTCCTTATAATTGCTTGCTTTATAAACCTTATCTGTTTTTATTTTCTTAGTTTAGATTTTTAATTTACATTTTAGTTTGTTTTCTTTTCAGGTGGTATAAAAAGATGTATGGTGTATGTCCATTATGTGCCAAGACTGGTCATCCTTTTCAGTTATGTCCAATGAGAGATGAATTTCCTACATTTGTCTGAGAGCATTCACACCTCGTAAGTTTATCCAACCAAAGGCCAATAAATCCATTATCAAACACATATAGCCCTATTTGGAGTGACCTTAATCATGACTCTTGGAACAACATACAAGCTCCAAATCAAACATTTGCACCTCCCCCGCAACAGACCCCCTTTGACACTTCATTGGAGGACACTTTGGATCTACTTGCTCAAAGCACTTCACAATTTCAACAATCAACGAGTAACATGATTCAAGAACACTCCATTGTGCTTACCAAGTTGGAATTTCAATTGGGGCAGGTTGTCCAAGCATTAAATGAATAACCATGTTGTGATGGTCAAGATGTGAATGGTGAACAATCATTGGAATCTAGCTGTGCTGATATACATAGAGTGCCATCTTTGAAGTCTTTTGGAGATGATTTGCTACCTTATCAAGAGAAAAACAAATTGAAGTTGGATGACGAATCATTGCTGCCTATTCACCATAAGAAAAAAGATTCGGAGCTAGGCGATGAGATTGCTGCCTTGAACGAATTTCATTCATCCATTGAAATCATTGCTCCAGCCATATCTTCAACAATTTTTAAGGATATGCTTCTTCGCAAGCAGAGATGAAAACACCATCACAATCAAGTCCTTGTGGAAATTCAATGCACTATATTCAAAGTCCCTCAAAAGAAACCACTTATTCTGCCAAGGTTTGGAGGTACCTTGACTTCCTGCCACCCTAGGCGTTCATCTATCATGGTACCATGTCTCACCTAGACATTAAATAAAGCGCTTGCTAGTAGGCAACCTAGCTGGGTATGTGTTCTTTCCTTTTATTTTGTGTCTTTTAGTTTTTGTCTTATTTCATTCCATGCATACTCTACCTTGTTGCATTGTTGGATTGCATTCATTTTTTTTATGCATCGGGACAATGCTTAGTTTAGGTTTGGGGGTGTTGGAAATTGAAAATGTTATTTTGCTTTTGCATTACTAATGTGAATGTATATGATGGCTATGTATACAATCTCACTATGGTGCTGTCATGAAAAATTCCATATCATAATTTTTGTAGTTCACAAAGTTATTACTCTTGAATTATGGTGATTAAAGTGTCATGCTCAAATTATTGAAGAAGAATAGTGGAGACTACCCTAGTGAGTTATTTTGCGCCTATTTGCTTCTTTGAGAAGGTTTAAAGTGTTTCAGCTCCTATCTTTTTCTTTCAATTTCACTTTAAATGATCTCATTATTTCTTGTTGATTGAATGCTAAGAATAATTCTCTGATGCAGATACCATGTGCTTGTTATCACTTATGAATGAACTCATTGAGACGATGTTAGGCTATGCATGTTTTAACCACTAAAAGGCCTAATTCCCATCCCTCTATGTGCTCCATTGACCCTTGTTGCAGCCAAACACATTTAGCCTAGTTCTTCCATCACCTACACCAAACTTTACCCATCTTAGCCCATTACAGACATACCTTATAGTTTGGGGAATACCAAAGTGATGAAGACAAAAATAGATTGAGCTCTAGATCAAGAAACCGGCGTGTACCAAGGTAACATGTGCTGGAATTGCAAAACAAGAAGAAAAAAAAGTTCGAAAAATTAAGAAAAGAAAAGAAAAAAAATGAATAAAGAAGATGCAATTTCCATATCCTTCACTATCACACGTGCGTCCTAGATGCCAATAACAAACAACAAAGATCAATTCAAGAGGAGAAAGATTGCTGGTTTCACAACAAAGACAAGTGTATGTCCCATGCTCTAGTATTTCCTATCCATTCTTTCGTAGCCCTTAACCTAAGCCTTACATTACAACCTTGTGAAAGACGTAGCTGATCTTTAGGGATATATTCATGGGTGCTGGTAAGTATGTGTGTTATCCATATTCTTAGTATCTGATTCCTTTCTTGAGATTTGTTCAGAAAATTATGCTGTTATTTCATATTTCATATGTGAGAATTTTGATTCCCTTTACGTAACTTTACTCACATATATTTGATAAGAGACTAAACCTTAGGATCTAAGTGAAAATTTAAGTGACAATATGAGAGAATTAGAGTTGAAGTGAATTGTATCTTTGACATTTGAGTATGGTGCTTTTGAAGTCATGAGTCATGGAGCAATACTTTTACTCTACACACATGATATGATTCTTTGAAGTGACAGTGTTTTGTTTGATGGTATGACTAAGCATTCATTAGTTCTTATTGGTTTGTTTCAAGTATGCATTAACAATTTATTTGTCGAGTCTGTCGATGTTTGTGGGCGTCATTGCTATAAACCCTCAGAAGACGCAACTCCTCCTACTAGGGACACCTAGAGGTTTAAAGGCTTGTTGCACATGCTTAGTGCAATCATTTAGCCAACGAAAATGGTATAGTTAGATTTTATTGTTTTTGTATGTTTTAGCTTTAGTTTTGCTCGAGGACTAGCAAAAACCAGGTTTGGAGGTATTGAAAATTTTGTTATGTTCCTTTCAAGTGCAAATATAAGGATAGTATAATAGCACAAGTAAGGGTGTCGAACCACAAGGATTGATTAGAACTCTACAAATTACTAGCTTTATGTGAAGCCTAACTAAGCAATGAAAATGAAAATTGAATTTAGATTTTTGTTTTGAAAGCTAAAGTAACTTAAAATGCAAGACAAGATAAAGATGAATGATAGATTGATTCAGAAACAATATGAACAGAACTAGAGATACCGATTTCACCATTAAAAGTCAATTCCATGAAAATTAAGTCAAAATGCATTCAACTCTCCAATCTACAACTAGGGTTCATTTTACTCATTTATGATCATCCATTTGATGTGTGGTTTTAATCAAGTACTTCTAATTTGCAACCTAGTTGTGATGGTCAACTTAGATTACCAAATAAGAATTCATTAAGAACAAAAAAAACTTCCAAGAAGCAAAAAAATCACATGGCAGGATGTATGCATAGGAGTTTCTTCATTCATTCACATGTCTACCAAGATTAAGCATGATGGGTACTATAACCTTGATCAAATAATTCATACGCAGCCCTAATGGTGATCAAACATTAAGATTAACAAACAAATTATACTATAAAATCGGTGAATGAAACAAGAACACAAATTGGTAATTTGAATACTTTAACTTAATAACATAGAGTAGGTTTGCAAGGCTACATCGAAATCCCCAACTATGAATTTAATTACACAACATGAATACACAATATATAAATATCAAGAACAACATGAGTGAAATTAAAGTTCATAGAAGAAACCCCCTTGAAGCAATTATGATGTTGAACTTCTCCAAGAACAGTGCGGCTACGTGGTTTCTTTGGTGGCTGCGGATGGTGAATGGAGAAATGACTTTTTTTTCTGGAAGGAAGGCCAAAGAAAGAGAAGAGGGAGAGCTATGGGCGACCCCAAGGGGAAGCTTATGTAAAAGTGGTTGGAACTCTCAGTTTTATAAGGTTAAATAGGCTGTTACAGATTGCCAATACATCCCAGTAATTGGGCATTTAATTCCCACGTTTTTTTTTTTTTGCTATTATTTGTCTTATAAAGAGCCATATTCATCACCATATTCAGTTTCCACTTTTAATTCTTTGTCTACATCAGCATCCTTATTCAATTCTCCACTTTTAGCACCATTTTGCCTTATTTGTCCTTAACAGAGCTCCAAAATATGATTAGCTGCACACTAACACAAAAGAGGGTAAAATGCAACTAGTTAACTCAAAAATATCACAAAGGGACTAGGAATGGATGGTATAAATGTATGAAATATATGAGTTATCACATAAAATGACCTATTCATTTATCTCGATGGATAACATAAATATTGAAAATTTTATCATTTCAGATTTCATTACTTTTATAATTTTCTATCTTCTCTTATCTCACTACAAAAAAACAAAAAAAAAAACTAAAAAAAAAAAAAAAAAAAATTTTTTTAAGACAAAAAGATTTCGTCGAGCCAAATAAGGTTTCGTTGCCTAATGTTTTACTTGACAAAGTTTGTCGGGCAATTTTGATCGAGCAAAAGTCATCTCTCAAATGTTTACCCAATGAATATTAAAGTGTCGTCGGACAAATCATGTTTGTCCGACGAAGTTTGCCCAATGAAATTAATGATTACTATTTTGTAATTTGTCCGATGAAGTTTGCGCAATGAAATTACTGATTACTATTTTGTTGCCCAATGAAGTTTGGCCAACGAAAGTTTTGTCGGGCAATTTTGCTTGATGAACTTCCCACTCTTTCGTTGGGGAAAGTTATATTATTTGGGAATAAAAAATATATAAAAATATTTTACCCGACAAAATAGTGGTTGGACAAGGAGTTAAAAAAAACACACATACCGAGATCTCCTTGTTCATCTCCTCCTTCACTTTTGGGGCGAGCTTTTTCATGTAGGGGCCTTCATGGGGCACTTGATGCGGATGATGGTTCCTAAGTCATGATTCAACAGGCTGCTCCCTAATGTCGTGGGTCATAAATGACCATGATCTTGGCTTGTGTTATGCGGGTAATTTGGTTCAAGGTCAAGCCTTTATAGATCTTTCGCACTTTAGATACCAAACTAGGACAAAAAAAAAACTTGGTGTATGAAACGTTGAAAACCAAGAAACTACAGGATAGTAAACTAATATTAACCCTTTCTTCCATGTACCAAAAAAATGTGAGGTTTTTTCCTTCATTTTTTGTTTTGTTTTGTTTTGTTTTTGTTTTTTTTTTCTTTTTGAGAAAAAATCGATGGACTCATTGCCCACAAAAGAGTAATGCTATTCTTACCACAATTTTATACCACATTTATTTAGCAACTTAGGTGGTAGATGAGTTGAACAAGCCACATAATTAATTTTAATTTCAATTTCAATTTCAATTTCAATTTTCTTATTAATTAAAACACTTAAATAAGGAAAATTGCATACTTCAAGCCTCCCACTAGCGTCAATAACTTAATTGGGTATGAACCCTAATCCGATAAACAAACTTGATTTTGACTCCTAATTCTCATGAAAGCTAATGTGCATTATTCAATGAAAACAAAGTTTTTTTTTTGGCACTGAGAGTTCTTCGTCTCCTACTGGGGGATCGCCACCGAATTAACATCGGCCTGCATGGCGTTAACAGCGTGGCTAAGGCTGGTATAGCGGCTTGCCGTTTCTGGCTGTGAATACGTCGGGCAGATCGAGGCTGTGAATACGCCGGTGCCACGTGCCGGTGGTCGATGAGATTAAAGAGGGTTAACGGAATATACTTTTCCGTTGCTGGATTCAATTAAAGTTAACGGAGTTGCTGACGTCACCGTTAGTCCTAGTAGTGATCGCCGTCTGCCGCCGCTCGCCAACGCCAAAACGTTGCCGGAAACTGCAAAATGCTTATGATAGTCCCAAGCTTGGATTAGTTCGATTCCAATGCTTTAATACCCCAAATCCAACCAAAAACACGAATTAGGGACCAGGGAATTACCTAGATTCGGATTTGGGTCAATAAAGGTTGAATCCGTCTCGGATTCGAAGTGAACTCTCAGGACCTCCTCACCGCGAACTGGAAATGAAGAACACGACATGCAGAGGGTTAAAACCTCAAATTTTATTTCATTTTCCTACCCCATATAACAACCAAAACCTCATAAACTTACTTAGATCAAGAGAAGTGGAAATGAGGGGAGAATGCATCTTGAACTCGTCAGAGTTTGTCCGTTTTCCCTCACCGAATTCTGCATATGAAGGACATAGAGCATGCATGTAAGTTTCATTTAGTTTTCCACCTAAAACACACATGCAAAGAAGTATTTAGTTACCTAGAATCAGTCCTAGGTGAGTCCATGCATCACCAGTCACAAGCTCATTGGGATTTGGTCGGATTTCCTAGTCGAAATTTGGGAAGCATGCACAGAGAGATGTAGGGGTTAAACCTTCGAGCCCCAACTCGAATTCAATCACCAATCACCATGAAAAAAAAGTAAAGAATGTAAAATTGTAGGTTTGAGTTCATGAGCCTCACATGAGTCTCGAAATGGGAACTCAGAGCACTCGAGCTTGACCTGTTCCACTTCACTGATCACACATGCAAGGGTACCAGTAGATTGCCCAAAGCATGAGGCTGCATAAAATGTTGGTGGTAGCTCGGTTTCGTGCACATAGAAGTGGAGATGCTGATGGTGGTTCTCGGTGACAGAGAGAGAGTGTGTGCGTGAGTTCAAGAGAGGGAGAAAGTGTTTTCAGAATGAGGCAAAATGAGGAACCGAGAGTGGGGTAATCCAACATAGAAAATCTAATTGACAATTACAAAATTGGCCCTGCATTAGTTGTAACTTTGCAATTATGCCCTCAAGGCTTCGATTCGAATCTTGTTTTTTTTTTTTTTTTTCCACATCACATACACTGTGAAGTCTATAGACCTTTTTTTGGCCTTCTTTGTCAATAATGTAATATGAACCACACACGCTCAAATTAGTGTTAGGACATGCTTTACACGAAGGGCTGGCATTGGTGGAATTATTCACTGAAGGGTTTTACTCTCATATCAAAGGTTTGTTCATGCATATGCATTTCATGCTTATATTTCCAGTTCATTCTATCTAGTGGTTCCGTTATGTCAAACTTTCCCATTGCTTTCTAGTTTACTGGGCACACATTTAAGACAACCCATATGGGCTGACTGACGTTTTTTTCCCGAGCATGGTTTTCTCACCCTTGATCTGAAACGATTGCTTTGGCTTTTGGCACGTGTCTCCTTGCTCCCTTTAAAGGGGCAGCTAAGGCTCATTTGGTTTTTGGGGCTAAGATAGAACAATTTTTAGTACTTGATTTTTCATCTCCATCTCATCCCTTAAGAGCATTAAGCATTTTTTCTAGGTAATGTTCTTCATTGAATATTTATAAATCTATCTTTGAAATTGCTTGCTTAGATATTCTTATATGCTCATTTATTTTGGCTAGGAAGTTTACATTTTTCAAAGAGTGTTTTCAAAGCTTTGAGCTTGCCTCTTCTTCATTTAAGGAACCCTAGTTGCCAAACCCAATCATTAAGAAGTAGGTTTGCATTATTTTTATGGTCTAGTACTAAGTTTCAAATCTTCTTTTAAGACAAAGTTTTTCGAATTCATGTTGGTTTCTTCCTTCAACTATTTGACTGAAGAAACTGATTGGTCATCGAATCTAGATTGCACACTATCGTCATTATCATATCATGTGCATTTGTTAGTGTTGGTCTCAATACCACAAGATGAAGAGTTCAAGAGGAGCTACCATCTTATGAAGACTGGAGGCGACTCAACTCTCGGTACCACAAGGTGAAGAGCTCAGGAGGAGCTACCATCTCATGAAAACCGAAGGAATCCTCATGTCATGAAAAGTAAGGTTACACAAAGGTAAAGCTGCTCCACATATTGGATCTAGAAATTGAGCTTTGTATGGATCTTTGTAAAAACCTTATTTGCATTAATGGATTATGCTCAGGGGAGAGTCATTGGTTTTTAACCCAGAGGTGGGTTTTTTCTGGCTAAAAACTTGTTGCATTCTTTGTTTCTTAAACTGGTTTATATATCTTATTTACTATGCATCCATGAGTTATTTGATATGTGTTTGTGACTAAGTTTACACTATTATGAGTGATGAAATGAATTGTTATTGACTAGGATAACTTGTAGTGAACTAAGTTTGATTTGTAGATTTGTGTTTGGTTAACTGACGAATCTATACTTAGTTGTCACATTCCGACCTGGGCCCCCACCACATCTCGGGCTCGACTTCACCATAGCACGATATTGTCCACTTTGGGTGATAGGAGCATATTTATGCAACTTGGTTAGCTTGTTCTTGTGCATTTGTGTTGTTATTTTTTAGTTAATGTAGTATTTCAAGTCATTTTCGTGTGTTTGTAGGTCCAAAGGGTTAAAGTAGCAAGGAAGTGCATTTTGGCGCATTTTGGAGCACTTTTGGGCACTAAATGGATAGCACATGTATGGGCCAAGATGGATGGACAAAATTGGAGTTCAAAAGGCTAGGAACATGCTACAAATCAGAAAAGGAAAGTTCAAGAGCAAGAAGATAAGGAAAGAGCAAGAAATATGGAAAGAGCAAAAGCCACCCGAACTAATGATTCTCGAGTGGTTGCATATTTCATTAGAACTAACCTATTTGCAAGGTTTGGAATGCCACGAGTAATCATAAGTGATGGAGGTTCTCACTTTTGCAATCGAACCATTGAGGCTTTGCTCAAGAAGTACAATGTTACGCATAAGGTTTCAACACCTTATCATCCTCAAACCAATGGGCAAGCCGAGGTTTCAAATAGGGAGATCAAGCAAATTCTAGAAAAGACCGTTGGGCCAACAAGAAAGGATTGGAGCGTACGTTTAGAGGATGCATTGTGGGCATATTGCACGACATATAAAACAACCCTTGGCATGTCCCCATTTCGGCTCATATATGGCAAACCATGCCATCTTCCCGTAGAATTGGAGCACAAGGCGCATTGGGCTGTCAAAACATTCAACATGGACCTTGATGCCGCTGGAATTTATAGGAAGCTCCAATTGAATGAACTTGAAGAGATTAGGCATGAGGCTTATGAAAACGCTCGAATTTACAAGGAGAAGACAAAGGCTTTCCATGATAAGATGATTCGAGGCAAATCATTCTCCATTAGGCAAAAAGTGCTACTCTTTAATTCCCGCATTCGCTTGTTTCCTGGTAAGTTGCGTTCTAAGTGGGTTGGCCCGTTTGTTATTACTAATGTCTTTCCTTATGGTGCAGTCCAAGTTCGAAGCTTGAAAACAGGACAAGAATTCAAAGTGAATGGCCATCGGTTAAAGCCCTACTATGAGAATTTCGAGGAGCATGTTGTGGATGATGTACCCTTCCATGCCGTGGGTGCTAATGAAGTTTAACATGGCATATTCGTCTCGCTGGAAGACATTAAAGCAAGTGCTTCTTGGAAGGCAACCCATGCATTGAACAAGGAGAAGATGGAACTTCCACTCCAAACCCAGATTTGCGTTTCTAAACCCTTCTTTTTGCTACTTTATTTTATCATGCTTAGTTGTTTGTTATTTGTTTGCTTTTGTGTGAGTCTTTGTGTGAAACATTGAGGACAATGTTTGATTTAAGTTGGGGGGGGGGGGGTAAACAAGTGTTTTTATGCAAATTCATGGGATTCTATCACCTATCACTTCTAATGTTGTTTCTCATTGTTTTTAAGTGTTTTTAGTGCATTTTGAGTTGTTTTGGTGTGTTTTAAAGTAAAAATCCGAAAATTTGAAAAAAAAAAAAAATTGAAAAAAGTGTTTTGAAAAAACCAAAAAGAGTTGTTTTTGTGTGTTTGTTTGTGTCTTAGGATACCTTCCAACACAATGATGAGGATTTGATTTTTAATGCATGACTGTTAAAGAGAGTTACAAACATGGATGGAAGTTTGATTTACTCTTTGGTTTATGCTTGGTTGTAGTTATAGTTTATGAATTCACATGTAATCACAAAGGATAAAATCAGTTTTTGTAACATGCTTGAAGGAAGGAACCCAAACAAACGCTACCTCCCTGAGAGACTTGAGCCTAAACGTTTATTTGGAGAGTTATTAATCTGTGCATTCTTGTTTTCTAAAATCGTTGCATGATCTCATTACTCTTTGCTTGGTTGCTACTTATAATGCGTTTCATCATTATAGTTCCAAATACTAGAACTCATGCCCATTTCATTCAAAGCATGAAATTGATTAGCATAACAAATAACAAGATGAAGTTGTTTAGTTAAACCAAAGCCAAAAAGCCTTACCCCTTTGAATATGTATTGTAGGATTAGTCCCCTTGAGCCTTATTTAGCCTATTTTCTTTGTTAACCACATTATCCTCACCTAGCCTAGAATAGGAATCCCATACCCTTGTTCCTAAAGGATAGTGAAGCATGACTTAGAGGGAATTCCTTTGTTCTACAAATTGCAGAAAAACAAGTGTAGGGGAAGGGTTTATATGAAAAAGAAAAAAAGAGAAAAAGAAAAAGAGAAGAAAAATTCGAAGAAAAGAAAGGAAAAAAAAAAGAGTTGAAAATAAGTGAGAATGAACTCACAAGTATTGGTTGTTGAAGAAAGGGTCCAAAAATTTGAATTTGACCCTAAATGTTGCATGAATCTTCCCTATATGTTTAAAAGTTGATTTCTGCATTCAAAAGTGAATTCTAAGTGTTTATTTCATTACTTTGCTTACTATTGCTTTAAGAACCTTTGTTTATCCTTTACCTTTCTTTGTTAGCCAATACCTCAGCCCCGTTACGACCTTTAAACTTCTATCTTGATTGTTATGTGTTTCAATATGTGGAGTTTAAAATTGGTTTGAGCATATGGTATCCCTAGTTCTTGCGTCTAAGTAGTAGCATTCCATTCATGAGATCATATACATACATGCATTATTAATTCCAAAAAGTGCTTCCTTCGTTTAAAACATATGTGAGTGGCTCGTCTACATATTTACATCAATCTTCTCACATATACCTAGTGTAGGGAGTGTAGTCATAAAATCCGAGTGAAAATAGAGAGTATATCCGGTGAGGAATTGAGGGAATTCTCTAAGGCATGTTACTACATTCAAAATGTTGTTTTAATTGATTAAATGTGAGCTAGTGAATGGTGACTATGATTAAGTATGCACGAGGGTAAGGATTGCTTAAATCTATGTGAGTGGTGATCTTTGACATGTTATGTTTCATTGGAAGTCCTTGAGGCAAACGTTAGAAGGTTTAGATTGTATGTTTTGTTTCTTTTGGTTGTTTGTTTTGCTCGAGGACTAGCAAAAGCTAAGTGTGGGGGAATTTGATAGGAGCATATTTATGCGACTTAGTTAGCTTGTTCTTGTGCATTTGTGTTGTTATTTCTTAGTTAATGTAGTATTTCAAGTCATTTTCGTATGTTTGTAGGTCCAAAGGGTTAAAGTAGTAGGTCCAAAGGGTTAAAGTAGCAAGGAAGTGCATTTTGTTGCATTTTGGAGCAGTTTTGGGCACTAAATGGATAGCACATGTATGGGCCAAGATGGATGGACAAAATTGGAGTTCAAAAGGCTAGGAACATGCTACAAATCAAAAAAAGGAAAGTTCAAGACAAAGAAGATAAGGAAAGAGCAAGAAATATGGAAACTTATCCTAACAACCTTATCTTATCCAAACCTTATCCTATCTTATCCTAACCTAATCTTGTTCCACCTTAATCCTAGCTGCAAGTGGACTTAAAAACCTAATTTCTAAAGCCTTATCTGACCCTAGAAGGGTGCCGCACCCTTCCCCCTTTTATTTCTTCTAGAAAACCCAAAATCAGCCACAAAACACTTAGTTTCTAGAAGGCCCAATTTTGGACGAATTTCCTAAACCTTTTTCCTCTTGGATTCTGATTTAAATTGGCCCTTTTCCTCTTGGATTTGGATTGTATAAGTCCATATCAGAAATTAATTGGGCTAAGACTTAATTTCCAAGCAATGTACCGAACCCTAGGGCTCTAATCCTTAAAATCTGCTAAGTTGTAACCCTAATCTAATTAACCCTAGGGTTGGCCGAACTATTTAATCATATTTTCAGCCACAATTTTATGGAGAACCTTCATGCCATTTAGAAAAACCCTTGCCGCTAGCACTAGACACCATTCTACATCATTCATTTACTCCATTCATTTCCATACATAATCTGTCGCACCCTTCCACCCTACTCAGCCATCATTCATCATCCTAAGTAAGAATACACCATTCATCACCCCCAAAACCACCAACCACACCTTGTGCCGTAGCAAGGAAGAAGGAGGAGAGCCCTAGACGTGCATGCCATTCGAATTGGATTGCTGGAACGTTTAGGTGTAATCTTTCTTATGTTTTTCAATGTTTAAATTCAAGAATCTTTGCTTTGTGAGTATGAGGAACTAATCCCCTTTTGGCTAGGGGGAATTTCAAAACCATGGCTATATTTGCATTATGATTTGATTACTTCCAGTTATGATTTCATGAATTGTGAATTCAATTTACTTATCTATTTGAATTAAAACTTGTTTGTGTATGTGGGTTGAGAGTGCACACTTAATTTGCATGCATAAATCTGATGCTAGGATATAAGGAAGCTTCACCTAATCGTTGTGAACTTATATTCATAAGTAGTAAAGGTTGTTAGTCACAATCATGTTAAGTAAATTCCTGGCATAAGTATCATGCGCTTTCATAGTTACGAACGCCTTGTCAATACTTAGGATTTTCATAGAATTTAATGATCTTTGATTGTTTCTCTATTATGCGCTTTCATGTAGAGAACTTTTGAGGAATAATTTGATTGCAATATGCTAATTCCATTCAATTCAATGACTTAAGGAAAATCTGAGGGTTAATTTAAGCGTACCTAATTAACTTGGGATGTTGAGGTTCATGGTTCATTGAAAAAGCAACTGGAGATTGTTTTGTATGCAAGTATGTCATGTGTGGAGAAAGACCTCCTAGCTAGCCCATCATCCATCTAATTTCACCAAATTCGTGCAAATCTGCCTAGTTCTAGATTTTGTTTTGTTTACTTTATTTTCATCCAAAACCAAATCCCCCTTTAGTTTAGAGTGTCTAGCTAGTTAGAATCTGTTTTAGATTGTGTTTTCAAGTGATTTGAGTCAAGTTAAAACCAAAATTCGTCCAAAATTGTGTTTAGAGTCAAATCTGCCCAGTTTGTGTTTTTAGGCAGTTTTGAGTGTTTTTAGCTTATTTTGAGTCTTGTGAACTTGTTCTGAGTCTTTTAAGTTTAGTTAAGTGTTTTAAAGCTTAGTTTTATCTATTTGAGTCAGTTTAAAGTGTTTAGCAATCCCTCCTAATCCCCGGTTTAAGAATGATCCTTACTTACATATACACTACAATTGTCAAAAGAGGGTATAATTTGTGTATTAAGTTAATTTTTGCATCAAATTTTGGGGCCCCGACCATGCCATCACGGTTTTGTTTCTGGGAACTCACACGAGAACTTCCCAGTGGGTCACCCATCCTGGGATTGTTCTCGTGCGCTACTCGCTTAACTTCAGAGTTCCTACGGAACCCGAAGCCAGTGAGCTCCCAAAAGGCCTCGTGCTAGGTAGAGATGAGAATATACATATAAGGCTTAGAGGATCCACTTCCCTCGGCGATGTGGGATGTTACATAGTTGACTGGTAAGCTTGACTAGTTAATCCAGCATATTTTAATTCTTAATTGCTTTGACATTGTTGTTTGCATAATGGACTGATATGTAGATGTGTTCAAATTTAGGAATTGGTGTTGTGAAACAGATTTGGGCAGACTCTGTTAGTTGGACGTACCAGTCAACTAGGATCTTTTCTTGCATATGCACTTTTTATCGCTGACTAACTTGTAACTAGTTGTCCATCTCATTTGGCTAGTCTACTGTGCAAAATTAAATTTTTATTTGTAGGATATTCAGCCTAGTACTAATTTTATACATGAATATAGTTAGGAAGACATAAGAAAATATAAGCAATTGGATTTCGAGTCAAGGCTCAAAAATTGCTCAAGACACCTACTCAGGGGCAAAATAATCATTTCACATGTCTTGGGAATAACATATATTATTTTAAGGGATGGGCTGTAACACCTATTTCCTTCATCAATAAAGAAACCTTGATGTTGATTTATCTTATGCTCAATACCTATCTCTTTCTTTTCCTTTTTCGATGATGAGGGAATATCTTACTCATGTGAACAAAGGATAAACTTTGAAAACTTCGCATGATTGCAAGTCTAAAAATTTAAAGTAACACTAATGATAGAAGCATATTCATGCGACTTAAATGGTTTGTTCTCGTGCATTTACGTTATGTTTCTCTAGTTATTTTAGTCCTTTAAGCTTCTTTTGTGTGTTTTCAGGTTCTAAGGGCTTAGGGAGCATGAAAGTGCATTTTGAGGCTATTTGGGGCACTTTTGGGCAAGGATTGGATAGCTTAATCATGGAGCAAAGAGGATGGACGAAATTGAAGCCTTGTATGCTCTTTGGGGACATCAAACAAAGGACCTAGCCCAATCAAACAAATCCTTTGAGCCATGGAAAACCTCTAGCCCAATCAAACATATTATGCCATGCAAACCAACCTATTTTAGGCCCATTCTATGTACTTAAACCCTAGCCCTTTAAACTAGCCCTATTATCACTTATCACTTTCATTCACTTATCACTCACCACATATCATTCATTTATCACTTAACATATCATTCACTTATCACTTATCATACTCATAATCATCTACACATTTCAACCATTTAAACATATGCATTTCAACTCACATGCACATCCACCTCTTTCCACCTAATCCACATGCTTTCACAACCTAAAACACATGCACATGCACCACTAATCCCTTCACTTTCATGCCATCATTTCTTCCCCCCCCAATGCCGTGCACTCCTTGAGCATTTCCAGTTTTTCCCCTTCTCTTTGTATTCACAAGTCACATGCATTCACTTCATCATTACACCACCACTCATTCTTTAAATCCACATGCACATTCAATCATTCATTCAAGCCCCCTTGTGCCATGTTTCCCCCTTTGTTCCCACCCATCACATGCATCATCATCAAACAAACACTCAATGTCGTGCACTCCCATTTCATCATTCTAGCTTTCCAACTTAATTCACATACATTCCATCCTTTAATATCCAACCCACATGCACTTTAATCATTCAATTACCCCATTCACACACCTTTTCTTCAAACCTAACCCATGCATTCCCTTGCATTTCCACAATCTTAATCAACCAACACATGCACAAATCCATCCATGCCGTGGGTTCCCTTTGCTCCCCTTGTGCAATTCCAGTTTTCACATGTGTCCTAGCTGTTTTTCCATCATTCCTCCACACAAATGCTTAAACAAACAGCCATATGTTCCCTCCACTACCCCTATAAATACCCTAGCATTCATTCATTCATGCAGATCTCATTTTCATACACTTCACACAACACAAACACAACCCTTGTGCCGCAAATCCCCTTCCAATCTATGCAGTTTTTCTCCTCCATTGCAGCCACTATCCAACCACTTCCCATCCCTCCAAAACACTTCACATAATCCCCAAAGCTCACCTTAGACCTTGTGCTACAACAACGAGGAAGAAAAGAGTGCCTAAACGTTCATACAATTCAAGTTTGAGTTGTTGGAATGTTTAGGTGATTCTTTGATTTCAATGTTTCATTTTTAATTCTCTTTGTTTTGTACGTATGAGGAATGGAAGAGAAGAGTGCCTAAACGTTCATACAATTCAAGTTTGAGTTGTTGGAATGTTTAGGTGTTTCTTTGATTTCAAAGTTATGAGGAACTAAACCCTTTTTGGCTAGGGGTGATTTCAATACCATGATTATTTATGTGATATGAATTGATGAATTCCGGTTATGAACTCTTGATTCGTGAATGCAATTGGCTTAACTATTTGATGATTAACTTATTTGTGTTTGTTGATTGAGGGTCGACACTTAATTAGCATGCATGACTATGTGGCTAAAGTTTAAGAAGGTTTCACATAATCGTTACTAACTTATACTTGAAAGTAGTGAAGGTCGCTTGTCACGATCGCGTTAAGTTTAATTCTTAGCATGAGTAACATGATGTCATAGTTGCAAATGCTTTGTCAATGCTTATGGTTTTCATTATTCTTAATGATCTTCGATTGTATCTCTATTATGATGACATGTAGGGAACTTTTGAGAATGTTTTGGGTTGTCGAATGATGCCATCCAATCCAATAATATAAGGAAAATCTGAGGGTTAACTAGTGATGTCACGGTTAATTTGGGGCATTGTCGTTCATATTTCAATGAAGGAATAACTGGAAATTGATTCATATGCATAAATATCATGTGTGGAGAAAGAACCTCTAGCTAATTCACCAACCATCTTGTTTCACAACACTTGTTTACAATCTGTCCATTTTTGCATTTTGTTTGTTTATTTCAACTTCGTCAAAACTAAAACCCCCTTTTTTATTTCCTTGTTCCCAAGTGTCTTAAATCTGTTTTAATTTAGTTTTTATGTTTTTAAGTCAATTTAGAAGGTTTTAGCAAGCCCTCCTAATCCCCGGTCTAGAACGATCCCTACTTACATCATTACTACAATTGTCACAAATAGGGTTTAGTTTGTGTGCGTATAATTCTCGCATAAAATTTTGGCGCCGTTGCCGGGGATTAGCAACTTTGCTAATCCCTTGTCTTTATTTTTATATTTTTTTGTTTTTCGTGCATTCTTATTTCAGATTCTTAGTTTGTTTGTTTCCTTGTTTTTTTAGGTACTGTGTATGACTCGTAGCTCTCGGCCTATTATAGAGAACATCTCCGACTTTGACGGTGATTTTGAACGCACTTTGAGGAGAACGAGGAGTCAACAAGAGCCACCACAACCTCCACCACAACCTGGGCTTGAAGAAGACGAAGTAGGTGTAGAAGAAAAGCCCATGGATCAGATTTTTGAAGAAGAACAAGCCATGGCAGCAGATAATAGAACCATCAAGGAGCTTTCGGCCTCGGGTTTGGATAATGCATTGCCTCTTTGTATCCAATACCCCACGGCTGCAGAGGGGAAGACTGAGGAGTTTGAACTCAAATCCAGTTTGTTACACCATATTCCGAAGTTCCATGGCTTGTCTATGGAAGATTAATGGGAACTTGCGGCTAAGTTGTAAAATGTAGGGTTTTCTGAAATTTAAAACCTAATTTATTTTTATTAACTACAATTCACCTAAAGGCTGCTAGAATTTAGGAAATAAAATCAGAAATTAAAGAAGGAATAATTAAAGGGTGCGGCTAGGGTTAGGTTAGGAGAGGGAAATAGGGTTTAATTGCACAACATTGGACAAAAGTGCCCCCCCCTTGCACGGCAAGGGAAGGGAATTAGGGTTAAGGCACGGCAAGGTTGTGTAATTGGGCTAGGGCCTTGGTTTTGTGTCCTAAAGTGTTTACAAGGCCTTCAAAGTGGCTAGAAAATACGGACGTTTAAGTTTAGGAAAGATTACCAAAACGTGAAACCTAGGGTTAACTTTCCTACTTCAAGTAAGAAACCTTGTTTGAGTAGGATTCCTCGTTTTGGTAAGAATTCATCGTTGGAGTAAGAATTCGTCGTTTCTTCAAATCTTCAACTCATTCATTCCTCTTTCGCTCCAAAATACTCCAATCTGCATCTTCTTGCACACTTTGGCCTTATAATCTGAAAATACACAAAAGTGGCCTTAGACACTAAAATAACTAAGTAAACACAACATAAATGCACGAGAACAAGCTAATTAAGTCGCATGAATATGCTCCTATCAGTCCCTTAGATTCGAAATCAATAGAAGTGGTCCCTGAGTTTGTCTATCATGAATCATTTTGGTCATTCCTTGAAAAATTAAGGACTAAATGATAAAATACCCTCAATTTAATAAATAATGGGCCAAAATGATTTGACACAAATTCAGAGTGTTTTTGTCATTTTATCTTTATTTAATGAAGATTTTTCAAGAAAGGACCAAAATGATTGATGATGGACAAACTCATGACATCTTCTATTGATTTCAAATCTCAGGCACCAAAGTGATGAGTTATGCAAATCACATGGACCATTTTGGTTAAAAAGCCTTTAATATATTTAAAATTTTAAGATTAAAAATTAAGGGGGCTAATCTTTTAACCTTGGCTTAAATTCTGGGTTAAATTTGTCCAAATTGTAGGTTTTAAACTAAAACTTATTTTAAGCCAAACCATTACAGAATGATTGGAGTTTAGGTTTTAAGTAAGGGTTGAAGATGGTCTTAGAGTCGATGATTGACCACCACTTCCTAGTTCGGAAAAAATATCCAAGCAATCTCCACTGTGGTGGAAAAAGGAGCTGCAAGATCATTAGGTTAGGGTAATAATTCAGGTAAGGCATGTTTGTCGCAACGGACACTGATAATTGTCCAAATTGTTGTGTTGGCTCCGAAACCTGCACACAAATCCCTTTCTTAATTAGCACTATTTTCAACTTGATGTAATGCCCATTTATATAAGTATGGTGGAATTCATTATGTGCAATTTTGGTATGTAGTTATTCAAGAGTAGAGAAGAATTAATACAATGGGCTCGAAAAGTTGGGAAGGTCAATGGTTTTTTTATTGTGACATTATGATCCGATCAAGGTGGAAAAGATAACAGGAGCCCTAGACTTACATTGGGTTGTGAAAGGAATGGACAATATGTAAATCGAATTCACAAAAAAGACATAAAGGATGGGGATAGAAGGAATTATGGAACGAAAAAATGTGGATGCTCGTTTCAATTAAAGGGTAAAAAGCTAGCAAATGATGATGAATGGATATTGAAAGTAGTTATCAGAGCAAGGATTCACTTGGTGGTCTTTATCTTGAAATGAGTTCAAAACAAAAGAGGCTACCAATGGAGAAGGGGCATCGTGCTCGTTTAGTTAAGCCAATTGATTTAACTAGTGCATTTCCAGTAGCATTGAAGCCATACATTATTCTTGTGAAAGATGTGGTAGCTTATGGACATTACGGTTTCAGAGCAATTGCACCATTATTGGGTTATAATGAGGATGGATGGATGGGTACTAGTGCGAAAAGATTTATTACAAGAGTTAGAGACTTACTCAAGCTGCTCCAAGCTATATGGGTCTGAAAATAGGGTCCATGAGTTGAAGCATGCATTGAGATATTTTGAAACTCATGCAAATATTGATCATAGATAACTATGCTTGACATGGGCCATATTATTGCATCATGTTATGGTGTGGTACTTATCCACCTATCGGATGTACAATGTCTTACATTTTTACCTTTTAGAATAGGACCACTAGCAGCACATAAGGAGATCATCATCAGATTCACCAATCATCATTTTGTGCAGGTATGGTTATAATGATTTATTGTTGGAAATTTTTGCAGGTGATCTTATAAGGATTGAATGCATTTACTTTAAGTTTAAGTTATAAATTTCTTGTAGTCTAGTTTAATTGAGTTGTACCTTTATGTAGGTGTTCTTGAAATCAGGTTATCCAATTCCTCCTATAACAACAAATTGGGAAATATATTGTGAACCATGGTGTTTAGAATGGGTACTCTGTACGTTGCTCGTATACAACATTTCAAATCCATTTTAGGGTCTACTGTTATAACTAGAAAGATCGTGGAGCTTAACGAAAATTGAAGTTGGTAAGCAGCGCCGCCATGCTTATAAGTTGGACAATTCAAAATTCTATTCATAGTATTTTTTTTTTCCCAATAGACTCCCGCGTTTTGATGCTTTATAGTATTTTTTCTGACTAAATTGCTCTTGGTTTGTTCCTCAGGGAGTATGAATTGGGATTTTTTCTGTCTTGTTTTGCTTTAGTAATTCGTGCTCTTCTTTTAAATCCACGTCCATGGTTTAATGTTTTTTTTTTCTCTAGAATAATTACTAAAATGTTTTTATCCCTAGGATTTTGGTTGCCCAAATCAGAACCCACCTCTCTGCAACTCCTATCTGCCTTGCCTTAATGGAATTTCATAAAGCATTCTCCATAATCATCTAGCATAACCCCCACATACATGTGTTCCTTGTGAAAAAAACCCCAGGGGTTTGGGCTTGAGAGATGGTTTACTTGAGTAAGCTTCTCTATTTTCAATCCCGACCAAACATGTACATCAGGTAGAAGATTAGAAGACCCCGATATTTTTTTTTTGCTAGCTTCTAGAAGAGACTAATATTATTTGTTTCTAATTATATATATTTAAGGGTTATTTTAGGAATAATAGTGGGTGGGGAAATAACATTTTGATTTTGTAACTTTTTATAGTGGGTGTCAGGGGCACACCGACTTAGGGGCAAGGGGGTCAGCTGACCTTCTGAACTCTAGTGAATCTCTATGGACGACTTAGGTGCTGCCCCTTTGAAGGTTGGAGTTACCCTTCATATATGCCTTTCAACTGCTTGATAAAATGCGTTAGAGAGGTGTTGCCCCTTTGCAGTCGAGTCCTAATATTATTTACCTCTAGCTTGTTTGTTGGTTGTGATTACAATTGTAGGGAGAAAAAAAGAACCATGTAAAAAACTATCCAAAAGATGCAAAGTAAATGAAATGGTGATCTCAGAGAATAACAAAGCATCATCATTCTTGGACGAACATATTAATGGGATGCAATGATATCAAACATTGTAAGTGTGTTCAAGATAAGTGTGTTTCTTTGTGAAGCATTCATATGGGAGCAGCCTTGGAACATGTTAGTTACACATGCAAATGAGGCATTAACAAGTGGACAATATGCATTTTCAAATGACTTCAAACCTACCAAGACTCGATGAAATGGCAATGTGCATGTTATTTCAGTTAAAAAAAAATTTGCTCTACCACCGGTGGGTGTAAATATATAACGTTGGTGGGGAAATAAGACAGCGAGGTGGGTTTAGTAACTCTCTAAAACTATTCCGTAACAATCATATTAATTGCGGAGTAATCCTATTTATCTAACAAACAAGTCATTTTTACGTGCCTAAATAACATTATAGTTAATTGCAACAGTGAGAGAACTCATTAGCAACATTGAAATTCAAGGAACGATGTTGGATTTATCACCTGTTGATATTCTAATGAGGGAAGACTTGAACATTTCACGACCAAGCTGCAAATTAAGGTCGAAGTTCGCCAACTTATGCCAAGAAGTCTTTTCTCAGTTCTCACATCGGTGTACATGGTCAGGTATTTGGTGAGCACCATGAGAAAGACCCTCATTTTTCAAAACAAAAATAGACAATTCGAATTTTTGAAATATAATGCCGCGTGGGCTTGGCACATGGTCCCCAAGTTCTACAACAAATGAGGATCTTTCTCCTCAAGACTATCCCAATGCAAGGTTATTTTGAACTATTCATCTATATGTATGAGGTCAAAGTATTTTTTTGGGAGTTTTAATGAAACACTTCCAGTACTGTTCATTTTTAAAGAAAAATCACATTTTTACCTTTTCCTGGTACTATTCACTACACTTTTATTTGTCGAGTTTTTTTAGAGTTTTTGTTAGTTTGTTTTTTTTTGTCCAACGCACGAAGACTCAAAATTTGGGTCCCCAACCATATTTTGTTTATTTTTAATTTTTTTCTTTCGATTAACTGATTTTAAGTTACTGTTTGTAGTTTTCTATTATTATTTATGAGAACTCAAAACTTTGAAAAAAAATAAAATATTATGATGTATTTTTGAGTTGGTTATCTTTGTATTTCATATCAAAATTATTTGGCTTTTTATCCAAAATGGTCCATAAGATTTGAGTAACTCCTCATTTTGGTCCTTAAGATTTGAAATCGATAGAATTGGTCCCGGAACTTGTCCACCATCAACCATTTTGGTCTTCTCGTGAAAAATCTTCATTAAATAAGGATAAAATGGTAAAAATACCCTCAATTATTGTCAAATCATTTTGGCCTATTGTTAGTTAAATCGAGGGTAGTTTTATCATTTTAATCTTTATTAAAATAACTATTCACGGAAGGATCGAAATAATTGATGGTGGACAATCTCAAGGATCATTTGTATTGATTTCAAATCTCAGGGACCAAAATCAGAAGTTATGTAAACCTCATGGACCATTTTGGCTAAAAAGCCAAATTATTTTATTGACATAATGATAACTCATATATTTCATACATTTATACCATCCATTCCTAGTCCCTTTATGATATTTTTGAGTTAAACTAGTTGCATTTTACCCTTTTTTGTGTTAGTGTGCAGCTAATCGTATTTTGGAGCTCAGTTGAGAACAAATAAGGCAAAAGTTGCTAAAATTGGAGAATTGAATAAGGATGCTGATGTAGACAAATAATTAAAAGTGGAAACTGAATATGGTGATGAATATGGCTCTTTATAAGACAAATAACAACAAAAAAATATGGGAATTAAATGCCCAATTACTGGGATGTATTGTCAATCTGTAACAGCCTCTTTAACCTTATAAAACTGAGAGTTCCAGCCACTTTTATATAAGCTTCCCCTTGGGATTGCCCATAGCTCTCTCACTTCTCTTTCTTTGGCATTCCTTCCAGAAACAAAATCCTTTCTCCATTCAGCATCCGCAGCCACCAAAGAAACCACGCAGTCGCGCTGTTCTTGGAGAAGTTCAACATCAGAATTGCTTCAAGGGGGTTTCTTCTATGAACTTTAATTTCACTCATGTTGTTCTTGATATTTATATATTCTGTATTCATGTTGTGTAATTAAGTTCATAGCTGGGGATTTTGATGTAGCCTTGCAAACCTACTCTATGTTATTAAGTTAAAGTATTCAAATTACCAATCTGTGTTCTTGTTTGATTCACTGATTTTATAGTATAATTTGTTTGTTAATCTTAATGTTTGATCACCATTAGGACTACTTATGAATTATTTGATCAAGGTTATAGTATACATCATGCTTAATCTTGGTAGACATGTAAATGAATAAAGAAACTGCTATGCATACATCCTGCCATGTGATTTCTTTGGTTCTTGGAAGTTTTTTTTTGTTCTTAATGGATTCTTATTTGGTAATCTAAGTTGAACATCACAACTAGGTTGCAGATTAGGAGTACTTGATCAAAACCACACATCAAATAGATGATCATAAATGAATAAAACGAACCCTAGTTGCAGATTGGAGAGTTGAATGCATTTTGACTTAATTTTCATGGAATTGACTTGTAATGGTGAAATCGGTATCCCTAGTTCTGTTCATATTGTTTCTGAATCAATCTATCATTCATCTTTATCTTGTCTTGCATTTTAAGTTACTTTAGCTTTCAAAATGAAAATCTAAATTCAATTTTCATTTTCATTGCTTAGTTAGGGTTCACATAAAATCAGTAATTTGTAGAGTTCTAATAAGTCCCTATGGTTTGACACCCTTACTTGTGCCATTATACTATCCTTATATTTGCACTTGAAAGGAACACAACAAAATTTTGGCGCCGTTGCTGGGGACTGATTTCAGTTCCTTATAATTGCTTGCTTTATAAACCCTATCTGTTTTTATTTTCTTAGTTTAGATTTTTAATTTACATTTTAGTTTGTTTTCTTTTCAGGTGGTATAAAAAGATGTATGGTGTATGTCCATTATGTGCCAAGACTGGTCATCCTTTTCAGTTATGTCCAATGGGAGATGAATTTCCTACATTTGTCTGAGAGCATTCACACCTCGTAAGTTTATCCAACCAAAGGCCAATAAATCCATTATCAAACACATATAGCCCTATTTGGAGTGACCTTAATCATGACTCTTGGAACAACATACAAGCTACAAATCAAACATTTGCACCTCCCCCGCAACAGACCCCCTTTGACACTTCATTGGAGGACACTTTGGATCTACTTGCTCAAAGCACTTCGCAATTTCAACAATCAACGAGTAGCATGATTCAAGAACACTCCATTGTGCTTATCAAGTTGGAATTTCAATTGGGGCAGATTGTCCAAGCATTAAATGAATAACCATGTTGTGATGGTCAAGATGTGAATGGTGAACAATCATTGGAATCTAGCTGTGCTGATATACATAGAGTGCCATCTTTGAAGTCTTTTGGAGATGATTTGCTACCTTATCAAGAGAAAAACAAATTGAAGTTGGATGACGAATCATTGCTGCCCATTCACCATAAGAAACAAAATTCGGAGCTAGGCGATGAGATTGCTGCCTTGAACGAATTTCATTCATCCATTGAAATCATTGCTCCAGCCACATCTTCAACAATTTTTGAGGATATGCTTCTTCGCAAGCAGAGACGAAAACACCATCACAATCAAGTCCTTGTGGAAATTCAATGCACCATATTCAAAGTCCCTCAAAAGAAACCACTTCATCTGCCACGGTTTGGAGGTACCTTGACTTCATGCCACCCTAGGCGTTCATCTATCATGGTACCATGTCTCACCTAGACATTAAATAAAGCGCTTGCTAGTAGGCAACCTAGATGGGTATGTGTTCTTTCCTTTTATTTTGTGTCTTTTAGTTTTTGTCTTATTTCATTCCATGCATACTCTACCTTGTTGCATTGTTGGATTCCATTCATTTTTTTTTATGCATCGGGACAATGCTTAGTTTAGGTTTGGGGGTGTTGGAAATTGAAAATTTTATTTTGCTTTTGCATTTTGGTTAAAGTTTGCTTTTGCTTACTAATGTGAATGTATATGATGGCTGTGTATACAATCTCACTATGGTGTTGTCATGAAAAATTCCATATCATAATTTTTGTAGTTCACAAAGTTATTACTCTTGAATTATGGTGATTAAAGTGTCATGCTCAAATTATTGAAGAAGAATAGTGGAGACTACCCTAGTGAGTTATTTTGCGCCTATTTGCTTCTTTGAGAAGGTTTAAAGTGTTTCAGCTCCTATCTTTTTCTTTCAATTTCACTTTAAATGATCTCATTATTTCTTGTTGATTGAATGCTAAGAATAATTCTGTTATCACTTATGAATGAACTCATTGAGACGATGTTAGGCTATGCATGTTTTAACCACTAAAAGGCCTAATTCCCATCCCTCTATGTGCTCCATTTACCCTTGTTGCAGCCAAACACATTTAGCCTAGTTCTTCCATCACCTACACCAAACTTTACCCATCTTAGCCCATTACAGACATACCTTATAGTTTGGGGAATACCAAAGTGATGAAGACAAAAATAGATTGAGCTCTAGATCAAGAAAACGGCGTGTACCAAGGTAACATGTGTTGGAATTGCAAAACAAGAAGAAAAAAAAGTTCGAAAAATTAAGAAAAGAAAAGAAAAAAAATGAATAAAGAAGATGCAATTTCCATATCCTTCACTATCACACGTGCGTCCTAGACGCCAAGAACAAACAACGAAGATCAATTCAAGAGGAGAAAGATTGCTGGTTTCACAACAAAGACACTTTGGTATGTCCTAGGCTCTAGTATTTCCTATTCATTCTTTCGTAGCCCTTAACCTAAGCCTTACATTACAACCTTGTGAAAGACCTAGCTGATCTTTAGGGATATATCCGTGGGTGCTGGTAAGTATGTGTGTTATCCATATTCTTAGTATCTGATTCCTTTCTTGAGATTTGTTCAGAAAATTATGCTGTTATTTCATATTTCATATGTGAGAATTTTGATTCCCTTTACGTAACTTTACTCACATATATTTGATAAGAGACTAAACCTTAGGATCTAAGTGAAAATTTAAGTGACAATATGAGAGAATTAGAGTTGAAGTGAATTGTATCTTTGACATTTGAGTATGGTGCTTTTGAAGTCATGAGTCATGGAGCAATACTTTTACACTACACACATGATATGATTCTTTGAAGTGACAATGTTTTGTTTGATGGTATGACTAAGCATTCATTAGTTCTTATCAGTTTGTTTCAAGTATGTGTAGACATCGAAATTTCAGTAAAACAAATGTTCACCAATGCATTAAAGTTTTGACGTGTCAAGGCATACATGGCATACGCCATGTGTTGTACAAATTGTACACATGGCGTGTGACTCAACAAAATAGGAAGAAATACCCTTGAAGGATTAAACAAGTTTTTCTTCTCATTTTGGGCAATGACAAGGCAAGTACATTTCAATCCATTGAGGATCAAAACAAGTTTTTCTTCTCATGTTGGGCAATGACAAGGCAAGCACACTTCAATCCATTACGGATCAAAGCAAGTTTTTCTCATTTGGGCAATGACAAAGCATACACATTTCAAGTTTAAAATGGTATTAAGTGGGAAATTAGGCCATAAGTTACACCACTTCAATTTCAATATTGCATTAAGTGGGAAATTAGGCCATAAGTTAGACCACTTCAAGTTTAAAATGGTATTAAGTGGGAAATTAGGCCATAAGTTACACCACTTCAATTTCAATATTGCATTAAGTGGGAAAATTAGGCAATGGTGCTTGGAAAGGAAAAAAATATTTTGTGGTGGTGATTCATTCTCAAAGCCTATAAATAGGCTTCTCCATCAAGGTATCAAGCATCAACCAATTCACAAATACATTTCTCTACTCCCAAATTGGAAGAGAACTCCCCAAATCCTTGAAGCTTTGAAACTCTAAAGCTTTCAAGCAAATCCCGAAGGATCAAGAAAGCTCTCTTCGTTCTTCGTTAAATCCTCTTTCAAGATCAAGCCCCGACGGCCCTTGAAGAAAGTGTTCATCCGTTCATCCTAAGCTCAAGCCCCAACGGCCCTTTGGATCAACAACCTCAACAAATCCACACATCCAATCGTTCTTCAAGATTAAGCCCAAAAGCCCTTGAAGATCCGCTCATCCATCAACCTTCAAGATCAAGCCCAAAAGCCCTTGAAGAAATCCACACAACCATTATTCAAGATCAAGCCCCGACGGCCCTTGAAGAAAGTGTTCATCCGTTCATCAACTGTTCATCCTTAGATCAAGCCCCGACGGCCCTTTGGATCAACAACTCATCCACAAACCTACACCCTACGAAGATAGAATCAGAGGACCAAATTTGAGAGAGATCGTAACCCCAAAATCATAAACACAAAAAATATTATTTTGTACACGTTATTCTGGTTTCTTGTTTCAAGGAATCTTTCGTGTTCATAAATTTGGCACGCCCGGTGGGATTTCTCTACCTCTCATCTCTATCCTCAAATCATCGAAAAACGCAAATGGCATCAAGAAAGGATCAAGCTGTTCCTGCAATCAAAGCAAAGAACAAGAACATCATCGCCGCAAGTGGTGATATTTCAGGCATCATAACCCGAAGTAAGGCAAGAGCTCTTTTTGCTGCGGCTTCCGCCCCTGCATTAACTCTGTCAAAGGAACAAGAGCACTTGAGGTACGAGCCTGTGATCACCCTAGCCTCGCTAAGGGCATCAAAGGGGGAAAGCCCGAGGAAATACTCAGAGTCCCTACTCTCCGACGCTGATTCGAGCGGTAGTACAACCATGCAAGTCATGACCACTGGAGCAACTTCAATCGAGGAGCAGCTAGCTCAGATGAATGAAGCAATCGCAAAGCTCACACGGACTGTGGAAGAGATGGACTTGCAGATTGCCGCACTTGTCAACCAACTAGATGCGCTGCCCGACGTGAAAATCGACCCAAATATTGGCCTATTAAAGAAAGAAGACGACGAAGAAGAGGAGCCATCAGCGGAGAAAGTTGAAGAGAAGCCGAAGCTAGACCAAGCAACGGCATTCATGGGATCTCTCTCTATCCAGCAGCTACAGGAGATGATCGCAAGCACTGTCAAGACACAGTACGAAGGAAGCTCGCATGACTCCGTACTGTACTCAAAGCCTTACTCCAAGAAGATTGATGCTTTGAAGATGCCAAGGGGTTATCAGCCCCCAAAATTCATGCAGTTCGATGGAAAAGGCAACTCGAAGCAACATGTCGCCCATTTCATTGAAACTTGCAACAATTCTGGGACAGAGGGAGACTACCTCGTCAAACAGTTCGTGCGTTCGTTGAAAAGTAACGCTTTTGACTGGTACACTGACCTCGAACCTGAGTCTATCAACAGTTGGGACCAGCTAGAAAGGGAATTCCTCAACCGTTTCTACAGCACTCGTCGTACTGTAAGCATGCTAGAGCTGACCAGTACGAAACAGTGGAGAGATGAACCTGTCGTCGACTACATAAATAGATGGCGCTCCTTAAGTCTGGATTGCAAAGATCGGCTTTCTGAAACCTCTGCCATTGAGATGTGCGTTCAAGGCATGCACTGGGGGTTACATTACATCCTCCAAGGCATAAAACCAAGAACATTCGAAGAGCTAGCAACTCGTTCCCACGACATGGAGCTGAGTATCGCTAATCACGGGAAAAAGGAGCCGATTACTAACTTCAATAAGGATAAAGTATTCGCCCCAAATGTAGACAAGACCGGGAAGAAGCCCGCTAAGGAAGCTTTCACCGTCAACACTACCCCCATCAAGACCTCCTCAGCACCTATCAAGACCTCCTCAGCGCCCATCAAGATCTCCTCCAAGAAGAAAGCGAAGGAGATAAAGACAAGTGAGCCTTCTCGCACCCAAGACAGATACAAGAGCACTTTGAGAGAGTTGGAACAGAAAACGTACCCTTTTCCTGACTCTGACATGGCTGCCATGTTAGAAGACTTGCTGGAAAAAAAGGTGATTGAGCTACCCGAATGCAAGCGTCCTGAAGAAATGAATCGCACAAACGATCCTAGGTACTGCAAGTACCATCGTATCGTGAGCCATCCTGTTGGCAAGTGCTTCGTTCTTAAAGAACTCATCATGAAGCTAGCACAACAAGGGCAAATTGAGCTCGACCTTGAGGACACGGCTGCAACGCATACCACTACAATTGCGTTTGGATCGTTTAATCCTGTGCCTCTCCAAACGACACCTGACCGTTCCCATGAATGCTCAAGATGCACGGCACCTCCTACACAACCATCACTGGAGAGAAGCGACCAAGATGCACATGCTGATGATGAAGAAGGATGGATATTGGTAACCTACAAAAAGACAAGGAAACCAAGACAACGAGTCATACAGCCAAAGGTGGAACAAAGAAGAAATCACCACGGCCGCAACAATGCGAAACCTAAAAGAAAAATAAAGCATGATAAGACAACATATGCTGGGGAACCTACGGAGCAGAAGCCACGCATTCCCGTTTCCTTGCGTGAATACTTCCCGAATGATTTTTTCCAACAGTGCACTACTGTGGCCTGTCACATGGTTGAAGTAGAAATAGAAAAGCCCTCAAAAGGCAAAGCTATCGCCACTGAGGTAGAAAAGACCCTCACACCCGAAGAAGGTCTACCAACACACTTTAGCATCGAGGAAGCGCTACCATTGCCAAAAAAGATACGAAGAGCACTAGCAGCAGTCCTGGCAGGTCCCGGCGACCACGAAGTGCGAGAAAGTAACGACGAAGGCTCGAAGCTTCAGCCACATGAATGTGCCACATGTTGTGCCACCCATGACGCAATTAACTTCACTGACGAAGACCTACTGCTGGGATCAAAGCCTCACAACCGTCCTCTCTTCGTCTCAGGGTACGTAAGGGAATACAAAGTCAATCGCATGCTTGTGGATGGTGGGTCGGCCATAAACATCATGCCAAAATCAACAATGACCATAATCGGCATCAAGGTGAATGAACTATCCCTGAGCCGTCTGCTGATCCAGGGTTTTAACCAAGGAGGACAAAGGGCGATGGGCATGATCCGAGTAGAGATGACCATTGGTGAGCTCAAATCAAGCACGATATTCCACGTGATTGATGCAAGAACTTCCTACAGCTTGCTCTTAGGAAGACCTTGGATCCATGCAAATGGGGTAGTGCCGTCCACTCTTCACCAATGCCTAAAATTTTACCGAGAAGGAGTGAAGGTGATTCAAGGTGACACCAAGCCATTCACCGAAGCCGAATCACACTTTGCAGATGCTCAGTTCTACATGGATGAAGAGATGGTACCCGAAGCCCTTCCGGAAGAGATCAAATCCACGGGCAGAGCAGCACCTAAAAAGCAGGAGTGGCAAGCCATGCCTAAAAAGCAAAAAGAGCAGGCCGTGCCATCTTCAAGCAAAGACGATGACGAGTTTGCTAAACCTGCAACAACCAAAGGGAGTAGGATGCCGTCAGAAGGACCGAACGCACCCATATTCCGGTATATCCCGATGTCAAGAAGAAAGAATGGTCAATCTCCATTCGAAACTGGAACAAGAAAAGCCGACACACAGTGGCACACGGATAATGTAAAGTTGCTCAAGACGAATGCAGTTTTGCCTCTGACACAGCTAGGGGGTGCTATGGCCGCAAGACTACCACAAGGCTTCATAAAAGCTCTACCAAAGAAGGTGGAATCAAGCTTTCTTCCAACCAAGAGGACCGAGGAAGGTTTCGACCCAAACGCCTAAAAACTCATGTCAAAGGCCGGGTACGACTTTGCTTCTTCTGAGGCGGCTGGAAAGAAGGTTTCAAACACTGTCAATGACAAAGAACGTAACCTCACCAAAACTCAAAAGAAGTTGAAGGAGCATGGTTACGGAGTTGACAACAACAAAGCCGGACTTGGCTTCACACCAAATGCACCCGTGAAGATTTCAAGCCAAGTGAAGAAAGCTAGCGCTCAACACATCAGCGTGAGCATTGAACAAGACCAAAAAGAGCCTAAACCCGCCCCTCGGACGTCGGTCTTCGATAGGATGAGCCATTCAAGCTCCAGAATTTCAGTGCTTAATCGCATTGGTAATCAAGACCGAACCTCTGTCTTCAAGAGGCTTAACGCGCCAACATCCCGAAGCTCTGTTTTTAAAAGGTTGTTAAAGCCTAAGAAACAAAGCAACACAGCTATCTCTCCTCTGCGACGATCAGCTTCAGAAAGATTTGAAGATAATGAGAAGCCTTTTGGAAAGAGGAAGACAACACCAAAGGAAGAAAAGTTCGATGGGTTAGCAGAAAAAGGCGACGTTCGAAGCTTGATTCCTTCAAGGATGAAGCGCCAAGCAATCCTAGAGGTCGACACAAAAGGACCACTGAAGGTAAGGAGGCGCATCATCGTCCACACTGGCAAATCTTCACGCCAACAAACCCAAGAGAACGGCACTGAAGATGAAATCCCTAAGAAAGATGTCACTTCTGGCTCTTTCGACTCAAAGTCTTCACCTCGACTGTTGGGGGCATGCTCCAAGTCAAGTGAAATTGAAGGATGGACTCATGTCACTCCGAAGAAACTGCACGAGAAACATATGTCTTCTCCACAAGTGCACCAATCGGAAAGGGGGCAAAGCAGCTACCGTCAACCTTCAAAGCTACATGAAAATGTTGAGGATGATGAAATTACAACACAAAGATCGTTCATGCGGGATCTTTTCTTCCTCGAAGACGTCTTCAATTACTCGATCAAGGCTCATTGCTATGAAGATTGTGAGGAAAGCAGTTCGAAGATCGCTTCGAAGAAATTGGACAAGCAGCAACCATCTTGTCCACAAGTTCATCAGTCGAAAAGGGGGCAAAACAGCTCTTGTCAACCTCCAGAACAATGTGAAAGTGTTGGAGATGATGAAATTTCGACACAAAGATCGTCCATCCCCATCACAATGTGCGACCTCTTCCCAGAAGACTTCTTCAATTACTCGGTCAAGGCTCCTTCCTATGAAGATTGCGAGGAACGCCTCTCCCAGAACACCAGACAATCCTTATGCCGACAAGCCCGAGAAGACAGCACTGAAGAGGAGATCCAAGATGTTTTCCACATCACGGTTCAAGAAGGTAAAGAAGACGAAATCCCCGAGGAAGATATCACTGCTGCACCACCACAGCTCGAAGATGGGGGGCAAGCCACGGTCGATGATCTCAAGGAACTCAACTTAGGTACAGGCAAGGAACCAAAGCCTATCTTCGTAAGTGCATTATTAAGTACAGATGAGATAGAGGAGTATTATCAGCTGTTGTTAGAGTACAAAGACGTCTTTGCCTGGACCTACAAAGAAATGCCCGGCCTGGACCCTATCATCGCTGTTCATCATCTTGCGGTCAGGCTTGGAACACGACCGATAAAGCAAACTCAAAGACGCTATCGATCTGAGCTTATCCCACAAATCGAGGTCGAGATCGACAAGCTAATCGAAGCAGGCTTTATTCGAGAAGTGCAATACCCCAAATGGATCTCCAACATCGTCATTGTCCTTAAGAAATCAGGACAAATACGTGTTTGCGTAGACTTCCGGGACCTCAACGATGCTTGCCCAAAGGACGACTTCCCCTTGCCAATCATTGAAATCATGGTGGATGCAACCACTGGCCATAAGGCATTATCATTCATGGATGGCTCTTCTGGGTACAATCAAATTCGCATGGCCCTCAAAGACGAGGAACTAACAGCCTTTCGTACTCCAAAAGGTATCTACTGCTACAAGGTGATGCCCTTTGGTCTAAAGAACGCTGGAGCTACGTATCAACGCGCAATGCAGAAAATCTTCAATGACATGCTACACAAAAACGTAGAATGTTACGTAGATGATGTGGTGGTTAAGACGAAGAAAAGATCAGACCACTTGAAGGATCTGCGAATAGTGTTCGAAAGGTTGCGAAAATACAACCTCAAGATGAACCCGTTAAAGTGTGCGTTTGGCGTCACCTCTGGAAAATTCCTCGGCTTCATCGTCAAACACCGTGGTATTGAAGTAGACCAATCAAAGATCAAGGCCATTCAAAGCATGCCCGAGCCAAGAAACCTGCACGAGCTGAAAAGTCTACAAGGACGGCTAGCCTTCATCAGACGCTTCATCTCCAACCTCGCAGGGCGTTGTCAACCGTTTAGTCGCCTTATGAAGAAAGATGTTCCATTCGTATGGGACAAAGCATGCCATAATGCTTTTGAAAGCATAAAGAAATATTTGTCAAGTCCACCTGTCCTGGGGGCACCTGTGCCCGGGAAACCACTCATATTGTATATTGCTGCTCAGGAAAGTTCAATCGGAGCACTCTTGGCGCAAGAGAATGAATCCCAAAAAGAAGGAGCACTTTACTACCTCAGTCGAACTCTCACCGGCGCTGAGTTGAACTATTCCCCAATAGAAAAGATGTGCCTCGCTTTGGTGTTTGCCATTCAGAAACTCAGACATTACATGCATGCTTACACCATCCACTTGGTTGCTAAAGCCGACCCTATCAAATACGTTATGACTAAGCCAGTCTTGACAGGGCGACTCGCTAAATGGGCTTTGCTTCTTAATCAATATGAGATCATCTACGTCCCAGCTAAAGCCGTCAAGGGACAAGCGCTAGCAGACTTCCTTGCCGATCATCCAATCCCGGCTGATTGGAAAATCTCAGACGACTTGCCTGACGAGGAGGTGTTCTACATCGACATCTTCCCAACATGGACGATGTTCTTCGACGGATCCGCACGAGCAGACGGAGCGGGGGCAGGAGTAGTATTCATGTCACCACAAAGGCAAATACTACCTTACTCCTTCCAACTGAATGAGCTATGCTCCAACAATGTTGCTGAGTACCAAGCATTGATCATCGGGCTCCAAATGGTGATCAGCATGGAAATCACAGCTCTTGAGGTGTATGGCGATTCCAAGCTCATAATCAATCAACTCTTAACTGAATATGAGGTGAGGAAAGATGATCTCGTCCCATACTTCCGGCTAGCGACCCAACTGCTACAAAAGTTCGAAGCTGTGACACTAGAACATGTGCCAAGAAAGGAAAACCAAATGGCAGACGCTCTCGCCAATCTAGCCTCGAGTATGACACTAGGAAAAGATGAAGTTGCAGACGTGCCAGTTTGCCAAAGATGGGTGATTCCGCTCGTTAATGAAATGTCACTAGATGATACAAATGTCATCTCAGTACTTCCAGTCGATGCTGAAGAGTGGAGACAGCCGCTGATCGACTACTTAGAGCACGGAAAGCTTCCAGATGATCTCAGACACCGTTCCGAAATACGTCGACGAGCACCTCGCTTCCTTTACTACAAAGGAACACTCTATCGACGCTCTTTTGAAGGAGTGCTCCTGAGATGCCTAGGTGAGGAAGAAGTTAATCTAGCCATGGAAGAAGCACATTCAGGTGTGTGTGGGGCACATCAATCTGGACCAAAGCTACATTTCCGGCTTAAAAGAATGGGTTACTACTGGCCGAGCATGGTGAAGGACTGCCTGGAACACGCCAAAAGGTGCCAAGCCTGCCAATTCCACGCCAACTTCATACATCAACCGCCTGAACCATTACACCCTACAGTTGCTTCATGGCCGTTCGACGCATGGGGATTGGACGTTGTAGGACCAATTACGCCAAAGTCATCTGCAGGGGAAGCTTACATCCTAGCTGCAACAGATTACTTCTCCAAGTGGTCTGAAGCCATCCCTTTAAGGGAAGTAAAAAAGGAAACTGTTGTTCGTTTCATCAATGAACATATCATCCACCGATATGGGGTGCCTCGCTACATTATCACTGACAACGGAAAGCAGTTCTCCAACCGACTCGTGGACGAGCTTTGCGACAAATACAAGTTCAAGCAGCACAAGTCTTCCATGTATCATGCTCCGGCCAACGGCCTCGCGGAAGCATTCAACAAGACGCTGTGCAACCTCCTGAAAAAGGTAATCGGCCGAACAAAGAGAGATTGGCATGAAAGAATAAGTGAAGCACTTTGGGCATATAGGACTACACATAGGACTCCTACCCAAGCTACACCTTATTCTCTCGTATATGGCGTAGAAGCTGTTCTACCGCTTGAAAGTCAAATTCCCTCACTAAGGATGGCTATACAAGAAGGCTTGACTGATGAAGAAAATGCAAAGTTGCGCCTTCAGGAGTTGGAAGCGCTGGATGAGAGAAGGCTCGAAGCTCAACAACACTTGGAATGCTACCAAGCACGGTTATCCAAGGCATTCAACAAGAAAGTCCGCCCAAGGTCTTTCCAAGCCGGAGATCTCGTGCTGGCATTGCGTAGGCCTATCATTACAACTCATAAGACAAAAAGCAAGTTCACATCAAAGTGGGATGGACCCTACGTAATACAAGAGATCTACACCAATGGCGCCTACTTAATCATGGCAGAAGACGGGTTGAAGATCGGCCCCATCAACGGCAGATTTTTGAAGCGCTACTACCCCTAAAGCAAACACACCACGCTCCTGGCCCGCAAGAGCATAAACTGTGTACGGCAAAATCATCAAAAAAAAAAAAAAAAAAAAAAACATCACTCATTTGAACTACGTCATGACTTGATCCCTCCTCAACCAAGGGTACGTAGGCAACTTGAAACTTCAAAACTTCAAGTACAGTCACATCATCAAAAAAAAAAAAAAAAAGGAAATAACACATCTTGGTGATGTATATGTTTTATCTGTATTTAGCACAATACACTGAATAAAATAAAGCATGTTCATTGATCTCCGAGAAATTACAAGTGCGTATAAAAAAAAAAAAAAAAAAAAAGATGAAGCTTTCACAAAGGATGTTCACGTGAAGCCCCAGTACTTAGCTAAACTCTAGGAGCGGGAGGCATCAGAGCGGGAGGCATCGAAGCAGGAGGCATCGAAGATAGATCATTCGAGGCCTCAATACTTGGTGGAACGCTGGATGACCCAGGAAAAAGGTGCCTTTGGAGATAAGCCGCAAGCCTTTGACGGTCACTTTGAATCCGACCTTCAGATTCTTGCAGCTCATCAAGCTTCCTCTTCATGCCCGTCGAATAGTTATTTGCAAGCACGTGCAAACTTCTATTCTCGTGCTTAAGCTGTTTGATCTCTTGCTTGAGATTTTCCACCTCTGCCATCAACGATTCAACTTGACGGGAGCGAGCAAGTAGGCGTTGGCCCATGTTGGACACAGAGCCCGCACACTGAACGCTGAGAGCTAGGGACTCTTGAACGGCCAACTCATCGGACCGTCCTGAAAGCAGCCTACTATCTTTGGGAGTAAGGAGGTTCCTAGCTACTATCGTAGCTGTTGTTGCATCCGTCATCACGGAGTCTTCACCTGTAAGAAGGCCATTAGAAGATAAAAAAGACGGGCACCATACCTTACCCTGACGCGGCACACTGCTGAGACTCAAATCTAAGCAAATGTTAGATGGGTTGGCCATTTTTCAAAGGTGTTAAAAGAGAAGGGTCGGATGGAGAAAAATCTCAAGGGGCTGTTAAAACAAAATACACCGGAGATGATTTTCAGGAATGAGCAACCTTCAAGATGTGGATGTTGGAGGTAATCGATACCTCTATAAAGAGGAGAGGCGACATGACCACCGATTCAAAAATGGAAGAGACACCACTCTTCAAAATCTCAAAAGCCAGATAAAAGGTGTAAGTTAGGCGACGCTTTCTTGGCTTTTCAGAAAACGCGTGCAACTTTGTCAAAAGATCTCTGACAAAGCCGCATCCGCACTACTGTTTGCCATTTAGAAATCAAAGAGGCGCTTGCTCAAAAATCGAAGAAGCATTTGTTCAGAAATCGAAGAGACGCTTGCTCAAAAATCGAAGAAGCGTTTGTTCAGAAATCAAAGAGGTAACACCCTCCGAACCTCAAAAGCTGGGCCGCTTATTCAAGGATCGAAGAGTCATCACTCTCTGAATTTCAAAAGCTGGGCTCTTCCAGATTTGTCATCACCCTTCATATGCAACCCCAGCTTTGCAGAAATCACGGGCAACTTTGTCAAAGATTTCTGACAAAGTTGAGAACGCGTGAATCTTACTGTTCAATTACCCAACAGTTGTCGACAATGGTAAAGGAACAGTACCACCACTTACTGTTGGGAAATCCCTATATATGTCAACCTTCATCTTTTATGGCAAGGCAGACCTGCAAAAAAAAAAAAAAAAAAAAAAAAAAAAAATAATGCCGAACTCTTCCTCACCTCTGAGGGCGCACTCCCAGCAAAGCCTTTCGAAATACTCAATTTTTTCTTCTTCCCCAAAGAAGATACTAGATGCCTGGAGTACAGATGACCCAGGAGGAAACGGTAGATTGAAGCATGTGGAGACAAGCACAACAAATACATGTGCTGATCCATTCGCCGCTTCTTCAAAAGCAAAGGTATCTCATATCATCAAGGTCAAAAGCAAAAGTATCTCATATCATGCTCTTTCCCTATTTTTTTCTTTGTCCTTGTTCTTACTCGCATGGCAAAGTGAAAGAAGCAATCAGCCGGCACTTGGAGTCAGTCTTCCGATCTGGAACCGACTGCCTGGAATCTATTCCCTGGTTGCTTACCTAGCGTTGCTCTCGAGTAGTCATCTTCAACGGTTGATACACTTCCAGAGAAGGGACCACTTCTGCAAAGGGGAGCAAGTAAGGCAAGTGAAAATGATACATTGAAGCATGTGGAGACAAGCAACAACTGCATATGCTGAGCTATCCTCTAACCCTCTTCAATACGAATTGGAGAGATTGAACAAAGAAACAGAAAAAAGGAGTAAAGCTCAGACCTTCGGGGGAGACCAAAAGAATCCTGCTGCCCAGTTCAAGAGTAGCACAAAGGAAAATCAACGATTGGAGGAAACCAGAAAATCTTCCAGTCGAACTCAAGATCAAGCCTCGATGGCCCTTGAAGAATCCTGCTGCCCAGTTCAAGAGTAGCACAAAGGAAAATCAACGATTGGAGGAAACCAGAAAATCTTCCAGTCGAACTCAAGATCAAGCCTCGATGGCCCTTGAAGAAATTTGCTGCCCAGTTCAAGAGTAGCACAAAGGAAAATCAATGATTGGAGGAAACCAGAAAATCTTCCAGTCGAACTCAAGATCAAGCCTCGATGGCCCTTGAAGAAATTTGCTGCCCAGTTCAAGAGTAGCACAAAGGAAAATCAACGATTGGAGGAAACCAGAAAATCTTCCAGTCGAACTCAAGATCAAGCCTCAATGGCCCTTGAAGAAATTTCCAGCCCAGTTCAAGACTAAGCCTGTGGAAAATCAACGATTGGAGGAAACCAGAAAATCTTCCAGTCGAACTCAAGATCAAGCCTCAATGGCCCTTGAAGAAATTTCCAGCCCAATTCAAGATCAAGCCTCGACGGCCCTTGGGTTGACATCTACATTAAGGGACTTCAAAACGCATCTTCTACACGTGACAAGCACATGTCTACGACGCGCCTTGAAGTGGGGGCATTTGTAGACATCGAAATTTCAGTAAAACAAATGTTCACCAATGCATTAAAGTTTTGACATGTCAAGGCATACATGGCATACGCCATGTGTTGTACAAATTGTACACATGGCGTGTGACTCAACAAAATAGGAAGAAATACCCTTGAAGGATTAAACAAGTTTTTCTTCTCATTTTGGGCAATGACAAGGCAAGTACATTTCAATCCATTGAGGATCAAAACAAGTTTTTCTTCTCATGTTGGGCAATGACAAGGCAAACACACTTCAATCCATTACGGATCAAAGCAAGTTTTTCTCATTTGGGCAATGACAAAGCATACACATTTCAAGTTTAAAATGGTATTAAGTGGGAAATTAGGCCATAAGTTACACCACTTCAATTTCAATATTGCATTAAGTGGGAAATTAGGCCATAAGTTAGACCACTTCAAGTTTAAAATGGTATTAAGTGGGAAATTAGGCCATAAGTTACACCACTTCAATTTCAATATTGCATTAAGTGGGAAAATTAGGCAATGGTGCTTGGAAAGGAAAAAAATATTTTGTGGTGGTGATTCATTCTCAAAGCCTATAAATAGGCTTCTCCATCAAGGTATCAAGCATCAACCAATTCACAAATACATTTCTCTACTCCCAAATTGGAAGAGAACTCCCCAAATCCTTGAAGCTTTGAAACTCTAAAGCTTTCAAGCAAATCCCGAAGGATCAAGAAAGCTCTCTTCGTTCTTCGTTAAATCCTCTTTCAAGATCAAGCCCCGACGGCCCTTGAAGAAAGTGTTCATCCGTTCATCCTAAGCTCAAGCCCCAACGGCCCTTTGGATCAACAACCTCAACAAATCCACACATCCAATCGTTCTTCAAGATTAAGCCCAAAAGCCCTTGAAGATCCGCTCATCCATCAACCTTCAAGATCAAGCCCAAAAGCCCTTGAAGAAATCCACACAACCATTATTCAAGATCAAGCCCCGACGGCCCTTGAAGAAAGTGTTCATCCGTTCATCAACTGTTCATCCTTAGATCAAGCCCCGACGACCCTTTGGATCAACAACTCATCCACAAACCTACACCCTACGAAGATAGAATCAGAGGACCAAATTTGAGAGAGATCGTAACCCCAAAATCATAAACACAAAAAATATTATTTTGTACACGTTATTCTGGTTTCTTGTTTCAAGGAATCTTTCGTGTTCACAATATGCATTAACAATTTATTTGTCGAGTCTGTCGATGTTTGTGGGCATCATCGCTGTAAACCCTCAGGAGACGCAACTCCTCCTACTACGGATACCTAGAGGTTTAAAGGCTTGTTGCACATGCTTAATTGTTTAGCCAACGAAAATGGTATAGTTAGATTTTATTGTTTTTGTATGTTTTAGCTTTAGTTTTGCTTGAGGACTAGCAAAAACCAGGTTTGGAGGTATTGAAAATTTTGTTATGTTACTTTCAAGTGCAAATATAAGGATAGTATAATGGCACAAGTAAGGGTGTCGAACCACAAGGACTGATTAGAACTCTACAAATTACTAGCATTATGTGAAGCCTAACTAAGCAATGAAAATGAAAATTGAATTTAGATTTTTGTTTTGAAAGCTAAAGTAACTTAAAATGCAAGACAAGATAAAGATGAATGATAGATTGATTTAGAAACAATATGAACGGAACTAGGGATACCGATTTCACCATAAAAAGTCAATTCCATGAAAATTAAGTCAAAATGCATTCAACTCTCCAATCTACAACTAGGGTTCATTTTACTCATTTATGATCATCCATTTGATGTGTGGTTTTAATCAAGTACTTCTAATTTGCAACCTAGTTGTGATGTTCAACTTAGATTACCAAATAAGAATTCATTAAGAACAAAAAAAACTTCCAAGAAGCAAAAAAATCACATGGCAGGATGTATGCATAGCAGTTTCTTCATTCATTCACATGTCTACCAAGATTAAGCATGATGGGTACTATAACCTTGATCAAATAATTCATCAGCAGCCCTAATGGTGATCAAACATTAAGATTAACAAACAAATTATACTATAAAATCGGTGAATGAAACAAGAACACAAATTGGTAATTTGAATACTTTAACTTAATAACATAGAGTAGGTTTGCAAGGTTACATCGAAATCCCCAACTATGAATTTAATTACACAACATGAATACACAATATATAAATATCAAGAACAACATGAGTGAAATTAAAGTTCATAGAAGAAACCCCCTTGAAGCAATTGTGATGTTGAACTTCTCCAAGAACAGCGCGACTACGTGGTTTCTTTGGTGGCTGCGGATGGTGAATGGAGAAAGGACTTTTTTTCTGGAAGGAAGGCCAAAGAAAGAGAAGAGGGAGAGCTATGGGCGACCCCAAGGGGAAGCTTATGTAAAAGTGGCTGGAACTCTCAGTTTTATAAGGTTAAAGAGGCTGTTACAAATTGCCAATACATCCCAATAATTGGGCATTTAATTCCCACGTTTTTTTTTTTGCTATTATTTGTCTTATAAAGAGCCATATTCATCACCATATTCAGTTTCCACTTTTAATTCTTTGTCTACATCAGCATCCTTATTCAATTCTCCACTTTTAGCACCATTTTGCCTTATTTGTCCTTAACCTAGCTCCAAAATATGATTAGCTGCACACTAACACAAAAGAGGTAAAATGCAACTAGTTAACTCAAAAATATCACAAAGGGACTAGGAATGGATGGTATAAATGTATGAAATATATGAGTTATCACATAAAATGACCTATTCATTTATCTCGATGGATAACATAAATATTGAAAATTTTATCATTTCAGATTTCAGTACTTTTATAATTTTCTATCTTCTCTTATCTCACTACAAATAAAAAAAAAAAAAAAAAATTGTAAGACAAAAAGATTTCGTCGAGCCAAATAAGGTTTCGTCGCCTAATGTTTTACTTGACAAAGTTTGTCGGGCAATTTTGGTCGAGCAAAAGTCATCTCTCAAATGTTTACCCAATGAATATTAAAGTGTCGTCGGACAAATTATATTTGTCCGATGAAGTTTGCCCAATGAAATTACTAATTACTATTTTGTAATTTGTCTGATGAAGTTTGCGCAATGAAATTACTGATTACTATTTTGTTGCCCAATGAAAGTTTTGTCGGGCAATTTTGCTTGATGAACTTCCCACTCTTTCGTTGGGAAAAGTTATATTATTTGGGAATAAAAAATATATAAAAATATTTTACCCGACAAAACAGTGGTTGGACAAGGAGTTAAAAAAAACACTAGATACCAAACTAGGACAAAAAAAACTTGGTGTATGAAACGTTGAAAACCAAGAAACTACAGGATAGTAAACTAATATTAACCCTTTCTTCCATGTACCAAAAAAATGTGAGGTTTTTTCCTTCCTTTTTTGTTTTGTTTTGTTTGTTTGTTTTTTTTTTTTTTTTGAGAAAAAATCGATGGACTCATTGCCCACAAAAGAGTAATGCTATTCTTACCACAATTTTATACCACATTTATTTACCAACTTAGGTGGTAGATGAGTTGGACAAGCCACATAATTTAATTTTAATTTCAATTTCAATTTCAATTTTCTTATTAATTAAAACACTTAAATAAGGAAAATTGCATACTTCAAGCCTCCCACTAGCGTCAATAACTTAATTGGGTATGAACCCTAATCCGATAAAGAAACTTGATTTTGACTCCTAATTCTCATGAAAGCTAATGTGCATTATTCAATGAAAACAAAGTTTTTTTTTTTGCACTGAGAGTTCTTCGTTTCCCACTGGGGGATCGCCACCGAATTAGCATCGGCCTGCATGGCGTTAACAGCGTGGCTAAGGCTGGTATAGCGGCTTGCCGTTTCTGGCTGTGAATACGTCGGGCAGATCGAGGCTGTGAATACGCCGGTGCCACGTGCCGGTCGTCGATGAGATTAAAGAGGGTTAACGGAATATACTTTTCCGTTGCTGGATTCAATTAAAGTTAACGGAGTTGCTGACGTCACCGTTAGTCCTAGTAGTGATCGCCGTCTGCCGCCGCTCGCCAACGCCAAAACGTTGCCGGAAACTGCAAAATGCTTATGATAGTCCCAAGCTTGGATTAGTTCGATTCCAATGCTTTAATACCCCAAATCCAACCAAAAACACGAATTAGGGACCAGGGAATTACCTAGATTCGGATTTGGGTCAATAAAGGTTGAATCCGTCTCGGATTCGAAGTGAACTCTCAGGACCTCCTCACCGCGAACTGTAAATTAAGAACACGACATGCAGAGGGTTAAAACCTCAAATTTTATTTCATTTTCCTACCCCATATAACAACCAAAACCTTATAAACTTACTTAGATCAAGAGAAGTGGAAATGAGGGGAGAATGCATCTTGAACTCGTCAGAGTTTGTCCGTTTTCCCTCACCGAATTCTGGATATGAAGGACATAGAGCATGCATGTAAGTTTCATCGAGTTTTCCACCTAAAACACACATGCAAAGAAGTATTTAGTTACCTAGAATCAGTCCTAGGTGAGTCCATGCATCACCAGTCACAAGCTCATTGGGATTTGGTCGGATTTCCTAGTCGAAATTTGGGAAGCATGCACAGAGAGATGTAGGGGTTAAACCTTCGAGCCCCAACTCGAATTCAATCACCAATCACCATGAAAAAAAAGTAAAGAATGTAAAATTGTAGGTTTGAGTTCATGAGCCTCACATGAGTCTCGAAATGGGAACTCAGAGCACTCGAGCTTGACCTGTTCCACTTCACTGATCACACATGCAAGGGTACCAGTAGATTGCCCAAAGCATGAGGCTGCATAAAATGTTGGTGGTAGCTCGGTTTCGTGCACATAGAAGTGGAGATGCTGATGGTGGTTCTCGGTGACAGAGAGAGAGTGTGTGCGTGAGTTCAAGAGAGGGAGAAAGTGTTTTCAGAATGAGGCAAAATGAGGGACCGAGAGTGGGGTAATCCAACATAGAAAATCTAATTGACAATTACAAAATTGGCCCTGCATTAGTTGTAACTTTGCAATTATGCCCTCAAGGCTTCGATTCGAATCTTGTTTTTTTTTTTTTTTTTCCACATCACATACACTGTGAAGTCTATAGACCTTTTTTTGGCCTTCTTTGTCAATAATGTAATATGAACCACACACGCTCAAATTAGTGTTAGGACATGCTTTACACGAAGGGCTGGCATTGGTGGAATTATTCACTGAAGGGTTTTACTCTCATATCAAAGGTTTGTTCATGCATATGCATTTCATGCTTATATTTCCAGTTCATTCTATCTAGTGGTTCCGTTATGTCAAACTTTCCCATTGCTTTCTAGTTTACTGGGCACACATTTAAGACAACCCATATGGGCTGACTGACGTTTTTTTCCCGAGCATGGTTTTCTCACCCTTGATCTGAAACGATTGCTTTGGCTTTTGGCACGTGTCTCCTTGCTCCCTTTAAAGGGGCAGCTAAGGCTCATTTGGTTTTTGGGGCTAAGATAGAACAATTTTTAGTACTTGATTTTTCATCTCCATCTCATCCCTTAAGAGCATTAAGCATTTTTTCTAGGTAATGTTCTTCATTGAATATTTATAAATCTATCTTTGAAATTGCTTGCTTAGATATTCTTATATGCTCATTTATTTTGGCTAGGAAGTTTACATTTTTCAAAGAGTGTTTTCAAAGCTTTGAGCTTGCCTCTTCTTCATTTAAGGAACCCTAGTTGCCAAACCCAATCATTAAGAAGTAGGTTTGCATTATTTTTATGGTCTAGTACTAAGTTTCAAATCTTCTTTTAAGACAAAGTTTTTCGAATTCATGTTGGTTTCTTCCTTCAACTATTTGACTGAAGAAACTGATTGGTCATCGAATCTAGATTGCACACTATCGTCATTATCATATCATGTGCATTTGTTAGTGTTGGTCTCAATACCACAAGATGAAGAGTTCAAGAGGAGCTACCATCTTATGAAGACTGGAGGCGACTCAACTCTCGGTACCACAAGGTGAAGAGCTCAGGAGGAGCTACCATCTCATGAAAACCGAAGGAATCCTCATGTCATGAAAAGTAAGGTTACACAAAGGTAAAGCTGCTCCACATATTGGATCTAGAAATTGAGCTTTGTATGGATCTTTGTAAAAACCTTATTTGCATTAATGGATTATGCTCAGGGGAGAGTCATTGGTTTTTAACCCAGAGGTGGGTTTTTTCTGGCTAAAAACTTGTTGCGTTCTTTGTTTCTTAAACTGGTTTATATATCTTATTTACTATGCATCCATGAGTTATTTGATATGTGTTTGTGACTAAGTTTACACTATTATGAGTGATGAAATGAATTGTTATTGACTAGGATAACTTGTAGTGAACTAAGTTTGATTTGTAGATTTGTGTTTGGTTAACTGACGAATCTATACTTAGTTGTCACATTCCGACCTGGGCCCCCACCACATCTCGGGCTCGACTTCACCATAGCACGATATTGTCCACTTTGGGTGATAGGAGCATATTTATGCAACTTGGTTAGCTTGTTCTTGTGCATTTGTGTTGTTATTTTTTAGTTAATGTAGTATTTCAAGTCATTTTCGTGTGTTTGTAGGTCCAAAGGGTTAAAGTAGCAAGGAAGTGCATTTTGGCGCATTTTGGAGCACTTTTGGGCACTAAATGGATAGCACATGTATGGGCCAAGATGGATGGACAAAATTGGAGTTCAAAAGGCTAGGAACATGCTACAAATCAGAAAAGGAAAGTTCAAGAGCAAGAAGATAAGGAAAGAGCAAGAAATATGGAAAGAGCAAAAGCCACCCGAACTAATGATTCTCGAGTGGTTGCATATTTCATTAGAACTAACCTATTTGCAAGGTTTGGAATGCCACGAGTAATCATAAGTGATGGAGGTTCTCACTTTTGCAATCGAACCATTGAGGCTTTGCTCAAGAAGTACAATGTTACGCATAAGGTTTCAACACCTTATCATCCTCAAACCAATGGGCAAGCCGAGGTTTCAAATAGGGAGATCAAGCAAATTCTAGAAAAGACCGTTGGGCCAACAAGAAAGGATTGGAGCGTACGTTTAGAGGATGCATTGTGGGCATATTGCACGACATATAAAACAACCCTTGGCATGTCCCCATTTCGGCTCATATATGGCAAACCATGCCATCTTCCCGTAGAATTGGAGCACAAGGCGCATTGGGCTGTCAAAACATTCAACATGGACCTTGATGCCGCTGGAATTTATAGGAAGCTCCAATTGAATGAACTTGAAGAGATTAGGCATGAGGCTTATGAAAACGCTCGAATTTACAAGGAGAAGACAAAGGCTTTCCATGATAAGATGATTCGAGGCAAATCATTCTCCATTAGGCAAAAAGTGCTACTCTTTAATTCCCGCATTCGCTTGTTTCCTGGTAAGTTGCGTTCTAAGTGGGTTGGCCCGTTTGTTATTACTAATGTCTTTCCTTATGGTGCAGTCCAAGTTCGAAGCTTGAAAACAAGACAAGAATTCAAAGTGAATGGCCATCGGTTAAAGCCCTACTATGAGAATTTCGAGGAGCATGTTGTGGATGATGTACCCTTCCATGCCGTGGGTGCTAATGAAGTTTAACATGGCATATTCGTCTCGCTGGAAGACATTAAAGCAAGTGCTTCTTGGAAGGCAACCCATGCATTGAACAAGGAGAAGATGGAACTTCCACTCCAAACCCAGATTTGCGTTTCTAAACCCTTCTTTTTGCTACTTTATTTTATCATGCTTAGTTGTTTGTTATTTGTTTGCTTTTGTGTGAGTCTTTGTGTGAAACATTGAGGACAATGTTTGATTTAAGTTGGGGGGGGGGGGTAAACAAGTGTTTTTATGCAAATTCATGGGATTCTATCACCTATCACTTCTAATGTTGTTTCTCATTGTTTTTAAGTGTTTTTAGTGCATTTTGAGCTGTTTTGGTGTGTTTTAAAGTAAAAATCCGAAAATTGGAAGAAAAAAAAAATTGAAAAAAGTGTTTTGAAAAAACCAAAAAGAGTTGTTTTTGTGTGTTTGTTTGTGTCTTAGGATACCTTCCAACACAATGATGAGGATTTGGTTTTTAATGCATGACTGTTAAAGAGAGTTACAAACATGGATGGAAGTTTGATTTACTCTTTGGTTTATGCTTGGTTGTAGTTATAGTTTATGAATTCACATGTAATCACAAAGGATAAAATCAGTTTTTGTAACATGCTTGAAGGAAGGAACCCAAACAAACGCTACCTCCCTGAGAGACTTGAGCCTAAACGTTTATTTGGAGAGTTATTAATCTGTGCATTCTTGTTTTCTAAAATCGTTGCATGATCTCATTACTCTTTGCTTGGTTGCTACTTATAATGCGTTTCATCATTATAGTTCCAAATACTAGAACTCATGCCCATTTCATTCAAAGCATGAAATTGATTAGCATAACAAATAACAAGATGAAGTTGTTTAGTTAAACCAAAGCCAAAAAGCCTTACCCCTTTGAATATGTATTGTAGGATTAGTCCCCTTGAGCCTTATTTAGCCTATTTTCTTTGTTAACCACATTATCCTCACCTAGCCTAGAATAGGAATCCCATACCCTTGTTCCTAAAGGATAGTGAAGCATGACTTAGAGGGAATTCCTTTGTTCTACAAATTGCAGAAAAACAAGTGTAGGGGAAGGGTTTAGATGAAAAAGAAAAAAAGAGAAAAAGAAAAAGAGAAGAAAAATTCGAAGAAAAGAAAGGAAAAAAAAAGAGTTGAAAATAAGTGAGAATGAACTCACAAGTATTGGTTGTTGAAGAAAGGGTCCAAAAGTTTGAATTTGACCCTAAATGTTGCATGAATCTTCCCTATATGTTTAAAAGTTGATTTCTGCATTCAAAAGTGAATTCTAAGTGTTTATTTCATTACTTTGCTTACTATTGCTTTAAGAACCTTTGTTTATCCTTTACCTTTCTTTGTTAGCCAATACCTCAGCCCCGTTACGACCCTTAAACTTCTATCTTGATTGTTATGTGTTTCAATATGTGGAGTTTAAAATTGGTTTGAGCATATGGTATCCCTAGTTCTTGCGTCTAAGTAGTAGCATTCCATTCATGAGATCATATACATACATGCATTATTAATTCCAAAAAGTGCTTCCTTCGTTTAAAACATATGTGAGTGGCTCGTCTACATATTTACATCAATCTTCTCACATATACCTAGTGTAGGGAGTGTAGTCATAAAATCCGAGTGAAAATAGAGAGTATATCCGGTGAGGAATTGAGGGAATTCTCTAAGGCATGTTACTACATTCAAAATGTTGTTTTAATTGATTAAATGTGAGCTAGTGAATGGTGACTATGATTAAGTATGCACGAGGGTAAGGATTGCTTAAATCTATGTGAGTGGTGATCTTTGACATGTTATGTTTCATTGGAAGTCCTTGAGGCAAACGTTAGAAGGTTTAGATTGTATGTTTTGTTTCTTTTGGTTGTTTGTTTTGCTCGAGGACTAGCAAAAGATAAGTGTGGGGGAATTTGATAGGAGCATATTTATGCGACTTAGTTAGCTTGTTCTTGTGCATTTGTGTTGTTATTTCTTAGTTAATGTAGTATTTCAAGTCATTTTCGTATGTTTGTAGGTCCAAAGGGTTAAAGTAGTAGGTCCAAAGGGTTAAAGTAGCAAGGAAGTGCATTTTGTTGCATTTTGGAGCAGTTTTGGGCACTAAATGGATAGCACATGTATGGGCCAAGATGGATGGACAAAATTGGAGTTCAAAAGGCTAGGAACATGCTACAAATCAAAAAAAGGAAAGTTCAAGACAAAGAAGATAAGGAAAGAGCAAGAAATATGGAAACTTATCCTAACAACCTTATCTTATCCAAACCTTATCCTATCTTATCCTAACCTAATCTTGTTCCACCTTAATCCTAGCTGCAAGTGGACTTAAAAACCTAATTTCTAAAGCCTTATCTGACCCTAGAAGGGTGCCGCACCCTTCCCCCTTTTATTTCTTCTAGAAAACCCAAAATCAGCCACAAAACACTTAGTTTCTAGAAGGCCCAATTTTGGACGAATTTCCTAAATCTTTTTCCTCTTGGATTCTGATTTAAATTGGCCCTTTTCCTCTTGGATTTGGATTGTATAAGTCCATATCAGAAATTAATTGGGCTAAGACTTAATTTCCAAGCAATGTACCGAACCCTAGGGCTCTAATCCTTAAAATCTGCTAAGTTGTAACCCTAATCTAATTAACCCTAGGGTTGGCCGAACTATTTAATCATATTTTCAGCCACAATTTTATGGAGAACCTTCATGCCATTTAGAAAAACCCTTGCCGCTAGCACTAGACACCATTCTACATCATTCATTTACTCCATTCATTTCCATACACAATCTGCCGCACCCTTCCACCCTACTCAGCCATCATTCATCATCCTAAGTAAGAATACACCATTCATCACCCCCAAAACCACCAACCACACCTTGTGCCGTAGCAAGGAAGAAGGAGGAGAGCCCTAGACGTGCATGCCATTCGAATTGGATTGCTGGAACGTTTAGGTGTAATCTTTCTTATGTTTTTCAATGTTTAAATTCAAGAATCTTTGCTTTGTGAGTATGAGGAACTAATCCCCTTTTGGCTAGGGGGAATTTCAAAACCATGGCTATATTTGCATTATGATTTGATTACTTCCAGTTATGATTTCATGAATTGTGAATTCAATTTACTTATCTATTTGAATTAAAACTTGTTTGTGTATGTGGGTTGAGAGTGCACACTTAATTTGCATGCATAAATCTGATGCTAGGATATAAGGAAGCTTCACCTAATCGTTGTGAACTTATATTCATAAGTAGTAAAGGTTGTTAGTCACAATCATGTTAAGTAAATTCCTGGCATAAGTATCATGCGCTTTCATAGTTACGAACGCCTTGTCAATACTTAGGATTTTCATAGAATTTAATGATCTTTGATTGTTTCTCTATTATGCGCTTTCATGTAGAGAACTTTTGAGGAATAATTTGATTGCAATATGCTAATTCCATTCAATTCAATGACTTAAGGAAAATCTGAGGGTTAATTTAAGCGTACCTAATTAACTTGGGATGTTGAGGTTCATGGTTCATTGAAAAAGCAACTGGAGATTGTTTTGTATGCAAGTATGTCATGTGTGGAGAAAGACCTCCTAGCTAGCCCATCATCCATCTAATTTCACCAAATTCGTGCAAATCTGCCTAGTTCTAGATTTTGTTTTGTTTACTTTATTTTCATCCAAAACCAAATCCCCCTTTAGTTTAGAGTGTCTAGCTAGTTAGAATCTGTTTTAGATTGTGTTTTCAAGTGATTTGAGTCAAGTTAAAACCAAAATTCGTCCAAAATTGTGTTTAGAGTCAAATCTGCCCAGTTTGTGTTTTTAGGCAGTTTTGAGTGTTTTTAGCTTATTTTGAGTCTTGTGAACTTGTTCTGAGTCTTTTAAGTTTAGTTAAGTGTTTTAAAGCTTAGTTTTATCTATTTGAGTCAGTTTAAAGTGTTTAGCAATCCCTCCTAATCCTCGGTTTAAGAATGATCCTTACTTACATATACACTACAATTGTCAAAAGAGGGTATAATTTGTGTATTAAGTTAATTTTTGCATCAAATTTTGGGGCCCCGACCATGCCGTCACGGTTTTGTTTCTGGGAACTCACACGAGAACTTCCCAGTGGGTCACCCATCCTGGGATTGTTCTCGTGCGCTACTCGCTTAACTTCAGAGTTCCTACGGAACCCGAAGCCAGTGAGCTCCCAAAAGGCCTCGTGCTAGGTAGAGATGAGAATATACATATAAGGCTTAGAGGATCCACTTCCCTCGGCGATGTGGGATGTTACATAGTTGACTGGTAAGCTTGACTAGTTAATCCAGCATATTTTAATTCTTAATTGCTTTGACATTGTTGTTTGCATAATGGACTGATATGTAGATGTGTTCAAATTTAGGAATTGGTGTTGTGAAACAGATTTGGGCAGACTCTGTTAGTTGGACGTACCAGTCAACTAGGATCTTTTCTTGCATATGCACTTTTTATCGCTGACTAACTTGTAACTAGTTGTCCATCTCATTTGGCTAGTCTACTGTGCAAAATTAACTTTTTATTTGTAGGATATTCAGCCTAGTACTAATTTTATACATGAATATAGTTAGGAAGACATAAGAAAATATAAGCAATTGGATTTCGAGTCAAGGCTCAAAAATTGCTCAAGACACCTACTCAGGGGCAAAATAATCATTTCACATGTCTTGGGAATAACATATATTATTTTAAGGGATGGGCTGTAACACCTATTTCCTTCATCAATAAAGAAACCTTGATGTTGATTTATCTTATGCTCAATACCTATCTCTTTCTTTTCCTTTTTCGATGATGAGGGAATATCTTACTCATGTGAACAAAGGATAAACTTTGAAAACTTCGCATGATTGCAAGTCTAAAAATTTAAAGTAACACTAATGATAGAAGCATATTCATGCGACTTAAATGGTTTGTTCTCGTGCATTTACGTTATGTTTCTCTAGTTATTTTAGTCCTTTAAGCTTCTTTTGTGTGTTTTCAGGTTCTAAGGGCTTAGGGAGCATGAAAGTGCATTTTGAGGCTATTTGGGGCACTTTTGGGCAAGGATTGGATAGCTTAATCATGGAGCAAAGAGGATGGACGAAATTGAAGCCTTGTATGCTCTTTGGGGACATCAAACAAAGGGCCTAGCCCAATCAAACAAATCCTTTGAGCCATGGAAAACCTCTAGCCCAATCAAACATATTATGCCATGCAAACCAACCTATTTTAGGCCCATTCTATGTACTTAAACCCTAGCCCTTTAAACTAGCCCTATTATCACTTATCACTTTCATTCACTTATCACTCACCACATATCATTCATTTATCACTTAACATATCATTCACTTATCACTTATCATACTCATAATCATCTACACATTTCAACCATTTAAACATATGCATTTCAACTCACATGCACATCCACCTCTTTCCACTAATCCACATGCTTTCACAACCTAAAACACATGCACATGCACCACTAATCCCTTCACTTTCATGCCATCATTTCTTCCCCCCCCAATGCCGTGCACTCCTTGAGCATTTCCAGTTTTTCCCCTTCTCTTTGTATTCACAAGTCACATGCATTCACTTCATCATTACACCACCACTCATTCTTTAAATCCACATGCACATTCAATCATTCATTCAAGCCCCCTTGTGCCATGTTTCCCCCTTTGTTCCCACCCATCACATGCATCATCATCAAACAAACACTCAATGCCGTGCACTCCCATTTCATCATTCCAGCTTTCCAACTTAATTCACATACATTCCATCCTTTAATATCCAACCCACATGCACTTTAATCATTCAATTACCCCATTCACACACCTTTTCTTCAAACCTAACCCATGCATTCCCTTGCATTTCCACAATCTTAATCAGCCAACACATGCACAAATCCATCCATGCCGTGGGTTCCCTTTGCTCCCCTTGTGCAATTCCAGTTTTCACATGTGTCCTAGCTGTTTTTCCATCATTCCTCCACACAAATGCTTAAACAAACAGCCATATGTTCCCTCCACTACCCCTATAAATACCCTAGCATTCATTCATTCATGCAGATCTCATTTTCATACACTTCACACAACACAAACACAACCCTTGTGCCGCAAATCCCCTTCCAATCTGTGCAGTTTTTCTCCTCCATTGCAGCCACTATCCAACCACTTCCCATCCCTCCAAAACACTTCACATAATCCCCAAAGCTCACCTTAGACCTTGTGCTACAACAACGAGGAAGAAAAGAGTGCCTAAACGTTCATACAATTCAAGTTTGAGTTGTTGGAATGTTTAGGTGATTCTTTGATTTCAATGTTTCATTTTTAATTCTCTTTGTTTTGTACGTATGAGGAATGGAAGAGAAGAGTGCCTAAACGTTCATACAATTCAAGTTTGAGTTGTTGGAATGTTTAGGTGTTTCTTTGATTTCAAAGTTATGAGGAACTAAACCCTTTTTGGCTAGGGGTGATTTCAATACCATGATTATTTATGTGATATGAATTGATGAATTCCGGTTATGAACTCTTGATTCGTGAATGCAATTGGCTTAACTATTTGATGATTAACTTATTTGTGTTTGTTGATTGAGGGTCGACACTTAATTAGCATGCATGAATATGTGGCTAAAGTTTAAGAAGGTTTCACATAATCGTTACTAACTTATACTTGAAAGTAGTGAAGGTCGCTTGTCACGATCGCGTTAAGTTTAATTCTTAGCATGAGTAACATGATGTCATAGTTGCAAATGCTTTGTCAATGCTTATGGTTTTCATTATTCTTAATGATCTTCGATTGTATCTCTATTATGATGACATGTAGGGAACTTTTGAGAATGTTTTGGGTTGTCGAATGATGCCATCCAATCCAATAATATAAGGAAAATCTGAGGGTTAACTAGTGATGTCACGGTTAATTTGGGGCATTGTCGTTCATATTTCAATGAAGGAATAACTGGAAATTGATTCATATGCATAAATATCATGTGTGGAGAAAGAACCTCTAGCTAATTCACCAACCATCTTGTTTCACAACACTTGTTTACAATCTGTCCATTTTTGCATTTTGTTTGTTTATTTCAACTTCGTCAAAACTAAAACCCCCTTTTTTATTTCCTTGTTCCCAAGTGTCTTAAATCTGTTTTAATTTAGTTTTTATGTTTTTAAGTCAATTTAGAAGGTTTTAGCAAGCCCTCCTAATCCCCGGTCTAGAACGATCCCTACTTACATCATTACTACAATTGTCACAAATAGGGTTTAGTTTGTGTGCGTATAATTCTCGCATAAAATTTTGGCGCCGTTGCCGGGGATTAGCAACTTTGCTAATCCCTTGTCTTTATTTTTATATTTTTTTGTTTTTCGTGCATTCTTATTTCAGATTCTTAGTTTGTTTGTTTCCTTGTTTTTTTAGGTACTGTGTATGACTCGTAGCTCTCGGCCTATTATAGAGAACATCTCCGACTTTGACGGTGATTTTGAACGCACTTTGAGGAGAACGAGGAGTGAACAAGAGCCACCACAACCTCCACCACAACCTGGGCTTGAAGAAGATGAAGTAGGTGTAGAAGAAAAGCCCACGGATCAGATTTTTGAAGAAGAACAAGCCATGGCAGCAGATAATAGAACCATCAAGGAGCTTTCGGCCTCGGGTTTGGATAATGCATTGCCTCTTTGTATCCAATACCCCACGGCTGCAGAGGGGAAGACTGAGGAGTTTGAACTTAAATCCAGTTTGTTACACCATATTCCGAAGTTCCATGGCTTGTCTATGGAAGACCCCAACAAACACTTGAAGGAGTTCGAGGTGGTTTGTTCGAGCATGACCCCTGTCACTGTGGATGGGAGTATATTGAAGATGAAGGCCTTTCCATTTTCACTTATGGACAAGGCCAAAGATTGGCTCTACGAACTAGCCCCGGGAACTGTGACTTCGTGGGAGAGTATGAAGCGTGCTTTCTTGGAGAAATTCTTCCCTACTTCAAGAGTGATTCTCCTACGGAAGAAAATTAGTGGTATTCAACAGAATCATGGTGAGACATTCCCGGCTTATTATGAGCGCGTCAAGGGCCTTGTAGCTTCATGTCCTCAACATCAAATGAAGGAGGAACTTCTCCTTCAATATTTCTATGAGGGCCTCCTTCCTATCGAACGTCAAATGCTTGATGCATCAGCGGGAGGAGCATTGGTGGACAAAACACCAAGGGATGCCAAGGTTCTCATAGCCAACCGAGCGCTCAACGCTCAACAATATGAAGGAGTGGGCCAAAGGGAAGCCCCACGGCAACAAAGTGTAAATGAGGTGAGTGCTATTTCTGAAATTCAATCACAACTTGCTAATCTTACTTCTCTTGTTTCTCAGGTTGTGATTGGTCCAAAAGCACAAGAACACCAAGTTTGTGGCGTGTGCTCAATTCAAGGGCATCCATCCGACAAGTGCCCTCAACTAATCGAGAATGGTGGGTGGGAATCTGCCAATGCAATTGGTTTCCAAGGACAAAATCAAAACAACCCATACTCGAACACTTACAATGCCGGATGGAGGGACCATCCAAACTTCAAATGGAGGGAGCCACAACAAGCTGCCCAACAAGGAGGATTTAGGCCAAACCCCCCTGGTTTTTATTCCAAGCCGTATGCACCCCAACAACCCCAACAACCTTCGGCATCATCTCATTCAGGTACGTCCTTGGAAAGTGATCAAGCTATGCAATTACTAACCTCTATTTCACAGGGGTTGCAAAATCAAAACAACCGGATAGCAAATAACGAGAAGGAGATGATGGATATGAAGAAACAAATAGGGCAGATTTCTGAGTTCCTTGGACAGATTAGAGAGCAAGGAAAGCTTCCTAGCTCAACCACAGTCAATCCAAAGGGAGGATTCGAATCCGCCAAGGCCATCACCCTAAGGGGTGGAAAAGAAGTTGGGACCGAGCCAAACAATCCCAAATCTTCCCAGAAAGTAGATGAAGAGACGACACAACCTGAGGAAGTGTCTAGCTCACCCACGGTAAGGGTGAAAAACCCAATGCCGCAGACACCCAATCACCCTAACTCGGCCAAATCAGGTAATTTAAGTTCAAATTCATGTACTTCACGTCCTAATCTGCCCAATGTACCTTTTCCTCGTAGATTCATGCAAGAAAAAAAGGAAGAAAGCGAGAAGGACATTCTTGAAACGTTCCGGAAGGTGCAAGTGAACATACCGCTTCTCGATGCAATCAAACAGGTTCCAAAGTATGCTAAATTCCTCAAGGACCTATGCAATACAAAGAGAAGAAGGGCAAACAAAGAGGTAGTGAAGGTAAGCGAGAATGTGTCCGCTGTTTTGCAACGTAAACTGCCTACCAAGTGCAAAGACCCCGGTAGTTTCACGATTCCTTGTGTGATTGGACATAATCGTTTTGAACATGCCATGCTTGATTTAGGTGCATCCATAAATGTCATGCCTTATTCTATTTATGCATCTATGAATTTGGGTGAATTAAAACAAGATGGTGTAATTATACAATTGGCCGATCGTTCTAACGCGTATCCAAAGGGAGTTTTGGAAGATGTGCTTGTGCAGGTGAACCATTTAATTTTTCCGGCTGATTTCTACGTCCTAGACATGGAGGATTCAGCCCATTCTACATCTTTGCCGATTCTCCTTGGTAGGCCATTCATGAAGACGGCCCGAACGAAGATTGATGTATACAAAGGCACCTTGACAATGGAATTCGATGGGGAAGTGATTGATTTTAATATTTCTGAAACTATGAGATATCCCGTTGATGACCATTCTTGTTTTTCCATTGATGTTATCGATTCTTTGGCGCAGGTATACCTTGAAGAATTGAACGAGGACGCCCTGGAAACAACCATCACTAAGGCCATAGAGTGCAAAAATGAAGGATTTGGACCAATGCAAGGCCACGGCAAGGAGGAGGAATTCTTTGCCATGGGTTCTAGTGAAGAAATAATTGAGGTTGTGGCAGCCCTTGAGTCATTGCCACAACAATATGGTAAGGTTCCACTCTCACTTTCAAATTCAGTTTCCACTAAGATGCTACCTTCTGTTGTTCAGGCACCATCGCTTGAACTTAAGCCGTTGCCGGACCATTTGAAGTATGTGTTTTTGGGAGAAGGCGAAACATTGCCCGTCATCATTTCATCAAGTCTCACGGCAATGGAGGAGGAGAAGCTTGTGAGGGTGCTGCGAGAACACAAAACGGCCATAGGGTGGACTTTGGCCGACATTAAAGGAATAAGCCCTACCACATGCATGCACCGTATACTTCTTGAGGAGGGGACTAAGCCATCCCGAGAGGCTCAACGCCGTCTCAACCCTCCGATGATGGAAGTGGTGAAGAAGGAAATAATCAAGCTTTTGGATTGCGGAGTGATCTACCCTATCTCCGATAGCCGTTGGGTCTCTCCAGTTCAAGTCGTTCCCAAGAAGTCCGGAGTAACTGTTATGAAGAATGATGAGAATGAGCTCGTACCTACACGCATTCAGACTGGATGGCGAGTATGTATCGATTACCGGAAGCTAAATGCCATGACTAGGAAAGATCACTTTCCTTTGCCATTCATCGACCAGATGCTCGAAAGGTTAGCCGGTCATGCCTTTTACTGTTTTCTTGATGGATACTCTGGATATAACCAAATTGTGATAGCCCCGGATGATCAAGAGAAGACCACATTCACATGTCCCTTTGGAACATTTGCTTATCGTCGCATGCCATTTGGCTTATGCAACGCACCGGCCACTTTCCAAAGGTGTATGGTAAGTATATTTTCCGATTTTGTTGAAAAGATCATTGAGGTTTTTATGGATGATTTCAGTGTGTTTGGGAGTTCATTTGATAATTGCTTGGATAATCTAACCTTAATTTTGAAACGATGTGTTGAAACTAACCTTGTCTTGAATTGGGAGAAATGTCACTTTATGGTGAAACAAGGTATAGTTTTAGGACATATTGTTTCAGAAAAAGGAATTAAAGTAGATAAATCGAAAATAAACCTTGTACGTCACTTACCCTCTCC